>NW_006912895.1:2426342-3101138 GCF_000585585.1 Capronia coronata CBS 617.96 | reverse complement strand
ACTGTACTCACTGTACTCACTGTACTCACTGTACTCACTGTACTCACTGTACTCACTCAGATGTAATTATCGGTTCTTGACAACAGACAAAACTGCCTTTCTGTCTTGTCTTGTCTTTATCTCCATCTTTCTTTTTGATCTTTTATTCTAACACAATAAATAAATATTGCTGCTGCTGTTGACATTCCGCTACGCCACTCACAGTTAGCTCTTCGAAGAACAGAACACGAGATATGGAAGGGAAGGCCAGGTAGGAAGGTACTAGTAGCCAGGAGTCAGGACAGAACGATCCATCAATCCATGTCGCGGAGTAATGGGAGAACGACAACACCGACAAGAACGGACCAGACCTCTATGAAATGACAAGAGAGACAAGAGAGACAAGAGTACGGCATCGGGCAATATGACCATGGAAATGGAAAAGGCATAGATAGCATAGGAAAGTCTGCATAGGCTTAGGCATATTTCATTTGCTTGTGCTTGTGCTTGTGCTTGTGCTGCGTTCAAGTTTCAGTCCTGTCGGCTGGTTTTCTGCGCCTATGATCACGCACGCACTGGCTGGTTCGATGAGTTCAAGTCCAAGTCCAAGTCCAATTCCAATTCAACCCAATGCCAGTCCGATGTCAATCCCTCACCTGCCATGCCGCCATGCCATGCCATGCACGCAAAATAAAATACCCATCCAAGTATGCAAAAGGGACCTTATGCTTCGCCAAACCACCCAATCCAACTCAGGTCACAGCCTAAAGTTGGGTGGAGTCGATTCCATTGCATTCCAATGCATTTGTTCAATCATACATCCATCCACGTCGTGTCCCTCCTCAGGCGAGGGGGATACGATCAAGGGCACACGTTATTGTGCGTGCCAGCTCGAACCCTTGAATCCAGGTCTTTGTCCTTCCGCCGCAGCCTGAAGCGCGGGCGAGCACAAGCATCGTTGGTCCATGCCCATGGTGCTTCTTCTGCATAAACCCAACTAGCACCATGCAAAGAGCCAGACCGCTTTGCCGATCTCGGCCGCTTGACTCGAGAGTGAGAGTGGGTGAGAGAGAAGATGCTGAGTAGGGCCAAGCCATCTCCTATCCAAGGCGTTGGCGGAATGGTTATCTAAGCTATCGAGACCCGAAGCTTATGCTGGAAAAGACCAGGACAAGCAGCAGTCAGTCCAGTCCTCGCGGCGAATCGCTTTAGACAGTGGTCTATGAGACAACAAGCTCATATCGCTCTGCCCTTTCATCAATCCATGTCTTCATCCTGGTCGTACGGATCTTCTTCCTCATCGTCAAGACTCTCCATTGCGTCCTTGATATATTGTGCAGCCTGGAAAACAAAACGTCAGTATCGACCAAACCGGAAAAGTATTGACGGAAAAACATACCTTAGGATCCAAGTTCAGAGCCATGGTGAAGGCTCTTACAGCATTACCTTTCTCCCGCAACGTCTTGTACAGCCGGCCCATCAAGAACCACACATTGGCTTCATCCGGAACGACATCTCTCAAGATGAGAAGTTCGGCCAACGCCTCTCTCGGTCGACCGAGACTCATGAGACATCGGGCCTTCTTGAATCGACTCAACGCGCTGTTGGGTGCCAGAGTGCATGCGCGAGTGTACATCTGCAGAGCCTTTTCTGGGTGCTTCAGTCGCTCCAAAACCAAGCCAATACAGCAGATAAGCACCGCGTTTGTGGGATTGATCTTAGCTGCGGTCCGATAATGCTGTTCGGCAATGCCCCATTTGCCCATCTTCTCGTAGACTTTGCCGAGACCATACCAGGCATTGTAGTGCCGTCCGTCAGCAGCCACCGCGGCTCGATACGCTTCCAAAGCTTTCTCAAACTCCTCGTTGGCAATGTACTCGTGGCCCTGCAAGGTGTATCCGTAGGCAAACTGGGGATCCAGCTGGGTTGAACGTTTGAAGCATTTCAAGGCCTGTTCATGCTCGCGCTGTAGTGAAAACGAGTTTCCTATGGCGCACCAGGCTTGAGGTGACAGTCGGTCGATGGAGATCAGTTCATGGGCCAAATAGGCAAGCTCAATCTCCGACTTGAGGTGCCAGAGCACCGTGGAATAGACTTCCATATCCTCTAAACGATTCGGTGCCAATTGTCGCACTCGAATGAAGAACTTCTCGGCATCAGCATATTGACCTTGCTCGTAATACGCCTTTCCGATCTGAGTGAGGATGTATGGTGTCTCGCGTTGTGCCGACGGAAGGGAATTGTAGATCTGGATTGCCGTCTGACAATCATAATTCGACAGACACAACTGTGCCGAAGCAATCCTACCAAAAAGATCCAACAGAGTCTGAATTGCTTCCAGGTCTTTGTTGACTGCGGACTCGATTCGCAGTTTGGAACTGGGCAAAGGTGGCACCGGTGGTGCGTTTGCAGCAGTTCTTTGCTCCTTGGTGTCAACATCCATGGCGTCTGTTGACCCTGTGCGAGTGCGATTTCCGCTCACGACTCTGCCCACTGTCGACGTGTTCGCAGTTCTGGGTCTCACCACAGGCGCTTTGGCTTTCTTGATATCTCTGCCTTCACGAAGTCCTAGGGTGTTTGCCAGTGAGGATATCTTGCTTCCAGTCGTGCTGCTAGTACTGGGTGGCCTTCCAGTGTTGAGCAGTCGGTTACTTCTTCTTGTGCCTTCGGCGGTCCCTGAGGGTGCATGAGCCATTGATGTTGGTTGGCCAGAGACAGTTCTCTTAGAAGGTGCCGTCGGTGCGGGAGCGTCGTGCAAAACTGCGGTGTCGTCGGAGGCAACTTTGGCTTTCGCTTTCAACCGTGTAGATCCAGTCTTCCACCTAGGAGGGGGATCTGCCGGGACATCTGCTGTGCTTTTCGCCTTTCTCACTGGTGCGGGAGGCGGCTCATGATAGTGATTCACGGCGCCACCTTGCAAGATCCCTTCATTCACTTCTACTTCAGTTGACGGAGTATTTGATCCCTCCTCGTCAAGGACAGTACCCGTGGTGTTGACGCTCATCTTACTGCCATTCAACTTCTCCCACAGAACAGAATTGCCCAACTGAGAATGCCCACTCTGCTTATGTGTCGATACGAAAGGATCCGCTGGTGCTGGGTTGGCATGGCTTGCGTTGTGAGTTTGTGAAACTGCAGCCGGCAATGTCATGGACGGATTTTCGATCTTCGCCGCCTGTTGCTGAGACACATGGGTCATGGCTATCATCTCCGTCGACATCTTGTAAACATTGGGGACGCTGACTTTGGCACCAGCCTCGCAAAGCCCCATGAAAGCATCCCACATGAACGGATTTAATTTCAGTGCTGCCGCCCAAGATTCCACTGCTTGATCAATGTCCTTGTGTGCTTTCCACAGTTTACCCTTCAGACACAAAACTGCAGCGGCGTCAGGGAGATGTTGTCGTCTGGACTCGTTGTGCTGACCCCAAGTATTGCGGTTCTGCCAGAGGTGCTTGCTTTTTTCCAACGCTGTCAGGCCATCAACGAATCGTCCTAGTTCTAGCGAGGCCTGGGCGAAGACATAGCTGCATCCAAGATGTGATCCTCTCGCACCAGCAGGTCGGCTAATATCCCAGGCAGCTTTGACAAATCCTGACTGCAGTTGACAGTACGCGAGGAGGTAGGCTGCTTCGGCGGACCGTGGTTCGTAGGCAACGAGACGAGAGGCTAGGAACAGGGCGTTCTTCAACAGGTTGTTGTCGAGATGGTAGTATACGAGTTGTCGGAGCTGGCTCGCGATGTGAGTAGGCGACGGGGCCATGACTGCCGGGTAATCGAGCAACAGATAGAGCTTCAGCGCTGTATGAAGTGAGAATGAATCAAGGACGAGTCGACAGCCAGGAGTCTGCTGTTAAAACGCGAGCCGCAGTCTTGAAGGTCCAGAGCATGCCTTCCCAAAACAATGCGCCGCGATTAAGCTGGAGAATGCATTTAAGGTCGACCGTGTCTCTAGGCTTCGGTGACACCCAGACCGAAGAGTGACATAGAGATTCTATAGGACACAGGACTTAAGGGGATGAGGTTCGAAGTATGGATAGAGTACGGGCGGCTAGAATGCAGAGTTGCTGGTGTTTTGAGCGGGATGATTCTTGGGGTCTGTTCGCAGCGGGAAGAGGCGTTGCATGCCGGTGTTGTTGCACGAGGTAGTACTACTATGTACTAGCACTACTAACTACATTAAAGATTTACGCTATAAAACTAGCTATGGAGCTAGTCTATTTCCGGATACTCACTAAGACTCACCACTAAATCCGGGTAATAGACAGCTGCGTTGTATACAAGAAGTGTTGGCAAGCAGCCTCAGACATCGACTCAAATTCACATCCCAACGCAGTGAGCCGCCGATAACAGCAAGCTGAGTGTACGAATGCATCCACCGTGGCAAGCACAGTAGTGCATACATTTTAGGACACTGGCAATACGTCCAGAAATGTCAATAGGATTGATAGTGTCTGTTGATGTATCTGATGCAATCGAACAAGAAGATCGGGCATGGGCATCATTCCATCGCTTCATCAGTGCAGGCAGAAGAATGATGAGCTGCTTCGAAAGAGTAGGCCAACTAAAAACACAAAAAAAGCACAAAAAACAATGTTGTTGCCTCGAACAAGATTTGAACTTGTGATCTTCGCATTACATATGGTATACAAGTGCGACGCCTTAACCGCTTAGCCATCGAGGCAGTTTGTCAAACCCGACAGTGCGAGTTCTAATAAATTTGGGTGGGGAAATTTGCCAGAATTTTGGAATGTGTTGACTATAATACTCTTAACCTACTCTCCCTTGTCACCTGTAGCTCCACTATTTGGTGCGCCAAAGAGGCTATACCGTGGCGGCGGGGAACAAGCCAGTAACGGGCACATTCCAATCTCTCCAATTCTACCTGTACCCAATATTCAATTCATTCTACCTTACCCAGCAGCTCACTGCTCATGTCACCGAGTTGAGTTGAGTCGAGTCAAGCAGCTTCACTCCATCAGATCTCGGTGTCCAGCAGGCGCATCACTAACACTCCGCTGCCGCAACGTCAACGTCAACTTCAAGTTCAATTTCGCTAGTACGCCCCTAGAGCCTCACATTCACTCTACCTAAGGCACTTGCCTGACCACGACGCATTGCATTTACGACTTGGCCTATACTAGGAGCAGTCAGACACAATGGCGCAAGTGAGTCTCTTATGCCGCCATTCGTTGCGCTTCACTCGAACTAAACCAGAGTAGAAAGCGGCCAAGTCCCTGGCCGTGCGCAACACGAGTCGTCTGAAGCAAACCCATCTCATCACTCTGGCGATCCATGCCGTGTTCCTCATCTTGCGATTCACCTTCCGCCGATCCTTGTCTCTGAAGCGCTACGTGTTTCTCTCCGCACCAGGCCTGGCGATTGAGTTCTATCTCGAACGTCTGGCTCGCCCGACCTACAAACCTGACGGCTCTCTGCACCGGGCAGGAGAAGATCTGGATGCGGCAGGGTTGACCGAGTTCATGTGGGATATCCTGTATTGGACCTGGATCAACCTGATCTTCGTCGTCGTGTTCGGCAACCGGGCATGGTGGCTCTACCTCGTCGTACCTGGCTACGCGATCTATTCCGCCGTCACCACCGCGAGTGGACTGAAGTCCATGCTCGGTGGCATGGCTGGTGCAGGTGCAGGTGGAGAGAACGATGCGCAGAGTAAAAGACAGGCAAAGATGGAAAAGAGAGGTGGCCAGCGTGTCGCCTACCGGTGACGGACCAGAGGTGGAATTCAATTCCAACAATCGCAGTTTGTGATGCTACCAACTCCCGTGTGTGTATTCCCATGACGCCGAGCTCGACCCATCATACAGTAAAGTCATCCGCTACCATGCCCGTCCCTTACATTTCTTGCTAGTGGCGTTCACTGTCGAGCCACTTGGCCAGTCCTGTTGTCCCATAGAGTTCACGCCATTCGCCTGCCTCTTCCTCGACGCACTCGCTTACAAATTCGGCTGTTTCATTGGCCCTTCCTTTGACGGCCTGCGTAGCCTCGTCGAGTTTCTCGCTCGCACGCGCCATTGCGAGGTTGTAATATTCGACGCTCGATTTGGCCCGTTGGGCCAGCCGCTTCGAACTCGCTTTCCGCTTGTATCTCCCGAGGATGATGGAGGAGATATAATACGCACGCACCAAGAAGCGTTGTATCACTTGCTTGACCAACATGGTGATGCCGTGGCTGAAGAAAGACCGAAGAATCTCGACATACAGCCCCTCGTAAAGAGCCCCGGCACCCTCGGTCTGGGCGATGGTCATAACGGTACTGAAGATCGTTGCACGGGCTGCCTTTCTCGTTCTTTCGCTTTCAATGTCTGCCCCCGTCACCTTCTGTTCATCACTTTCTTCACGCTTCGTACCAGCCTGGAGACGCGTCTTGGCCAGACTGAAAGGATACGTGACGGAACTTGCGCACGCTTTGCTGAAAGCGGACAGGAAGAACGTCACTGACGCCGGAGGATGTGCTCTCCGATGATGCGGCAGGAACACCTTCTTCAAGGTTTCAAAGAGACAAAAGGTGATGGAAGGGTTGAGGGTCAAGACCAGAGAAGCAGAGTACCCCGACCAGAAGCCAGCGAGGCCCTTCTCGTCGTATATGTCCCTCGCGATCTGTTGCGCACTTGGAACCTGAAATGGACCTCTATCCGGATCCCGGGCCGCAAGCAGGGCCGCCGCCTGTTTTCTCGTGACAATGTTTGCGATAGGCGCCGTGGCGAGCTTGGTCAAGCTGCCCGCGACAAACCCTACGCCCAACTCCTCAATGGTAGGCAGTGACTTGGCATTTCCGCGCACAGCCAACCTCCTATCGCGGAGGAAACTGTAGGTGAGGAAGAAGATGAACGAGTCGGCGATGGTCTTGCCCGTGGCCTGCAAAAGCCCCGTGTAGAGTCCAGCTACACCGCCTTCATTGTTGTAGATCTTCTCAACCGCATCCGCAAAGCTCTTGTATTCGTCCGCGGCGGGCTGTGACTGGTCTTTTCGCAACTGGCGTTGGATTTGGAGTCGCGTTATGATCAAGTCGATCGGATAGAGCGCCGCGCTGGAAATGGCTGCACCGGCAGATCCAGCGACGGCATGCCCAAGGGCTTCGAGAAGAGGAGCCTTCCCTGTTGGAGCCCGCGATCGGTCGTTCTCCTCTTGGACCTGGTGGTAGATTTCAAACGCATCCTAGTATTCATTAGCTCGGGTTTGCACGCGGCACGCGGCACGCGGCACGCGGCAGGTGGTGGGATATGCATACAAGTTGACTGTTATACACGTTGGCCATGGTCGAGTGAACTGCACAGCAGCATGGTGTTTCGAAGTGGCGGAATGAAGGAAGGGGGTCAGGGCGGTGGACTTAGAGGGAGGTCATTGTTGGTCGTTGCAATGACGACGATGTTTGACGATCCAAGTAGCACTATCGCTGTATAGACCAGAGCATTCTACCCCACACTTTCGACATTGGGGGCTCACATCGGTGATACGTAGGTACCAGGTAGATACGTACCCCTTAGTCAGCTGAGAGCCTCGTCACGTGCATCTCGCGCAAGGCTGTGCAGCAAGGCTCTGTGTTGCTCAATTTGATATACGAAGAATAAAATACCTTGTATGCTAGTACAGGTAGCAAATGGATTAATCTCACTGTAGAATCCCATCAGGCCAACGCAACATGTACACTCTCCCAGCTCCAGATAACTCCGCTCGAATCACAACGATGCTATGAGGGTATTGAAACAAAACATCGAGATCCCATTCTGCGACCCATCGAACACAACCAAATCCTCTCGAGGCCTCCAGCGCCGTGCTGGTCAAGAGACTGGTCACTCTTCCAAACTCCCATTCATTCCGTTCCAATCCCATCTGCGCGTCGTATCGTCATCAAGTCGCCCCCGGCAACAGCGTGTGGTCTATGCATTCTATGCCCTCATGCTTGTCCGTCGCCTCAGTCCATTTTCTGCTGCATGAAGCTCTCTCGCAAACCTTTCGTCTGCATCCACGTCGCTCTCTCCTCCTGTGCTACCCCTACTCACGGGCCTGGCCCAATTTTCTCGAGACGGACTTCCCCTGGCCATGATATTTGCCATCTGATGAATGGTCCCAGACGTATTGCTAGACGATCGTCGGCTTTTGACACTCGTCACCATCGTCTGCGCACTGGCGGCGCTGGAAGCTCGACGATCCGTTCTCTGGGGCTTTGGCGTTGCTTTGCTCGGAGATCTCTTGTCTTCAGGCGTGTACCGTTCGACTTGCTTGGCTTGGCGAGAAGAGTGTCTGGAAGGGGGAAGAGGATTGCTTTGCCCGGAGTAGTCTCCATTCACTGAGGAACCAGATTTCACTAGCCCTGGAGTGGAGAAGACGATATTGCTCTTCAGCGCGGGGGAGGTCTCCTCTGCAGTCGCATGGAACGCATTCTTGTCGCCGGAGTCGGCTTCCGTCTTGATCGCCTCTGTCATTGCTTCGAGAGCAGGATCCACGGGAATCGATTCTTGGTCAATATTGCCATTCGTCTGTTGGATTATGGCTTCTGTCTGATCGACTCCCGGTCCAGTCGTGTCGCCATTGATCTCTGTGTGGTCCTGAGGCGCCGGGGTGATAGAGTCATCCTCGATCGCTTCGTTCACTATTCGGGAAGCATCCCTGTCTAGTGAGGAGGGATGAATCATGTCGTCAAGCATGTCCTCATCGATGCGCTCCTGTTTACTCTGCATGCTCCCGTCACTCAAGCGGGCAGGGCGCCGGGAACTTGTTGAGCCGCGAGGCTTGGATGGTTCTGCCGCCTTCGCTGGATCAATGCGACCGTTCTCATCGTGCACACATCGACGCTGAATATCATCAGTTGGTAGCCACTTCAGATTGAAATGGGATCTTACCTTGCTCTTTCGGCATTCTTCGCATGCCTTAGTGCGGCTCTTTTTGGAGGATGACTGTGGATCGGCATTTGCGGAGGCCAGTTGTGCAGCTTCCGTATAGCTCCCCACAGGTTCTGATAATCGCCTTCCTGGGGACGATAAGTGCTCGCCATGCGGTCCAGCCTGCGGAGCTGTCGAACTTGCGGGGATATCAGCGTTGGAAAAGCTTCGCGGTCTGATTTCTGGTGCAGCCCGAGTAGGTGTTTCGCTGCCTGATTTATGTCGACATTTTATTCGTCGTTTTCGGCAGGGCTCACAAGCTACCCTCAAACCACTCCCCTTGGCACCAGAACTGGCCTTGGGGGTTGGTTTCGCTGGAGGGACAACGCTCATTTCTGTCTCGGGAGCCTGAACCTGAGCCTGGACCTGTGCGGCTTTTCGCGTTGAACTGCGTTCTCCCGGCAGACGGAAGACCTCGGTTTTCTTGACCTTCTCTGTCTTCTCTAGCTCTAAAGCGCCATCAGAGTGCACCCAGTCAGGTGCCGGAACATTTCCGGTCTTCCAGGCACACCAAATCGCGAAGACTTTGATCAGCGTGAGTGGATCACCGTGTCCTTTCGGTATCGATGCTTTGACTGCGTCGACCTGCTTCTTGGTGATGTCTGCTACTGGCAGCCCAGCATCGATCCTGGCCGTCCGATACAGGTAGTCTCTGAGCGAAGGCCACCCAATCACCTCAGATCTTGGATAGTACCTAGCATTGAAAGCCGGATCTCCTGGCTCTGCTGTATTCGCCAGGTCGTCAACTTCATGCCAAACAGGATTGGCACGCAAAAATATATAGCCGGCATCGTCGCGGAAATCGGTCAGTACTTCGTCGGGGAGTGGATCGTCCTCCAAATATTGAATCAGTGTATACCACATAACCTTTTGGAAGTACGGATATCGGAACTTCGGGGCCACTTTAGTCACTTTCTCGACATTGGCGACCTTGAGCTGCAATTCATAATCAAGACGAGTAAGAAAGTTGCCTCCAATGACCAAAGTGTCCTCTGGTGTCCAAACAGAATGGATCCAGCCAGCAGGAATGAAGGCTGTATCTCCTTCATGGAGGTCGACTCGTGTACAATTGCCGCCGCATAGGTCTCCAAGCCATGTTTCGTTCTGGGTATCAGAATTGCACCATTCTTCGTATTTCTTCAGGTATTTATCCTCGGGCGGAATGAAGAAGAATGTCTTGGTTCCCTTGAGTATATGGTAGTAGACAGACGAGCCGCCGAAATCGATGTGGAAGTCGGTGTAGCTGTCGGCTACTGACATGAGACAATAGAACTGCACTGGTCGCTTCTTTGTGCGCGTTTCCGTGTCCCCATGCCAGACCTGATCCTCAAGATCAAGGTCTCGAACCACTTTAGGCCGTCGAATGAGTTTCCCGAGAGGACTCTGGGAGACTTCCAGGCTGATAACATTTAGTATTGGTTTTTCGCCCGTGGAATCAAAGTAATCGGCCCATTGCTGCAGAGTAAACTGGCCCTTTGTCTCTTGTGACTTTACGTCGATAACAGGGACTGGTTCGTCTAGTCCGTAAAGTTCTGCAACTTTCCGCACGGTCAAGTCTCTCGGTATCACCATATCCAATGCGTCTTGGTCACAATCGATGACCTCTTCTTCGCGCACGTTGTCTGAGACAGGATCTCCCGGACCCGCAGGTGCTCCTGTACTGGCGATGAGAGTCGAAGTTGTGTTGTCGTCCTCTACTGCAGAAGAATTGGCGTTGTCCATCGACGGCTTTACGCCAAACCGAGGATTCCAGCATGCCGGAACCACAAAAGGTCGCTTCATGCCGTTACAGCTTTCCATGAACTCCTTTGTCAGCAGCTCCGGCCGCACTCGAGCAAAGTCATCTGGTAGGAGAGCAATTTTTCCTTCCTTGATTGGCTGGATGTAGTGATGGGTTGATGTCTCCACGGAAGACTTGACCACGCCTTGATGAAGACCTGCGTAGTCTATTGCAGTCCGCGGACGCGATGACTTCCGCACATATGTTGTTTTGCCATGGACCGGTTCACAGTCCTTGCACAGATATTTATCGACGCTCCTTGCCTCGGCCTTGCTTTTAAATCCCACACACTCTGCATGGAACCAACGATCACACGCATCGCAGCTTATCCAGAACATGACCGAGTTCTCCTCGTCTGTAGTATCTAGCTGAAGACGCTGGCATGCCGCGCACACTTCCGCCTGGACTTCAGGCTTAACCCTGCGCTGTCTCTTTGACGGGGCAGCCGGCGCAGGTTTGGCTTGGGCTTGCTGCCCATGTTCTGGCTCACGAGACTCCGTCGCTGTTGAGCCCTCGGCCGCGGTATAGAGGGGTCTGGCAGGCAAAGGTCCGCGTGGTTGCGAAGATGGACCAGACGAGGAGATTCTCGCCGCGTCAGTGACGGATCGGACTCCTTGCTCCAGGGAGACATCAGAGCCGCGTTTCTCCAAAGTTTCGTGCTGTGATTTTCGATGCAGAGGTGGTGCAGGCCGTTCCTTGACGGACCACCCTTCTGAACGCCGCCGCTCTGTGTTGGAGAAGTGGGACGATTGATCGAGTATGGCAGAAGACAGTTGTGGTGTTCCATTCTTGAAGTTGACCTCATTCTTGAGTTCCAACAGCAGCAGAGCGTCTTCAAATGTTATATCTGCGGCGCTATCGTAGCCGCTGGTCTTCGGTCTATCTGCGCGGGGAGACCACTCGAGATTGGGCAGGCGCTCCGACTTGATCCTTTTCGACGGCGGCCCATCGGTGGCATCTTCTTGATCATAACGATGGATGTAGGACGTGGAAGGCCGAGTCGTGGAATATAGGTTCGCCCTTGAGAATGAAGGTGAACTGGCATTGACCGAAGCAGGGCTGGTAGCAATGGCAGCACTCGCCAGATCGTCAATGGTCGATCCAGATCGCGTATGGGTTTTCACTCGAGATTTGCGAGCATCCTGAGGGAACTTAGAGTTCCTTGAGGAGCGGTTTCCCGAGTCTTGCAAAGGTCTGTTTTGCGCAGCCGCGCCACCCACTATCCGAGCTCCAACATGGGCGGAGCCATCTTGATCGTAGTAAATATGGTCGGGCTGCACCGTTACGCCTGCTTCTTCTGATATTTCAACGTCGGAGAGACCCAGGCCTTGTAAGGAGTCCCCGTTTATATGGGACGTTTGAGAGGAGATCAGAGGTTCGACCGGGGCGGAGGTCTCGAGGGTCGGTTCGGGGGACAGCCGCTCAATGAAGTCGCCTGCAGGTTGGATCGGACTGACAGCTCGAGGTCTTAACAAGTCTTCGGAGCGACGCCATCGAGTAGAGGTAGGCATGATCGCAGTCGTCGACGGTCACTAGGTGAACTCGCCGTCGGTTGCGGAGGTGGGGGGTATAGGCGAGCGGTTGTAGCTTGGTATGACTGCAGTGAGCGAGGTCGGCTACATTTGTGAGAAGGCCCGTATGACCTCCGTCGGGAGGCCAGGTACAACGACGAGAGATATTACTGCGTGGAAGCGATGCGCGAGAGGTGGTGGTTGTTGTTGAACCCAGACTCGGAGTTGACTTGAAGACGGAAGTGGAATTATTGTAACTGCACTAGTCGTCCTGCGGCAGATTAATCAAATACAAACCACCCAGACTGCCATCCACGCCGCAATCTGAAGCATTTACCAACCGAGAGCTCGTCGACCTTGGTCATACTCAATTGTATATTGCATATTCTCAGGTCCGAGGCCTCGATACCGACGAAATTGATACCCTCGAATGTCCCGCAACAGCAGACTCGCCCCGGAGGCCAACCGGATCCTCTTCGTCAAAAACTTGGCCTACAATATCGACTCGCCGGCCCTGTTTGACCTCTTCGGCAAGTTCGGTCCTGTTCGACAGATCCGAGTGGGGACGACGAACAATACAAAGGGAACGGCATACGTCGTCTACGAAGATGTCCTAGACGCAAAGCAAGCATGCGACAAGCTGAATGGCTTCAACTTCATGAACCGTTATCTTGTTGTACTATACCACCAACCGGAAAAGATGAAGACAGAGGTCAAGGAAGACATTGCCGCTCGACAAGAAAACCTCGAGAGGATCAAGAAAGAGCATGGAATTGAATGAGCTGTGTTCACGCCCAAAATACCCAACTTGCTATACGGTAGCGCAGCCATGGATCGGCATGAAAACTTGACAAGCCACCACATGTGATGGCGGAGACGATTAGATTCGTCAAAACGGTTCAGAATGGGTTGGAAGACACATCATCAACGATATTGACAATGGACGACCGGTTGGCGACCTAGGCTTCAGCGCAAACACAGCTGGACCACAACTTCCAGCGCGTAGGGGAAATGGCGCGGATACCACAAGTCGACAGGGAAATGCCAATGCGAAAACCCCGCTGCGAACTTACTCTCACCAGCTTCTCGAGTCATGTTTGGGGAGGATGGGGTGTGATGGAGGAGTACTGGCAAGAAGGTCGTTACACTGCAAGAAAGGGCAGCCGAGGGTCACTGTGCATCAAGATCAAATCGTCTGTTAGTAGGAGAAAACTCGCATGCATAACGTCTGATTTCCCGAGTTCTTCTGTAGGGCTCAAGAATCCAGCTTTTTGTAAATCTTCCATCCTTCACGCTGGAGTCGGTACTCCTTCTCCATGTTCTCATCGTCCATTTTCTGCAAATGGTTTGCTACCCAGTCCTGGACCTTGGCTTCACTTGTGCCTACGATTCGAGCCGCCAAAATAGCGGCGTTTGTACTGTTGCCGATGCCCACCGTGGCCACCGGAATTCCTCTGGGCATCTGTACAATGCTGAGCAAGCTGTCCAGTCCGTCCAGGCTGCTCGCCTTGACAGGAACACCGATCACAGGAACCGGGGTTTCAGAGGCCATCATGCCAGGAAGATGTGCCGCACCTCCGGCTGCTGCAATGATAGCTTTGAGACCGCGAGCCGCGGCTGCTTTGCCAAAGTCGAGCATATACTGCGGAGTGCGATGCGCGGAGGTGATATGAACCTCGTATGGGATGTCCATGGTGTCGAGGATGGTGAGACCGGGGCGCAGCGTTGCCAAGTCGGTGTCTGAGCCCATGACAACAGCAACGACTGGCCGACGGGTAGGCGGAGGATTGGTCTTTTGCAAGTCGGCAGCAGTGGCAGCGATGGAGGCAGCAGAGGCGGGCGACGAATCGGTGCGGTGAGCCCGGACCGCGTCAACCATCTGGATTAGAGGGTGGATTTTGGCCTCGCATTCGGACATGCTTGAACCAAGGATTGTGATGTGACCCATCTTGCGGCCAGGGCGGCCATCGCCTTTGCCGTACAGATGGATCTTCGCGCCTGGGATCTCTAGTGCAGCTTTAGCAACCAGGAGGTGGGAGTCGGGTTGCGGGCCGCCGAGAATGTTCAACATGACCGCCGCCGACACGGCTAGGTCAGTCGACCCTGGACGGATCGTGGATGCCAGGTCCGGGAGGATTGCTCGGATTTGGGCCTCATATTGTGACATATGGCACGCTTCGATTGTGTAGTGACCTGAGTTGTGCGGCCGTGGTGCAACCTCGTTGACCACGAGGGTGTCATCCTGCAGAAGAAATAACTCGACACCGAATACTCCGGTCCCGGCAAAAGTGGCCACGGCGCGTCGGGCAAGGTCTTGAGCAGCGCGGACAACATTCTTTGACACGCCTCGAGGAGGCACATAGACAAGTTTGCATATGCTATCCTCGTGAATGGTTTCAACCGTGGGGTAACCCAAAGTGATTGACTCCCAAGAGTCGATGGAATCTTCTTGAGCCGTCTTCACCACCATCACTGCCAGTTCCATTTTGAAGTGTGCCCATTTTTCGGCATATAGAGGGCGGTTCGCCAACGCTTTCAAGGCTGGCTCGATGTCGGACACCGACTTCACCGGAAAGTTGCCCCTCCCATCGTACGCCTCGGTCCTAGACTTCAGCATCAGGGGATATCCGAGTTGGTCGGCAATGTCCTTCAAGCCTTGTGGGTGTGATGTCCCAACAGCAATGGACTTGGCTGTGGAAATGCCGAACTTTGCAAAGTGTTGTTTCTGGGTGAACTTGTCTTGAATGGTTCGTACAGTCTTCCAGCTGGGTTGGATTCTCGACCATTTCGTTCCGTCAAGGAAGGGCTTCTCCTCCTCGAGCTCTTCGAGCACTTTGGTGTCAACATGCTCAATCTCGTATGTGAGAACGTCGCATCTCGACGCGAGCTCTTTGACGTCCGAGGCCGTTGCGAATGAGCCCGTGACATGCTTGTCAGATGCTACGAGGTTGATCTGCTTTGCTGGGGCATTCTCTCCGTCAAGCACCGCCACTTTGATGTTCAGTCTGTTGGCAGCTTCTACCAGCATACGGCCAAGCTGGCCGCCGCCCAGGACGCCGACGACATGATTATCCATCGCGCTGTTGTTGGCGAGGTATCGGACGACACTCTTTCTTGATCTTTATGTTCGACAAGATTAAGTTTCTCTGGAGGAGAACTTTTGTGCCACCGAAGATAAGGACAGACTAAAAGAGGACTAGATTGATGGGGAGGATGGACTCAACGTGGGAATTTTTGGCGATATAGTAGTTCAGACGCTTGATCAATATAGGCCCCTTCGATTACTTGAAGACGTCTACAATGCCATCTACATATAACGTCACTCTTTTCAAAACGGTATATTCATATCCAATGTACTACCTGAGATGGGTGGAAGAGATTTATATCGCGTCTGACCAGAGTTTATTCGCTGCTCATGAAGCAAAGTGTCTCTATGGTCGAGATAATACGTACGTCTGACAGTGGATGATTTGTGCCCAGGGCATGATACGTCGGAGTACAAGGCGTTCGCCGCAGCGACAACCGCACCTCTAAAAGATAGCTGCGACAGGAGACTATGCGGAATATAACATAAACAGTATACATAGCTATCTTATGTATATGCCCTTGAGCTCGTATCCAGCCTGCCCTGACTTCTGTGTCATCTGCTAAGTGGGAGAGAGCTACTCCACAGATGTGAAAAGGCGTGGTAAGGGAAGGGCTGTTCGTAGCTGTCGTCGTAGGTATTAATCCTCTCCTCGACGGCGACGGCTCATCCTAACATCACACCTACAGGCATCCGCAACGCAATATACATACCAATCTGACAAACGTTTGGCACACACGGCGTAGGAATGGGGCGCTCGGAATGGCTTCGCCGTCAACGTCATACCCTGTAAAGGGTGGCGATAGCAGGATGGATGCCGACCTGGACTATCGTCCTCAAGGGCTCTTGTCCGAAGTCGGGCCCAACATCGTAACCACATCCTTGCAATTCTTGACTTTCAACTTCCTGGGGCGGTCATCCGGGGAATTTGAAAGGTGGTACAAAAACATGGAGAAAGCATGTCAACCTGGCATTATGATGGCCGAGTTAGTCGTACACGGAAGGCGGCGGCGGTGGTGAGGGTGACACGAGGCCGAGGACAAGGGGCTCGCCTCGACACCGGGTGCCAGTATTGGCGCACGTTTCCCCGTCGATTGCACTTTCAGGCATGCCATGTAAACTGTCTTGTCCAGCTGTTGTCGTCGATTTGGACATTATCAGGCATCAATCAATATCCTCTTCTTCCGACGTCCTGACTTCGTGTACAGGGACACGCAGTCGGATCTGAATGGCTGCACCTGGTTCCCCAGCCTGTCCGGTGCAGTTTCCCCGCGGACGCCGCAAGGGCCGTCGGGCGGGCTGCCCCATTCTTTAGCCTCCAGCCGCGTTCCCGCAAAAGACGGCGGCCTCGCTTGCCGGTGAATACCTAGCAAGAGGGCGGGGGTCAAGGACATCCCTTGGACATCCCTTGAAACGTAGGTAGGTAGGTAGGTAGGTAGGGATCAAATTCGGAAGGTTTCGGTTGTTGCTTCTGGCGCTGGATCTTTGGGCGCGGCGCGGGATGTATCAGTTTTGGGCCGCTGGGGGGCTCCTAGCTCTATAGCATGCTGACCACTCTTGCTCTGCCTGCTAGCTTGCAACTTTTGGCCTGAAAGCTTCAACAAACTGAGATAGGTCGGCAACCGCGGATGGATGGATCGGAGTGGATGCAAAGACACGAGGCCCACGATGGGGCTTCTGGCTAAATACGGGGGGCCTAGGTAGGGAGCGTCCTTGAATCGGACCTGCTGGCCTCGGTTAGAATGCACGTCAAGATGCGATTGATCATGGACTGCCCAGTAGAAGGGTATCAAAAAGGGCAATCAATCACCTCAAGGATTCGATCGATGCATTCCACTAGAGGCTATGTCTCAGGCCGGTCAGACCAAGGGAGAGAGAGACGAGAACGAAACAGAATGGGAAAGGCTCAAGTCAGGCCGCGGAAACAGAAATGAAGGGTTGCAAATGGCTGCGACGCAAGCGGCGTTTGGCCAGGGCCAGAATAGAATTTTGATCGCTCCTCCTGGGGGCTCCGGGGAAGAGAGGCTTCCGCCAAAGGATCCCCTGCAACACTGATACCGACACGCTACTACATACTACCCTTGGGTACGGTAGGTAGGTATGCATCATGATCTTAGGTGCCTGATGCTGTTGTTGAGTGCGGCCGTCGCTCAATGGCCAGCCGGGTTCGTTTGAAATGCAACAATCCCACGTCGCCTTGACCGCCAGATTTCCCAGACGATATTTCCCGGAGCTGTGAAGGGTTATTTGACTCCAGTCTCCTTGTTCCCAACCAGTTTCCATTTCTCTTTCTCATCTCATCTGACACGGTGGAAATTTGGAAAGATAGTCCCCAGTTTTCCTGACGATCAGCCTCCCGTCTCCAGCATCACCAGTCGGTGCCTTCAGCAGCGTCCTTATCGTCTCGGACAACTGCAGCAAGCCGGCGATCATCCTCGCTCACCGCAAGGACAAGAACACCACGCCACAGATGTGAGTTGACTGTTATCCCCGCTGTCGGTGTCGATGGCATGGTACTGACCCAAGTCTTCCAGATCATAACCGAGTTACCTCTGTCACCCAGTGTGCCCAACTCGACTCCTCATTCTCCGGGAAGCATGCAGCGTTCATCATATCGCTCTACTGTCCTCGCCTCAGAGACTTCCACGCGAGACATGTACAAAGCCGTTGAGACTCAACCGCGCCCAAAATACGTCTCCTATTCTGATAGCAGACAACATCCTGAGCATCAGCCTCCTCCGCCCCCTCCATCCCCAGTACACTGGAACCGTCATAAGCAGGACCGTTGAGCTGCGCGCAATCCAACCATTCTTTTGCCGCCCTGGCAGAAACTTGTATTGCAGAATGCTGTGATCTATGGGTTCACTTCTCCAGTGTCCTTTTGCTGCCGGTTTCTCGGGGCTAATGGATTCTTTACCTGCGGAGTACGGTGACCAGTCTTGGGAGTTTTCGGTGAGCTTTGGAGTATGACATGTCAGCCATCCTCTTCCTGCAGGCCGCGGGACATTCCTTCTAGCTCTGTGTCTTGGTTTTCAGATCGAGAATAGACTTCCTGAAGCCTTGCTAGGGCTTCTGCGTCTCCTTTGATCACCCTGCGATTCAACTCTTCAATCTCGGAATGTATCGTTTGCGGCAGACTTAGGCTGTTGTTTGACGCAATCGCCTCATCCACATACGTCCTCACAATGTCTGTTTCTCCACGCTGTCTCTTAAGGTCCATGAGCTTCTCCAGAAATGTTGCTTGTTTCTTGATACGAGCATTATTTTTCGGATTGCTATGGATAAGCCTCCCGAGACTCCGGCCACTTGGCTCGTCTTCCTGGACAGTCGGCTGTCCTTCGGCGTAATCATCTTCTCCGTGGGGATCCTGTTTTGGCCTTGCCTTCTGGGACACAGAAGCCCGATCACCGACGAGTTTGATCCTCGACATGCCCAACAGATCATAGTCATCTGTCGATTGCATTGTGGCAGCAGCATTAGCCGTCCCCGGCTTTGTGAAAAACATGTTGGTGCCGATCATGTCCGTCCATGTACAACTGTAGACTTGGCCCAGGTAGGAGATTATCGGGTTGCTGCTGCTGAGATCGAGGATCTGTACGTGTGTAGAAAATGGTGATACTCCGTCTTCACCTTCATGATCCTCGACGTCGGCGAATGGGGTGGATGGCCGATCTTGCAAGTCGCGACCTTCGTCCTCGACGGGTTCTGCCATGTTTGGAGTCGGGGCATCTCGGTCGGGCGTCCCACGTTGGGGATCAGATCTGTCGAGAGGCCTTTTGGCAGGCACCGCTGGTTTTGGGGCTCCGGGCACATTTGATTTGGTGGGCGGGTTCAACGAAGAAAGATCCAGGTCCACGAGAAAAGTCTGTCATAGAAGAAGAGTGTAAGGAATGAGTGAATCTACAACTTCCAAAGAGTCGCCTAAGCTGTGCGCAATTCCTACCTCTGTCTCAGTATCTTCATACTCGTACTCGTACTCATCTTCGTCCTCATAGGTATAGCTCGGCTGATCCATGGCCACGGGTCCCATGTTCAACTGTGCTTGAATCGCAACATAAGAGTTATATATCACACGGCGAGAAGACACTGAAATATCGAGGTCACGTGACCATGTGGTATCTTTCAAATCTTCAAAGGTTTCCAAAAGGCCTTCAATGAAAAGGCCAGTGCTCTCTTAGCATGGAGCTTCGACTTGAGGATGCGCAGGCCAGTCAACACAACACAATGTGCTCTCATGCGTGCCCTTGTGCGGATGTCGATGGTGAAACACTCTTCAAGTGACAGAGGTCAGGTTGGCGGCAATACACGATATGTGAGGGAGCGTTGGCGCAGGCGGATAGCGGATTGGATGCAGGGTTGGAAAGTCAACCGTCAAGAGTCGAGTCGAGGCCACTCTGTGACCGGCATGTCAACTTTCAGATTCAGGTTTGTCAACTGCAAATAACAGGCACGGTCCAGCCTAGCGCTCGGGATTCCTCCTTCAAGTTCAGGACCCCCACCTTTCCCTTCATCTTCACCGTCATCACTATCTATTTCCAAGGGTCAGCCGCAGGAGACGACACTTATCATCGTTGATTACCTTAAGTACTACTCGTTACTTACCACCGAGGTCTGGTCGAGGAATCGCTCTTCAGGTTACCAACCCAACTTCCGCTCTCATTTCCACGACCTGCCCCGGTGGTACTATCGTTATTGGCCTCCTATACCGCTTCATCAAGATAAGAGTGATACCTGGGGAAGACTAAGCACCCGAGATTGGTCGCAGGTCG
Source organism: Capronia coronata CBS 617.96 (assembly GCF_000585585.1). Lineage (NCBI taxonomy): Eukaryota > Fungi > Ascomycota > Eurotiomycetes > Chaetothyriales > Herpotrichiellaceae > Capronia > Capronia coronata. The sequence continues at coordinate 3,081,111 of NW_006912895.1, read as the reverse complement.
GCCCGCTCGACCAATAGTCATACCTAATCCATCAGTACGTCTAGCCAAAACCCTCCGCATTTGGAACGGATGCTGGCGGAAAGCCTGCATTGTCATCCATCCCATCAGACAGTGCGCGGTGCAGAGGCAACAGCGGACGCCAGCTCTTCAGGGCGGAGACTTATCCTCCATGCCATAATATGCCTCGCTGCTCTCCCCGCCATATGAGACAATTTGCACAATGGAGGAGCTTTGCAGCCCTTCTGAGCCGCGCTTCCGCCGTCGCCGCGACATCCGACAGGTGCATGATGGCCGCCACCAAATCAGATGCATCTCCTTTCTCTGTCCCTTATTGCTTTCGTGATTCATTGGGCTAATCTATTCGGCCTCTCGCTCTTACAGTGTCCTTACACTTTCGTCATGGCGCCTTACGGACGCTTACTCAATCGTTATATATCCTTTCGGCGGAATCATTTGTCCTATTACCGACCTCATCCTCGTACTCCTCCTCCACGACTTTGACTGGTCCGACGGACTGCCTTTCTCTCGCTACACTCCAAGCGCCATTTGTGACCGCTCACTCCGAACCCAGCCCTGTTGTGGTTCTCGTTGACTCGAGCACCGCAGGGTACGAGCAAGATATCACTCCTTATGAACCGGTAACCTCCACGTCCCTGGAGGGAGAGCACATGGGGGTCACCAAAACGAAAGCCACCATAGGTGTGCTGTCTACGATCATCTCTTATATGTGTCTGAACAGTGTCTTCAGAGCAGCAAAACCAGACGCCTTCATCTGGCAGGATGAGGATAGGGAAGAGGCAAGCTGGATGGCCACATCGAAATCTTGGCTGGACCGGAAAGCCTGCCGCTGGATAGGTGTCTGTGGTGGTGCACATATACACTTGATCTCCGAATTGGACAGGTTCGGCCAACGGCCCCTGGTAAAGAGCGAAAATCAGCCCGTAGACAAAGCTCTAGACTGGGACTGGCAGCGGGCGTGGACTGAGGGCAAGGACAGGCCAGAAGACTGGACGGACGATGAACGTGTCTTGAGAGAAGTCCCCGATTACGTCTTGGAGTATGCACCACTGGTTCATCTCTATTCTGGGGAACAGTTCTGGCCGTGCGATATCGCCGAACACCTGTACCACATCACCCCGACCCTAAACTACACACCACTTCAATCCATCCAAGAACGTGTCACCCTACAAAATCTGGACAAATTGAACGACTGGGACAATGGGGAATGGGTGTTCCTTACCAGCGATGACGATGTCGAAGAGAGGCCTGACTGGTTGGAGGGCGAGAAGAATATCCCTTCCATGACCTCCGATGCTGATGATGATACGACCCATGATAACGAAGACTGGGTCCACACGCCCGGGCGGACGTATCTCCAGACACTCAAGGATGCGATGGCTGACCTGAAAGACTGGTTTGCGCCAGACATTGAAGGGTTTGAGACTCGGGAAGATTTTCAGCTTTCACGGTATGGCCGAAAGGCCAAGGCCAAAGCTGTCCATCGGGTGCATCCGGAATTGCGACGCTCAATGGTCCAAGATACTCCGCCGCACCATCGGCGAGGCGGCCGAAGCGATGCCCCTGCTGTCTTGATCACGGTCAACAAGGGCCACGGCATCGTGGACGCTTTCTGGTTCTTCTTCTATAGCTTCAACCTGGGTAATGTGGTGCTCAATGTCCGGTTTGGAAACCATGTCGGCGATTGGGAACACACCGCCGTCCGCTTCCATCACGGGAAACCAAAGGCCGTCTTCTTCAGTGAACACAACTTTGGTTCGGCCTACAGTTACGACGCCGTGGAGAAGCTCGGGAAGCGACCTATTGTCTATTCGGCATACGGGACCCACGCCATGTATGCTACCCCCGGCACCCATCCGTACATCTTGCCTTGGGGCATCCTTCATGATCAAACCGATCGTGGTCCACTCTGGGATCCCGCTTTGAACTCTCATGCGTACACGTATGATTTCAAGGCGGATCGTCTCCGTGCCTCTAACATCACCCCCAGTGCGCCGACCGAGTGGTTCGATTTCGCCGGCCACTGGGGCGACAAGTTTTACAAGCTGAGGGATCGCCGACAATATCGCTTTGCAGGTCAGTACCACTATGTCAATGGCCCAATCGGCCCCAAGTTCAAGAACCTTGGACGGAAGAAAATCTGTGCCGGTCCGGAATCCGCCCCGTGTGTCATCAAGAATTGGCTCTCGAGTGGTGACAAGATCGGACGTCTCCATCTCTCCAATAAGATCGGAGAGAACGAATTTTGATGAACGTATGAAAGACAGTCTGTCGTTGTGTGTGGAAGTTGCTTGTTGCTGTCTGTTTGATGGCTCGCCCCGTGATACCCTTTTGTGAGTTGGTTGCTTTGAAAGGCGCCTTGGACAGGATCTGGTCTTTTCCTACATAATTAGAACCACCATCTGGCTACATTATATACCACTGTAGGATCTCGTCTACTTGGTATATCTGTTTATAGTTGGGCTAGAATCAAGGCAGGACAGTTTTATCAGTGTAGAGCGGTGTTTTGCCTCTGTTATCCCAACCATCAAGTTGTCAGACAAACAACTCTTAACACGGCGGAGTGCCACCAAGCCATCAATATCCATCGGCGGTACGTGTTGAAATCCTCCGCAGTATACTACGTTGCAGTATTGAGCTCTGTCTGGCACATGCTCTGATTGGCACGGCCCAATGGCTCCGAATGTCTTCTCCCCCCTCTCCCTCATCATCGAATGCCGCGCTCCTGGGCCACGGGGTCAACGCTGGCATCACGCTGGCAATTGACGCCTGGTTTGCCTCATGCAGTGACATATCACTGCAGGTAACCAAACTGTACCTTATCATGCTCCCCATCACACCCGCATTCTCAGCAGGCTGATTGTCGCATTGCTGCTTCTGTCTGAGAATAACAGCAACAACAACAGCAGCGTCACTGTAACCTGCCTGCACATGCACGCTCCAGACTACCTACCTTCCACCGCCTCTCTCCATGATGCTATTGTTTCACCCTCCCAGGCATCCTCATCCTCCTCCGCCATGGCGCTCATGACCACCTCTATACTCTTCAACATAGCCACAGCACCGGCAACGGCCATCCAAACGGCGTCCGCTGCGTTTGCCTCTCCCACAGCCTTGGCAGTCACCTCGGCGACCATGTCTGACGATGAGAGTAGCGGCGAATGCAAGTTGCTTGGCCCTTTTGCGATATTGGTTCAAGGGGCGCTGGGAGTCCTAGCATTATCCTCCTTGGTATACAAGAGGTGGAGGGAGAGACCGCAGCGGCCTCTGAAGGTATGGTCCTTCGACGTGTCGAAGCAGGTGGTGGGATCGATGTTACTGCACCTGGCCAATCTCGTCATGTCGCTGTTATCCTCTGGTCAAATAGAACAGAGCCTGGCAAAGGCGGCGGCCACGACAATTGGAGCTGTGGCGACGGAGGGATATCAGCCAAACCCGTGTTCTTTCTACCTGCTGAACTTGGGCATCGACACGACCATCGGCATTCCCATCCTTATCATCATCTTGAAACTGCTCACCATCGGTGCAAGCTACACTTGCCTAGCCAATCCTCCCGAATCCATCATGTCCGGGCATTACGGCAGACCACCCAAGGCTACCTGGTGGCTCAAGCAATGCTTGGTCTACTTTCTGGGTCTTCTGGGTATGAAGACCTGTGTGTTCATCATCTTCCAACTCTGTCCGTGGCTGGAGCGTGTGGGTGATTGGGCGCTTCGCTGGACAGAAGGCAACGAGGCTGTTCAGATAGCCTTTGTCATGCTGATCTTTCCGTTGCTCATGAACGCTGTGCAGTACTATATCATCGACACATTCATCAAAGAGAAAGCCTCAGAAGACGACGACGAGCAGGACCGCGACCACGAAGCAGACGAAGAACAGCACGGTTTACTGGCAGAAGACGAAGAAGGCCATGGCGAGTCCATTGACGAGGATCGGATCTGCAAAGGTGATGTTCCAGTCACTCAGACTGAGTACAGCGCAGCGAGCGCATCTTATGATCCGGACAAAGATGGCGACGTGGACACGGAGACGAACAGGCGGCACAGCGAAACCAACAGTCTTGCCAGTCACGCGGAGGAGGAAGCGGTGGAACATCCGCCCCGGATCTGAATGTCTGGCTGGGCTTCCTCGATTTGGTTCTATTGGAGTTAAGCGTTGCAGATGAGGTCTCGATTTATGGTGTGCTCGCAGTACTGTGATACGTATATCCCGGATAGGAAGGATGATGATAGCCTACGGGGTATTTTACCCCCCCTCGTGTTGTTGGCGAAGACAACGCATTCAGACTCTCAGACTCTCAGACTCGGAGGTCTCTGGGATCATTATTTACCCTGTATTGTTAGCGCCTGTCGGTCAGTCAACATCGTCTTTCGTATTTCCGCCCGCCTTACTGCAGTCGGTGTAGTTCTGGCACAACTGGGTCGTGGAGGGCGCCTTACGTCAACAGCTAATCCACTCATCTCCAAACCTATGAATCTAACGTATCTCATAGAACGAAATGCCTGACGGAGACCAACCCCCGAAGAAGGAGAATTACAGAGAGGACCTCCGGAGGTCACTGTGTCAACTGTGCATCGTGGCAGGAAGCCTCCCAGTCTCTTGAATCGAATTTCTTCCCTGTTCATTCTTCCTGATGACGCCTTTTGACTGGCCCACAATGATGAGCATGTCTTTATCCGCCCCGATTATAACCGCGCGAGGCGGCGGCGAGGGGCTAGGCTGCTGAAATAAGGCTAGGGAGGTTTTCACTTGTATTCAAGTTCTCGAATGCCGGCCCTGATAGGATCTGCGCCCGTGCCTGGGGCTACTAGTATCGATCTAGTTGAACACGGTGCCTGAAGACACAAAGGAGACTTTGCCACGAGTGGCATCGCCATCCAATTGCGGGGGATGTTGTCACCTATGAAAAGGACGTGCCGGAAAAATGTCTCGCTCCTGCATCTGTGTGATGCAACATGTGGAAAACTTTGCGCAGGATGTTTCAATATAAAGAAGGCGGTCGAAGGGGTTGCTGCGGACACGTAGGGAATTCCATGGATCGACTTCTACCAGGAGAAATCATTTGCCAGCCGCACTCGAAGCACTCGTTTCTGCTGCAGTGAGATTGTCATTATCGTCGCCTTGTAATCCAATAGCGAGAACACTCCGACGAGATTCATCTCTTCCCAGCGAATAGATTGGATTCGAACTGAGCGAGGTGATCCCCTTACGCCGCCACATCACCGTCCTCAGGCTCTGTTCGAAACACAGATAGATCTAGCCTGGTCTTCTTGGTACAGCTGATCAGCGCTTACCTGGACCATTTGGTGTCTGTGCGGAAATCTCGACCGCCATCGAGGTGTCCTTTCGAAACTATTTATCTGTTCGCTTTGTTCCCTCCTTTACTTCGGTTGCGGGCAGTACTGTCTGCACTTCCCACAACATGGACACCTCAAATATGAACGGTGTACAGCCAATGAATCCGGCCAGGCACAAGCTCGTCGACCAGGCCATCAGAACGCCCGGAAGACAGCCTTCGCCTCAGCCAACATTGCTAGGAGTGCCTGGTGCCTCCAGCTCAAGTCAGTCGCTGCATCGAATCCTGTCAGACCACAGTTCCGGATATGTGGCCCCCAAGTTCGAGGGCAAGAAAGCCCAAATGGAAGAAGGTGAGAAGACCGGGATCCTCCCGGGTGCATGTGGCATTTACTGACGGGCTGCAGTTATGGACCTCATCGAAGAGAAAGGCTTTCTCCCCACGGAATTCATTCCTTCTGAGACCGAGTGGTTCTACAATGCCTTGGGCATTGACGACATGTACTTCTCCACCGAGACCGTCGAGGCAGTGGCCAGCAATATCCTCTCGCTATACGCGGCAAAAGTGGCTGCGTATGCCCGAGATGACAAGAAGTTGGAGATCAGGCTCGCCAAAGAGGCGGCTGACCATGCGGTCTATATCGACACCAGCAAGCCCGGAGTCAGCAACATTGATGGGCCGCGATACGAGCAGAGAATAGATGAGAAATACATCGACGGATCCACGCCCAGCAGAAGTTTCCGAGTCGAATCCTTCCGATCGACGAACGCACTACCAGAAAACCCCGACGAGTCCTTGCGATGCTATTTCATATACCAGTGTCAGTTCAAGAACACCAACCCCAGACCCGATGAGACCGATCTCGAGGTCATTGGCGAGAAGCGATTTCTGCAGAAGGCCACACAGAAGACCAAAGAAATCTACCAGGAGATCATCACCTACGCTGTCCAGAGAACCGGGCCCGTCATAGAGATGTTTGATATGGAAGGCACACGGGAGAAGCGTTTGGTCATTGCATATCGGCAAGGCTCCGCCCTGGGCGTGTTCAGTGCCCTGTCTGATCTGTACCACTATTACGGAGTGACAAGTTCGCGGAAGTATGTGGAGCAGTTCTCCAACGGCATCACAGTCATCTCACTTTACCTGAAGCCTGCCACCAACGACATCGCCCGGTCCAGATATCCTCCGATTGAGGCAGCCATTCATCAAATCATCAAGGAGGTCTCATTACTGTTCTGCATCCCTCAGAACAAGTTGCAAGGCCAATTTGCGAGCGGCAATCTGAGCTTGCAGGAGAGTATCTACGCTCACTGCGTGCATAGCTTCGTGCAACAGTTCCTCAACCGTCTCGGATCGGAATACGCGTCTTTGGTGGCAGCGCTCAAAGGAGACAGCACGACGAACGCAGAGCTGCTATCGAAAATCAAGAAGCGCCTGCGGGAGGAGACCTTCACCGCCGATTACATCCTCGAGATCATCAACAAATACCCGAATCTGATCCGTTCGCTCTATCTCTCATTTGCAAATACCCACTACGTTCAGACCCGAGGCGAGCAGGATGATTTCATCCCAACCCTCAGTTACCTCAGACTGAATGTAGAGCAGGTGCTGGACGACAAAACATTGTCTGAAATGATATCTCAGACTGTGACAAATCAGCACGACGAAATGGTCATGCAATACTTCTTGACCTTCAATCGCGCAGTTTTGAAGACCAATTTTTACACCCCAACCAAAGTTGCCCTCAGCTTCAGACTCAAGCCCAGTACGGACTTCCTGCCCGCCCATGAATACCCCCAGCCATTGTACGGCATGTTCATGGTCATCGGTTCGGAATTCCGAGGTTTCCATCTGCGCTTCCGCGATATTGCTCGGGGTGGCATTCGAATTGTCAAGTCCCGTAACAAAGAACTATACGCAATCAATGCCCGAACGCAATTCGACGAGAACTACAACCTTGCGAACACTCAACAGAGAAAGAACAAGGATATCCCGGAGGGTGGGTCCAAAGGTGTGATTCTGCTCGATTTCAACCATCAAGACAAAGGCCGTGTGGCCTTTGAAAAGTACATTGACAGCATTATGGATCTTCTCTTGCCTCCTACAAGCCCTGGAATCAAGGACCCGATCGTCGACCTTTACGGACAAGAAGAGATTTTGTTCATGGGCCCGGACGAGAACACCGCTGATCTCGTCGACTGGGCGACAGAACACGCACGCAACCGTGGCGCACCATGGTGGAAGTCGTTCTTCACGGGCAAGAGCCCTAAACTCGGCGGCATCCCGCATGACCGATACGGAATGACCACACTGTCGGTCCGCGAGTATGTGCTTGGTATCTACCGCGAACTAAACCTAGATCCAAGCAAGATCCGGAAGCTGCAGACCGGAGGTCCTGATGGAGACTTAGGGTCCAACGAAATCCTGCTGGGTAATGAGAAATACATTGCCATCGTCGATGGGTCTGGTGTTCTGGTTGATCCGGCTGGTTTGGATCGCGACGAACTCGTCCGTTTGGCCAAGCAGCGGCTGATGATCCAAGAGTACGACATCTCGAAATTGTCGCCGCAAGGTTATCGGGTGCTGGTCGAGGAGTCCAACATTACGTTGCCGACAGGCGAGAAAGTGAACAACGGCATGACGTTCCGAAATACGTTCCACCTCCGCGACGGCACGCAGTACGACCTCTTCGTCCCCTGCGGTGGTCGTCCCGAGTCCATCGACCTGTCAACCACCAGCAAATTGATCGTCAACGGCAAGTGTACGATTCCGTACATTGTTGAGGGCGCCAACCTCTTCATCACGCAGGACGCCAAGCTTCGCCTCGAAAAGGCAGGTTGTATAATATACAAAGACGCCTCGGCGAACAAGGGCGGCGTGACCTCCTCCTCGCTCGAAGTTCTCGCCAGCTTGTCCTTCGACGACCAGGGGTTCATCGAGAACATGTGCGTGGGCACCGATGGCACGATTCCCGACTTCTACGACGCTTACGTCAAGGAAGTGCAAGAGATCATCCGGCGTAACGCCCGGCTGGAGTTTGAAGCCATTTGGCGCGAACACGCCAGAACCGGCAGCCCCCGCTCCACGCTCTCCGACCAGCTCTCTCTGGCCATCACCAAGCTGGACGAGGAACTGCAGAACTACAACGATTTGTGGGACAACAAGCCCTTGCGCGTGGCTGTGTTCAAGGAAGCTCTGCCCAAGACACTCCAGAGCAAAGTCGGCCTCGACAAGATCTTGCAGCGTGTGCCGGAGAACTACCTCAAGGCCATCTTCGGCAGTTACCTGGCCAGTCGCTTCGTCTACGAGTACGGTCCGAGCCCGAGTCAGTTTGCCTTCTTTGATTTCATGAGGAAGAGGCTTGCCGGGGCCATCGCGAATGGTCAGTGATTTTGCTATAGATGGGTGCAAATTAAAAAACTGTAGGCGATGCGGAGGGTGGGTGGCAGGGGGGATGTTTCTTTCATTGAGACTGCATAGCTAGCAGGTGTATGGTCAGGTTGATCTGGGATGGCGGGATGGGAGGGCGTACAACTTATACTTTACATGGCATGAGAAGACTGCCCAAGGCTACAGGAGCACGGGGAAGTGGCGTATAGTGTGGAGGACAACTCCAATGACATGAATTTCTTAAGTCGATCATGTTGAGCGTGACAGCGAGATCATATTACCTATCTTCCAAGATCTGGAATGTGCAGACACGTAGTTGTAGACATGCACTCCCAGCCTCGTCCACATGAATTCAATGCACCGACGTCGGCGCTGTGCCTCTTTCTATTGGAGCTCGTCGAGTCGGTGCTGATGCTGATGTAGTACGCATAGCCGTTGGGGCAGGTCTCGACAGGACCTGCTCTGTGTCATGATCTGCTTTCGAACTGGTGATGGCCGTGGCCGTCGGTGCTCGTGCAGATGTCGAGGCCGTGTGAAGCTGGTGAGGATCCGTCTTTTCTGCTTTTGGGGCCACAGTATCGTCTGCTACTATTGTAGGTCGACCCGCACCAGTCTGAACATCACCAGCCTCGCTACCTCTGTCTTCGCCTTGATCCGTTTCTCCGTGGAGACCATCATCTCCTCCATCTCCATCTCCATCTCCACGTTGAGCACCCGTTCCCTCCTCCTGCTGCAGTAGTTTCTGCTTCTTCATCTTCTCCCTCTCCTTCCGCTTGACCTTCTTCTCCCGATTGCGCCGCGTCCGCTTTTCCTTCTCAGTCAGCTCCGCTGCAACAGCCTGCGCAGCCATTTCGGCGCGCTTGGCTAGTCGTTGCCGAAGAACGATTCGACGTTTCTTGGACGGTTTTGGCCTCGAAGTCGACCTCGAAGCCAGACCCGGACCCGAAACCTTTCCTGCCGTCGACTTAGTGACCGTCCCCTGACCACGTCGGTTCGGGGCTACCAATTCCACATGAATGACTCGCCATGGTAGAACGCTGCCGGGCCAGATCGTGGATTTGGACCGAGACAGCACGTGGGAAGTGGAGACCGCGACTTCGGCGTACTGGGATTTCAAGGCCTGCGCTGTGTCTGCCGGTAGAGCTGCAGTGAAATAATATGTCTCTGGGCGGTGGGGGCGGACGAAATGCGCTTTATCCAAGGACAGAAGACCGTCTTGGCCGGATAGTGGTGCTGGAGAAGGAGTCCGTGAAAGTCTGATGGTCGGTCTCGCGACATTTGAGGACTGCTGTTGCGAAGATTGAGATGGTTTCTGGGTTTGGGCAGTTACAGTTGCGGAAGTGAACAGACGGAATTGGAATTCTTGTTCTTGTTCTTGATCGTCTTCGTGGGTTTGATTGTCGTGAACTTCGGTCTTCTTTGATGTCGTTGGTACAGCTTCGGATTTCGGTGGAATAGCTGCAACGGTGGGAGAAATGAAGTCGTATTCGAAGCCGTAGTCGGGTACGGTTATAGTAGCATCTCCGTCATCATGATCTGTGTCGATATCCGCGGGCGAAGCAGATCTGGATCTGGAGTCTGCTTCAGAGCCCGTCGGGCTGTTGTCTGTATGGAAGAGGTCGGATCGTTTGATCCTTTTTGTACAAGGTCAGTAACTGTTTGACCTTTTGAACAGAGGACTGTAGATGGTCTGGACGGGCCTACCTTTTCGCATTGGGGACCTCGAACATCTTGACTTTGAGTGTCAAATGGTTGAGGATTTGGATCAGTTGAAGTGGGTAGGTAGAGATGATACCACGGTTTGGCTTTGGATGAGGAGGAATTTTATTTGCTTTGGCTCGAGGGTTTGTTGGACAATGTGGTTTTGCGGGGAAGATAACGGCAGCGGAAGATAGCAGGACTATAGAGTAAGGTAGGCAGCGCTAGGCTACTAGTAGGGCTCCTAAGGCCTAGGGAGCTTAGGTAGGGCTTCGGGGCTTCGGGGCTTGGAGTCCTAGGGATTAGGCTCCTTAGGCCCCTAACCTGACTCCCTAGGCTCTCCTAAGCCTCCTAGGTCTATATATGTAGTTTAGGTACCCCTAACCCACAGACGCTTGACTAAACTCTACGTACTTCACTATGGTGGGGATTTGTGGTTGTCACACACACCTCGTTTGTCTATCGCAACATTCCGACTCTCTTTCCCCCAATACACTTCATGACGGACTCTACGATCTACAAGGTGAAATGTATAATGCATGAAATGCGACAAGACACAATGAATACAGTCTTGTTTGCAGGGGTTATCCTGCATCCTGCCACCACCAAGCTCACAGCAAATGCTTGCTTAAACATCCAATCCATCCACGGCACCACCACCATCCTGGGTGCCTATGCAGACCATCCGCTGTACCAAGCCGTGTGGCTGCCCGCTAAAAGCACCAAGCAGGTAAGGACCCCTTCGAGACGGGTCGAGTCACCGCAATGAGGCGCAGCCTTGTATGTGGTGATACAGAATGCCTTCGTTCGTCCTGCTTTCTTCACCTCCACCTCGTTTCCCCTGGCACGCGCAAACACAGACGCACCTTTCCATTGTAACCGCATTTGTCACCGATAGACTCGCCCGCCGCTCCCAGCCGCTCGTCACCACTAGGACATCATGTCCGGAGTCGGCGAGGCTCTTGCCATTGTCAGTTGCGTCGCCGGGCTGATCCAGGCCTACGATGCCGGCAGCCGCATTGTCAGGCAAATCAAGGCTCGTCGTCAGGCCCACGATGCCCTTCCACCTTCAGACCTCCTCGAAGAATCGATGGAAAAGGGCAAAAGAGAGATAGAACAGGTGGTCGCAAACGGTACTGAACGGTTCGGCTCGAGTTTCGAGGAAGGTGATAGTACGTACACACCTGGAGAGCAGTCTGGGCTGCCAGTCCGGTGTCAGGGCTAACAGATCCCAGCAACCGCGCAGCTCGCCCTGTACAAAATCACGATTGTTACCCAAAATGCGTTGTTGGCTGGCCTCGCCGAGGCTCGATACGACGATGATGTTATCGACTTCGACACATGCATCGATAAAGCCGATAAGGGACGGGTCGACGCCCTCCTTGCATTGAATGCGTTGCTTCAGCGCAAATATGACCAGGATATAGAGAGGAAGATGAATCTCCCTCCGAACCAGCAACAGCAGCATCAGGCACAACTACCACCACCATCACCGCAACCGCAGCCGCAGCCGCAGTCGCAACCACAGAATGTCCTACCGCCTTCCACAACTTCCACCTTGTCGGCTCAAATGGTGACTCATCCCAGCGCAAAGCTACAACAGACACCCCCGACACCACCAGTCGCAAAGGGCAACAAATGGGGAACGGTCAGGGAAGTCTTCGGTCGGAAAGAGAGCAGTCGACCATCTACAACGCCTACGCCGATGGAGACGGTCCCTCAGGCTAGCAGACTTGATCCGTCTCCCCGATCATCCCAGCAGGACATGATCTCGCAGAGTCCCCGACGAAACACCGGTGCCTCCACCAGCTCCAGTGCCACCTGGTCGAGTGCGGAAAGTCGAAATTCCACTGCTGCATATGACAACGCCGCGTTCGGGGTGCCTGGACCCAGCGGTCGGTCGGATAGTGGCTTTTCATCCATCACGGCGGCCTCGCGGCAGAACACAGTTCTTTCCAGTATGTCAAGCATGTCCACAGCCACCACCATTGCGCCCATCACCAAGTATGGCGGCTTCTGCAAAAATGCATATGAGCTCCGGGAGGGGTCGTTGAAAAAGGGACTCTGGTTGGTTCCGGTCGGGTTCTATGGTACCCAGCGGGTCTACAAATGTGCGAGCAGTAAATGCCACTTTTCGGGACCCGCTGTACATGACAAGAAGGGGTATCGAGTGAACGATAAGATCTTTATGAATGCATCCGGGCTCCAGTACCGCTGGCTCTTCCTGGCGAAGTCGCATATGCAGCAACAAGAGCAAGTCGACCCGTCGTTCCGATGTCTCGTGTGCTCGATAGTCGGAGATGATTCGGGTATTTATCAAGGACACGGTGTCTTGCTTGCCCACCTTATCACCCATCAAGGAGCACGTCTGGGTGGCACGCGACTCGAGGGGCCGCTGGTCTTCACCAACCTCGGGGTCAATCCGGCTCTGGATGATCAGTTCGACATCAAATTCCCAACAGCTGAGGCACGGTTGCCCTTCGACCCTGGTGCGGAAGAAGGAGCAGCAGTTGTGGTGACTGGGAGAATCCCTGACGGACCCAATTTCGGCGTCAATGAGTCGTCGAAGGTGCGCACCATAGTCTCGGCCAAAGCGCCGACGGCGTTTGCTTATGAGGCCGATGACAATCCATGGGCATGAAACCGTTTCTACTTTGGTATATATTGTGGATGCCTGGGAGGGAATGGGATGCGTCTTGTCTACAGACTAATGGGTTTTGGGCGTACACGGTTGCCTTAATGGAGGTCTTGATCTGAGAGGACTGAGGATCAATTTACGTTCTATATCCTGGGAATTACTCCATGTCGATGATGAATGATGGAACGATGAATTGGAATGGCAGCGTTCTTGATGATCTTGATGAAGTTGATGATGGCGCAATTGGACACTCATTTTCGGCGTTATATTGTTCCGGGCCCGGATGGAGTGATCAGTCTTTCTCTTCCTCGAGGCTGACGACCAGCTTGCATCGAGATTTAATTTATATTCTTCTTTTCGCAGTAACGAGCACAGAGAGATAGAGAGACACGAGACGAGGGGACGATTGGCAATATAGAAAGTATTCCAATCCCTTCCAGGCGAGAAGACACCACCGGCTCCTCATCTATCGATTCTGATTTTTCTACCCAATCTTCTCTTTTTTATTCTCCCTCTCCGCCTTTCTTGCTTCTCAATCGACGACTTGCTCACGATTGCCTGGTCCTTAGGGTAGAAAGAACGCCATCTCCAGCAGTATCAATCATTCCAGATTCGACACGACACTGCCACCGAGGCCAAGAACCGGTCTATACAAGACGAGAGATACTAGGTATTATCTCAAGATGGCTCCCCAAGACGAAGACATCCCAACCACATACCCAGGTCTGTCTCTTCTTCTTCCCAAACATCCTACTCTGCCATTTTTCTTTCTTTCTTTCCTTTTCGCTTTCCTTTCTTTCTTCTTTCTCTTGCGCTTCTTTCTATCTTTCCATCTAACATCCCCTCCCCAGACCCCATCCACATCGGCGTGATCGGCGGCACCGGCCTCGACCACCTCCCACACTTCCGCAAAGCCGCGGTCCTCCACATCTCCACGCCATGGGGCCTGCCCAGCTCGCCCATCACCATCCTCGAACACCCGAGTCCGAGCACGGGCAAGGCCATCCCGATCGCCTTTCTCGCGCGCCACGGCCCCCATCATGAACTGACGCCGTCGGAGATCCCGGTGCGGGCCAACATCGCCGCCCTGCGCAAGATCGGCGTGCGCTGCATCATCGCCTTCAGTGCCGCCGGCTCGTTGGCCGAGGAGGTCAAGCCGCGCGACTTCGTCGTCCCGGACCAGTGCATCGATCGTACAAAGGGGATTCGGCCGCACACCTTCTTCGAGGACGGGTTCGTGCTGCATGTCCCTTTTGCGGATCCGTTTGATGGCAAGGTCGGCGATGTGGTCAGGAAGTGTGGCCATAGTTTGGAGGGTGAGGGCGTGGTGTTGCATGATAAGGGGACTGTGGTTGTTATGGGTACGTTGTTTGTTTTTCTTTTCTTTTCTTGGTTTCTTTTCGTTGCTTTTCGTTTTGTGTCTTTTTATTTGGTCAGGTCTGGTTTCGGGTCTGGTTTTGTTCTGGTGTCATCGATTTGGGTTGTTTGGGACGAGCTGTCAGACTCTCTACCGAGTACATTGCGTGAGAGTACGGACTGGTTGGAACGTTGTCGACGGTCGAACCAGATGGCCCTCTTGAGCAGCCCTCTCCTCTCCCACATCGGGTTGTCCCTTTTTTAGATCGCCCTCTGGATCAACTGTTCCGGCTTCATATCATCTGATCGACTGTTCTACGCATAGTTCGCCTGCGTTTAGCGCGGACAACAACACTACGACCAAGCGAGAACGTGAGAAACCAAAACTAACAATCCATAACCCAAACAGAAGGACCACAATTCAGCACCCGCGCCGAGTCACGCATGTACCGCAGCTGGGGCGGCACCGTGATCAACATGTCGACCTTGCCCGAAGCCAAACTCGCTGCCGAAGCCGAGATCGCCTACCAGGTCATCCTGATGAGTACGGATTATGATGTACGTGGTTCCTCCCCATTTTGGCCTCAATGCACAAATCCCCAATCCAGTCCCTATCCTCTGCCCGGGAATAATTCCCCGTACCTCCGTCCATCTCTCCCTCCCAGAAAACTCCTTCTGTCCAATCTCCCCCTCCCGCCTTCGGGTGTCCAGTTTCCAAAACTAACTAATTCCCCCTTTTGTTGGGATGGCTACAGTGCTGGCATGATTCCGGCGACGTCACCGTCGAAATGGTAATGGGCCACATGCGTGCCAACGCCCTCAACGCGCGCCGCTTCATCGCCGCCGTGCTGGACGAACTGTCCAAGGAGGAACACGCCCACCTGGTCCGCGCCACGCATCTCGCTGGAGCGAGGAAATTCGGCATCAGCACGTATACGGCTGGGCGGAGTGAGAAGGCGCTTGAGAAGCTGGGGTGGTTGTTCGAGGGGTATTTCTGATTGAGACGCGAATCTGATTGAAGGTGATTGTCACGTGTCAGTTGGGGATTCGTTGACGGGTCGTTGCGTCAGGGCGCCTGTCTTGAAAAGCCAGTAGAAAAGAGACACCTTTCTTAGTTGGAAGCTTGATATAAGGGATGCTGTTTCTGTGGAGGTAAAACTACTGCTGCTCCTACTACTGCAGCAGGACGAGCTTGAGACAAGGAAAACCGGGTATGGGTTGGAAAGTAGACGGACTGTATGGAACGCGCTGGATTGTAGACGTGGAGAGTGTCGAGTGTCGAGTGGACGAGTCATGATGTTTGCTCGTGGAGGGAAATGAGAGCTTGTAGAGATGATAGAGCTGCGTTCCACTCGATAAAGGGGGATGTATTAGCGAGAAGAGAAGATGACCTCCGGCGGTTGAGCTGAGCGGCTGAAAGATCGTATACCTTTGCGCCGAGAACAAGAACGAGAACAAAAACAACATCTCATGTTCTGTGATGAGCCTGTCGGGGTTATCAGAAGGAAGCAGTCTTTGACACTCTCGTCTCCACGGCTTGACTGTGGGTAGCTGCTACACGTAGTCTCGGTATTGAACATGTTTAAGCTTGCCCTTACTCGCCATTCTCTGCATAGATATGATTGTGCCTGTACTAGATGGACCAGAAATAAATTGTGGGTTTAGCTGATAGGTTTCTGTACGGTCAAGCAGCGGAAAATTTGATAGGGTGGAGAGCAGAGGAGAGTGTTTCGCTAAATGTCGAGGAACAAAGGCAGACTTCTATGGACCATAGAAGAAAGGCAAAGGAAGCAATGAGCAGGAAATAGCATCGCAGATAGTCGGAGGGCATTCATTACCTGGTGGTAGTACTCAACTCACGAACCTAGGTAGTTTGGTAACAGCGCTGCCAGAACACAAAAAGGGAGAAAAGAAGGTCTGGACAGGTTTAGAGTACTCACGGCTTGGGGACGAGAGAAGATGACTGTCTCGACGTTGAACTCACCGCTGGAGAGACAAAGATTGAGAGCAAGCTTCCAAGGACAAGTCCAGTTTTGCTCGATCGATCCCCTCTTTCACGCTGCTCCCCGACTGCCTCTTATTGTCTCCCGCTTCATACACGGTATCGTAACGGCGGTCGACTTACATTGAGCGAAGGCAGCATCAATGCAGAGAAAGACCTGCAAAGCCCGGGGAGATCTTGATGGTAGGTCTTCAGAGTGACATACGCGTTGTCTGGCCCTGGGAATCACAGAGAAGCCTTCAACGAGTTAATCTCATCCAGTGTTATGGACAAGGTTTTTCGACCATCAAGGCCGGACAGTATCATTGTCTGTTGTTGGTCGATCACACGTCTGCCGGCCGGTGAAATCAAGTGTTGCGTCATCTCATCTCAACGCTGCACACGCATGCAAGGCTGTTGGATCATGTCCAGATCGCCATGCCACATCGAAAAGAAGTCCAGATCTTGCTTTGAGGCGGAGATCAGGAAGAAGCGCAGATGATATGAGGTCAGAGCAATAATGCCCAAATCAAGGTACGTATACCCCCTTCAAGTTGGCCAGGGAGCTCTGACAAAAACATCGTTGCATGCCGAGATTGGACAACGTCAATAATGATACCCAGCGACACAGGTCAGCACAACGTCTTTGGAGACTGGCGAGTGCAAACCCATCCACGTGGTCCGTCTTTGCGCCATGGTAAAGGACAATCCTCGAGATCGGACGGTTGTAGAGGAGATACACATGACCTCGTGTCGAAAAATCAGATCTCGATCATCGACGATTGTACCTTGCACAAGAGATCATGGATCGACGTGATTGACGCCTGCCAGCAGTCCATCAAACACACCTTGTTAATAATAGTTATCATGCCGCAGCAACAAAAGTGTAGGAGTATCAGGGTTCAATTTGGACATACGCCCAGAAAATCGGGAAACATGCCGACGCGTAGTAGCAGAAGAAAAGCCGACGGGGTGGTGTAATCGTCGGGGGCATGGATTAACCCAGTCCGGCGCGTTGGCCGCAGCTGGCAGAAGCAATGAGCTTACCAAGTACGTACGAGCATGAACCGCGTAAAACTCGAATTCTGGCCCTTTTGATCTGTGGTCTGTCCGCCCAAACTCACCAGATGAAAGAAATATCAGAGCTTGAAGCTGCAGAGTCTCGTCCGAATAACAGACATCAATGGCTTGCTGTCAGAGCTCGGGTAGTGATCTGGGCCCTCCGGATAACTGCCGCCAACACATTTGATGGCTTGGTTGGCTTGGTGGCTTGTCTTAAGCCTCGTCCTCGAGCCATGGAAGGTCGGGCCGTGCTGTCGCCACTATCCAATAGACCGTAAACTCTTGTCTTCAGATGCAGGATGACAGAGCCAAAAGTGGCTCGCTGCAAGGCTTGGAAGAGGAGAAGAAAGTTCCCAGAGTTGAAGTGGTTTGATTAAGGTGTGTTCAGTCACGTGAGAGGGTGTTCTGGACGCGTCTCTTTCGCGTTGCAGTGTTTAAACTCGACTTGAAGTTTGTTGATGTTGCAGGCTTGGCAGACGCGTTTTCAACCTCAGCATCAACACTGCTCCCGGTATCCGACGAGCCCGAGACTGCTGTCGTGCCACCATCAAAAGGTGCAGAAAGATGCTACTGGAACTCCAACTCTGAGCAAGGTTGCTTGATGCTCTGATCCTGGTCAACATATGCCGGTCTAAGCCGGTACAGTCCACTACGACATGGATTCCTCCTGAGAAATGAGGAGACGTCTCGGAACCGACCAGGTACATAATGTACCACAAGCCCGTGATAGAGAGCTTCAGAGTGACACCAAGGAGCTTCCCCCGGAATGTGTCCGTGTCGCAGCAGGCGGAGAACGGCCTGTAAGCATGATGAATCATCAAAGTACAGGTCGTAGTTACGCGTTTGTGCCCCTCATCAACAGCTTCAGTAGCACATGGATGCACCACCATTAGGCGAGCCCGACTGCCCTGCCCTCGTCTCTGCTCCAAGTGATCTCGATCACACGAAGTATCGTTTTGCAACGTGGGCGAAAGCGCATGTTGTTGATACCAAAAAGCAGGGAACGAGAAAGGTATCTTGATTGCATGACGTAGATGGGCATTGAGCTGACCCTCTAGTCGGCAACTCGGGAGAACTCAAAGCAGCTTCTTATCAACTTCATTCATGTCTTGGGCAGTTCAGATCATCGCCGGACTGCCAACGTGGGGTAGGCGGGAGCAGTAGCACGACGCCTGCTCCGACAACAATCAAGACTAGTGTGAAACAGAAGATGCCGATAGAAAGCCGTCCGGTTGTTGGATCTTGATCGAGACCTGCCGGTCCTAGAAGCATATGCAGTATGCAGGAGTGATCAATTATAGGCCGATATCCTGGCGTTCGACAAGGAAGAGCTCAACGAGTAAAAGGGACGAGAGTATTGCAAATTGTTGACCAAAGGCGCATGCAGTGTGGATAGAGAACTTTCAGATAACGGATATGGACGCGTCGGACACGCAGCCTCCGTGGAACAACCAGTGCAACAGCCACAACCGAGAATGAAGCGGCTAGGGCCTGAAGCCATGCTCATTTGGACAAGCTTCGCGTTGTCCAAAGATGATAAGAAGTGCGAGTAGAATCAATGGCGCAATCAACAATCCGGAGCAGGTCCTTCTTCTGGTTGATAGCTTGATGTATCCGTACAACCATCTGTAGCGGCTCACCATAGTGCATGCGTAGTCACCTTGGATTGCATCTTCTCGTGCAACATGCCACCTGAAATTCTTCGGCGTGAATTCGAATTTGAAGCGGCTGTCACCGATGGCCAGAAATCCCAAGAATGTCTCCTCAGCGAGATCTAGACTAACAGGCATCCCATCCTGCTCTGTGCGCTGGGGACACGGGGCAAGGCATTCTTTTGCTGAGATAATGGCCCGATGTGATTTCCGCACGCGCCCATCACTGGAAGCAATACCACTTGTACTAATATTGTCGTGGCAGCCAGAGCGTCCATTTGACGTCTGCACAATGACATCGGAGGAAGCGATCGAATGGGACAACGAACGCTTCGATGGGCGGTTGAGCATCGTGATAGGTAGGTCAAGGTCGGTTATCGCACAGGGCAACCTCGCGTCATGACGGCCATACCCTGTCGGCCGCGGTCAGGAACGGGGCTTTGACAGGTGTGAAGGCTGAGCTGAAGGCGCTTTAGCCTGCCTAAGCTTGAGGCAACGGGTTCGGGCGCTGAGCAGCTGAGCAGCTGAGCAGACGATCGATTGATCCACTCAAGATGAAATTGACAAGAGGCGAAGGGCCGGGTGCTGCTGGACGGTGGGAAGCGCCGCATAACCTAATCGATCGACGAGGCAAAGGAAGGTCGAAAGGACCGAGTAGAGAGGAAAGCCGCAACAGGTACTGGACAGAAATACCGGGTAAGGACCGGCCCCGGTGAGAAAAAAATGTACAAGCATACCAGTTTTTCTAAACCATGGCACGCCTGACGGAGCGGGAAGGTCTGAACTAGGCGGTTGCATGAAACGAAACCTGGCCAGCGAAAGTTGGTCTTCGCACTGGGGTTGGTTGCCGGTGTTTCTGGACTGGCAGCGCAGACAGCTGGAGGCTGAAGTGGGGGGAGAGTTCTAGTTAAAGAATGGTCCCGGATCACCCACAATTCTCCTAAGAATGATGGCGGGTGAGGGCTTAGGCCCTGGTACAGAGCACGGCTAGCCTCGCGGTACCTGGAGCTAATCCATCTAGGTACCCAGATTTACCCGGGGGGCATGCCTGTGGGTGTCTTTCAGCCTTTCTCCTAGGAGGCAACCCCCGACACCATGACATTTGGTTACCAGGTCCTGGAACAAGAATCTACCGGAACTGGTCGTATCGAACTACTACAGCACACTGCATCACGAGGTACCTAAGATGTGTACGTACAGAGAGGCAAGCCTTCCATCGGCTGTCAATGCATGTGTCAGGGCCATCGTTGGTGGAGTTGGCTTTTCCCAAAGCTGTCAGCCTTTCTTCTGGATTCAGCGTCTCCAAGGCGAAGGCCCGCATTGCGTCCCTCAGGCACTCGACCGTCTCCATCGCTCCTCCAAGTCCAATGCTGCCCAGCAACAACAGGGAACCTTCACCCAACTGCTTCTGCACACCCTGCTTTAAACTCTCTTCCTCTTCTCTTCTCGAGCCACCGAGAGCTGCAGGTCAAGGCTCCTTCTCAACCCTGTTGCCATCAGCAAAGAGGAGAAGCCTACTGCCCCCCGGTGGTCTGTCCTGCTCGCATTGACTCTCGCCCTTGCTGCCGTCCTCACTGCCCTCTCAGCACGAACCACCACCAAGTCAGTCCTTATATCCCATGCTGAGCATCATGGTTGCTTGAAAGATCTCCTCGACCACCACTTCGAAGCCTGCCTCGACACGGACCAGCCCAGGAACCTTTGCCGGTCTCAAACAGCTGTGGCTATCTCAAAGATTCGTCTCGGGACGGGTTGGTGGGACGGCCCTCTACGGACGAGATCCAAATCTGCCTCCCTCAGTCCTGGACCGGGAGATTTCGTCCAGGGTGAAGAGAAGAGAGGGACCTTTTAAATAAGAAGCCCTTGGCATCATGATCGAGGCCTCATCACCGTTGGCGGCCATGCAGCCGCCTGCGTTCATAGGCCATTGCGGCTTCAGAGGAGATGCTCCGACATCGTTTGGCTCTTTCGCAGGCCCCAGACCTTATGCCACAAGCAACTTCAACTTCAGGGATCTATCCATGAAGAGATCAATGCAGAAGCCGCAGTCAGACTACTTCAGCCTCAAGCCCGTTCGAGGGTCTTCGCCTACCGCAAGTCTGGCAGCCGATCTTTCTCAAAACTTTCATATTGATCAGAGGCGAGTACCACTCACCATGGAGCAATGTTACAGTATTCTAACGTCAGACTAGTCCGCAAGTACCTACGCCTCGGCGGGCGCTCTTTCCCAACAGCATGTTTGCAACTCAGGATGGCCAGAGTAAGGAGTATTGAAGAATGGAGAATGTTAGTCGGACTGACCGAGTATCCAAGGACACCTCACCACGCCTCCTATACCGTCGTCCTCTCCTGGGGTCCATGACTCCATGGACATCGACCTCTCTCCACTGCCACACAAGGCTCCCTTCTCTACAGTAGTGGAAGTACAGCTGCATTCGCCCACTCCCGAATCTACACCATCCGAATCGCCCTTGCTGCCCGTACCATCTCCACCCGCCTCAGACAGTCCTACAGACACTATGCACCTCAACGTCCCCCAGGAACGGCGAAAACCGGGGCCTCTCCGACCTTCATTATGCCGAGCTAAGGGCTTCAGTACTGGAGACGTGCCGCAGAGACCTTCACTGGAGAGCCAGCTTCCACCTTTCAAGTTCGGGAATCACCCAAACAAACCAACCACCTCGTCGTCATTGTCGTTGTCGGAAATATTCGCGGATTCGCCTCCGCCGGAGAAACATCATCCGCGGTTCGGAGCTGCCGCATTCGCTCTTCCACGCTCTCGGCAGGGCCTATGTGCCAGCGGCCACTCGTCACGCAACGGATCCCCTATTGGGGGGCACACGAGGAAAGGCTCTAATCCTTTGGTGAGACCTCGGAAGCAATTTCGCCGATCTCTCAGCATGTTTGAGCATCCCGAAGACGTGATGAAACAGGAGAAGGGACGCCTCAGCCCCCCGCCGCCGTTGCTTCCTTCTATAATGGACGTTGAAGCACCTCACGTGCCCCAACTGCCTCATTTTACCCCGAGTGAGATTGGCGCCTTGCCACGGATAACAAAGGAGACCATGGTCGAGGTTCTTGACGGTCGCTACAATCATATGTACGAAAAACGGGTCATCATCGACTGCAGGTTCGAATATGAGTATAGTGGCGGGCATATCGATGGGGCCATCAACTTCAACGACAAGGAGCAGCTATCATCACAACTTTTCGACGTCGAACCGACCTCCAAGGCACTCCTCATCTTCCACTGCGAGTATTCTGCTCATCGCGCCCCTCTTATGGCCAAGTTCATCCGCAACAAAGATCGTGCTACCAATGCTGATCGTTATCCTGCTTTGACGTATCCCGAAGTTTATATCTTGGATGGTGGGTATAGCACCTTTTTCAAGGATTATCGGTCCCGGTGTTACCCCCAGAACTATGTTGAGATGCATGCAAAAGAGCATGTCCTCGATTGTGAGCGAGGCCTCGGAAAAGTCAAACAACGATCCAAACTTATTAGAGCTCAAACTTTCGCCTTTGGTCAACACTCTCCCTCGATTGATTCTAGTCCCACGGCAATGGGACGAAGTCGTCTTGACGGCGATATGGATCTGGACATGGGTGTCGAATATACCCCCGTTGCCGGACCACGACCAGGAGTCGATGTTCTCAGGGGTCGAAATCACCGGATGCTTTCATATTAGCGGCTTTCTGCGCACGACTTCATTATAGCCCGGCGTTTGGACGGGCGGCTTTTTTCACTGTTTCAGTCGGTGCTGTCGGCGGTCATCATAGCGATCCCTGGCGTTCTGGATCCCTCGAGCGATACCTGTGCTCTTCTTTCTTCCAACACGATTTTCTGCCAGGCCATAACCGGCTTAGGTTTGGCGGCGACTCCTTATTGAGACCAGGAGGCAATGCTCACAAAGGGTTCAGCTCTCAGGCTGAGGCCTTGAGTTCTGGGCCAACACATACTTTTTCTTTCTCATTACTTCAGCTTCTTCTTGCCGACGTGGTTGACGACGCTACGCCACATGCAAGGCCAACATATGCGTTCCACGACGAATTAGACATCACAATTGTTGATCTCTCGCTTCAGCAAGCTTTCTTTGCCAAAGAAAGCGCAACTCTTAATCAGCTAACGGTGTTTTTTGGTGCTGTTTCCACTTCTTGACTGTGTGACCTTGATTGTACAATACTTTGCTTCAGAAAAGTTTTGTGAATCGAGAAGGTATACTCCAAATGGTCGGAAATTGGACGGGCCAGGGCCCTCATGGTTATGGACACAGACTTGCAAGGCGACTCGCATCAACATATTGGAAGCACTTCTCTTTGGCATGCTTATTGGCGTCCCTTATGCGACACAGCATTGAGCGTTTGCACCACGCTTGGACCTCGATCAGGAGTCTGAGCAACTGCATAGTTATACGGCCAATGGGGATGACAATATTGGTATGAGCATTGGTGCAGATTGGTACCGCACATAGTGAGCAAGCCCAGCTCCTAGCTGGGGTGGATAGATAGCAGTACTGTTGAATTGAACTACTCCGTGTTGAAAGACAACGAGCTTAAGAACTACAATTACACTATTGAGGGTGAAGAACTTGCGCTCCACTGATTGTAAAGTTTGATCTTACGCTGATGTCTGCGCAGAAGGTCAAATCCAAACCACAGCAGTGATATTACAGGCACAGTATGAAGGTCATTGATAAACGCATTGCTCGTCGAGGAATCTACAGCCCTCGAATACTGGTACCACTACAATACGTACTTCTACAATTGCTAGCATACTCGAAACATAGTCACGCCCTGCTGCAGAAAAAAGGCCCTATGCCCCCATTGCTTCCTTCGATGGGCTCCGACACACATGCTGTGCCGTCTATGCCAGCTTGCTTTTCATTTCATCTTGTTTCCGAGCCCTCGAATGGTCTTCATCTTCCTTTTGCGCAGCCCAGCCAGCTCCACTCACCCCAAGTCATCGATCCTACACACCAGTTTCGCTCTCTTCGCCTCTCGCGACATCTGCGTGTCCCGAGATTTCTTCAATGCGACGCTCCAAGATCTCCCTCTCCCAGAAGGAACTGAGGGTCTTGCATAGAACAGGAAAGCCGGGGTCCATGATAAGCCGGCAGAAGTACGATCGTAGCGCCGGCACTCGCGTGGCAGAGGGCAGCGCGGTCCATGCCTGGAGCCTTTGCTCGCCCTGCGCGAACTCAGTGTCCGCTTCCAGACAGGCTTGGGCGTAATTGAGGTCTTCTAGGTTAGGCTGTGGCGAATCTGCTGATGGTTGCACTGGTGGTGGATCCGCACATGTAAAGGATCCGGTTGGGTGAATATGTTCAGGTTCGGTTAAGTCCAAGGTGGTTTGATGGCTTCGAGTAAATCTGGTTGGATTCGACGCGGTTTCTCGGCAGCGCAGTGCGGGTGCTGCCATTGACGACTTGTTTGTATCTGTGGCCGGCGAGTCTGGAGTCAGTGGTACGACAACCTGGTCAGCGGGTGTGCATGGAAGCCCCTGATCCACGATTTCTACTGTCCTCTCCTCCCGCGCCTGTTCGACAGGGACGCAAGCGAGGGATTTGGACGCGGACCTCGTTATGCGTCGGGTGATGCAGCCACCTCCAAGGGACGGACTGGCGTCGGCAATATCGCCGCCAACTCGTGGGCCAGTCGAACAGTCGGTCGAGTCGGGTATTTCCATTGACTGGGCGGCGTCGCCATGGGTTCGAGATTGTTTGACTTCAACCGAAGAATTCTTCTGCTCTGGTCCAGTGCGTCGGCGCATATGGTCGCCCTGTTGCTGAAGCAGTTCCTCAACAGTAGGGACAGGCGTGTCGTTCTTCGCTGAATTCGCGCCAGCTTTCTTCCGCGTTGTTGTAGCTCGAGGCTTTTTAGCTCCTGGGGTCTTCGTGGACTTCTGCGGGACGCCCCGTTTGCGTTTCCCCTTTGCCACGGTCGAAGTCACAGACTGGGAATCATCATTATCCAGTCCTCGCTCCTTATCGATCTCCGTCTGCGGCCGTTGTTCGTGGACGGCATGCTTTACAACTTTCTGGAATGGCAGTTCTCGTTTTGGAGGGAGCCCCAGCCTCACCTGTTCATCTACCAACTGCGTTGTCACTGATTGTGGAATTTGGAGAGGGTCCACCTCCCTTGCGGAGCGACCTGTCTGTACGGAGGTGGCCACGTTACCGCGGCTAGGAGCCATGCGAAGGCCATCAGATTGATTGGCCGGCATAACCAGAGTAGTCGCGGTACTCAACGAGATATTCGATCGTGAGCTTGCGGTCTGATTGTTGGGAAGTTGTCCATTCGGCCATTGTCCGATGTTGGACAGTCGCACTGGTTGGCGATCTTGATCACGATCCGTTGTCATAGGGACGTAACTTGGAGGCGGCATCACAGATTGAACCACCGGAGCTGGTTGTGGATGAAATAAAGGGCCGGAATATTTGGACAGCGACGAGGCCGCTTGATCTGTTGGGCCGGTTCTGTATGAGGTTGTCCCTTCGGTTGGCAGGCCAATCTGTGACGCGGAATCACTTGGTGTTAAAAAATGCGAAGTGGCTTGTCGCGGCGCTGGCTGAGGTTTTGGAAGTGGGAATGAGCCTGCTTCGACTGTAGGGACATTGGCACGAGATAGCATCTTCATGGCTTCGTAGTAGTCTTCATTTGTAGTAAAGCGGATCTGGAATCGGCGAATCTGGAGCAGTGTGAGCAGAGAAGGCTTTGGATTCGGCATCCATCACCTGTCCATTCGGCATGGGATATTTGATGGCAATTATTGGCACCTTGACAATGACAGTGACATCCGGGATCTGAGGAGACATGATGTTTGGTGCCTGGGCCATTGCACGATGCGCTCCGGCGGAGAGGGCATTGAGATCCAATTCTTCCTGTGGATGCATGAGTCCCGAACACAACAGGAGAAGCCAAACAAGATGTCCTCTCGATATACCATTACTTCAGGATCCCGCAGGACCTTGAACCTTTGTCTCTCCTCGACACGGCCATCTTCCAGTTGAACCGGGCTTGTTTCGAACACGGCAAAGAGACTGTTCTTGCTAGAGAGGTGGATCCAGGGGATCGGAGCAATGCTCTCGTTAGAGACGGTGGCATAAGAGAATTTGAGCAAGGAAAGACACAAGGGAGAGGAAGAGAGCTGCTGAGATCCTTGCGAAGGCATGGTTAGTCTAAAGAGCAGAAGAGCAGCGCTGGCACCACAAGGCAAGGATAGCTAGTTCATGAAGAGAAATCCATCTGCTGCAAGTTGAGGTATGAGGATAGCTGTTGCTGAGCATAGAATGATGGCAAGAGGTGTAGTATAGGTAGGAAGTGGTAGATGTGTTGTAGATTAGGTAGGATCGTGATATTGTGAAAGAGGAAGAGATTTAGTAGTAGGACGTAGGTTGGTAGGGATATAGTAGTAGGAGTATGAGTTCATACCTAGCAGATCTGCGTGTGGAGTTTAGCGCAGCGCAGCCGGAAAGGAATCTCCGCCTGCGCCCGCTTTCCAGCTTCACTCAGCTTTGACTCGAAAAGATCGTGCTGAAGGCGTCAACTTGACTCGGCCTGGCCTGCAAAATTGTGCGGAGACCTGTCAATCAACACCTAATATTCACGGCGCCCTCCATCACGACAAGTCTCAGTGACCACATCTCTGTCCATTGCCCTCCCCAGCACTCAACGCGTCTGCAAGTATTCACGAACGCGTGAATCTGTCCTCACACCAACCTCGACGGTCTTTACCGCACAGTCACGAAATGATTTAGATCGGTAACAATACACGAACCCCCCTGGCTGGTGAAAGATCCAACCCAATTTCATCGTCGCAACCATGACACCGCCGCTACAGACGATCATAGAAGATGAGGAGGAGTTCCTTAAGGACGTCGCTGCCTTTCACAAGAAGCGAGGGTATACTCCCCAGTCAGAAAGCTCTAGGCGAAAACACAGCTGCTGATAATCCGGCTCAATAGGACCTCATTCGACCGTGAGGGCAAAGTCAGCGGACGTCCCATCTCCTTGCACAAATTGTACAAACTGGTCATGGCAAGAGGCGGCTATGATGCACTGTCGGCTGAACGCATGGCCTGGAGGACAATAATTAGGGAATTTGGCATAGGCAAAGCGCACGAGGCGGTGATGACATTTCAACTGAAAACCGTTTATTACAAGAACCTTGCGTAAGTCACCGTGTCTTGCCCTCACAACAGTGTGAGGTAGTATCTTGCGCACTCACCTCACTAACGCGACATCTCTTCTACAGTGCCTACGAAATTGCCACGTACTGGGGCGAAGTACCACCACCGAAAGAAATCCTTGAAGACCTCAGCGCAAAGGGGGGTTATCTCCGGACACGAACCCTCGAAAACTACCCTATTCCCAACTCTCACGCAGTTGAATCCACGATGACCGACAGACCGGAGTCGCCAGTAGAGGAGGAGGCCCACACAACGCCTAAGCGCACAAAGACTGAAACCGAAGAACCAGAAAGCGCAGGCCGATATCCAGCACGTATGTTTATTCTTCACTCTTTATGTCAGTCGCGCACAAGGTTGTGAGGACTGTAGATGATGTCGCGTCAACGACAACAGCGCAGGAGTTCAATTCCCATGGTCAAGACTGCTAACGCGTTACAACAGGTCAACTTAGACAAGATCCCAAACGAACTCAGATGTTCCAGCCCGACACTCAACCGACACGCCCACGATCAGTTCGTGCCACAGATTCTCCAGCAGCTCCAATAGTTGCCCAGCAGACATACACCAGCAATTCCACCGACCCTCGCCACTCAGCCTTCGATTGGTTTGAGAAATACGAACCTCGCCCATCCGTCGCTTTAACCCTTCGTCCAATCCAGACACCGGGCAATGATCCCAGCTACCATGTCCGCAAGGCGCAAGCCCAAGCTGTGGCCAAGCCTCGAGCTGCACCAGAACCTCAGCAATACCTGAAGTCGGTCATACCAATTGCCATCCAGAAAGGTGCCGAGATCTACGATCGGTGTCTTCATGCTTTGCGAACCGGCGACCCGGAACTGCAGCGATGGGCCCTGTTTCACATGGTAAAGATGTCGAATGAACGCGGTTTAAAGTGGAAGTTCGAAGAATACCCATACACCGCCGAAGGCTTGATCGAGAAGGCTTTGGAAATCAGCAAGCTCGTCTGTGGTGTCAAATGGGTGGTTACCTACAACAAAGACGATGGAAGATTTCCTCTGGCTACCCTCAATGGAGCTTTCGGAACTTCAGATCTGACTGCGCGCATCAGCGAGGTGATGACACCGGCCGGGGACAACGGGGGCAACGATCTGGACGACGTCGAAAAGGCTGACCAACTTGAGAGATTGAACGAGGCCATATTGGTACTTCGCAATATGGTTATGCTCGAGGACAATGCCGTCTTTCTGTCTCAACTGGCCTTATTCAAGGAATTTCTCGCCGTCGCGTTGTCTGTCCCAGATCGGCCCCAGCTCACCGAGTTCCGGGTCTCAACACTCGAGCTCGCTGAACATGTCACCAAATATTGGCCATTGGTTCCAGAAAATCCAGTGTACCGTGCTCTTCTCCCTCTTCTCGACTCAGAAGACCGGGCAATATTTCTCACAGCAATCCGTTCGCTGAATCGATTCGGAATGGCGACGGCTGAACCTCACCAAATGACACAGGTACCTTTGGCCACAATCAAGAGATTGCTGGCACTGACCCTCTCGGTTTTGGACAACGAAATTCTCGAACAGACCCTAACCTTTCTTTACGAACTGACTGCGGTGCCGGAGAACACTGCCATGGTATTGTCGGATGACATCCAGACCATCAAGCACTTCATATCGCGTTTGCTCAACCTTTGTCGAGCTTATTATGCGCAAGCTCACGAAGCGCCCGCTCTTGTCGCGTCGGTCCCGGCCTCTCCGAAGACGAACACCCGTGACATTCCAATCCCAAACATTCCACAAGAGCTGCACGCTCATCTGTTGCAATTCATCGAGCCTGATCGTTCTTCGAGATGGCTGCGCTGCTGCTTCGAAGAAGCTCCCGGGGATGACATCACCCAAGTCGCCATTTGGCACGCGTATTCGTCGAAATTCAGTCTGAACAATCCTGTGCACGCCGCCGATTTCATTAAGAATGTTTCGAACACCTTTTCAAGCGCACAGGCTCAGGTCATCAACGGTCCTTCACCCCGCTTCATCATCAAAGGAATCAGACCTCGCCGTGTGCTGCTAGACCTACATGGCCGGCCGCTGTTCCAATGTCAGTGGGTCGTGCAATCGGCCGGACAGACGGGTCAGACCGGTCGAAGCCCTGGGCAACATGTATGCGGCACGTGGCAGTCGACTCGGGAGAGATTGTGGATTCACATCATGTCAGATCATCTCAGACTGCCGAAAAATCCCAAGGGTGGCTTCTTCTGTCCGCCCACACCGTCGTCTAACTTCAAGTGTCGTTGGACGCGATGCAGCAGACGCAGTCCGGTGCCGACGCTCCGTGAGTTTTGCTCGCACATCTTGACACATATCCCCTCGACACCGGAAGCCATGGCCAAGCTGATCAACGCGCTGGCAGCTGACCCCCAACAGCCGGACCAAGCCATGAGCGTACATACCATGTACCAGACGGACGTTGACGAGCATGGCTATCCCACAGGTGTTGCGTGGTTGTGTGTTTTGATCATGCGAAACTTGGCACGCTTTGCAAATCGCCACGGGGCTCCATTCGAGAAGGACGGCGTGCGACTGAACCAGAAGCTCTTCCGCGCTTTCAGACGGCCCTTGTTCCGCATGGCGTCCGAGGTGCGGACCTTGCGAGACCATCTCGTCGACCTCCTACACATGATCGATCAGGCGGACCCGAAGGATCAGCGCGGAACCAAGCGGGACCGTGAAGACGACGATGCTGCTTGACATTCCGGTTGAATGTGTAGCACTTTGATTCGGGGCAGAAACCTTGCTTTTTGACCTCATGGCTCGACAACACTTGTCGGCATGGATGTTTCTTCGGTGGCCAGAGCTCTTTCTTTTCCTTCCCCTGTCACGTTTTCGAATTGTATGAATCACGGCATGGCGCTGGGTGGGGAGTATTAACACAATCATGGCGAGTGCAGGTGCATGGAGCTTGGCAGACCAGTCATCCCGGAAGAGTGGGCGGCTTAACATACCTTTGCAAAGGGAAATGGTGGGACATGCACTGACGGAGCTAGGAGGGTCTTGTTTTTCTGTAAGATGTTGTTTTACTGCGAGTCTTTCAACGATCGAGCGTGGATCAGTTCGAGCTAGGCGGTCACAAAGACTGCAAAAGCCTGCGGCTACTCATTGCCCATCCATGCCGCAGGGACATGAAACTGCTTCTCATCAAGGAGTTCTGTAGCCGAAGAACCAGATGAGAATCAATAACATCAGTGTTCAACACTTCGATCACATATGGGATGCCAGTCTACACCGTAGGAGCCTGAACCAAGTCTCCAAGACTATGTCTCCCAAGGACGCTCGTTAGACCTTGCCCGCCACAAACCCGTTCATATCATGAATCGGTAACCCTTCTGCATCCTGCGGGCGGCAGCAATGTCAGTACCCTCGATATCCGCCGTCTTCTGCAGCTTGGCGAGTTCCCGCTGAGAGAGCTGGACATTCTCGTCTTCGAGTCGGGCAAGCCGCTTGTTCTGGCGCGTGAGGTAGAGTCTTAGCGTAATGCCCATCAGCGCCGCCAGAGCCTGCAGGCCGATACAGATGCCCAGGGCGACAGGATAATGCTTGCCCTGGCCGGTATAGTAGGTGAAAGGGGTCCAGATACTGGCGGCGTTGCCGACGGAGTTGATGAAGGCCAGCGCGGCGGCGCGCTTGGCCGGCGGGCGCGGAATGGCATTGCTGATCCAGGCGTAGCAGGTGCCGTTCATGGCGAAGACGAAGTTCATGAGGAAGAAGCTGAAATAGCGCGGGCCAAAGGAGTCGGTGGTCATGAAGATGACGAAGCCCACGATCGTCACGGGCACGGGATACACGAAGAACCAGAAGCGATTGCCGACCTTGTCGGACAGGTAACTGTGCGCGAAGGACCAGAAGACGATGAAGATGTACGGCGGTGCCACCAGCAGCAGCGAAATGATGCGTGAGTAGCCCAGCGTTTGGGTCAGGGTGGGGAAGAAGTTCTGGAAGCCCGCGGCGCCTGTGATGGCGTGGTAGGCGATGGCCAGGATATACGTCTTCGGGTCGAGGAAGGCCAGTTTCATGCCGTGGATCTGGCTGCTGACCCCGGCTTCGTCGACGTCCGCCTCGGCCGCGTCGATCGCCAGTCGTCGGTTCGCCACCCGCTTCATCTCGGGGCTCAGTGCTTTCCACGTATCCGGGAAATCGGGGAGCACGACACAGATCACCAGTCCGATGAATACGGTGATCGACCCCTCAATGATATACAGCCATTGCCACGCGGCCATGCCTCGGGCGCCCGCCAGGCCGGATAGAATCCCCGCCGCGATGAGGTTGCCGAACGCGCCCGAGATCAGGGAGCCCGAGTAGAATATCGCCATGCGTAGCGACAGTTCGGCTTTGGTGTACCATTTGCTGAGGTAGAACAGTACGCCGGCGAAGAAAGGGGCCTCTGGATGGATAGTCGGCGTTAGATAGGAATGGAAATGCAAACCACACTGTGAAACACAAGAGAAAGGATAAAGTGGAGATAGGGGAGCAGTGGCGAGGATAGTGACAGCGGACAGGAGCAGCTGGGAACGCGTTCTGGTTCATGGAGGATAGGCGGATTCCTTATCACGAGGGCGAGACTTACCGACAAGTCCCAGAAGGAATCGGCATGCCACGATCTGTCCGTAGTTGGTGACTTGGCTGGTCAGGGCAGAGACAAGGCCCCAGGCGACGACGAAGAAGCCCAGATACAAGGATGGTCGGCCGCTGTAGTTGAGCAGGAGATTTGAAGGGACTTGCATTAGAACCTGATGGACACGAGAGTGATGGTCAGTCGGTGTTCATGTGTTCAGTAGCCTGGGAAACGATCAGGGAGCTCGCTTCACCGCGTGAATGGCGGTATTGGCTAGTATTTGTGCCTTGTCTTGAGCAGAACGTGCAAAGCATGAACAGACAAAGATGGTAGAGGCATGGCCAAAAAGGGCAGACCTACATATGCCACAAAAAGAATGCTCAGTCCGACCTGATACTGGTCGCCCGTCAATGCCAGGTCTTCTTCTAGACCCTGCAATCTGGCAGCCGCATAGTTGTTTCTGAGTCAAGATTAGTATCCCGATCGACCTCAGCATGCAAATCAGCGAGGACCAATCCTACCGGTCAATGTAGTTCATCAAGTAGACCAGAATGACCATGGGCATGATCAGGAGGTCGACTTTCAAGCGCACTTTCTTTTCAATTGCCTGTTCCTCCTCGGTCAATTCGCCCCAATGCATACGCTCCTCGTGTGAGGCGGAAACCTTGTCGCCCAGGACTTCGGCATCGTGAAGCACGTTAATCGCCGCCATCTTCGACAGCGGCCTTGGTGTACTCCTAAACGATCTGGTAGAAGACAGAAGAGAACGGATACCTCGCAACAAGATGCGAAAGGAGACCTGGTTCGGGCTCGTGAAACAACCGAGACAATGCGCGAAGGCTATGTCTCCTGTGAGCCTATACAGCGGAAGCACTCTGGTCGAGGAAGGTATCCAGAAGCATATAATACCCTTTGGTAAGCGGGGCTCATTGATGAGGTCATTCTCGAAGAAGTAGAAAGTAGACAATGTATACCGCGGCGAAGAGCCCTTGCTGCCCTTCAACGGTCTGCACAACACTGCCGAATCGCGGGGCCGGTATGGACACCGTTTGCGCGGGGAAAGGACCGTGGGAAGCCGATGACACATGGCGCCCATGGGGAATGCTATGGTCCGGGTTTCATGTGGGGTGAATGACCCTACCTGGTTGTCTCTCACCTGATGTTTGTAGCCTTGGCCTGCCAGTGTGATGCGCTGGAGACAGGTGCGGTGAGAAGAGACTGCGGAGGAGGATGGCAGATGGCTTCATCAGAGTCATGGATTTTACCCGGCCATTTTAGGCTCTAATCACCTGCCTTGGAGCAAAACCGGGGTATCCATGTCCAGCACGTTCGTTCAATGCAGCATAGGGTAGCAGGAAGAATCGACGAGGAGGAGGAGAGTCACGGCCGCTTCAGGAGTGAGGACATCCTAGACCTGTTGTATTAGCGCATCTCTTAAGGTCGCTGTCTTGTCTCTCTGGCCTGCAGAGACTCGCTTTATGGGCTTTCCCCTTGCTGTGAGCATAGCACCATTTTCATCGAGCTGAGGGTGCTGTTGAGTATGTGTGTGCTCTGGGCGTGCGTCATCGGCGAAATGGTTGAATCGGCCTCGACCTGACCCTGACCCTGACCTGGCGTCCAAAGTGAAGTCAAGTGCGAAAAGAGTGTCTTCTGCGATGCGGTCTGTGAAGCTGTTGTTTTGAGAATTCTTTGAAGACGCGGTGAACTATCAGGCAGCAACATGCGGCTCCGGAACCGGAGGAACTAAGCTCCCGATATCCTTCCGACATTACACTGCTGTTATCGGTACCTTATCTATATTTATCTATAGAGTAGTAGATACCCAACCTTGCCAACTACTTGTCTACGTATATATTCTGTGCCAGGTGGTACAATTGTTATCAATCCTTCTCTTCGTCTTTATCTGTTCTTTCCCTGCACAAGTGATACCGGTCATTGACACAGCACGGATCAGCCCCTACGTAGCTTGATTTCCTCTGAAGAGCGGCGCTGCCTACAATGGGTTCCTCATGTTGCGATGCCCCTAAGGCAACGAAGCCATCATGCCACTGTTGTCCGAATACTGCAGAGAGTATTCCCGAACCCTCTTGCCACTCCTCCGTGAATCCTGAGAAGGAGGTATCCGATGCCATAGACAGCGACTGTACGGAATGTCTTCCAGGAGAACCTGATGGCTGCCACGGTTACTACACCATTTGTGTCGCCTGTAAGCGAAACTGACCATCAAGCAGAATCTTGTATCGATCGGGCGGCCGTCATCGAATGCATTGCCGAATGTGGCGACAGTGATCCAGAATCGCCGCCGTCTACCTCCCAGGACTCCCATCGAGGGCTGTGGGGCGGATCTTGCGACCCACAACTACCGGAGAAGGGATGTGGGCATCGACCAGGTGGGAGACACCGCTCCCAAGCCTGTGATAAGCACATCAGCTCGGCAAGAGAGAGGTACAGCGCTGTGGGAGGGGCCCTGAGATGCATTTGCCGTATCTTGAAGGCAAAGAACCTGGATTCATGCTGTCGCCCGCAGAGACGCCGAACCCCGCTACTTCCAGACGCCCATGCTCGAGGCCACGAGAGACATGGCCACGAGAGACATCATGCACGTAGCGAACCAGACAGTGAGTCGGACTGTTGTGGGAAGCTTGCATGCAACAACGGTGAGGTCACAGTAACCGAAGTACCTTCGTGCGAAGTACCTTCGTGTTGCACCACGACCATTCAAACTGGCGGAACCCGATGCGATACAAGCCATGATCACAAAGATTGCAAAGAGTCTTTTGCCCTCAATGTGACTGACTTGGAGAAAGGAGAAGCCCATCTGGAGCCTGTCGTGCTCAGTGTCAGTGGTATGACTTGTGCAGGGTGTGAAATGGGCTTACATAGAGCCCTTGCAAGCCTCCCAGAGGTTCGTCATCTGCAGATCAGCCTGATTCTTGCTCGAGCAGCATTCGATCTTGATACGAATCGGATGTCGGTGGACCAAGTCGTCGCATACATTGGGAGGGTCACCAAATTCCGATGCGAGAAGATTACCAGCAGAGGCCAGAAAATCGAAGTCATCCAACCAAAAGGGTCCAAGTCGCTGACACAGCAAGCCAGGCCGATTGGCATTCTAGAGGTGAAGAGCATGAAGGACGACATTGTGCAGATCGAGTACGACCCGGCTGTTCTCGGGGCTAGAACTCTGGTGGACACAGCCTTCGATGTCCCTCTGCAACTCGCTCCCGTAAAGCCCGAGCAATCCAAGGAAACAGGCAGCAAGCAGGTCCGCGAAGATGGATGGATCACCTTAATATCCGCCCTGCTCACGATCCCCGTGCTTGTCCTGGCATGGGCACCATTGCCAGACCATCCAGTCATTTACGGCTCCGTGTCTTTGGCCTTGGCGACAATAATCCAAGTCGGTATTGCTGGGCGCTTCTACCCTCTCGCCTTCAAGAGCCTGGTCTTCTCCCGACTCGTTGAAGTGGATTTGCTGATAGTCCTCAGTACGAGCGCAGCCTACCTCTTTTCTGTTATAGCATTCGCCTATCAAATGAAAGGAGAACCTTTGAGCACGGGAGACTTTTTCGAGACGAGTACCTTGATTGTTACCCTTATCATGCTTGGACGATTTATCAGTTCATGGGCTCGCCAACGGGCTGCAGAGTCAATTTCCTTGCGCACCTTGCAGGCGCCAACAGCTCTTCTGGTGGACAATGAGTCACTCCTCGAAAGGGAGATTGACGCTCGTCTGCTTCAATATGGCGATGTGTTCAAGGTTAGTCCCGAATCACGTATTGTCACTGATGGTACTGTGATCCGAGGTATTTCCGAGGTCGATGAGTCTATGGTGACTGGTGAATCACGACCTGTGACCCGAAAACCAGGTTCTAGTGTCGTTGCCGGGTCGATGAACGGTTCAGGCCTGCTGCATATCCGCCTCACCCGTCTGCCTGGTGACAACACGATAAGCGCCATTGCAGACATGGTGGATGAAGCGAAAATGAGCAGGCCCAAATCACAAGAGATAGCCGACCGTGTCGCCGGGTACTTCGTCCCAGTGATTGTGTGCATCACCATTATCACCTTTTTGGGCTGGATGGGTTATGGAATTGCAAGACGAGGCTATTCTGCCTCCGAGGCAGCCGAACGTGCGATCACCTACGCTATCGCGGTGCTTATAGTCTCTTGTCCTTGCGCCATCGGGCTCTGTGTACCCATGGTTATTGTGATCGCCGGTGGAGTGGCTGCAAAATACGGGATAATATTCAAGACAGGCCAGACCATCGAGACGGCGAGAAAGACAAGTCATGTCGTCTTTGATAAGACCGGCACTCTCACACAAGGAGTGCTCACTGTGGTGGCTGAAGACTTCCCCTCAGGGGAAGAGAGATTGATCAAGCCGATGATCTTGGGACTGGTTGCAGATGTCAAGCATCCCGTCTCTGCTGCAGTGGCTCGATACATGCAGGGTCAGGGTGTCCTTCTGGCACCAGTGGGAGAGGTGAGGACCATGGTTGGCAAAGGAGTTCAAGGCGTTTTTGAAGGCAGCAAGGTAGCAGCAGGGAACTGCCGCTGGCTTGGATTGGAAGATGACCCTACTGTTCAAGACTTTGCATCAAGGGGACTTACGGTGCTCTGCGTTGTCCTCGATACTCAAGTTCGTGCTGTGTTTGGGTTGGAAGACTCCATCCGACCTGACAGTGGAAGGGTCGTCGAGGAGCTCCAACGACGCAACATTTCAGTCTCGGTTGTCAGTGGTGACGATGATGGAGCTGTTCAGAGAGTGGCGTCCACGTTGAACATCCCGCAATCCCACGTCAGGTCGCGATGTGCTCCACGGGACAAGGTGGAATACCTCCGCGATATGATGAAAGACAGGCAAGCCGTGGTCGTGTTTTGCGGCGACGGCACCAATGATGCACCGGCACTGGCTCAAGCTAACATAGGCATACATGTCAATGAGGGCAGCGAAATCGCGCAAAGTGCAGCAGATGCAGTTCTCATGAGGCCTTCTCTGGCCGGAATTTTGAGCCTGATTGATCTCTCCAGGGCGGCCATGAGGAGGATCATCCTCAATTTCTGCTGGTCCTTCACCTACAACTTGTTCGCCGTTCTTCTTGCGGCGGGCCTGTTCGTCAAATGGAGGCTCCCACCTCAATATGCTGCGCTGGGAGAGGTGATCAGCGTCCTACCTGTGATTGGAATTGCCCTTCTGTTGAGATACATCAAGCTGCAGAGTGTGGAGTGAGTCGACAGAGTAGGAACTGGCAGGGGTAGATAGCGTGACGAGGCTGAATCAGGTGATCAGGCTGAACTGTTCTGATGACGTAGAGTATCAGTGTACTGTGGAGTATTCTGTAGTGGGAGCGGGAACTTCCAGACCCAGGACCCAACACCCAACGATCCTGTGGACACTTGTGAATGTGTCCTGTCGCATTGTTGACGACCTTCACAATCCGTTGTTCGCTCTCAGAACCCATACGAACACATTTCCGAAGATCGATTCAGTGCTTCTTTGTCCCTCCACCTCCTGCGCGACATCCTCTTCCCTTGGTAACTGCACTGCGCTCGCCAGCATGATCCACTCTAAGATGTGGTCGTGTCGGTAAATAAACATGACCATTTCTACCGTCGGGGTTGGCGCCGCTGTCACGCCCACGGTGCTGAAGACATATATCTCCCACGTAGGGACCCTACCCATTGTGACTACGAGATATGAGCTAGGTCTGACGGAGTGTTCTCTAGTATGCGAACCACAAACCGCGACGGCATAAACCTACCGCACACATATCCTACGACGAAGGACTTCATCTCATCCGAACCTTCTTGAAGTATGCCTCTCGCCATACCGTGGAGGACTTGCAAGCCTTTACCGCTCAATGGGTGCCCACCCCTGCTTGGGTGAGAACGGAGAATGTCTCGATTCCCGCCGAATATGTCTCCAAGGCAGCGAAAGCAATTACCGATCAACTAGGGGAAGCGGGCATTCAGCAGGTTGGGGGCTCTCAATGGTGGCAATGGCGTCCCAAAGAGATGGAACTCACGGCAGACTGGATCGAGATGCGCACGCACTACAACGAGCTGAAGAAGAAGGGTGTCAAAAGTAGGAGGATAATGCTCTATGTTCACGGCGGCGCATACTACTTCGGCAGCGTGGATGAACATCGATATCAGATGCAAAGGCATGCCAGAAAACTTCAAGCTCGTGTCTTTGCCCCGAGGTACCGCTTGGCTCCGCAGTTCCCGTTTCCTTGTGGGTTGCATGATTGTCTCGCCGCGTACCTCTTCCTTCTCACGCTACATGAGTCCACCGAGGTTGTTTTGGCAGGAGATTCAGCCGGGGGTGGTTTGCTCGTCTCCATGATGTGTCTGCTGCGAGATCAAGGCCTCCCTTTACCCGCTGGAGCCATCCTCATCTCGCCTTGGGTGGACTTGACTCATTCATTTCCCAGCTTGGTTGGTAGCGATGAGTTGGATTACATCCCTTCTCATGGGTTCATGCACAAACCGTCCATGTCATGGCCACCTCCCAACGATCATGAACTCGCTCTCATCAGTGCTATGGTACAAGGTCAAGATGTCCCGGCTAACATTATCAAAGCGGCGGCCTCAGCAGAACTGCATTCCGGCTATTCAGAACACAAGCTCTCTGGCCATCCAGAAGGCGACAGAGAGGAGTCCCCAGAAGCGTCAGTACCAATCAAGCGCGATGGAGAGGTTCGATCGGGATCGCAGCACTACTTGTCTGTCGAGCTCGATGGAAAACGAGTCACCTTGAAGGACCAGATCCAAATGTATACGACCAATCAGCTCTTGGCGCATCCGTTGGTGTCGCCCGTACTGCAACCATCTCTCGGTGGTCTTCCTCCTGTACTGATACTCACTGGTGGAGGTGAACTCCTCCGGGACGAACAGATCTATCTGGCCCATAAAATGGCCAGTCCATCCGCATACCCACTGGGCTCGGAGTACCGCTCAAGATACGATCCCGGCGATGCGATGCTCAAAAAGTATCGACCGACCCCTGTCCAATTGCAGGTATGGGACGACCTGTGCCATGTTGCTACAACTTTGTCCTTTACACGGCCGGCAAAGTTCATGTACAGGTCGGTAGCGCAGTTCGGGGCATGGGCTTTGGCAAGGGCTCAAAGAAGGGCGATCGAGATCGTAGACGATGACAACATCTCGATCATTTCGTCCGAGTCGGAGTCGGATCCCCAGGCAAAGGGTGAAGCTGAAGCCGAATCGTCCGACGACAACTTGCCAAAACTACAATTAAACCCGTCGGCAGTGACCGGTAGTGTCGGTCGAGCTGGCGATCCCTTACCTCGTTTTGTTGGTAACATGATACGTGAGAGAGTCGACCTTCATGGAAGGACTCATCCTCTTGCTGACATTCATGATCTTCCCGCTCTCCAGTTGGGACCGGATGAAGTGGGAGTGGTCAAACCGGGTCCAGTGCGGAAATGGCTGGAGGCAAGAAAGGATTGGGACACGAAGTATTCGAGCGCCAGCAGCAAAGTGCGCAAGGAACGCATCAAGGCACTGGCCACTGGGGAAATCAAGGGGTTCGAGGGTGGCGACAATCCTCCGCCCAGCGCTCTTGCAGCTCGACGCACCGACATGGACATTCTGGTCAAGAAGAGGAAGAGGAAGAGCTTCGGCCTCGCCATGTGGAGCAATTGGGGAAGTAGACATGATGAATCTACAATGAGACGAGAGCAGGAGGCCGTGAAGGCGGAGAAGTCAAACCAAACAGCTGACGATGTTGATCGAGCCGGATCTCAGGCTCTTGATGAGGCGGACGGACAAGTCAGTCTCACTCCCGCTGCTGCACACCGACCGACTTCCCGACAGAGCCGGCTGCGGAGTTTCAGCGCCTCGAGGAACAGAAGCACCAGCACGAAACGGCGGCCCAGCGAGTCCA
The DNA here is from genome assembly GCF_000585585.1 of Capronia coronata CBS 617.96. Lineage (NCBI taxonomy): Eukaryota > Fungi > Ascomycota > Eurotiomycetes > Chaetothyriales > Herpotrichiellaceae > Capronia > Capronia coronata. The sequence goes on along the minus strand of NW_006912895.1, from coordinate 3,041,356 downwards.
AGGTACAAGGACGAAGACGGACCATTAGTGTAACGGATGCGGGACAAACGGAAGGCAGTCAAACGCCGCCAGATCTTTCAATACGACAAACGACTTCCGCAACGACAACACACGACGATTTGAGATTGGCGCCGGGACAGTCTCCCGCCATACCAACCAGCCCCTTACCACCCCATGATGCTCAACTGCAGTCTCCCGACGCGGCGCTTCTTTCGTCGGGGTTTCTACCTCGATTCAAGACCGCATCCCATCTCCGCGACGAATCCGGTTCACGTACTCTCTCGGACGTTGCGAGCAATAGGACCGGTCGCAGCGGACTTACCTCCGACAACGCAAGTACACGAGCGGTTTTCGCCGCGCATGGGGTGTCGAAGAACATGGATGAAAGACATGACGACGAGCAAGGAAAGTCTCGGATTTCGGATCATCTCGCGACAACCAGCAGACCTGGAAGTCCTCTGGGCCTTGAAAGTAGGGGCTTTGCTTCAGATACCGCGAGCGTAAGCGCCGAGTCCGAAGACGAGACTACGAACGAAAGGACCGGTGCTAAGGGCTCTGTCCCGAAAAACTCTCGTCCACGACAGGACGCAGACAACACTCCGGCCTCTACTATCTCTCCTGGTCCTGGTCCGGCTCCGGCTCCTGGACACTTGGGTTCCGATTCACCCCGGAGTCAGCGCAGCTTGGAACGTCTACAGAGTCACCAGCACGATGAAGGGATGGGTCGGATGCAACCTCTCCGCAGTCTCAGTTCTACTGCTGTGGTCCGGGCTGATGGCATTGTCGGCGTCGTTGATGATGATGATGATGATGATGATGTTGATCCTACTGGGGCTGGTGGTGGTGGTGGCGTATTGAATGGTGGCGGTCCCGATTCGCGTGTCGGTGTTGACGAAAGAGATATGAACGGCAAGCCACAGCCTTCTACCACGAAGGCAAACCCAGCAGAGACGGAGACGGAGACGGATTCAGGAAGACCAAAACTATATGATCGGGCGGACACGACGTTCCGGACTGCCGTGGAACGAATGTCTTGATATGATATGTATGACTATTAGTACTACCTACCTATATACCCCACGTAATATAACGCACATAGTATCACTTATCTTGTCTTGTTTTGTCTTGTATCGAGGTTGCTTACTCCTAGGTAGGACTGATGCTGCTTCCAGTGTTATGTCAAACTACCTTGATATGTACAGATTTCCTCCCCTTGAACAACAGAAATATTGATGCACGACCTAAGCAACGTATTTGTTCATCCTACACGAGAGGAGAGTCGACAAGAGCCGAGACACAGATTCTTCCCTCCTTCCTCAAGACGGAGAGCAAGTCCAGCGGAGGAAATATAAGTATGCTTCACTGCAAGAATGCCCGGCCTCTCCTTGAAGGGGTTTGAAGTAGACCAATTTGACTCTCTCGTAGCCGCCGCCCGGGTCCAAGAGAGCGATATATGCGCTGAAGAATCCGTAGCCCAGGATAATCCCATACATACACCCGACCCTTCCTTCTTCAAGAGCCTCGATATGTGTCTTGTGTGTCTCGAACCGTCCCACACAATAACCCAAATGGTATGGTATCCACCTCTTTCATGGGAGGGTTGTTTGTCGTCATTGTCAAGTCCACTCCAGTCCGATCTTTTTCGCAACCGTCTCAGCAATTCGTTCGTAGTAGACCGAATTGACCTTGACCCCAGCGGCCTCTTCAGCGACGATGGTAGGCATACCGCGATCAGCATCTGCGCAGATCTTAGGGTCGAGAGGGACATCGCCGAGGAATTCAATGTCCCGTTTCCCAGCTTCGTACTGTAGACCACCGCTACTAGCTTGAGTCAAGGGATCATGAGTGTGACCGTGACCTTCACTCTGGTTTTGATCTTGACTTTCACTCTGGTTTTGTTCCTGACCATGAGCAAAGATCCTCGTCTCGGTCCCACAATGCGGACACACAAAAACACTCATGTTCTGCACGACGCCCAGCACGGGGATCTTCATCTTGCGAAACATCTCCAGACCCTTGACGGCGTCTTTGAGCGCTATGTCCTGCGGCGTCGACACCACCACCGCCCCGTCCAGCTCGACCTGCTGCCCGATCGTCAGCTGCGTGTCGCCCGTGCCCGGCGGCATATCGAGAACGAGGACATCCAATCCAATTCCCCCCTGGCCCCAGTCCACTTCCCACAGAAGCTGCTGGAGCGCTTTCATGACCATCAGCCCGCGCCAGGCCACGGGCGACGACTCGTCGGACAGTAAATAGCCCATGCTCATGCTCTTGATCCCGTAGCTGGTCAGTGGGACGAGGTGATTGGTTGGGGTGACTTTGATGAGGAGACCACCATCACCGTCGGCTTTGTCGTCGGTGTTGGAGGTGACGTTGTTGTCCAGGTTGAGAAGCGTCGGGATTGAGGGCCCGAAGATGTCCGTGTCGAGAATCCCCGTGCGGAGCCCGTGGCGCGAGAATGCCAGCGCGAGGTTGACGGCCAGCGTGGATTTGCCGACGCCGCCTTTGGCGCTGGACACGGCGATCGTGTGCGAGACATGTGGGATGCGCCGTTTGGGAGGGAGCCCGCGTTGAAGTCGGGGGAGTTGGGGAGGAGGAGTAGTAGAAGAGGGACTTTTGGTCAAGCGAGAGGACGCGGAGGAGCGTGGGAGACCCTATATGCCATATACAAATGGTGAGTCTAGGGAGTCATGATATCGCGAGGCGAGTCGTCTCGAGGGAAGAGTGCAGGTCTGGTTGTCTTGAGGGAAGAGTGTAGTCTGGTTGAAGGGAGGACGGAGGACGTACTAGGGGATTCTCATGGCTGAAGACTCGCGCGCATGTGCTGAAGCACTTGCGCATAGTCTTGATGCTGGGTCAGTGCCGGTCAGTAGTTAGAGCGAAGGATCTCAGGTGATGGATGAGGCACGACATATAAGGCATGAATAGACACTGGTATGATTTGGCTCGAGACAGAAGATGAAATTCGGACGAAGATTTGGAGAAGCGGAAAACAGTGCGGAGAAGCAAGAAGCTGATGTCATTTAGACGAGACAACATACTGTGTATAGGTATCTATCTGTATATTTATCTGTATATCACGAGGAATACATTTGGACGAGGGATCACTTAATTCATTACTTTCTCCTAAACACGTATAGGAGGTGCTATCTGGCATTCCGTAGATCTATGGTAGTATGTTCTCCTTAGTCCTCTTCTATCGCTGACGTCCACCAGATAGTCAATTCAATGCTGACCAAGTACCCCGACACATTTATTTCGTCGTGTCGTGAATCTCAATAGGCCTGTCGTCTTCAGCCTGCGCTTCCAACTCGTCGACATCTTTACTAGGCAGGCGGTCAACCGTGCCAAAGACCACTTCCATCTCTTCCAGCGACTTACCCTTGGTTTCCTTGATCAGAAAGTAACTGTAGAAGATGATGGCGTAGTTGAAAATGGCAAACATCAGGAACGTCCGCCATCCAATGTTGGCAATGGCATGAGGAGTGATCTGGCTCATGACAAAGTTGAACAACCATTGACTGGCGGCACCCGTGGCCACCCCAATCTCCCGGATGCGACTGGGGAAGATCTCTCCGATGTACAACCATGTCAGTGGACCCCAGGACATATTGAAGGAGAAAGCCTCCAGGTACACCATGGCAATGCCTGCCGCTCCAGAAGAGGTGATCCCGGTAGCTGAAGGCTTTGGGGGGTGGGTGGCCACGATCAACGCGATGATGAGCATGAAACTGCCCATGGCAAAAGCACCACCCATAAAGGGGATCCTTCGGCCGATGCGTTCGACCAGGAAGAGTTGGAAGACTGCCACTCCAGCTATCTTGATGATCCCAAAGAACCCGGTGATGAACATGGTCTTGTTTCCTGCCCCGATGGTGGCGAAGATCTGGGGTGCGTAGTAGGCAAGCGACGTGTTTCCTGTCAATTGTTGAGCGAGCTGGATGGTGATGGCGATGATCATGCGGAATCGGTTGGATGGGAGCAATAGCTCCTTCCAGGTGAGTCCTTCAGACTCGACGAGTTCGAGCTCGATTCCAGCGAGGATCTCGGAAAATTCAGCTCTGATCTCCGGACCATCCACGCCGCCCCGAACCCACAGCAAAGACGCGTAGGCCTCTTCGTTGCGGCCTTTCTTGGCAAGCCATCTGGTAGATTCCTTGACCAGGATCATACCCAGACCGAGGAAAACACCTGGCACGAGTTGGAGGCCCACAGGGATTTGCCATTGCATGGATGAATCACTGGAAATGCCCGCTTGCGCAGCGTAGTCCACCCAGTAGGAGACAGTGACACCGCACGCAAACAACAGCTGGAAACAAGATCCAAGTTTGCCTCTGATCTCCTTGGGGGCCATTTCGGCCGAGAAAATCGGGACGAGAACGGTCGCGGCTCCAGTCCCCAGGCCAGATATAACCCGACCAGCATAGAAGACGCCGATGGAATGCGTGTTGACAACTTGCATGATCGCTCCGACCGAGAAGACTGCAGAGGCGATGATGAAGCCCCACCGTCGTCCTAACCACGAGGTCAAGGGCCAGATGCCGAAACAGCCAAAGAATGCGCCCGCTTGCAGGATCGAGACACAGTTTGAATTGACTTGTGTCTTCTCAGCTTTGGAGTAGCGGAAATCATTCTGGAAACTCGGCAGGGTCAGGACCCCTCCGACAATGCCAGTATCGTATGCAAATAGAAAAGAACCGATCGAGCATAGAGCCACCACATAGTAAGCTCGAAAGAGCCCGAGTCTCTTGCCCATGACTGCTTCTTGTTCCGTGGGTGTAGGGGATTCCTCGGATGTCTCGCCCTGCCGCACGGGACGATACCCGGCGGAGGAGACCATGTCTGCTCTTTATAGCTGGAGGGATGTCACTCAGTCATTTCATGGGTGATGGACCGCCGGGGGTTTGGCTCTTCTGGAGATGGCAAGAGTTGTTGAACAAGCAAAGCAGTCCAGCGATCACGCAATAGATGCGGGGGTCGGTAGGGAGTAGCAAAGAGGTAGGAATCATGTAGATCCGACGTTGATTGATGGACGGTGAACTGTCGCCATCTGGATTTAGTCAATCAATGTACTCCTGAGCCCCATGTTGCATCGTAGGCCGCGTGGGAGACGAGGAATGAAGGAATAGCGCGTGCACGCCCGTTGTCGTCTAGCTGACTGGTCGAGATAAGCAGGGATTAGGTCTCACAGATGTGTTTGGGTGGTCTGGATGAAGAGTGGGAGTCGACGGGAAGAGCACAACGCCCTGACAGACTCACCGTAGTAGAACAGTAGAACAGGTTCTCGAGGATAGGCGCGTCCTTGAGGTTTACTCTGTACTGCAGAGACTGCACCCGAAGCTGACTTCAATGCAAGCTTCCAAGGCCGGGGATAAGCATTGCGGTCTAGGACTGTGGAAAGGTACTCGGTACCTAGAGATAAAGATATCTGCATGGCGGATGTGGATGATGATTACCACGTCCGCCCACAAATGCACCCGCAATGGAGTGACAATGGCCACAAAACCCCGGGCTGATGGCTCCCTAGGCTCCCTAGGCACCTAGGCATCTAGTATCTCGGCGAGCTAGAGCCTCTAAGCCCATCAGAAGTGGTCCCCTTATCCTCCTTATCCTTCAAGTCCCTAGGCCCTAGGCGCTGTGATATGGGTCCTTGGGTCTCCCAGAAAGGGTGCTACAAGTATCTCGCATGCTGATCTGTCCCACTGCACTCCGATACGGCGTGGAGTGACCCCTCCTCCTCTCATTCTGAAGCACTACATTGCACTACATTGCACTACTAGTACAGGATTCGACTGTTCTTCCCTCGTTGCAATGATGCTCCGAGTCCAAAGCAGACATGTTCCGCGTCGACCGAGGAGTAGTCGTGTCTGTCTATCCTCCACAGGTGACAACTTTACCTCCTTTACACCTCCATTGAGATACTAGCAGCCCAGACAACGACGGTCGAGCCATGGCATCCAAACGCCCCAATTTCCTCATCATCGTCGCCGACGACATGGGCTTCTCAGACGCCGGATGCTTCGGGTCCGAGATCCAGACTCCCAACATCGACAAGTTGGCCCAAGATGGGATTCGTCTAACCGGCTTCCACGCTGCTGCGGCGTGTTCGCCCACCAGAGCCATGATCCTGACCGGAACAGACCACCACATCGCCGGTCTCGGGAACCTGATTGAGTGGGTTAGGAACTGTCCCCGCCCGATGGATCACGCTGTGAATTGAATCGACGACTGACAGCCAGAACTCTAGACCGACTTCAGTGGTCAAAACTTCCCCAAAGGGAGCAAATACTCGACGGCTCCGCAGCGAGGAATGCCCGGCTACGAAGGCTACTTGAATTCCCAGGTGGTGTCTCTGCCGGAAGTGCTGAGAGACGGTGGCTACCACACCATGATGGCCGGGAAATGGCATCTAGGCCTGACCAAAGAACGCAGTCCGCAGGCTCGAGGCTTCGATCGAAGCCTGGCCCTATTACCGGCGTGCGCCAATCACTACGACTACAGGCCAGACGTGGATTTCCCGAAGTTCCTCGAGAAGAGCGTCATTGCTATGCACATGGAAGACGGCCGCTACGTCAAAGAGCTTCCTGACGGGTGGTATTCCAGCAACGGCTACGGCGACCAAATGCTCAAATACCTGAAGGAGTGGAAGGAAGACGACGCCCTCTCCGAGAAACCCTTCTTTGCATACTACCCGTTCTCGGCGCCGCATTGGCCTCTGCAAGCACCGAAGGAGTACATCGACCACTACCGAAATGTGTACAAAGACGGACCTGAAGCGTTGCGCCAAGCGCGGCTGAAGAAACTGATCGAGCTCGGCATGATTCCCAAGGACGTCAAACCGCACCCGGTCGTAGCGGACGAGGTCCCCGGCTGGGACGAGATGGACGATTACCACCAAAAGGCATCCTGCACGGCGATGGAAGCGTACGCCGGCATGGTGGAGTGTCTGGACCACAACATCGGCCGCGTGACAGAGTATCTGGAATCCATAGGCGAGCTGGACAACACGTACATCATGTTCTTCTCGGACAATGGCGCCGAGGGCGCCGCGTACGAAGCATACCCGATGGTGGCCGGCGAGCTGATGTCGCATATTGGGAAATACTACAACAACGCGCTCGACAACATCGGCAACAAGGACAGTTTCGTGTGGTACGGCCCGCGCTGGGCTCAGGCAGCCACCGCCCCAAGCAGACTGTATAAAGCATATACCACGGAAGGCGGGGTGCGGGTGCCCTGCGTGATCCGATATCCGCCCATCCATGCTGACCGACAAGGCGCCATCACCGAAACCTTCGCCACCGTCATGGACATTGCACCGACGCTATTGTCGTTGGCAGGCATCCCCCACCCAGCGCCCGAATGGAAGGGTCGTGCGATCGTGCCGATGCGCGGCAAAGACATGACGCCCTGGCTGACCGGCCAGGACAGTCGCGTGCACGACCCCGACGAGTCGTTCGGCTGGGAACTGTGCGGCCGCGCCGCCATCCGCAAGGGCCAGTGGAAGGCCGACTTCATCCCCTTCCCCAAGGGCAACTCCGCCTGGCAGCTGTACGATCTGTCCAAAGACCCCGGCGAGACCGACGATCTGGCCGCCCAACACCCCGACATCCTGCAGGACCTGTTGCAGCTCTGGGAGACCTACTGTGAGGAAACGGGCGTCGTGCCGCTGCAGCCGGAGCTGGGCGCCCGCTGGCATGAGGCTGTCGAGAGCCAGATGAAGGAGGGCGAGTGGATCGAATATGAGTACTGGAAACCCGGTGCCCTGGAAGACTCGACGCGGAATCAGTTCGTCCGCGAAATTGCGAAGGTGCCTGATCCGCGAGTCAAGGAGGCTGCCGGTGGACAATCTGTCAATGTCGCCTAGATGATGAGGACTGGTTGCATGGCTATACAATTGTGATCAGTTTAGACAACAGATCATGCACCCATCCATCTATGACTGTTCTGATACTTTTCCATGACGCCTTGACGTTCACTGGACCAATACCTCAGAGATGTATGAAGGATGCAAGCAAGCAGGATAGAATTGATTGTAGGATATATTCTCGTCTGAACGCATGCTTTTCTCGTAAATGATGATAAGGCTCGCGCTGAATGAAAGCAACTGCACATAATATGTCCCATTCTCAGCTCCATTTCCATTTCCATTTCCATTTCCGGATCCGGATGATCAGGCGGCTCGAGAGGCGCTCTCCAGCTCGCAATTCGTCTCGAGCCAGTCCCTGAGCTCGGATCAAGTAGAACCGGCGCATGCAATGCAATGTTTTGGGACTCCATTACCATATCTAGTAGTCTCCGTCCATTCAGGAACGCCAGAAGTAACGAAGGGAGATGGCCCAGCTAACGGAACCGACAGCCATCCTCGGTTTGTATGGCAACATCCCAAGCCTCATGGCGGACCAGTCGCGTCGCCTCACGTTGTAACGTCCCCTGTGGCATAGGATGCAGTAAGAAACACCCTCTGGACCGCTACCAGGCCAGCTTCGTTGCGCTGTCGCTGTTGCTGCATTGGCTCCAGCTCAGACCTTGACGAAACAAAAAGCATGGTAGAATCCCACGGCCTCCATTTCCTCTTTCGACAAGACCGGCTCGCCGCCTTCGACTCTCGTTACTCCCATGCGGTTCGCGAGGGCCATCATTTCGCGATTGCCGCGCTCCGACTCCCAGATCTCGGGGAAAGGCTTCCGATAGCGCTGTTCGAGGTTATACGACTCGGCGATCGCACGGAAGGCCTCCCACGGCACGACGAATTCGGGGACATCCACGGCCTCGGCCATCCAGTACATGTATTTCCAAGAGAACGGCGGCCGGAACGATCCATCGGGCTGTAGTGGACGGAGAGGGTCGACAGGGAACCGGACTCGATACAGCGAGTTGCCCCACGACGGACCTTCTTCTTCTTCTTCCTCCGCAGCCTCACCTTCTTCCTTATTTGCTGCCACTGGTGTACCGTTCTCTTGTTGGGCGGGTTCCTGAGCCTTTTTGGCTGCCTTGTTGGCGAACCACTTGCGAATGTTCTCGGCACACACGTCGCTGTTTGGCCCGACGCCAATGAAGCGGCCTCCCTTTTTCAAGCTGCCTGCCACGTTGCGGAGCATCATCTTCACCTTCTCCTCCGACTCGAACGCGTAGTGCATGGTAAACATGGCCGCCACGACGTCGAAGCCGCCACCGCCCCAGCGACTGGGCTGTCCACTCCCGGCGTTCGGGTCGATCCCGACTTCCCGGACGATGCCTACATCGCCGATCCAGGCGCCGAAGCAGTCTTGCGGAATAAACCGAGCATCGAAGATCGGCCGACGACCACGTCGCATCTGCTGATACCGTTCGCGTGCCTGTTGGATACTCAGTTCGGCAGGATCAAGGCCAACGTACAGTCCGACGGTCTGGGGCGCCAATTGCCATTTGCCGAGATCACCACCTTTGCCGCAGCCGATGTCGAGCACAAGAAGCGGTTTCTGCCTCTCGGGTTCCTTGGCCTCTTCGCCCCAACCGAGCTCCTCGACCTCTCCTTTTTCCTCTGGGCTGAATTTCTGGATGAGCACGGATTTGACCCAGTTGTTGAAACTTCGTAGGCCTTTGATTTGCGACTCATTCTTGCGCCACTCGCGTCCACGTTCCTTCACCCACTCGGGTCGTGCGTTGTAGAATTGGTTCGAGACTTCTTGCACACCCCGATTGGTCTGAGTGGCTAGGTCTCCGTTCTGCTGTTCTCGCAGGGCGGCCAGACGTTGTTGTTCAGCAAGCACATTGCGGCCTCGACCACGAGCGCCGCCGGGACGAATGAATTCACGAGGAGGAGAGTCTCGTATCGGAGAAGGCGATCTGCGGCGTTCCCGTGGCGGAGACCGGCGGCGGTTGTACAGGCTCGCGGGAGACCGTCGGCGAGGAGATCGAGATCTTCTACGGACATTGCCATTTCTTCGCGTATCCTCACGCTCTGGCCGCCGACTGAACGCCGACGGGACTGGCTGTGATGTAGAGATTTCGCCTTCCTCTCTCGATTTACGTGGAATTCGGGGCAAGTCTGCCGGTGTTCTTGGGGCTGGTTTGTCCTTGTCAGCTCCATTTGCCCGTGACTGCGGTGAAGGTCTCTCTGCGTTCGGCGACGAGCCTGAAGTGCGCCGTCGCTTGTTGACCTCGGGGGACTCCTTCTTCTGCCCATCATCCTTTTCAGCTGTTGTAACTTTGCCCTCGGCTTCTGCGGCAACTGAGGTCGATCTCCTCCGCTTTCGGCTCTGATCATTCGCACTGTCGTGGCCGTTTGGACTCGATGTCACGGCCACATTGTCCTTCGAGTTCTCTTCTGCGTCTTCGGCAATCGCGGCTTCCGCTATGGTGTCGGGCAGCTCCTTGAAGATGTCGCGGGCAGGATCATATGCGAAAGATGAGCGTCGCCTGACAGGGCCTGCACGAGCAGGAGGGTTGGACATTGTAGGAGGTGTAGATTCAGGTTGGAGGTAGGAGGTCGTGTAGACTACAGCGTATAGTGCCGGAGGGCTCTGGGATGAGGTCGATCTCAGACGGAGAAAGACATCTTTGGGTGTATGAGATTGGTGACTTATAGTTAGGTAACTTCAAGACATTGTCTCTTGTCACTGCCTTGCGTCTCATGAAAATGCGTGCGGCCGTACAAAATAGACGTGTTTCGCGCTGGGCGCTAGATAGAACTCTTATCTTAGCGTAGTGCACTAGGCGAAGTTGGAGGTTAGTTAGACGACGAGCAACTACTAGAGCGGCGGGGTTTTCTACGACGTCCAAAACCTGCCCGAGCAAAAACTCCAACTTTGACTTTGTCGAAGCAGCGGAAGCACACAAGGAGCAGGACTGGGCCAGTTCGGTCTTGTTGAGTGGTCTGAGTAGCTAAAGCTAGCAGACTTGTCATGTTGGACTACCGGAAAGTTCACTCCACTCGGTACGCCACGGGCATCAAGGGACGTAGAGGGACGTAACAGGATCTGGTCAGGTACATATTTCATGCAACTTGGGAACGAATGCTTGTGTGGGTCTATGGATACACAAGGCCCTCTGTTGCATCCTGCACCGTGTTCTGCAATGCACCTTGGGAGCGCTGAAGCAACATCATTTTGACAAGGCAGCCAAAGAAAGGACAATGACTTCGGCGGACCATCGCGAGCCCTGTAGCCCTGGATGAATGCTGCCAGAGATTCGCCTGGAGCAGGGCCATCCAACCCAAGCTGACAGGAACATCTCCAGATGTAAAATGGTTTTGTATTTTTGTCGGATGACTCCAGGCACTAGTCAAATGTGATCTTCTTTCCAGCGAAAGTCGCTTGAACCTGATCCTGCATCTTTCGTTTCTTCGCCGCTTCCCACGAGGGATGCAGTGCGCCTCCATCATCTCTCGTCTTTGACTTTGATTTAGTGGTCCTTGCTGGTCCTGTAGTGTTGCCATTCGACATCGTTTTGTCGCCACTTTTCCGGAATCTTTCCCTAGGCCTATCACCCGGAGCCACTGCGCCTCTCTTTAGATCCCAGCCTGCATCTCGAGGGTTCTGTTCTTTCTGTTTGGCTAGATGTTTCGCATTCTTGCCGAATTTCAATTCCGCCAGCTGCTGTCGCGCTCGCTGTCCTCGCCGATTCTTTCTGATTTTCGGTTCGGCGGGACCGCGGTGCTTGTATGTGTCCTCATCTTCGGACTCCGATCCGGAATAGTATCCTCCAAGACTGAGGGATGGCAGGAATGCTGTTTTTGTGAGCCTCTGGATTGAGCTTTCATCGCCGGTTCGTGCTTCTGCGCGATCTAAGGAGTCACTTGGGCTTGGTGAGACTGAAATATCCCGCCTCGAATTGCCATATTGAGAGTCTAAGCGTTTGTGATCTGCAGACCCATCGTTCTCAGACTCGCCACCACTTGAAGAGGCCAGCCTACCAGCGGCGTATTCAGAAAGCAGACGGTCTTCTTCTGAATCTGATCCCGAGGCTTGACTGAGATGCTCATGGCCATTTGGTTGAGCATTGTCACTCGAAAAGCCGTGGAATTCTTCCTCTTCTGCTTCGACAGAATGTATTGTTTGCTTGATCGACTTGGGGACAGATGACTTCCCATCAGTCTCACTGCTGGGTCCTGTTTGAGGGATCCCAAGCACATCATAGATCGTTTTCATAATTTCAGGTACAACATTCTTCACAGGCGTGGCTTTGAACAACCTGCCCAATACATTTGCCTCGGCCGTTGACTTGGTGGGGTCAACGGCAGGATTCTGGCCATAGGCATGAACGAATGCCGGATGTTCCCTTATTCGCTTCGCCTTGACCAAGTGCTTGAGCAGATATCGTTGCGCTGTTTGGTCGAGTTGCAGTTGTTTCAGCACAACGACCTCCTCTCGTAGTCGCAAAAGAGTCTGGGGCTCATCGTTGGCTGTTTTCTGTCGGCGACCGAGCTTCTGGCGTTCGAATCCCCGAGCCAATTTTAACGCCGATTGCAGGCGCTTGATGCCCTGGTGGACTTTGGCCTTTAGCCTGGTGACTTTTATCCGCAGAGCCTGGTCTTCAATCGCTATATCCTCCTCCTGCCCTTCGTCTTGGCGCTTTCGTTTGGGCATTTTTGGTGACCGTACTGGGTGGGAGGATGTATTAGGAGAGTACGCTCACTGTGACATCGTTGGTAGACCTGTCCAGTAACAGTCCCTCTCTCGTCAGTACCAGAACGACGAGGCTCATTTCGAGTGGGAGAAAAGCCTTTGGCTACAAAATCCATAGAGTGAACTAGTCCAGGGAAGGCTAGAGTAAGGTTTTTAATCGGCTGAGTTCGGCTGAGTTGCCATATTGGTTGCATCAGCTAAAATACGTACACAGCCTTGAAGAGTGACAGTTCCATCTTTTGTACCGACATGATGTGATAGAGACATCTTAATCATCAGTGGTGTTTGCTGTCCAGCTCATGCATCCAACTCATGCCTCAACACCAGTCCTTACGTGCAGGGTGGCACTGCAGAGCATTGCTGGTTGGACAAAGCAACCCTGGACTGCTGCAGCTGGCTGAAGACGCCTCAGACCAATCGTTGCACGCCGGTCAGCACGGCAAGCTGAGGCTGGAATCTCAGGCGATTAGGCGACCGTCTGCCTTCTCTCTCGTAAGATGCTATTTCTACCTCGTCTACTCTCCTCTGTAGCCTCAGCTCTTTCTATTTCATGATACTTCTCTGGTTTGTATTGTATCCAAAACCGCATCGTCAAGCGTGTCACGAAACAACAGGCCCGTAACTGCTCGACTGTGCCCCGTATGGCGCTTACTGTCCCCAAGGCGCTTCTCATCTTCCTATCCCTTTGCGGATTCTGGACTCTCTGGGTCTTCCCCTATCAAAATGGTCTTTTGGCGATATTGGGCCGGCAAAGTGAGCCTGGCGCCGTGATACCAGGCCCTACTCCAGCGCCCATGAAGCAGACATACACGGGGATTGGAGTGGTGGATAGACAATTGACCACTCTGGTCAGTTTCTTCTACACAGCTATCGACGGCAACCGAGCAGATGTATCGCTCTCCTTCCTATATCTTGGTGGACAAGTCCTCTCAGCATGGGTGTTGATCATGATCGAGAGTCTCCGCGTCGGCAACGAGAAAAAGTTCATCCTTATGGCGTAAGTCGCAGGATCCCAGACTCACGAGGGGCTCAACTGACGGCAATAGAACGACCTTGTTCGGCGTTGGAGTGGCAATCATCGGATATGCCTGCGTTGCGCCCCTCTGGTTTGCGCTTCATCTAGGGCTGTCGCCGGCAGTGGTTGACCCTCAGGACTTCCAACTCATCGTGGACGTCCCAGTGAGGCTCGCCATTGTGCCAATCAGCATTCTAGTGGGCTTTGGGCTGCCGTCTCTGTTGATGTGCCTTCCCGCGCCCACGGTGGTCTCATTCGAGACGAAGCAGACTTGGACGGGAATCCAACAGGGTTGGTCCATTTGGATTGGTCTGACGCACCTGATTTTGACGTCCATCGCCACGGGTCGGGACCCAAGGGCTGGGTCTCTGACGGAAAGTGACAAGAGAGCCAAAACCGTCAAGTATCTGCGTCAGGCTTATGCATTCTCGATCGCGTGCTCGGCTGCATCACACCTTACGGCGTGGAGTCTCTCGCTTCTGGCGTTTGCTTTCCCGGTCTTGTTCAGCCCAACCTATTTGCCACAGTTTCAACCGGCTAAGGTCTTCCTTCCTGTTCTGCCGTTTGGTCAACACGACGTCAAAGTCCTTGCCGATGGTGCTCTTTGGTTTTTGCAGTGGGATATCCTGGTGGGTGTCTCGGCCACTTTGCTCTGGGGTCTGACCTTGCGAGTTGCCGCCAAACGTGAACACGCAACACTCATCCAAACCCTCGTTGAAGCGATCAAGGTTTCACTGGTAACACTTGTTTTGGGACCCTGTGGAACGGCTGCTGTGGCCATATGGGGTCGCGATGAGCTCGTATTTCAACGCTCGGATGCTCAAGTCAGCACGACCGCAAAGAAGGATCAGTGATCCGGGCATTCCGGAGAGTAGCCTTGACGAAGACATCAGGTGTGTACTCGACGAGGCTAGACTTCATTCTTGGCCGTTGGAGGGTTGGTTAGAACGGAGAGGCCTCCATGGCGGGGTCATAATGATATGGAGAGCAAGGATACGCGCTGCTTGAACGTCTGACTACCCGAGCAACTGCCTGCCATCAGGAGGACTTGATGCGATGGGGGATTTCATTGCGATCATTCTTTTGGGAGATCTAATATCTGGGAAGGGTGTCTTGGACCGAGGATTTGCTCGACTGGTCCCTAAGAGCGCTGAGTCTGCTTTAGAAAAGTTGATCGGAATACTATGCACACCAAAGCAAGGATAATCATATGAGCACGTCCATCTCCGATTGGCAGTATCATGCTGGACTTTTTGTGATAGAGTAGATGGGTCTCGTTGTTCTGCCTGACCGTCTAAGGCAGCTGGACGGCGGACTCCGGGCCTGGGGGCCCCAAAATGGCGCCTACAATGGGGAACTTCAATCGCTTCGGATGGTACGGAGCAATATGGTCCACCAACTGCATGACTCGGCGGGTATAGGAACAAAGGTACAAACTTGAAAGGTATCCATCCATTCTCCAGATCGAACGGCTACGGTGACGCGGCCTTCATTGATTGAATCGTTGACTGATCGAATTGTTGAGTGTCACTGTCCATGTCCCGTCCACTTCCACTGCCATTGATGCGCACAAGGGTTTCCAGGATACGTGTCTGCATGGCACCCATCAAACGGGCAGTCCTGACGTGATGCCTCGAAGCAAACAGGGAACGAGGTGCATGCAAGCCAAAAGGCCTTCAGCTGAGAGGGATTGGAGGGACCTTTTAGGTACGGACCTACTATTAATACTTCTGCTACTGTACTGTAGGTAGTCATCTATTCCACTCTCCACAGTCACTACTTGATATATTGAGCCGACTACCAACAGAGGTGTAAGGGACCTGAGTTAGTTTCTAGTCATCTCCATCCTCTCAGCCTCAGCCTCATCAATTCGGCCCTTTAGGCCCCTTAGGCCTCCCCTAGCCCTTGGGCCCTCACCCCCGTCAGGCTCCTTAGGCGCCTAAGGCCCTCCATCCCCCCGTTGGCTGCCTAATACTACAAACTGTTCAGCGTCCAATCTCCGACGCGACAACAAGTACTTGAGTGCTGACTCGCTACTCACCTCGCCTCGACCTGGTCTTCGCTTCCCAGTTTATTGATCAATTAAGTAATTGTTCGCAGAGAATTTCCTGTCCTCAGCAGGCCTGCAGTGCTTATTGAATCTTAGTTAAACCCCCAACCGCCCTGCAGCCCGCTATCCGCTACCTTATACCTGGATCTTGGAGCACCGCCTTGCCCAGACTTCTCTTGTCTCGGCTTGTACTTAGAGCAAGATCCCTTGCCAAAGGTTACATTACAAGCATGCACTTGCTAGCCGGAGCTGCAATTGCAGCATTCACAAGCACATGTCTCGCTTCCCCGGGCTATCTCAAACTGGATGTCGAACGACGTGCACCGCTGGACCGTCGCCTGGTTCGCAGACAGAACTCGGATGGCAGTTTCGACGCCCCAGTGACGCAAAACACCAACAAGCTCGAATACTTGGTCAACATCACAGTAGGCACCCCGGCTCAACGCCTTGCTGTCACTCTGGACACGGGTTCTTCTGATCTATGGGTACCGGCAGCCTCGGCACCTCTCTGCAGAAAAGGCGGGTGCGATGCTGGAACGTTTGATCCGAGCGCCTCGAGCACCTACAACGTAATTGACGAAGGTGGTTTCAACATTGTAAGTGCTACTAGTATTGCAGGAGGCGTTGGTGCGCATGCCTCGCGGCTCAGGGGCTAATCTGCTTGCTTACCTACAGACTTATGCCGCCCCAGGAGACAGTGATGCTGGCGATTGGGCCACCGACACCATCACCGTCGGCGGTTCTGACCCCATTCGAGACCAGCAGATTGGTGTGGCCTTGTCTCTGTTCGACTCCCATGGAGTCATGGGCGTGGGCTTCGATACCAATGAAGCCAACAATCCAAGTCCCGACGGTGTGTATCCGTCAGTCATGGACAATCTACAATCTGCTGGCATCATCAACCGAAAGGCTTACAGCCTTTACTTGAACGACCTTCAGGCAAACAAGGGCTCGATCATCTTTGGAGGAATCGACACCACCAAGTACACCGGCGATCTGGTCGCTCTTCCTCTACAGGCAGGACCGGAGGGATACGTATCCGAGTTCTACGTCACCCTGACCAGCGTCAGTTTCACCGATCACACAGGACAGACGACACAATTGTCGCCTGAAGGTTATGCACAGTCGGTCCTGCTTGATTCAGGCACGAGTCAGACCCTTCTCACCGACGATGTTTTCAGCGCGTTAGCCAACGGCTTCGGGGCAGTGGACATTGGCCAAGGAAGTTACGTCGTGCCTTGTAAATTCGCCGGCATCAACGGAACGATCAGTTATTCCTTCGGCGGCGACGGTGGCGTCACCATCGACGTGCCGGTATCACAAGTGGTGGGCAATCTAGAATTTCCCCCCGAGAACTTTGCAGACAAATCTGGAGGCTGTGACTTTGGCTTCGGACCCCCCATTGGCGGGTTCAGTATCCTTGGGGACACTTTCTTGAGAAGTGCATATGTAGTCTACGACATCAGCAATGGTGTCGCAGCTCTGGCCCAGGCAGCCGAAAATCGAACCAGCACGTCCAGCATTGCTGTGATTCCCACAGGAACCACTATCCCAGGGGCATCGGTGACGGCCACCGCTACCGGCACGCAGATCCCCGATGCTCAAGCGACAGAAGAACCGGCCGTGCCAACGGCGAGCGTTCAAGGCACGTCTTTGGTCCTCACTGGGACGCCCACCTTCAACCTAGGCGCGGCAACGACGGCGGCGGCCACGGGGACAGCAGCAGCCACGACAACATCATCCGGGAGAGCAAACGCCGCAGCAGCACCCACGGCGGCACTGCTAGGTTTAGGTCTGGCAGCCGGAGTCATGGTGTTGTAGATAGGGAGAGAGGAAGAGCTTTTCAGGTTGAGACATAGAGCCAGTCTGCACAGATACGTACTGCAGAGCTACAATATGTACACAGTTCTTCACGAGCATGCCAAAGTGACAGGAATTTGGTCGAGACCCACGGACTATGGACAGTTAAGGACCAGGATCCATACAGAGTGTACATACACCGCCCTTTACAAGTCGCGTCGACGCGTTCACCAAGTTGGTGCCAGTGACTCGTCTCTGTTGTAGACATATCTGCTTGTTCGTTTCTGTTCCTCTCAATCTCCCATATCACGCGTCTTGTATCTACACAGCTGTCAGAGATCCCGCCAGACGAGTATGGCTCTCGAATCACTCATGGCTCGTACCGCCACGAGGCCATCTGATTGGCTGCGGAGCGATGCCCGGTATCATCCTCATCTTCCCCCTCCGCACATTTATCGCAATCGCGACCTCGATGTCACCGTTGCCCCTCGCCCATCTTGATCTCGAGCTCCCAGTCTTTGACACATTTCGACCTTTGCATCTGAAGGCGCGTTGCCGCAATATTGTTACAGACGTCTCTCCCCCAACTTGAAGCAGACCGCGAAGCCTCGTGAGATTTGAACGGACCGTCCGAAGATGACCCACGCTTGAGCCAACGCCTTCTATTCAACTCATCAACCTCTCCGTCCGCCCACCGCGCCTTTAAACAAGCCGTAACCCAGCGAGGTTGCAGCGAGGCGCTTCTCCGCGGTCACGGGAGGCGTCAACATCTCCTTTACATACCACATGAGCCACAATCTCTGGCGTTGCTTGCTCGAAGACGATGTCGATACTTTTCGGCAATACCTGGCGAACGCCACCTTCGCCTCCGGACCCCCGAGAGCTTCGGGCGCTGGACAAGGAGGAGGTAATACACTGAGGATTGGCAGCCCGGGAAATTTGGCTGTTTCCCCCAAGACACCGCTGAAATCGCGCAAGAGTGTGGGAAATGGTCCTGGCAGCAGCTCATCGAGCAAGGGTACGAGCTTGAGGCTTACTCGTACCGAGGTGAACACAAAAGACACCTTTGGGAGAACAATATTGCATCATGCTGCTTCGTCAAGGTCGGAAGACGCCCTGGCATTTGTCAAGGCTCTATTGGAAATGCCCGTCTTGGATCTCTATGCCCAGGATACCGAGAGTGGATGGACTCCCCTTCATCGGGCGCTGTACTCTGGCAACATTTCCATTGCCCATGCTCTTCTGGCCCGGGACATCCAGGATGCAACGGATTACACTACCAACACTCAGCGTACCCATGCTGGTGGCTTGGTCAAGATCAAGGATCGCGAAGGGAATAGTCCCTTTGAAGTGTTCGGTCTGACCATAGCGCCTCGCACTATCCAGCAGGACCCTTTGACGTTGCCCTCTGGTCTTAATGATGACGACAGCATCAATGGGGTCGACTACAATGAGGACGGTCAAGGAGATGAAAGGGTGAAAAGGTACGTCGCTCCTGTCGTCGATCTTGTCGGCGATGAAGTGTACGCATTTGGCAGCAACAAGAACCTGTCCCTCGGAGTGGGAGATGGGGATGACAGGCATTTCCCAGAGCGTCTGCAACTCGCTCGGCCCGATCATTTGCTACGACGTCTTCTGGATGACCATCTAGCAGCGAGACAAAGGTCATTCGGCAACGAGGACATGACCTCCAGCGCTTTTGACATTCGGCCACAGAGCGATATTCCAGCCATCATCCGCTATCGCCCCATTACAATCCAAAATGTGGTCATGTCAAAGCTTCATACCGCCGTCTTGACCGACGATCCCATCTCCAATCTCTACATGTGTGGTTTCGGCCGCGGTGGTCGGCTGGGTACTGGCGATGAGAACACTGCTTTCACGTACCAGTGCATTCAGACCGGCGGCCTGGCCAAGCGCCGCATCTCTGCAATAGCCCTTGGTCAAGATCACACCGTGGCGGTGTGCTCCCAGGGTGAAGTGTACACATGGGGAAGCAACCGCTATGGTCAACTGGGTTATTCGCTGCCCGAGGTTCCCCAGAATGAGACTCCGATGCAGTTGATACCACGTCAGCTGTATGGGTACATCAAGAAGGAGCTCATCATCGGTGCCGCAGCCTCGGCCATTCACTCGGCCATTTACACCTCGACCGCCCTATACACCTTTGGCAAGAATGAAGGCCAGCTTGGGTTGATGGATGCAGACGCACGCTCCCTAGAGATACAGGTACTACCACGTCGGGTAGGCGTGTCAGTACTGCAATCACCCATACAGTCGGTCAGCGCAATCGACCGTGCCACGACTGTCTTGTTGGAGAATCACGATGTCATTGTCTTCACCCATTATGGATGGACCAAAGTCTTGTTTCCACTCGAGTCTCTCACCAGCTACTACGTCTCTAACACGCTAGCGGCTGGCAATTTGGAGGCCAACTATATCAAACAAATTACGAGCGGTGGAAACACGATATGTGCCATGTCTTCGTATGGTGAGGTTTTCTCCATCGAGGTGCCCAAGGCCGAGAACGTGCCGTCAAACATGTCAACCACCAACCCTACCAAGGCCCGCAACGCCCTGCCTCTGCCCTTACGCCTGTGGTCGATCCGCAAGAAACACATGTCCGCTGTCGACATGGCTGCCGATCAGCATGGGTCGATCATCCTGTGCACGGCTTCAGGGTCAGTCTGGCGCCGGGAAAAGCGCGCCAACATCAAAAGCGTGAGAGACATGAAGAAAGGTTCAGCACGACCGAAGGACTACAAATTTGTCCGCATTCCTAACTTGACTGGGGCCATTGCTGTCCGAAGTAATGCCTACGGAGCGTTCACTGCCGTGCGAAAGGATTGCACAGTGACACGAGATCAGATCATCCCTGATCCACCGTCTCTTTGGAGAGATTTGCGCTCGCTGCTTCCCTTTGCAGCTTATGGGCAAGACCAGACGGAAACAACACCGGAGATAGACCCAGCTCGCATTTCCCGGGCCATCATTTGCACACCATCCGCCGAGCAGGATCTTCTGAGGCTGTGCAAGAAACATGAACCTCTTGCAGAAAGTCAGTACGATATTTGGATTACGTCCAACCTCACCGATGTTCGAATTCCGGTCCATTCTTTCATGCTCAAAGCCAGAAGCCGTGTGATGCGGAGCGCATTGGCTGAATTCCAAGAAACGTATTACTTCTCAATTGCGGATGTTTTATCCATTGAGTACGGGCCGGATGGTCAGATACAACTGCGGTTCCAAGGTGCCGACTTCTTGACCCTGGTCAACATAGTTTTCTATCTATACACGGAAAATTTGGTCGACGTCTGGCACTACACAACCCAAGCGTTGCATCTCGCCGCCCGCTACCGGTCTGTGCGCATCGAGCTCATGAAGATCGCTACTCATCTCGAACTGCGACAATTGGAGCGCGCTGTGAGGACGATGGTCGACCCGGCTCTAAGTCTAAGCATTGACATGGAACTTGCCATACTAGACCCCAATTTCTTTTCGGATGCCGACGTCCTGGTTGAACTTGCAGATGGCGCCGAGCTGCCCGCACACAGTGTGCTGCTCTGCATACGTTGCCCGTTCTTTGACGGATTGTTCAACGGCAGGGCAGGCGGGATGTGGATGTCCTCAAGACGCAATGTTGCCGACGATGAGTCTGAGGCTGTGCGGGTGGATATCAAACATATCGACGAAAGAATTTTCGGATTGGTATTACGACACCTTTACGCCGATACTGGGGAAGAGCTCTTTGATGACCTCGTCACCAAGAGCCTAGACGAGTTTATTGATATTGTCATCGAGTTGATGGCCGCTGCGAACGAACTAATGCTGGACCGTCTCGCACAGATCTGCCAGCAGACCCTTGGCAGATATGTGAACGTGAGGAACGTCTGTTCACTTCTCAACACTGTGGCCGAATGTTCAGTGGACAGTTTCAAACGGGCTGCGCTGGAATATATTTGTCTCAACCTCGAGAGCATGCTGGAGATGAGACTGCTTGACGAACTCGATGTCGACCTGTTTGCTGAACTTGATGAGGTTGTGCAAGCGAATCAGTTGGCCTACCTTCCATTCGCACGTAGCGACCGATCGGAGGCTGAACTGATCGAGAAGAATCCAGACCTTCTCGACCAAATCGAGGCAGGCAAACAAAGACGAATAGACTCTATGAGGTTGAGGTCGAGGCTGGTGGAAGATGAGGAGCGGTATGCTGCTGCGATCAAGTTCCGTGTCGGCAGCTTGGACCGGCAAGCATCATCGCCAATCTCCAAGAGCCATGTGTCCACGACAGTCCCTGACTCACCAACCAGTAGTCCAAGTCCCAGTCCGGAAATCGTGGCCCAGGACGCCGGAGAAGACCTACCGTTCGATATGGATGATGAACATGCTGACCTACTACCGAGCCCTGCCGTGGATGCAACACGGCATCCGTACACCTCGTCAGGTTCGTTTCGAGACAAAGATACATCTTCGACAACGCCTCGGCCGTTCCACGCTGGACAAGAGGAGCTTGCTCTATCGCCAGCATCTCCTACTGGGAAACCCGGAATCTCCAGTCCACAAATGGGATCCAGCGTTGGGTTTGAGCGAAGGGCAGTCTGGCAAATACCGACATCAAGCGCCAGCAAAACCGACTTGAAGGGTATAATGGCACAAGCCTCGGTGTCCCGAGTATCCCACTTGACGGAAGCCATGAATCTAGCATCTACCCCACCCAAAGCCACAAGCAGGTTATCGCAGAAAGAGAGGAAGCGACAACAGCAACTACTGAAGCAGCAAGAGGCCAAAAGTGCCGAGTCGGTTGGTGCATCTACAAAAGTTGGAAGCAAGACACCTTCCTCCCCATGGCAGACTGTCCCCAAGTCGCCTGGGCCCGATCCATTGCCTCCGAAAGCGATGCAGACCCCTAGCCCGGCGGCCGGCACCAAAGAGGAGGGCCGTAAGCAGCCTCTGACAATGCGCCAGACAGTGGCTCGGGCAGTCTCGAGTCCCAGCCCTGGACCACCGAGCACTAGTCAAGGAGGTGTTCCTACCGGGATTACACCTTCGAAGGCGCCAGCGCCGCAAATCCAATCGATCCGCCATACCCCATTGCCGTCGCGAAATGCACTGGCGCTGGACGCGCGCACCTCGATGGCGGAGATTCTAGCACAGCAGCAGACGGAAAAGATCGCGGTCAAGGAGGCCGCGGCCAAGAGATCGCTGCAAGAGATCCAGCAAGAACAGGAATTCCAGGAGTGGTGGGACAACGAAAGCAAGCGGATACAGGAAGAAGAAGCCCAGGTCACCGCAGCCGCGACAACAGCGACAGCAACAGCCACTGGGAGGCGTGGCAAGGGAGGTGGCGGTCGTGGCCGAGGCGGACCTCATCGAGGCACTGTTAGTGGTAGAGGGAAAGCTATGACTACGACAGGGCCAGAGAGCACAGGATCAGAAAGGCTGACGACGGCGGCGGCGGCGGTCTCTCCGTTGGATTCGGGACGGAGAGCTGCCAGTGGTGGCAGTGGTCAGCCTGGGCGAGGCAGTGAGAGTCGAGGCCGGGGCCGTGGGAACCACACGCCTCAGCGAGGATCGAAGCATCATTAGAAGCAATTAGATGAACAGTAATGAATTGAGGATTTTGTACCGATCAGATGTAGGTGAACTACCTACCTACCTTGACTACCTTGAGGGTTGGAGTTGACGCGCAATCTAGGTATCATTCTACTACAACTGTCGCATCCACACTCAAACCCATCAAGCTGTGAGTGTCCCTAGGTCGAACCGAGCAGGCTCAAGTCTCCCTTTCTGTCCTCGACAGTTATGTTTCTGGTCGGAGTGTGCATACAGCTGCTGTTCAACGTCGCAACTGGTGACTAAGGTATGTAGGTGCCTGTGGATGCCATAATAGGCGCATCCCTGGTATCCTTCCTTAGTGGTTGAGATAGGTACCTCGCAGTAGCGGTCTCTTCTATTTATCAAGGCAGCCTATAACGAAGAGTCATCCTTTTCAAGCGAAGCGGGATGCAGAGAGTGTCCTTATCCTGCTACCCGTCTGCCTACTATGGCACCTACAGGGGAACCTTAGGACTGGACTTAACTGCCCTCCTAGGTAAGTCGTAGTCCTAGGGATCCCTAGATGATGATGCCCAGGTAGGGAGCCCATCCCTGTTAGACAACTCAGCTGTTGGACCTATCTTGCGCCGTATATTCACTCTACACTGCAGGGTGTGCTGTCCAGACTCCAGTGTGCCTGCGCTTACGTCTTTCGCATTTCGTCCCTGCAGTCACCGGTCGGCGAAGAGAATTGGCCAGATCAATATTCCTACTGCATTACACCCCTACTTAGAGTAATAGTAATTAAACCACCTCGTCTACAGTGCACAACTAGAAGAGCTTCCCCGGTTCTTAATTCCACCCTGTCCGTGGCCACCAGTGTCGTCGTATCCCCGACTCTCCGATGAGATGGTACAGTAGTACCACTAGCTGTCCACTTGAGGCATCGATGTCACTACTAATTGACGGATTATGGCTCTAGCGCGACTCCCACTAACTTGCTAAGGTACTAGTACTAGCTAAAACGCCGACCCTGCCGCTTCTCACTCAACAACATCATCATCATCATCGGTATTGTTGTTCCGACGTGTATCAACCGACTGACTCTTGCCCTTCCTCTGTTAGTATCTCTCTAAACTTGCCAACCCATCCATCCCTTCAACTTATCAACCCTCCCATCAGCTCCGCGTCGCTTCGACAACACCAAAGCCGCATCGCTGCCTGGCTGCGGTCCCAATCAACACCACTGGGCACCGATTCCTTCCAGACCCTCGACTATCGCCTGATCACCACTACATCCCACGCTGGTTCCTCCACCCCAATCACATGTCGCTGCCGTCATATGCCTGCGACTCGAGACCATCTTGAACCTGGCCCTCGACGCTCAACAATTCACTGACCATCCTCACACTTGCGCCGTCTGCCATGCCTCGCTCATTTACCTAAACCAAACCCTCTTGAATGGCCTAGCCAAACCTACCAAAGATCACACAACTTTCTGTCGTCGAATGTCTTGACCGCTCGAATCGGCAACAAGCACATCCACTTGTGGACGTTATCGCATGCGATGGAAGGATATCGGATACTTTCTGCTATTCATCATTCGTCACGCCCATGCTAAGCCCGCTGTTACAGCAAGTGAAGCCTAACTCATCGTCGGTCGATCCTGTTGGACAAAATGCACCAACATCCTCGCCCACCTCCGGTGACTGCGTCCCCCGCAAACTCGGAGCAGACGAATCCCACACGTACCAATAACCCCAGAGATCGAGACCTCCAAGCTCTAAGGACATATTCCCCTCTGACCCAAGGGTCTGGTTCCTCGGAGGACTTTGCAAGTGCTCGACAAGATCAACCTGCGGACAACCCCGGCGTGCAGATGCAGCGGCTGAACCAGGTCATCCAGAACTTCCACACCAAGGCAGCTCTAATCATTCTTCAATCTCGAGTCGACTTGGCTCCTGCATACTCGCAAAAGACAGACACAAAACGGGTGAATCGGTGGTTCAATCTTGACATCGACGAGACCGACGAGTACAAGGACGAGATCAGGAGATGGAAGACATGTGATGCAGAAGGCAATCGACCTCCGCCCTTGGTGATCGAGATCTTTCTCACCACCGATCCTTTACCCCAGGGTCAACGGCTGGTGATTCTGGACGAAGACGGGAAGAGATGGGATGTCATGAATACACTGTCCTCGGCGCATCGTGCTTCCCGTGGGAATCAGCGACGGACAACAGATGCCAACGAGGTGATTCTGGAGAGGTGGACGATTCAACTGGGTGATCCCACGGTCCCTGTGCCTCCTGAACTGGCCACGCTCCTGCCTTTGGTCTACAAAAAGAGCATCGTCTTCTTCCGTTCTCTCTACACCTATAGCAATTTCCTGCCGGCCTGGAGATTGTCGAGAAAGGTCGGTAAGGTCCGGTCGACCATGGCAATGAAGCTGGGCTATCGGTTGGTTGACGGATCCCAAAAGAGTGGGTTGTCGCGGTCCGATAACCTCCATCTCCGTCTTTTCGATAGCAATTCGGACGTTCTATCATCGTACGACTTCGGCTTGACAGAGTCTCCGGCTGGGTCTTTCTCCGTCAAGGTCGACTATCGACAAAACTGTGACTTTCGGATAGACGATTCCGAAGAGCTACTGAGTTCAAGGTTTCTCGGAGCCGACGACGACCTTTTCCGACCATCTCTATCTGGCGAGAAAGATTCACGAACAGAAGTCGGCTCTCTGCCTGCTGACCGGCGGCAGAATCTGTTGGAGTCGCCGGAGCTTGGCCTCGCCTATGGCAGTTTGTCCACCTTCCACAGAACAGGCATTGCGCCCGGCACAAGCCCGATCTCGGCCTTACGCAATGCGCAAGACTTTAATGGCAGCTCTCCTCCGACTCCTGAACTGGCCAGACCGTCGTTGCATACCCATGCCACGGCAACGCAGAGTTCACGAAATTCACTCCGAGCGGCGGCCGCCACTCGACGGAGCTCATTTTCCATGCAGCCGTTCAAAACACCGACACTATCAGCCTCGCCTCTCGGTGTTTCTCCCTTGGCCAGTTCACCACGAACGCATTCGGCGAGGATACCCACCTTGGGATCCTTGACGGAGGAAGGAGTCGCTCCCCCAGCTGGACCAATCCTGGCCGGACGGAGAGCGGGATCCTTGACTTCAGACACTGTTGCCGCTTCGTCGACGTCCAGCTCACCCAAGCCGGCTCCTGTCACGAGATATAGTAGTAGTTTCAGCCACCGCCGGGCCAGATTGTCGTCTGGGGGGACAACTGTCCGCACGGACGACGACCAAACCAGTAGCGGCAGAGGCAGCGCCACGTCTTCCGTTCAACCAGGATCAGGGTTGATGACCGAACCAGCCACTGGCGGAGGCAGTTCGGGATCGGTGGCGGAGGACGACGGAGAGAATATCTCGGAATTCTTGAAGATGATTGAACTCCAGAAAGATCTTCTTTCATCTCCGTCTTCCACCGCCGCTCAAGCGTCTACCAGAAGAACGGCGGCGGCGTTACACCGATTCCACCGGATGCGAGACTCCAATGCTGCATTGTCCGATTCCATGTCTTCGTCTTTGATGCTACAGAGGTCTTCGGCTTCTTCCAGCCGACAATTGTCAGGGGTACCTCAGATGGTGGCGGGGACATCCCTCTCTACTTCATCATCTCCCGGAAAACCGATTTCTCCTCATACGCCGCATACTCCTTTTGCTCCATCTCGGCTCAGTGCCGCTTACAGTCATGATGACACGGACACACCGCATCGTCTGGCTGCTGAAGAACCTTCTTCGCCTTCCGAAGCCCCCACCGAGGAGACGGCCCAGGCTCAATCCACTGCCAACGTTCCCGCCATTGATATCCCCAACTCACCAAGACCATTCATCTCCGGCTACCAACGTTCCAGTTCGGTTCAGCGCCGACCTTTGAATCCGGACGACGATGTCGCAGGCTTTTATGGTATGCGAAGTGCCAGTATGGGAGCCGACCGGCGTCGTCACCGTCGCGAATCCGCCCGCGCAGACGACGAGGAAGACACGGACAACTCTGGCAAAGTAGCTTCCCGTCGGACGGTCGATAGTCCCCGTCGCACCTCTCAAGCTCATCGGCAGTCTTCACTTGCCACGGCGGCGCTGGCTTCCGACGGAGCCGGTTCCGAATCTGCTTCGGGTCGATCGTCCACCATACCCTATCGAACTGGGTTCTCGTCACAGCAGCCTGGCGGAGGGGCCGGGGCAAGACGTATTGCACATCGACATGCCGAATCGTCTTCCAGCTATAGCGGGACCGGAGGCAGCATGGGCCACGTCGATAGCAGTAATGTGGTTGGCGGTGCTGGTGGTGGTACTGGGTCATGGGCCCGAGGGGGAGGTGGAAGTGGAGGTGGAGGGGGTGGAGGAGGAGGCAGACAGAGCGGAAGTCGGCCGGAGAATCGACTGGATGAGGACGACTTCTTGCCGTTTGCCATGGAAAGAAGTGACTTTAATATGCCTGGCAAACCGGGCGATGTGGGTGGAGGGGGAGGCGGTGGTCAATAAGGCCGAAGGGGAGGGGGAGATACGACTAGAATTTCCTAAAATTGACTCTGAATTTGAGAATCACTGGGAATTGAGACTGGGGACGGGAGACTGAAGACTGGAGACTCGAGACTCGAGACTGGAGACTGGAGACTCGAGACTCGAGACTGGAGACTGGAGACTCGAGACTCGAGACTGGAGACTGGAGACTGGAGACTGGAGACTGTGGTGTTACAGTCCAAGATTAGAGACACGGCAGAAGCAGAAGCAGAACAGAGGTCAAAAGAGAGGTCAAAAAGAGGTCAAAAGACCTTTTTGCAAGACAAAGGCACGAGTGATCCTTACCAGTCCAGACCCAGTCAAAAATGTTATACAGTGTTCTGGATTCGTTTGGCCTGTTTTTAAAGATGATATGAATATGAATATGAATATGACATGACATGAGATGATGATGACTTGGAAGGATTCTTGCTCTTTGCTATTGCTGTTGCTGTTGCTGTTTTGGTTTCGGTGTGGGTTTGCATTTGGGTTTTGGGTTTCTCCTGAAAATTATATCTCTTGCATACCTTAAGGTAGCCTTGCCGCAGTATATATACGTATATACGTACAACATTCGAGAACTGAGACATGGAGATTCTTCACGGGGAATAGTAGCAGAAGATGATTGATTGAACATTACTCTCTATTTGTCCCCCTGGCCTCGGTTGGGAAATACACGTTTAGGCTGTACCGGATTCAAGGATTCAAGGATTTAGAATTCGCTTTTGCTTTTGCTTTTGCGCCGTCAAGCGACCTGGCTCACTCGTTGTCCTGTTCATCGTATCCCGTCTCATGTTTCTGAATTATGATTTCTGTAGTCTAAGTTCCGAATGATGATCTCTGAAGTCTGATCCCTGCCAGTCATGTGGTGCAGTGGTGGTTGTGTATTTGTTATGTGTATTTTCCTTTTCATGAAAGCGGAAGAGAGAAAGGCCACGAAGAAGGAGGAATTAAAGGGAGGGAATATGTGTGACTTTTGGTTAGTTGAGGGACTGGTTAAGGGACTAAGTTAGAGAGGAGAGAGGAGAGAGGAGAGAGGAGAGAGTAGAGAGTAGAGAGTCAGGACGTCAGGACGAAAGACTGAAAGACTGAAAGACTGACAGCGGTAGACTCGAATACAGAACCTGATATTGATCTGGTCATAGATGACACCCGCTGCACTGCTGCACCGGTGGTCAAGACTCAAGGTAAAGGGATCATCAGGAATGTTCATTGCCCTCCGCATCGGATTCCGAATATAAGGAAAACTGGGACACAGAGTCGTCGATGTGGATTGCAGACAGCGTGGAATGTCTTGTCTTGTCATGTCTTGTCCCAATGGATATTCAGAACCAATAGTTGTCTCGGAGCAATATATCGATTATGCAGAATCTGACTTTCATAATAGGGGTTCATTCATCTTTTCCCGCCATGACTGATTGATTGATCGATTCTTCATACACAGCCTTACCAACCGAACCACCAGCAGGTCGTGTCCCCAGTCCTCTCTTCGGCTGGTCGTGCAGGACAGAGCACTGCTGTCTCCAAGACTGGCGACTGTCACCATCCTCAGTTTTGGAAAGTGAGTGGAATTGAACAAGTCCATCTCTCGACACGACATAGGGATTTTGGATAGCCTTACTTAGTAAGTGACTCGACTCGACTCGACTCGGACCTGGTCCTGGTCAACGACGAGGATGAGAGTCGCAGCCCTAACAACTTCTTCCTTGATCAACGCATGGGTGACCCATAACGTCCGACTCTCTTCCTGATCGACCCCATCTATAGCCATTTTTCTTTACCGCTGTGGTCCATATCCATATCCATATCCATACCCATCATTTTTATATCCAGTGTGAGCCGCATAGCGATTATGGTTTTGGTTTTGGGCTTGACTGTAATTGAAATCGTCCATCCGTATCGCTGGCGCCGCGGTGCGTCCATATTCAGGACTCGAAAAAGGCTGACCCGG
The DNA here is from genome assembly GCF_000585585.1 of Capronia coronata CBS 617.96. NCBI lineage: Eukaryota > Fungi > Ascomycota > Eurotiomycetes > Chaetothyriales > Herpotrichiellaceae > Capronia > Capronia coronata. Next base: position 3,011,833 of record NW_006912895.1, on the reverse strand, counting down.
TGGTCGACGCCCTGTGGTATAATTGGTGTTGTTGTTCTTGTAGTTGTAGTTATAGACATTGTTGTTGAGAGGTTGTGTTTCTCTCTCTCTTGCTCTCTCTCTGAAAGCAGGATGTCGTCTCCCCTCCGCATTGGCCCTGTAATCATGAAGTCCATACGGCACATCATCACCATGACCATGACCATGACCATGACCAAGACCATCATGAACACCACCGCCACCACCGCCGGGCAAGAACCCCGAATTGAAATTTGAATTCGTATTGGAATTGGCAATATCACCATCACCATTACTGCTCCTACTATCCCCACGCAGATGATCACCCACCTTGAAATCCCGCAGCTGCTGTAGTTGTAGCGTCGAATCCCTCGAATCGGCCATCATCATATCATATCTCCCCAACGCCGTCTCCGCGCGCCGACTCCGGACATCCAGCACGATCTGCGCGACCTGCGCGACCCAGCCGAAGACCGTGAACGAATACAAAGCCTTGTACGTCCGACACACCATCATGCCGGCGTCGGAGGCCCAGTTCGCGCGGCTGCAGCTGTGGCCGAGCGTGCCGTACATGTTCCATGTCAACAGGGCGAGGGCGACGGTCCAGATGGTCAGGATGAGGAGGTTGGTGATCAGATTGAAGAGCGGCGAGAGGTATGCGCACGAGTAGATGATGCTGGTGAGGACGAGGGTGAGGAGCGAGGAGAGGGTTGAGGCGAGGACCAATACGAATGTCCATGGGAGTTTGAATCCATCTTGTCGAAGTTGAATGCAGAAATAGATCAAGATGCCTGACGCGATACCGCTGCATATAAATGATATCGCTCGTATGATGTGGAATGGGCGTTGCGGGTATACTTGTGGCCGACTCTTCATTTTTGTCTTCGTCTTGGACATGGTGGAAAAGGGGGGAAATGAGGTAGTGATCAGGGTAGTAGAGTCGATCGGATCCGTGCAAATAGTTGAAGGAGCTGTAGTAGGGACAAGAGAGGACAACGAGGACAGGAGAAGGAGGTCCCGTTGTTGCGCAGGTACAGGTGCAGGTTCGGGTGCAGTCTCGGCTCTTAGTGTTTGTCTGTCTGTCTCTCTGTCTCTCTGTCTGTCTCTCTGTCTGTCTGTCTGTCTGTCTGTCTGTCTGTAGACAGACCTTAAGGCGTAGGTAGTGTTAAAGATTCAACGTACTTGTAGTCGTCGTCGTAGTAGCGATGGGACAGTAGTAACGGTTCAAGTCTCGCTGGGCCAAGTTCAGGCGATTGACTTGGGTGTCGTCGGTCGGTCGGTCGGCCAGCCAATGTGAGACTGGAGACTGGAAACCGCCGCTCAGGGCAACGCGACGCGACGACAGCGACGCACAGGTAAATTGAAGCGAGGATGCGTTCGTAATTGAGACCCCCGTGCGGCGCGGCGCGGCGGATATGAGACGTGTCGTGCTGCAGGATCCGCTGGCAGATGGATATGGATTCGAGGTGCCAGTGGAGGATGTTGAATCAGCCCCCCTGGATCTTGGATCCTGTATGTTTGACCCTTGACCCTTGGTGCCTGATCAGTTGGTTGGTTGGTTGGTTGGTTGGTTGGTGAGAATGAGGCTGAGGCTCTTATGAGATGTCTTACGTACACATGCGGAGATCTACTGCAACGAGGAGATAGATAGAATATATACCGTGGATATAAATACTAGTATCTTAGTAGCAGCAATTCGCAATCCACAATTCCCCAGTCTCCAGTCTCCAGTCTTCGGTCTCTAGTCTCCCTCGCGCCAATCATCAGGATAGACTTCTCACTAAAGGCTGAGAGGCTGACTGGAACTCGATCCATCTATACGACAACAGTGCCAACAGTGCTAGATGATAAAGAATCCAGGAACAATCAACGACAGAAACAGATGTCTCCGATATTACACGCCTGTGGGGAGATGTGAGATGTGAGATGTGAGATGGGAGATCTGAGATCTGAGATCTGAGATCTGAGATACAGGATCCAGAGCATGTCAAACCCTCCCCCGTAAACAACGCACCCACAAGACTGACCGCATTCGAAACAGTGCAGTGATTCATGGTATCTCTGTTTCTATCTGCAGCGATTCACTAGGTAGGAGCTGAACGATTGATCTCCTCGTCGGCAAGACACCAACCTCTCCATCCTCCGTCAGCCTCAGCCTGCTCAATCCCCTTCCGCTCCCTTCTGTCCAGTTCCAATCTGACCCTAAACATCAACGCAGTGGACTCTCCTTGACAATCCCATTGCCCGGCACAAAAGTCCCCGCGCCCGCCGCGTTCAATCGAAAGCCTCCTCCCGAATTCCCACTGCTCCTCGGCGCCGGAGGAGAAATGGGCAAAGGGGTCATCGACATCAAGTCCGGTGTGTTTCGTCCACTCGGCGCGGCGCTGTTAGCTGCTCCCGTGCCAACCCCGTCGGGCAACTGCGTGCCTCCAATACTTCGTGGCGGAGGTTTCCAGCCGTACTTGACACCTTTGCGATAGATGTCTTCGATCATCTGTTCCACGACCCCGGCATCTTCATATTCCTGGTATTTCCGCCAGAGCCGCAGAGCCATGCGCGCGTCCTCGATGCTGTCATGCCCGTCCACCTGCGCGTCGTCAAAGGTTTCCTCCTGGATGTATTCCTTAAACACAGCCCACGCCAGGTACCGTAGGGAGAATCGTCGATTCTTGCCCGGGGCCAGATACAGAAATTGCGTGTCAACCGTCTGACTTTTGGGGACGTGGATGTTGACTTTGCGGAAATCCGAGGCCAATCCGTGCCCGACAAAGACGCAACCTAGGTTCAGTAGAATCCACAGTTTCTTGTATGCCACTTTGAGAGGAACGAGGTTGTGAGCGGAAACCTGAGGATCGAGATCACCCGGTCGAATGCCCGAGTATTGTGTCTTGTAATCCACAATCGGTTCATAGATGGTGATGTAGTCGTCCACAAACGGAACCCCTTCCAGTTCTCCTTGCCCACGGAGAACACTGACCCGAGCAAGTCCGGATTTGGCCGGTCGGATGGTCTCTTGAGTCCCATCCGCCTTGAAATTGATCTCCGCCTTCTCCAACTCGACAAATTCCGTGTCCAAGGCAATCGGCGTGCCATGTTGGGGATGTTCCTCCGGCGACAAGATCTGACATTCCTCTTTGGGGTAGATTCCGTTGATGCTGTAATGTTGATAGAGTAAGGTCGTGTCCATGTTCTCCTTCCAAGATGGATCCAGTTTGCCATGGGCACTCTTGACTTGATAAGCCACCACGCTGGGCATCTTCCAGTTCTGGTTGAAATGCAGTGCTTCTCGGGGATCCACGGGCGTCACCAGGAAGTCATTGAACAGATGCCAGTTGGGAAAGACTTTATGGTTGGGCGAGATTTCAGGTCCATTGCTAGAGACCTCGACGTTCACCATGCTGACCAGATGCGGTTGGTGTCTCTCACTCGTGTCGATCTCGGCCACGAAGCCTACCAGTTCGTAGATCACCAGGTTGGGCGATCGGTTTCGCATATGCAACGCAAGATCTGCTCCTTCGAAACAGTAGACCGTTCTGTCTTGGATGATGATCCCGATCTCGGACGGAAGCCACCCTTGGGTCTCCCACAATCCACGCATTGCCGAGTTACTGGCCAGGGCGGTATTGATCATCATGACCGATGGTAAATGCCGGATGGTCTTGCGAATGGCGAGTTGTTGATATCGTCGACATCGACTGCACCACCCTCGATTCTTGGTCTCTCGTTCGATGGTCGTTTTCAGAATCGACGCGAATTTGAGCAGTCTCATTGGGCTTTTCGGGTCGAGTTGAGGGTACACCAGGTCGTGCACGTAAGTGCTGCCCGTTTTCGTGGTTTCGTTGTTACAGTACATGCAGCGAATTGCTTCATAGGCATTGCTCGCAAGGACCTCGTCAATCCCCTCGCTGTTGGCAGCCATCGTCCCATAATCGTGGGCCATTTGTTTCAGAAAGAACCGGTTGACGGATTGGATGGTCGTGGAAAGTGGCGTGCCATTGGCCAGAGACAAATGTTCGAAGAGCCCCAGATTCGCAGCTTCTCTAGAGGCACCAAATGCTCTCAGGAGGTTGGTTGCCTGGCAGTTCTGGCCTTTAGCCTTTTCTAGCATGTCGAATAGAAATCCAAATTCGCAAAGCAGACAATTGCCCGCCACACACGACGTCGCTGCATGTTGTAGAGCCACGTTGCGGACCAAAGGGATGAATCGATAGAGCTGGAGAAGAGAGTTGACAAACGAGTTCGAAATATGGGTTTCCAACCCAGAATACGGCGTTTTGTTGTAGTAGCGAAAGTCGAAGTCGTCGACCCCAAACCGGCTGTATTTGATCTCGACGTTGCTGTACTTGAGCATCCGCTCCTCATCGGTTTGAGCTCGCCCGTTCAAAGAGATCCCGGCCAGCCCTTCGGCAGCGTCAGAGAGTTTCCTGCCATTTCCACTTCCGGTCGCTTCTTTCGCTTTCTCGCTCAAGAACTTGGGCGCAGCTATCGATGTGGCCACGTGGCCTCCTCTCTTGTCTTGGACTTGATACCGTCGAAGCTTCCTGGGGTTGAGATTGGGCGCGTAGTGACCCATCTCGGCTGGTTGCATATGAGGATAAAGAGATGGTTCCACAGCAACAGGTGGCGCGCCAACCTCAAAGACCATGTGACTGGGCCATGCAGACAGTAACGGCTCCGAATAATATGGCATGCCCACCGTGTTGAGTGGTGCGTCGTTCCAGTCAACGTGGGGGGTTGGCGGCGGAGCTGGGTCGGCAAATTCGGTTTCTTTACTGATGTTGTTGAAACGGACCTTGGAGGGAGACCCCCAAAGATATATCAAACCGTTTGTATCCGTGATGACTAGAGCATCCCCAGAGGGGGCTATTTCCATGCCCAACATGAACTGAACGTTTGCTTGTTTGAGCATGACATTGACCGGATTCATCAAGTCAACCACCTGCATCTGGCCTGTTTGTGATGCCACAAAGCTCGTTGTTTGCAGCTTCGGGTGCATCCGGACATATGCAGCTCCTGCATGGAAGGGAATGGGTGGGAGCGACGTGAGTGATTTCAGGTCATAGACATTGGCCAATGGATCAACAATCGGCACCCCCAGTTGTCGGACGGAAAAGCCGCATGTAACCAAGAAGTCATTGCGTGCATCCATGTCATTGACGGCGGTCGAGTGCGCTTTCCATTTTTTGAGGATGGCGTAGTCGTTCAAGCTGAGGACATGGACGTTGCCGTCGTCAGTTGCTGCACAGATGTGCCGGCTCTTCTTCAAGATGGTGTATTTGGCCTGAGCAGCATGTTCGGACACCACTTGACCTTTGTCGATGTCAATGATGAAGAAGGTGCTTTGACATCCTGCCACCAAGATGAGGTTGCTGGAAGCTGCATAGGTCATGCATCGGAGGTCGACCATCAACCGGTGGGAGATGTGCCATTGAGTCAAGCCTCTGCGAGTTACGAAATGGACACTGGATGCTGAGATAGAGACGATGCCCTTGTCATGAACCAACAATTGTTTGACGGGCCCTTCGCCGAGATGAGCCTTGACCGAGACATATCGCTGTAGTTCGGGTCCATAGAAAGCCGTGACTCGTCCCTGGAACGGAGGTGTGAGTCTTACAATAGAGATGGCCTCAACCACTCCCCTGTTGGACGTACCTGATCATTGCCAACCCATAGTAGTTCCTGTTGATCATCAAAGGCTACAGCAGTGGCGGGCGTAGGGATTGCATGCAGGCCAGAAGAGGGCACTGCAATGCGAGTGATTTCATCCCAGTCTGCCTCCATGGGCCTGATATTGGTTTTACTGATTGATCATGGATCACGAGAACGCGGCATCGTTGGCGGCCTGGAACCGATGAGCGCTCCTCGGAGGAGCTATTCACGCTCGCATTGGTGGTGGCAAGATGGAAGAGAAGGTGGTTTGGTTGTTGCTTCACTTTTACTTCGAGTTGGTGGCATGTTGAAGTTGAGGTGGAAGTCGATATTGTATGTGGCTGAGCAGAAAGTGGCTGGAGCTTGTGGCTTGTGGCGCCTGCGCTTCTCGTCCTTGTCCTTCGCAGTACTAATATCACAGCGCAGGCAAGTCGTCTGCTCTGCAGTACATTCGTAGTAGAGAGTAGAGTACGCAAGGTCTTTGTTGGCAGCAAATACTCGTCGGCGACACCCTTCACTCGACTGGGACGCCATAGCATTGTCTTTCTGCGATTTTGAACATCTGTATAGGAATCAAAAAGCTTACGACTTGTATTCTACCTATTCGTCTCCAGCTTCTGCCTTCGCAATCTGCACTACTAGTACGCCGCGTCCAGCCCTCGTCGCGCCATCAACTCGTGCCTGGAGTCGCAGTACCATAAATTCTCTCCGCCTATATCTCTGCTCTGGACGTCTTGCCTTTTACCCTCTCTTACATTTGACTTTTCCTCTTCCTGTCTCTCGCACGGGACATCAACCGTTACAATGGCCAGCTACGAGAGTAAGGATATTAAACATGTGCTATGCAAAATCCGAATACTGACTCCAGCCACTAGCCGAACATAATATCAATCGAGCAGAGCAATCGGAAACCCGCCCTCGTCGACCAGACCTCTCGTCGTTCTTTAGTCTTCTGTCTCAAATCACACCCGATCGCCCCGAAGAAAGAGCACGAGAACATGCTGTTCCAGTCCCTGGCGATGTGTCTGCCGCTTTCTCCTCACTCGCTGAAGCATTTCAATTAATACAAAGAGAAAATGAGCACGCAGACTCCGACCTCCTACAAAACATGATCGAGGCTTTGATGGGTGCGGCAGAACATCCACCTCGGGAGGTGAAGGGGGTTGACGAGGAATATATCGCTGCATTGGACCGTGTCAATATCAAGACGATCAAGAAAGATGCCGATTGCCCAATCTGCGGGAACACGTTCGTGGAGGACCCCCACCCGCTTGTGGTGCAGCTACCTTGCCATTCAACTCACATCTTTGATCTGGAATGCATCCGACCTTGGCTTCTGTTGAACGGGACATGTCCCCTGGACCGAATGGATCTCGCGCAACGGGAGAGGGACCGCAAACAAAAGCTGCTCGATGATATCAAGAAGAATGCCTCCCCCGAGGACGAAGCAGAGGAAGAGTGGGATGGCCTATATGGCTGAGAGCGAAGATGAATTCGAGCGTTCACCGCTGTATCTCTTCACGATAGCCGGTGGCATTGCTGTCACAGAACCCGAGTACATTCCGGTGGCTTTTCGCACCTTGACCACCGGCAACTCCATAACCGGCTTCCTATGGAAGGGTACCCTATGATCCATTCCATGTGGTCTGCATACCTCATTCGACATCACCCAAGCCGATATCTCAAAGCCAAGTCTACGGCCGCAAAGTGAACTCCGTGTCACATTCTGTTGGCTACATTGATCAGCAGCAATCTCACCTCATCCGCCTATACAACTTGAGGCACGACTAACGTGTAACGGACGGCTTTCTCGACGGACAGTTTCAGTCTTTACTCTTCTGGTGGGCTTTCTCAGCGGCAAAACCATCAGGCCACACCCGATGGTCGGTGACCGATGAGGGCATTCATGTTATTGAAGGAACGGTTCGTGCCTATTCTCCGACATCAACCACTTGTCCTGGCTCCGTACAGCTTAGCCGGTGGCTGTAGCGCCGGTGGAAGTACGAGTCCTGGATCTCACCGCGCCGCTGACAAATGCGCATTCCCTGGGTCATGTCTGGATATTCCCGGTATGCACATCTGAAAGATGATTGTCCGGGAACGATCGCAGAGCTTACAATATTGATACGCCAATCATATGACCGACTTCTTGTTCCTTCAACCTCGGCTGCTCCGAACCAACCTTCATGCAGCCATAGATTAAACATGAATACACAGAACTTCACCCACCTTGTTGATGTTCATCCTCTCGGCTTCCCCGCCCGCAGCCATAACATGCAGTGATATGATGCCTTCGGACCATGTCCCATTTCTATATTAAAAGCCACCGGTTCCTGCATGTTGTCCGCCCATAAGGTATTTCAGTAATCGTCAACCTTGAATACATTTATCTGTATGAATGTCGCCGCACTCGTCGTCCCGAGTCCGATTGAGGCCTACCATCCCTACCCCTGACAGACACGGCTGCTGAATACTGACCGCTTTCCCAACACTAAAGAACAGTGGCAGACCAGCTTGAGCCCTTCCCTCGCGACCTGAGCAGCTTTTAGTCCTTGCAGAAACTAACACAGGCCGACACCCACGATGCCTTCAACTCCCACTTCCACCCGTGCATGGATCGTCGCCAACTACCCTAAAGGCCTGCCGACGTTTACAGTTCCAGAAGGCGATGCCAATGCCAATGCCACATTCAAGCTCGTCGAACGACCGCTGCCGGCACTGGGCCCGGAGCAGGTCCTGGTGAAGACTCTCTTCCTGTCCAACGACCCGGCACAGCGCGTTGGCATTGAACCCTCCATCCCGCCGGAACGGCTGTACACCCCGCCCGTGAAGCTCAACGAAACCATGTCCGCCCTCGGTCTGGGCGAAGTCATCGCTTCCACCGCAGCCAGTCTACCCGTAGGGTCCATCGTCTACACCCGACCAGGATGGACAGAATATGCCGTCTTAGACGCCGCCGCGTGCCAGCCTCGAACCCCGCTCCCCAACGGACTCAGCATCACCCACTATCTCGGTGCCTTTGGCGGCCCAGGATTGACGGCGTATTATGGTCTCGTTGTCATCGGAGAGGCCAAACAGGGCATGAGAGTTGTCGTGTCTGGAGCTGCCGGCGCCACAGGCAGCATGGTAGTCCAGGTCGCAAAGAATGTATGTTGGTCTCTCCTATACAATCACCACAAAACATTCTACGTTACCCTCACGAAACCCTTGATCATGCGATATATCTCGCGTTCGTCATTTCCTGTGCTTCAGCCTCCTCATTGCCATCCTGTCAACTGTTAATTAATCCCGCCTACTATCTAGATCGTCGGCTGTTCCCAAGTCATCGGCATTGCCGGCTCCGACGAGAAATGCCGCTGGGTCGAATCCCTCGGCGCAGATATCTGTCTGAACTACCGCCGCGCCACGTTTGAACAAGACCTAGTCAAAGCGACGGACGGGTTCGTCGATGTATTTTTCGACAATGTCGGCGTAAGTTTTCTGTTGCTTGTTTTGACCCTTCAACAACTCGCCTGTCCAATGCAGGGCAGGACTTGTTGAATAAGGCCTAGATGAAGATTCGGGAAAGAGAAAAACTGATTGAACCCTGTGGTGTTATTCCAGGGCCACATCCTCGATCTCATGCTCGCCAGACTCAAGAGAAACGGCGTCGCCGTCGCCTGCGGCTCGATATCAGCATATAACTCCCAAGAACCGACCGTGTTGAAAAGTAAGTTGTCCTATAGTGTCTCGGTCCCTCTGCCAACTCTGTTACTATGTGGAATCTGCGTCAAGGCCCCCCCCCCTTTTTAGTCATCTCCTGTTCCTATCGTCTTCTTTCCTTTCTTCTTGGACAATGGACATTGAGGATCTCTAATCTTCGTTACCCTTTCCCTCCCCATCCACACCTTCGTCCAAAGGAGTTCCGATTGTTGGCGATATATCCAACAGAAGTCTTTTGCTTATTTTCTCTCTCCAGACTATTTCCAAGTTATCACCATGCGTCTCTCCATCCGCGGCTTCATCGTCATGGACCACCTCGCCAAAGCGAGCGAGACGCTCGAGCTGTACTCGCGCGCGGTGCAGGAAGGCAAACTCAAGATCTCGGACGCTAACGAGCAGGTCGTGCCGACGAGGTTCGAGGATATTCCGAAGACGTGGTTGAGGTTGTTTGAGGGCGGGAATACGGGGAAGTTGGTCACCAAGTTGATCCGAATTGAAAATAATATAATACTATAAATATTGGCGAATGACCTTCTGGCCTGAAGAATTAGAATGCGTTGAGAGAATGCCGCCTTTTTGTGGTTCCTCCTTTTACTTAATGTCGGGACATCATCTTCTCATCTCCATCTCCTGTAATGCTGAAAGACGAGTTCCGGGGAAAAGCCGTGCTCGATCCGTAATGATAATCGTAATGGGCTGCCCGGTGTGACCCGGGTCCTGTTTTATGCTTTTATGTTTTAACGAAGCCACTTTGAAAGTAAGTGGGCGCTGATGACAGAACCCTTGACCTGTGTTGCAGTGTGCGACCGGGTCCATCAGTTCCAGTCTTTCCATCCCTGGCCTTGACCTTTACTGGTATAGTGTCCCTGCCAGTGTTGTTTGGTCGAGAATCCCATTGAGGCGGTGGGACGAGCCACGCCCGAGCCACAGTTGCTGCCGCAGGTTGTGACTGTTTGGATTTGTGTTTCTGTAATGTACACGGTCGTGGTGGCTTGCTTGCATTCTTCAGGTGCGGGAGCGATGGTGGGAGCCGGAGCGACAGATGGTGCCGGCGAGGTCTTTGACTCAACTGGAGTCGATGCTGGAACAACGGCGTTGCTGCTGCTACCTTTCCAGTCTCCCCATGCTGCGCTCTGGCTTTGTTCTGGTGCTGGTGCTGGAGCGGGAGCGGGCGCAGATGAAGGAGCCAGGGTAGTCTTTGACTCAGCCGGAGTCGACGCTGGAGCTGGAGCTGGAGCTGGCGTTGGCGTTAGAACAACGGCGCTGCTGCCGCCCTTCCAGTCTCCCCAAGCTGCGCTCTGGCTTTGTTCTGGTGCTGGAGCGGGAGCAGAAGCAGATGAGGGAGTTGGGGCGGGTTTTGATTCAGCTGGCGATGCAGGCACAGACGGGGCGGGGGATGGAGACGGGGCTGCTGAGCTTTCCCAGTCTCCCCAGGCTGCGCTTTGGCTTTGCTCTGGCGCTGGAGCTGGAGCAGGAGCGGAGGATGGTGTAGGGGCAGGTTTTGATTCGGCTGGTGTTGTGGCCGGAGCTGGGACTGAGACCGGAGTAGGTGAGCTGGATGTCCAATCGTTCCACTCCTGTGACTTCGACGCAACTGGAGCGGGCGCGGGCGCGGGAACTGAGCTCTTCTCTGGCGCGGGAGCTGGTGCCGGTGCTGCTGAGCTGGATTGCCAGTCATTCCAAGCTTGAGACTCAGAAGGAGCGGGCGCGGGTGGAGAGCTCTCGACTGGTGCTGGAGCAGCGGAGCTTGGTTTCCAATCATTCCATCCTTTGGATTCGGAAGGAGCGGGAGCGGGCGAAGAGCTCCCGACTGGTGCTGGAGCAGCGGGACTTGGTTTCCAATCATTCCATCCTTTGGATTCAGCTGGCGTGGGCGCGGGCGTAGAACTTTCGACTGGTGCTGGAGCAGCGGAACTCGGTTTCCAGTCATTCCATCCTTTGGATTCGGATTCCACGGGAGCAGGGGCGGAGCTCGACTCTGGCGCGGGAGGTACAGAACTTGACTCCCAATCACTCCATCCCTTAGACTGAGATTGGACAGGAGCAGGGGTTGCTGACGAAGTGACCAATTGAACGCTGCTGGATTGCCAGTCGGCCCAGCCTTGCGACTTGGCAGAAACTTCCACACTCGTCGAGCTCTCCTGAGCGACTGGAGAAGGAGTGGTGGACAATACTGTCGTTTGAGCGCTGTTGGATTGCCAGTCGCCCCAGCCAGAACTTTGGCTAGGCTGTGACAAAGTAGTGGTTATCTTGACCGTCTGAGTGGCAGTCGAAGCTTGCCAGTCGGACCAACCTGAAGATGCCTGGCTAGAAGTGGATTGGGTCTCCGTCCAGTCTCCCCAGATTGAAGAGGCAGCTGCGGACTGCGTAGAGGTCTGTGCCCATGGAGTGGATTGTGTGGACTGTGTTTCTTCTGGAGCCGTGGATGATGACCCAGTCCAATCAGCCCAGTTTGATGAAGCTGTTGCTGCCACAGATGATGTCTGCTGGACTTCTGTAGATAGGCTCTGTACAGATTGACTCGATGATTTAGTCCAGTCACCCCAAGCAGAAGACACTCCTGCAGGTTGTGTCGACGTCGATGCCAGGCCCGAAGTGGAAGTCGTTTGCTCAGGTTGTGGTGTGGCAGTTGCAGTAGAGCTTGTCCAGTCACCCCAAGGTTGATCTGGTTGGACACCCGGTACCGACGAAGTCACATTGTAGTATTGACCTCTGGGAAGCACTGCTGCGAGAGCTGGGGCTAGGAGAGAGCACAGAACGAATGATTTACCCGCCATGTCAGGCAGATTGAACGAATGAATCTGACACTGTGCAGGGAGATCGACAAGAAATGAACGAAAGACCAAACGACCGTGCAATGTCAAAGCTCAGGGAGCGGGAAGTGGACGATGTGCTAGATACCGGTCGTGCTTTATATTCTTCGACTTCCCTTACGGTCCGTCATTCCTCTTCTGACCGGAGGAAGTGGAGGATTCATGGGCGGCGAGGGCGAAGCTAACCAAGCACCCCTGTTGCTGAAAACTTCCAAAGACATGAACATAGCCTATCATCTGTGGAGGTAATGCAACAGATGAGAACGATTGCTCAAGACAGTCTGCCGAGTACTCATCGCCATCCTCCACGGAGGGGTGGACCAGGGAGGCGGGTGAGAGGGATGCCTGGCAACGGAAATAGCAACACTCGCTTGTGTTCACCCGTGAAAAAAGATTGGCCGGTCAAGACATGGATGTTTAGATCCAAGCACTTACCTGCATATGCTTTGCATGGCGTTGTCTCTCCGACGACGACGTCTTCCTCGATTATGGAGCGGCACAGCAAGTGAGGAAGATTATGTCGCGCGATACAGGCTGCCGTAGGAGCCGAAGACGTGATGCTGAGCCTCACGGTGTGGTTGCAGCAGTAGTTGATTCCGAGCAAGCGGTATGCATGTCTCAGGGACACTGGAGCTCATATATTCTTGTCGGCCGAATGTCGCAGGAAAATCACTGTCAGCCTTCTCCGCTACCAGGCGTTTGGCCCACATGAGTGAGAAGGGAAAGTTTGCCTTGACGTCAGCGCTGGTGTTGCTGTTAGCTGATGAGAATTGCGATGAGAATCGGACGTTGTATATTCTGGCCCAAGAGAAGGCAAGGCTGTGCAAAAACTTGCTGGAAGAGGAGTCGTGGAGCAGTAATGCCCGGTAATTGTCTAAGACAGTGGTGGGTCAGTTGTTTGAGTTGGCGATTTCGAGCTACTCTGTACTCTGTATACCACAGTAGGTGCCAGACGCGTACATGTAGCGATGTTCGGTTAACCAATTCGACTCTGGAGCATCTTGGGGCATAGCATAGCCCTCGAAGAAGAGTCAGCCATCACTTTGAGATGATGAGGCCCAGCAACGGACCGCTTGCCTGAGGCTTTCAGTCCGGAGCCAGCGTGATGTCGGAAGGCGGGACTCCGCACAGTGTTTTCTCGTCTCGATGATAGCCCGAAGGTCCCAAGAGAAGTTTGAGACATAATCTCGCGGAGCAAAGCGGTTATAACCACTTTCTTTTCTCCTGCACAGGATTGTGCTATGTTCAATGCTTCAAGAGAACATCGATCGAGCGAGCGAGCGAAGTGGCAGAGATGCTTGCGTATTCACATAAATGATCTGCCGTATTAAGGAACTATGGCGGACTATAAAGCCTGCCACGCACTTTATCGTGCCTGATGCTCTTCTCATTTGTACCGCAGTCCCTCAAGTTCACCACCTATCCTCGTCCTTCGATCTCTGTACAGGCAGACCTAAGTGGCCTACAATCGGTGCAACATAACCGTTACGTGAGATGTCTTGCGTAGACCCATCTCCACGTCTTAACTATTTGCCTTGACCGCGCGGCGAACGGTGGGCATTCTACCACACTCACTGCACAGCTTGCTGCACAGAGAGAGCGATACGTTCATGGGTCTGCACAGCACCAAAGGCAAACAGGCAATCTCTTGAAGGTCGTGGACAAGGTCCAGCCATCGAGCAAGTCGCCGGACTGTTCGTCTCTGCGATGGAGACCTCTTCAAGAAGAGACAACATTCCCGATGCTGTACCAACCGCAAAGTTCCTGCAAGGTAGGCCAATCCGGTAGTGTGCAAGTCTGATGCGTCTGCGAAGACTCTTGTCTTATCCCAATCCCATGTTTGGCCCGTTTACGCTGTCACTCTTGTTCTGTGCCGTCCACGTCTGAGCCACGCGCATTCTAACTATCCAATAAAAGCTCGCATAACCGCTCTCTCAACCACCTTGATCAAACGATTGGAAAACATCTTCGCCGTTGCCCTTGACGAAACGGCCGCAGAGGCCACAAATTCCGCCACTTCAGGAAGCCAGCTCCCACCCTCTCTCACAGACACTGCTGTGCAACAATTCCAACTCGACGTCGAATCGGCCGCAGTGATCCGGGCGGCGGAGGAGATCATGATGCTGACGAGGACAATGAAAGAGATATGGCTATTCGGCGGACTGGACACATTGGAGAAAGATCATGATAGTGACAAGAACCCTGAGGACGAGGCCGTGAGGCGGAAGGTGGAGGAGGATGTGAGAGTCGTGGAAGAGGGCTTCAAGAAGTTCCTGGAGAAGTACGAGACGAGTCTAGACCTGGATGGACAAAACCCATGAAAGAGGCTTGACAAGCTGAAATTGAACTCGTGATGGTTGCGATATAGCGATCCAGTCATGAATAACGAGTCCTGGTCAGGGTCGCTAAATGAACATAACAATGGCATCGATGTTCCTCCAAAAGCCTGCCTCGAGTTCAACCTAATCAAGGAGACTCTTTTGACCATAGTTCGTGCGAAGTGGTTCTATGACGAGCTATCAAGCTCCCTCTTGTCTAAATGACCCAATAGCTCCCTGTCAAGGGGGTACTTTCCATTTTCAAATACTACTTACTTGGCTGGCCTACCCTTGTATGTAGAGTGCTCCCGGGCTATATGTACCAGAAGGCGAGATAACGATTTACAGGGCATCGGAGGTATGTATCAGAAACTTCGATATCTCTGGCAGAGGGCATCAGAGGCAACGGCTCTATGATGATGAGAACTAGTTATTACGTATGTTTGACATCTACTGTATCTGCTCAATGGGTATCATTTGGCCCTGCCTTTTCATTACAGTCTGGGGATGCTCCAGCCCTCCTCCAGCCTAGTCGTCTTCGTCGTCGTCATCTTCCCTATCGTCAGAGCTACTTTGCTCGGAAAGAATTTCAGCTTCCTCGTCATCAGAGTGTCGTTCAAAAGGATCATACTCCTCAGCCTCCAGATCCTTCTCTCCCCATTTCTCACATTGCTCCATCAACATCAAAGGCAATTTCGCCACACGTCGACCCAGTCGTCTGTGCTTGATAAGGATTTCGCTGGCCTTGAGGTAAGCCCTACGAAATTTGCGCCATAGATCAACAACCAAGCATGGATGTGGGAAGTATGGATCATTCCCCGTAACGGCGACCATATACTTCTCCACGACCTGTGATGATGAGAGAGCCTTGTCTTCAAGGTCAATCTTGGAGCACTTATCGAAGTCCAGCATCCACAACTGTGTCTCTCGTTCCGTGAAATCGTCCGTGGTCGACGCTGGTGGTTGTACAGATCCATGGTCTGAGTATACAGTGGCAAACGTCTTGGTTGCCGAGCAGCCGATGACAAACTCGGTGTCTTGTGCATCGATTCCTGCTTTCCAGTGTAGGATCGCAAGCCCGATTGCCATTTCTTCCGCATATGCGTCGACATGGATCCCGACCATCTTCGCTTGGTCGAGGTATAGAGGGAAGTTCCGAAGAGTGTCGCTGCTATCGTGTGGCCGGGTATTCGGATTGTTTCTGCCGAAATAAACGCGGACGAGACAGTCCCTGTTCTCAGGATTACTCAAAACATCTTATTGGGTTTGCTCGTCTGGCTGGAAGAATCGCCGGACCAGAGCTTGACGTGTCACCCGAGGCACAGGCAGAATATGGTCAAGGTAGAATGCTGCGGCGCGGGTCCGGTCTGCCTCGGGGAATCTTGATATGATAGCAGTCCAAACCCCGTCGGCGTCTGGTCCATTGAAATATCGTGCCTTGGGCACACGAGGGACGCGACGTCCACGAAAGGCATACTCGAACAAGCCCAGCGAAGTCAGGCAGCTGTTGTAGGCGCAATTGGTCAAATTGAAGTCGTTCCAGATGGCTTCGGTCCCCGCCCCTTTCTTGATGGCGTATACGGTTTCTGGTACTTCAAAGACACTCCCACAGCTGCCCCGTCCAATGTCTCGTAAGGGGTACTGATTACTACCCAGGGATTTGGAGAGGCCGGTTCGCTCCGAAATGATATCGGTTGCTGCATTGGCCGTTTTCACAGATAGTGTTCGCTTGAGAATGTCTTTGGCGGCCTCCTGTGTGAGACCATCTTCAGGGATCAATGGGCGCGCGGCAGCCTCTGAGACGGTAGTTGAGGTGGTACCTTTTGGGGAGCCTCTGACTTGAGGCATAATATTCGACATCTCTAACTGGAGAACCGGAGGTTGTTTTACAAGACAGGCCTCCAGGGTGCACAAGTGATATAATAGCAAAAGTGGTGAGAAAGGACAGAGCTTGTATAGAGAAACGGAGCTTGCCTTTATCAAGGAGCAAAGAACAATTGCAATATCGTGATATTGTGTGAGTCACTGAGGACCAGCTGGCAACGCCGAACCAGGTCGCGTCCAAATTCAAAAGCCACGACCCAAGGATATTATATCGACATTACCTTATAGTGGCTGATACCGTGTGCTAGGCATCAGCAGTTGCGATAGTATGTTGAAGAAGCTTTTCTCCGGATTGATGATCGTAGCCTTGAAAATGAAGCGAGCGGTTGTGAAAGGGTGGAAACGGAGGATTAACCATATAGGAGGAAGGCGTACGCTGTCCTATTGCTAGATTTGATCATTATCCTCTCCGACGCCACGATGGTCACAAGGCTACCGGCGCCATTAGGATGGCGGAGGCTGTCGCTGTCGTCGACATGGTGTGCAGGGCAATGATTCATGCTTTGATGGACTGGAGGTGAGCGTAGTGAGCCTTGTCTATTGATTACATAAGTGAGCTGCTTAGCTAATTAATGGGTCAGATAAGGGGCACGTGATTGGACCCCACTTCGCCCGTTCTGTCCGAGATCCATCAAAATACGGAGGTGATGGGCTCATTCAGAAGATGCTCTTGCGCTGATTCGTGCTCCTGATGTCTGGTCGACTACGGAGGTACCAACCTTACAGCTTCAGAACGGGTACACGGCACCACTCCGTACCTTTTTCCTTCGTTTCCGAGACTTCCTATGTTAATTCGCGACTTCCTCGGGCATAAGGCTGGGACGGCTTGCAATATTTCGCAGAGGCTGGCGGTTGCTAATTTAGCAGTTGGAGCGTCTCTGATTAACATCTTCATCTCGTCCTCCATGTCGTACTGCGATCGTGATACTGCTTTTATAACAATAGGACCCCTCAAAACTGGGTGAAAGGCCATTGTTCCTTCCCCTGGTTCCACGGGTACGAGTTTGTTTCAACGACATCAGAGGTTCTTGGCTGGCGTTTCCTGCGAGCGCGTGACCACTACACCTCCCGCTTTAACGTCTAACGTCGTCTGGGGGTCTATTACTGTTCTTCTGACACGTCGTCTCGTACCATGGCCGGCAACGAGGACACAGACACCTCTGACAGAGCTTCAGGCAAGCGCACGCGACAGAACAGCACGACAGCCTCTTGACACGCCGGGGACCATTGGGAGTACTGGCGGCAAGCGGTTGATTGTCACAGCACGGCTCACAGGTTTCTAAAGTTCTGAGCAAAGAGTCCAATATGTCGTCTCAGCATAGATCCTCCATCGCTTCTCGATCAGATAATCACCATCGTTCTCATGCAGAACCGGATGGATCTGGTCTCCACCGGCCTCGTACGATCACAAAACACTATCCCGGTGATGAAGACGGATGTCAGGATTCTGGATTGTGGAAAGCACCGAGTAACGAAGAGGACCGGCACGTGCCCACAGTCGCAGACCAAAGGAGGGTCCCCGACCAGTCCGAATGTCTTGATCAGCTGCTCGACCATGGAGCCACGAGAAGAAGAACCAGAGACCGTTCGTCGCGGCGAACCATTCCTGAGGAGGAGGACCGACGATCGAGCGAGACCATGCAGAAGGAAATGTCCGACGACGAGAAACCGAAACGTCTATCCTGGAGGCAGCGGTTAAAACATGTCACTTGGGCATGGTTTACAATGACCATGGCTACTGGAGGAATTGCCAATGTGCTTCACCGCGGTAAGATGCCAACGCAAGCCGACACAGCAACACGTTGTCCCACCACTACCACATGAACCACCGCTAACATATGTTGCGAGGTCATGCTAGTGCCCTACCGGTTCCACGGTCTCTACACGATCGGCGTCATATTCTTCCTGCTCAACATCGTCTTCTACATCCTCATCTGGGCCATGATGATCGCCCGCTTCACGCTGTACCCCTGGACCTTCCGGGCCAGTCTGACGCATCCGACCGAGTCACTCTTTGTGCCAGCATTCGCCGTGTCGTTTGGCACGATCTTGATCAACATCGTCGAATACGGCGCCGGACGGGTGGGCGAATGGCTGACCCACGCCGTGCTGGTTCTTTTCTGGCTGGACGCCGCCATCGCCGTGGTTCTCAGTATCGCCATCTACCTGATCCTCTGGTCGACCTTGACCTTCACGATCGCCCGCATGACGCCCATCTGGATATTCCCAGCCTACCCGCTCCTGATCGTCGGCCCGCACGCCGCCAACCTGTCCGGAGAAGCGCTGAGTCCGCATCAAGCGATCCGCGTCATCGTGGGCGGCTTCACAATCCAAGGCATCGGCTTTCTCGTCTCGCTGACCATCTACTCCGCCTTCGTCTACCGACTCATGACCCAGAAGCTGCCGGCGGAACCTCTCCGGCCGGGCATGTTCGTGTCCGTCGGCCCCTCGGCCTTCACGGTCAGCGGCACCATCGGCATGGCCAACAACCTGCACCGCGTGATCGCCTCGACCCCGGGGGCGATGTTCATGGATGTCCCCGGGGCGCTGGCCGCGCAAATCCTACGGCTGGTCGCGAACTGGGCGTGTCTCTGGCTGTGGGGCTTGGCTTGGTGGTTCTTCTTCGTCAGTCTGGTCTCCAACGTCGATTGTCTGCGCCACAAGCATCGCATGCCCTTTGCAATGACTTGGTTTAGCTTCGTCTTTCCGCAGACCGCCCTGACCACCGCCACGTTTGCCGTCGCCGAAGCCTTCGACGTGCCTGCCATCCGCATCATCGGCTGTGTCATGACGTGTCTGCTGGTGCTGGTCTGGCTGCTTGTCATTGCGTTCATGGTCCGTGCTTTGGTCCAGAAACAGCTCCTCTGGCCGGAGAAGGGCGAGGACAAGACCGAGGGCGGCTTCAAGGCGCCAGACAAGGAGGCCGTGCTTGTGCCTACGGCCATTGGGCGTGAGGAGGGTTTTGGAACAAGCGCTGCCGTCGCCGAGGAGAATAGAAGGATGAACTTTGCTAATGTCGACGATGATGATAAGGAGAAGAATGTTTGACATGTACTTGGTGTAAATGTATGATATGCTACTAGGTTATGGAATGTCTGGCCTCAACGACTGAGCAGATTATGATGAATTGGCACGAGATCTGTCTGATATTGACACCTAGTGGTGGGAGATATCAAACTTGACAATACCACGGCTTCACTCTTCATTTGTTCAACTATGACCACTGATAACTTGGAGACTGGGGTATATAGCGAGTAGATACCTAACCTTCGCACGTAGAATCCGTTTGGGAAAATGATCAGCCAGTCTGTGTATTTCACCGTGATGATAGACCTCTATCATATGCTTTCGTCGTCGGGTTGGGTTCAGCCTTCCCACAGGGGATGCCTCCGTCTCAACTTCCTCGCAATTCGTTAGATTTATTGGTCCATGCATCAAAAAGCCAGCAGTCTGATTCGTGAGTTGAGCAACGACGTCTTTGTCCAAGCACCTCGCTCCAAATCTAGATGGCGTTTCCCGTCCGGGATGAGCACGCCATCGCATCGGTAGGGGGATTGACTGGCTCTGGTATCCGGCATCCAGCATCCAGCATCGCCGGGGGCTCAGATCGCCCAGGCTGATACTATGACCTACCCCTCCTGCAGCGGCAGAAGAAATCTCCCTGATCAAGCGCGAGAGATATCTCTGTTTGTTCTGTCTGATATTCGTCGAGGTGGTAGATACGATCAGTGCTACAAATTCGTCATAGTATATTCGCAGAGACCGGAGTTGTATCGAAGAATAAGCCATAATATACCAGATCTTCTCGCCTAATTCAATCATGTCTGCCATTCAAAAGAACATTGAAACAGCATCAGAAAACTACTCGGCCTCTTTCACCAAAGGACATCTCGCGCTACCGCCTGCAAAGAAATATCTGGTCCTAACATGCATGGATGCTCGGATTGACCCGGCGCAGGCATTCGGGATCGAGCTGGGCGATGCTCATGTCATTCGCAATGTAAGAAGTACCGATCTCCTACAGCCTGCTATACCCGCAACTCCTCTTGAGCCCCCGTTACGCAAATCGTTGTGGGAACTTCACTTCAGCTGATACCCACCCAGGCAGGCGCTTCAGCGCGCGACGGGTTGAGAAGCATAGTCATTTCCGAGCAACTGTTGGGAACTCAGGAGATCGTGCTGGTCAAACATACCGGCTGCGGAATGTTGACGTTCACAAATGACGACGCTTATGGGTTGGTCGAGAAGAATCTTGGGTGAGAATCACACTCGTTGGCCGGAGTTGGCAGTGTGCCCGATTTGTTTTTTCTTGAGCTGACTCTGTCTTCACACAGTTCTGATGCAGCGGCGGAACTCAAGTCACGAAATCTGGACTTCCTTCCTTTCTCGGACCTCGAGCGGGCCGTCAACGAGGACGTCGAGTATTTGCGGGACACTAAGTTGGTCCCGGACAGTGTGACTATCAGTGGGTGGATCTATGAGGTTGAGACGGGAAGGACTCGCAGAGTTGTATGATCGGCCAGAGTTCTGATGAAGCCGACACAGGGCAAGCTTCTGGTCGTCGTTGTGGTCTGATTTAAGACCTGAGCTGAAGGTTGAAGGTTGAAGGTTGATTCGTGCTGGGCAACGACCTACAAACCAGATCAAGAAATTGGTGCCAGTATCAACGACTCTTCCTTTGGAGCGGGATCGATTTCTGCGGTATAGATTGTGTGGAACAAGCCTGACATGTCGTTTCATGTTTCATACCATATCTGTATATCCACACGGCAAACCCATCAGCTTACTGTTGCTGCATCAGACTTTGGGACGGTTGATCGCGAATGCCCGTCAGGATCGACTTGTTGTATCCATTGCAGTGCTCGTTTGATGTATTGGTCTTCCTTCGTCTCGGTATCGCCCACCCGCGGGAAGGGATGGAGAACTGATTCGACAACCTCGATCGTGAGAGCACGCGCTTCTCCCGCTTTCTTGAGACACAATTCCGGATCTCCGAGATACATGCCTTCGGCGGATTCGTCGATGAGTTCCGAGATCTGACGGTTATGTTTGAGCAAAGTATCCAGCCGTGCGATTTGATCGCTGGAGATTTCTGGACCCGATCCCAATTTCTCCAGTCTCTGTTTGATGACCACGTGAATGCTCTGCGGAATCCGGTTCAGGACCTTGAGCGCCTGCTCTTTAACCCCCGCAGAAATGGCCACACGGTCGTTGTCTTGGGCATCCTCATCCTTCTCATCAGCGGTGTCGTCGTCACTGAGGCTTTCGCCAAAGGGGTCATCATCGTCAATATCCTCTTCGGGATCCCAGTCTTCCAACTCTTTGACCGCATCCTTCATCAACTCAAGCCACTGTTTCGACTTTTGCACAATATAACCAGGCACGCCTCCCGTCGCCAGAGGACCAAGTTTGTCACAGTCATCCCACACTCGTCCAGTAGCCTCTATAAAGGCCTTCTTTTCTGGTTCGGAGATCTCTGCTCTCGGATTTTCCTTCCGACTTCGTTTCTCCAATAGCTGCAAAACGGTCTGCATGTCCCGCAGAGCGGAGGCAGCGAATGAGCGACATTCCGACGAGAACGAAGGAGTGAACTGCTCCGGTGTTGTAAGAAGAGCCGCCGTCACCAAAGACGTGAGAATTGATTCGTTCAACGGGACGAGGCACGTCGTGACTGCGGTCGGGGTGAAAGGAGTATTGATGGCTAGCAGGGACAGTTTCGTGACTTGAGACCTCAAGGACGTCGCAGCAGCGTTGAGAAGGATAAGAGGAGACGGCTCGTCAGGCTTCGTGGCCGGAAGATCGTTCGTGGCATTCGGGGCGAGCGAAGACGCAAATCGCTCGCAGAGAATGAGCGAGGTTTGGAGAGTGGTAGCCAATGTTCTTGACGATGAGGGCTGCATTTGGCCTTGGCCTTGGCTGGGCAGCTAGGGAGCAGATGAATCCTTCAAGCCAGCTCTACGATCTGCTCCGTCTACCGTCGTGATATGAAAGATTAACACGAGAAGGCTGGCGATCGCCAGGCGACGTTGTTGTACATAAATTTCGTCGGATAATCTTCGGTGTATTCTTTTTCCGACTACCTTACGTCGCAAGGCTGGCAAGGCTGGCTCACAAGGCTGGCTACCTCATCTAAGTATAAAGGCTCGGCGGACAAACAAGCGGCACTTCTCTTATCCTACAGTTCGTAGGATTTGATCCCGTGCTGCAAGCGTCTAGCCCGGCCTTCCTTCAACAACTATCACTTATCTCCAAACCACGAGGATGGATAAGGCTCCGGGGTGTCAAGGTTCCTTCCTGAAACGCAGCAACGGAGGGCCATTCGGACATATTGCGCATGATACAGTCCACCGTAGTCAATACCGCAATTCAATGTCAACAACTTGAACTCGGACGATTTTGCGATTCATCCCACGACTTCGAACTTCTAAGACGAGTCTCTATCGGAGTCTCACGAAGCCATCACCATAATGAAAACTTTCCGCAGCCTGAAAGAAACACAAGCGTAGCGATGCCATTTTCAAGCCGGTATTACGTCCCTTAATTGTGTCTTGCAAGCAGCCAGCCTCACGGAAAAGGGGAGTTGGTGGTCGATGAGAGCTAGGCTAGAAAGGGTAATATGCAAAACTGGTGTATTCGATCTCGAAAGTTTGTGGGGCCACACATAACGAGATATTACCCTAACCTATTTATACGACCAGAGATGTATTCGACGGCTCGCGTGCTCGCAACTTGAGGACGTTCCTGATGATTATTGAGTCATAGACTTACATGCTGACAATATGCAGAGTCGGGACGGTGCGATCGTAACTCGACGCCATGGTGTACAAAAGCAGTGAATGGCAAGAAAAAGTGCCAATGCACAAGTGAAGAAAAAAGCCATTAGATGGATACAAATCCATCATGTCCCCTGTCAATCACGCAATTTCTTCCCCATCAGAGCAATGATACATAACGTTCCGGATTGCCACGGTTAGGACCGCAGCCCCGTGGAGCGCGTGTGACGTTGCTCCCAAGCACCTTTCTGTGCAAGATTCTCAGCCTCGAGGAGTTTCCATTACTCAAGCGACGCAACCTTGACTGCCAGATTTTCCTTCGGGATGGCAGAGAAATCCCTTCCAAAGATGGCGCAATCGCACCTCGTTGCCCTTCATTTCAATTGTCCAGATCGTCAACATGGATTCTGCTTGCTGAGAAAGGCGTTCATTCGTCAGAAGTTCCCCAGTCATTCCACCTCTGCAGTTTGCCCCTGCCTCCAAATGTGGTGTTGTAGGCTGGCTCAAAGTACACTGCTCAGGAAATACAGTGATACTACCCAGGACCATGCTAGTGAGGTTGGCGAAGAGGTGCGAAGCCACAGACCTCACGCGACCAAATCCTCGACTGCTACGAGCAATCACAGCTATTTAACCTAGAGAGCTCCCATCTTAGGAGTTCCAGAAAAGCGAATGGTCGCCTCTTGTGCATACCTGAAATTCTATATTGAAGCACCCGAAAGCTGCTACCAGGCATCACAATGTTTGGCAAATTGCGATCAACGGTCT
Source organism: Capronia coronata CBS 617.96 (assembly GCF_000585585.1). Taxonomy (NCBI): domain Eukaryota; kingdom Fungi; phylum Ascomycota; class Eurotiomycetes; order Chaetothyriales; family Herpotrichiellaceae; genus Capronia; species Capronia coronata. The sequence goes on along the minus strand of NW_006912895.1, from coordinate 2,987,929 downwards.
CCCGCTCTTCTCCTGTTCGAACACCTGGAGAATCCAAGGATGCCTCCCAAGTAGCGGAGGGTGGAGAGGTCGACGATGGTAGGCCATTATAAACCAGCGCGAAGGACAGTTCAGGAGAACTAACAAAATATTGCAGGCTTGCACACAGACCTCGAACATACTCCCTCACAGACAAAACGCCAGATTGGCACTGTCTCTGCATTCTTCCTGGTCTTCAACCGTATGGTCGGAACAGGTATCTTCGCCACGCCTAGCACGATATTCTCGCTGTCCGGCAGCGTCGGTCTCAGCCTATTCATTTGGGTCGCGGGCATGATCATCGCCGCGGCTGGGATGGCAGTATATCTCGAGTTTGGGACAGGACTTCCCAAAAACGGCGGCGAAAAGAATTACCTCGAATTCGTCTATCGTAAGCCAAAATACCTCGCTACAGGCTTCTACACCGGCTATGTCATTCTCCTGGGTATGTCTACTGCGATGCAAAGATGTTCTTCTGCGCAATATATGCTGACGTCACACATCAGGTTGGGCGGGCTCCAACTCCGTGGTCTTCGGAGAATATATCCTCAACGCAGCGCAGGTCGAGGTCACCAGATGGAATCAGAGAGGCATTGGATTGGCATGCATCACAGCTGCTTTCCTCGTCCACGGCTGCGCCCTGAAGTGGGGCCTGCGACTACAGAACCTCCTTGGCCTTATCAAGCTGATTGTTGTGCTTCTGATCATTGTTGCTGGCTGGGTACGTCCAAGATCATCGACCGTGCAGACTGAAGACGACTCCGTGCTCACCGTAACAGGCTGCTCTGGGCGGAGCCCTCAAAATCGACAAGCCGCACAACTTTGATAATGCTTTTGCAGGAACCACAGGCAGCGCGTGAGTTTTGGATCCCTTTTTTTCACTACTCGCTTCCAGGACTGGGAGCTAATCGGACACTGTACAGGTATGGTGTTGTGACGGCGTTGTACAACGTGATTTGGAGCTACATTGGCTACAGCAATGCCAACTACGCCCTCAGCGAAACGCGAAATCCTGTCCGGACTATCAAGATTGCTGGACCTGCAGCTTTGATTTCAGTCGCGGTTATCTACATGTTGGTGAACGTAAGTATTGCTCAGAGACCTCAAGTTCCCATAAAACCACGAAGGAGGCAGCAAGACTTATGGACTCTCACTGACGGTGCTGGGTTAGATCGCTTACTTCGCCGCCGTGCCGAAAGAAGAGATCGCATCTTCCGGACGTATCCTAGCGGCGTCGTTCTTCCGTAACGTCTTCGGCAACAGTGCCGAACGAGCACTGTCAGTCTTTGTTGCGTTGTCCGCGTTCGGAAACGTACTCAGCGTTATATTCTCTCAAGGTCGACGTAAGTCTTTTGTTCTCGTTCCCGGCTTGTCTCTCTGGCTCTATACTGACCAGGCTCGATCCAGTGGTCCAGGAACTAGGTCGTGAGGGCATTTTGCCGTTTTCGCGATTCTGGGCGAGCAACAAGCCCTTCAACGCTCCTCTTGCTGGGCTGTTCGAGCACTGGCTGGTGTCGGTGATCATCATGCTTGCGCCTCCGCCTGGCGATGCATACAATTTCATCCTCAAGTGAGTAGCCTCACAAGATACCCCAGGGGCATGTCGATCTCCAATACAAAGAACACGCAAACTAACATTTGTATGCGTTTCTAGTGTCATCTCATACCCATTATCGATCGTCAACGCCTTTGTTGCGGCCGGCTTGTTATATCTCTACATCAACCCCGGCAAATGGGGCTGGTCGCCCCCATTCCGCGCCAGTTGGCCCGTCGTACTTCTCTTTTTGCTCAGCAACATCTACCTTGCAGCCGCCCCGTTCGTGCCGCCCGAGCACGGGCAGAACGTCTACAACGATCTCCCTTACTATCTGCACTGTGTGGTGGGTATGGGAATCATCGCCGCCGGAGGCGTGTACTGGCTCGTCTGGGCCGTTCTACTGCCACGTATTGGGGGGTACGAGTTGGTCAGAGAAACGAAAATCAGCGAGCTCGACGGGTGGGAGAGAAGTGTATTCTCACGAAGAAAGCTGCGTGAGACCGAGGCTGAAAAGCGACATCGGTTGAGCTTGGTGTCTTCCTGAGGATTCGATTGAAATGGCATCAAACCCTGAGCGGGAATTTTGCTCCTGCTTGGTGTGGTGGACATTGTCGTGATGCAGATTCTTTGTATGTATGGGTAATCGATCTGTTATTGCAGAAGTTACGAAAGACAAGGCTGGGGATTCGGTTCATGGATGACCTGATCTATTTGGACCGTGGAGTCTCATCGCCTTGTGATCAAATTCAACTTTCTCAGCCCTGTCGAATGATGGCTCTGTACACGACTGATGTTCCTGTAATGTTATCAATAACCTGCAAGTTGATGAGCAACTGGTTGCCCTATACGTACAGAGAAAAAAGTTCGACCATTGTTGTCGCTACCGACAGGCGTGAACCGATTTATCTCGGAACCGAGTCTTGATCTTATCAGTTACACTTCCCCCAACTAGAAGGAGGATACGAGTAGCGAGTTCCGTCGCCGGCTCCGCTCCATATCTCTCGTCCATGTCAAGTGCGAAACTCTCCGCATCGACATCTGCACTCGCGATTGGGTAGTCTGAGCGATTTGACTGAGGGGCAATCGATTGTGATAGTAGTCGATTTCCGAAGATGCGATAGATAAGTAGACCATGTTGCGAATGAACGGTTTGGGAATTTACGGATTGTTATGCAAGATCATATTCAGACTGTTTGTTTGATCGAGGAAGCCGTCGGGAGATCAAAGGTTTTGAATGCTGATATTGCACTCTCTCGGAAAAGATCTTCTGTGCAGTCGATACGTCGAAAGAGAAAAGGAGATTACCCAGGCGTTTTCTTCTACGTTGGCCCTGACTGTATAGACGCATCACTCCACCATGTCTCCTCTACCGAGCAAGGACAAGAGAGACGGAAACAGTGTGTACACGATTGATCCGTACCGGCTGTTCGATTCACGTCCGACCTTCTCACACGTCACTTCGTCCACAGGACCATGCCGGATTGTCTCAACGGCCGGGCAGGTCGGGGCAGATCGCAACGGAGTTGTCCCTCAAGACATCGACCAGCAAATAGCACTGGCGTTCCAAAACCTGGCGCGTTGTCTCGAGGCAGCAGGTGCCAAAGTCACAGATATCTTCAAGCTAGTCTACTATATCGTGGACTACGATCCGGCGAAGCGACGACATACGAAGCATCTCGAGCGGTTTCTGGACGGGCACAGGCCAGCGACAACGTTGGTTCCCGTACCGGCACTGGCGAGGCCGGAGTATAAGTTCGAGATCGAGGCCTACGCTGCAGTCAGACAGGACCCGATGCGGACGGTCGACGTGGTCGTCGCGGGTGCGGGACTGAGCGGGCTCAAAGCCGCCTACGACCTGCAACAGGCCGGGGTGTCCTGTGTGGTTGTCGAGGCACGCGACCGGGTGGGCGGCAAGACGTGGTCTGTCCAGCCTGCAGGACAGGAGGGCAGTGGGAAGATCGTCGACCTCGGCGCCGCCTGGATCAACGACAGCAACCAGGCGAAAGTGTACGCGCTGGCCAAGTCGCTCGGGCTGGACCTCGTCGTGCAGAACACCGTCGGAGATATCATCCAGGAAGACGTTGACGGCAGACTAGGCTTGTTCCCGTACGGCGGCACACCGACGAAGCTGGCAGAGCCCAATGGGGTCGAGGGTCTGGTTTATATCCGCGACTTGGCTGAGAAGCTGTGTCAGCAGCTAGACATCCACGACCCGGTTGGCACAGGCGGCGGTTTGGACGACATGACCCTCGAGGAGTGGTGTAAGGCGAACAGCACCTCTAGTAGTGCGCTTGCATCCGTTACGTTGTGGACAAGGGCTCTGCTAGGTCTGGAACCCTCGGAATTGAGCGCATTGTTCTTCCTCGACTATTGCAAGAGCGGCGGCGGCTTGTTGCAGCTCAGGTCGGATTTCAAGCATGGAGGCCAACACCTTCGGTTTGTCAAAGGTACGTGGGTCCAAGTCCAAGTCCAACCGTTCGTGTGCTTTGGGTACCCCTTGCAAGCACGGTGATGGGTACCTAAACTTTCCATTGACAATTCGTGCGTGACATTAGGCACTCAATCCATGTCTCTTGGTCTAGCGGAGCTGCTGCACCCAGGATCCGTCGTGCTGGATTCACCCGTGCGCCGGATCTCGCAGACTCCCGAGGGTATCTTTGTGTCTGCCGGGCGTGGAGAGTTCCAGTGTCGCCGGGTCATCGTGTCCGTCCCGACAGTGCTGTACAAGGAGATAGCATTCGACCCGCCTTTGCCGCCGGCCAAGGTCGAGCTGGGCCAGAAAAATGTCCACGGCTACACACTTAAGGTGATGGTGAGCTACACCGAGCCCTGGTGGCGTAAGAAAGGCCTGTCCGGTGCGACCATGTCGTTCCGCGGCCCCATCACGACCAGCCGCGACTCGAGTACCGACGGCACAGGCCAGTTCTCGCTGACGTGCTTCACCAACGGCGCATTCGGGCGCAAGGTGTCACTGCTGCCGCAGCGCGAACGGTTCGACGCTATCCTGGCCCATATTAAGCGCACATATGGCCCGTATATGGATGGCGGGGTTCCAGACCCGATCGCGGTCACGGAACACGAGTGGTACAAGGACCAGTGGGCGCAAGGATGTCCTTGTCCTGCGTCGCCGCCGGGGATCATGACCGGCTGTCATCATGCACTGCGTACGCCGCATGGAAAGGTTCATTTTGTCGGCACCGAGACTGCGTATGAGTGGAAGGGATACATGGAGGGAGCTGTGCGGTCGGGCGAGAGAGGCGCGAAGGAGGTCATTGAGGCTTTGGGGAGGGCTAAGCTGTAGACATGAGTAGGATGGAAGTTGGTGTGTCGTGTCACTCAGCTTTCGAGGGTATATTGGTAGGTGGATGCATTTGAGGAGGGATGGGTCGATACAGAGTAAATATGGACGTTGCCCCTACCTCCACTCTCAGCCTCGCTCAGCCTTGCCGGGCCCGGAAAAGGGGGTCGGCTGTCACGTGCAGCCCGATTCTTGGATGTCGAGGGTGTCTACTGCGGCCAACACTGTGACTGGGAGTAGAAAGGACGTCCTGACTGCGTATGTTGCCCAAGACCATCCGTTCCTCACATTCAAGTTGTCGACGACACTTACTGGGGGCCTGACGGGCGGATGCCAGGTGTTCATTTCATATGATCACTGACTGCGCCGGTGGTGGTGCTGCTTACAAGCTACGACTCCCTGATTGGACGATGTCTCATTTGGCCCCGGAGTGTCAAATCGTCAAGATTTCAATCGGACTCCGCGATTAGTTTGAGTGGATCTGGTGTGTCGCTCTCTGTTGCGCGTGTCTCGTCGAGTTGATTGATTTGCGTGTGGTCTCCCCTTTTTGGTTTCTAAATATACAACAGGCCTGCCTGCCACCGCCTGCCTTCAGAACTCTCTCTGCGTGTTCATCCATTCGTTCACCTTTACCTTTGTCTCTGTCTCTGTTTCTATCATTCCTCCTCACGTTCATTTACTTGATCGTACTTAGGCATATCTTAATACAACGCTTCCACTCTCCAACCAAATCCACCCGTGACAACGACCACAGCCAAAATGGTGTACTCGACGCATCTACAGAGCAAGTTCGCTCACAAAGTCGGCGAACCCGTGCCTGAGTTCAACACCGAGTATGTTTAGTGCCCTGACCTGCCTCCCTCCATTCGTTCTCTACAGCCCGGTGTCAGCCAAAATGACAACTTCTTGCCCTCTGGGAATGATAACTAACAACTCTCCCGGGTGCAACCAGACATCCCGCGCATCCAGCGCTCGTGCACTTCCCAATCGCATTCAGCATTCTCTCATGGGGCCTGGACATCCTGTACGCGCTGACGACGACATGGATCCGGCCCTCGTTCCTGACCACGCGGTTCGGCGAGCCCTCGACCCTCGTCGACCTGACTCGGCTGTCGTACTTCCTGCTCTGCGCCGGCCTGGTCAGTACAGTCCCGGCCATCATGTCCGGCAACATCCAGCTGGTGGGGATGATCAAGAAGAACGGCGGACCGTGGGAGAAGGACAGCGAGGGAAAACAGAAGAGCTCGATGGTCCCGCGCATCAAGGCCACCATCACCCACGCCCTCATGAACGATGTCGTCTTCGTCGTCAATTTGTATAGTTGGTATCTTCGCAAGAACAACAAGACTGTCGGCAGGGTGCCGAGCGACTTGAATCTGGTGATTAGTATTGTTCTGTTGCCGTTGCTGGTGACCTCGGCGAAGATTGGCGGCACGCTTGTCTTCAACCACGGGGTTGGATTGAATTTGGGCAGAAAGAAGTGGGAGTAAAACACGCCAGTATGGACTGAGCGTTGACAGGGCAAAATTTGGTGTCATCTCCCGGTAAGGGTCAGAGACGTGCCGTTGAGTTGGGTGGTGATAGGAGTATATCACGAACAGCAAGGTCGGCCTGCCTGTGTGTGTCACACAGGACACAGGAGCAGAGATGGTGTCTTCGGGTCCGAAGGACGTCCAGCGAAGTCGACTGCAAGATTTATAATGGTCTGTCATTCTGCATGAAAAGGGTTGTTCAAGCGGGATGTTGGGTTATCAATGCGGCTCAATTTTTCCAAAGATGGAAGCAATTCAACAACGAAGTCCAGTGACCAGATGTATTCAAAAGGGATCTCTGGAACTTATTGAAGTGGTTTCCATTGCTACAAGCTCCCTTTTCCTTCGACACGTGCCTTGGACCGTAACGCGCATACAATATCCAGTCCAGCAAGTCCTAATAATCCTTCAATGGACAGCCCTTGTCCACGCTCTGCACGCCGAATTTCTCCTTGACAATCTCGCGCGTCAGTCTCATTAATTGCTCGCCCAGTTCACTGTTCTGCGCCAGCTCACTCCCCGGTTCCGCAATGGCTGGTGGGCAGATATACTGGCCGGACTTGGTCGCGGCGGTCGCCGCATACACCGTACTCACACAGCCCATCCAGATATCCTTCATAATATAACTGACGGCCAAAGGCATGACTTGGCCAACGATGGGATACGGCTCCTTGATGTCCTTCATCGATTGTCTCGTCTGGACAAATCCAGGATGCGTCGCATTGATCAGGATATTCGGGTGCTCCTTGTGCAGGTGGGCATCCAAATATCGCGTGTACAGCAAAACAGCCAGCTTCGAGCGGGCGTACTGCGCGTTGGCGCCCAGGTCGGTGTTGAGTTCGTCAAGCGACTCGAACTTGACGTCTTTAGGGGTATCTGCGTGTGATCGCGACGACTGCACCTGGATCCGCACGGTGCCCTTGTCGCCAGTCTTCTTCAACAGCGGCAGCAGGTGCGAGGTCAGAGTGACGTGTCCGAAATGGTTGATCGCCATATGTCGGTCGAGTCCATAGTCAGTCAGCTGATAGGTCATGATCCCACGCGCTGCATTGAGACACAAGATATCCAGCCGGTCCGTCTGGTCGCGGACCTGCTTTGCGACCTCCGTCACAGCCGGCCAGTCAGACAGGTCGCATTGCAACCAGACGACCTTGTCGGCGTACTCGGCTCCAAGGTTCTGGCGAATTTCCTCCACGGCGTTGTCCTTGACGTCCTCCTTCATCGACACAATGAAGATCTTGGACAGGTTTGCTTTCAGCAGCGTGTAGGCCGTCGCATATCCGATGCCTTCGCTGCCGCCGGTGATCAGAGCAACTTTGCCAGAGAGGTCCGGCACATCTTTGTTGATGTCAAACTGGTCTTCCTGATTGGCCAACTTGTGAGAGACGCCCCCAAGATTCTCCGCAATTGCCGTTTTGACCGTCTCCATCATCGATGCTGGGCGTTGAGTACTGTAGTGAGAACGCGCGAGATATGAGAGTGTCAGCGCGGGACAGTTCGACAGACGCTTGCTTGCACAGGCAGTGATGCTCAGCCGAATGAGTGGTATGGGACGATAGAGAAAAGACATCAAGGACTAGGACTCTACCACGGCTTCTATAGTTGCAGTCAGTACTTCGGTTGCGAACTTCCTGCAGACTCACGTCTAGTTAAGCGAATCTAATAGTGTCTTTACAGGTTTTCTCCTGCATTGTCCTCAACGGAGAGCCAACCAAATTGATCGTCACCATCTTGTGTCTCTGACCGGGCCATAGCTCATGATAGGACAAGAGAGGAAGCAGCAAAGCGCTCGCTGGTCGATGCGCGGATCATACAACAGGGTCATGATGTATTCAATCTGGCAGATTGTCAATGCACAAACTATCATTGGCAGTTGTCCATGGAAGTCCTGTTACAATGGATAGATCCGGGCTGTTGTTCAGCTCTGTGTGTTGCCTTGCTCAACTTGTAGGACAGCACCGAAAAAGAACACAAGTCTTGACTCTTGGGATAGACCTACAGTGTGTACTGTGTAAGGTACAGATACCCCAGTACCTAGGGCCTACATTAGGTAGAACACCGCAGACGAAAGGCCATAAGGTACCTGCAGTAGTAGTAATGACTCGAGGGAAATTGCTGCTCGCACTCGCCAAGGTACAGTGATGTCATAGCTGACTGTCAAGACGCGTCGACGCGCCGATATCTTATTTCTTTGCATACAGAAAGGCTTGTCACTGTGGTAGCATCGTATCTACATGTTTGTCTACCGATATGGACCTCTTGCTCGCCGGTGCTGTGAAGAAGATATTCTGTGAAGCTGCAGTTATCCATCTGCAGCACTCTGGAATGAGGCAACATGCTGCCTTGAGGTTCTGACACCGATCTAGTCGACACGTCATTTCCTATCCGCGGCCGTGTTCCGCGAATCCCGGTGAGATCTTTGCTACCAAGTGGCATACCTGAGTAGTTATTTGCAAACTCGTCTATTCATGCGATATTAACTACTCAGAGACGTAGCAAGGCGAGGTCGTTCGGACCAGGAGAAGTCGAGGAAAACCTCAACTGACTCTGCACAGCAGCTCCCACTAACTGCCAATGGCCGACCAAACCCTAATTCCACCCCCTCCAGGACCACCACCGCTATTGAACGAAGACCAACTCCTTCATCTTGCGCAGCAAGGCTGGCTATTCCTCGAGCTACCGGAAGCGTTAGCCCAGAGCACCACAGACCTATTGGGCCGCTCGGCCGCATATTTCGACGCCTCGGAGGTGGAAAAGAATTCTTTATACCCGTCTAAACAAGGCACCGAGTTTGGGTACTATCATGTTGCAGATGAGAAGGAATACATCACGTTCCGCTGTCGTGTGCATAGCAATGCAACTTCGAATGCAAGCTCTCCGGCGCAGCTGGCCACAAGTCTCGAAGCCAGCACCGCAAAAGCCTGGCACGATGCTGGACTCCTTCTATTCCGAATCTTATGTGATATTGCTCGAGCCAGTGATCTAGATCTCTCTGTATGGGATGATATCCTGGACGGCACTCTCACCATACCAGACTCTAGAGACGAAATGACCTACACGCTCATGCGACTATTTCGCTATTTTCCCTCCACTGGGCACGCCGAAGAACACACAGACCTTGGCTTGCTGACCGTCTGCATAGGTGATGGCTCCGGACTGCAAGTTTTGGATCGATTCAATTCGTCTACATCGAATTCTGTCTGGGTTGATGCTCCTGTTGGAACCCGCACGGCCACAGTCTTGGTTGGCCAGACGTTAAGGACACTCTCGGCTCGATCCATGAATGCCGGAGCACACAGGGTCGTTGGCAATTCACAAGGAAGGCACAGTGTTGTATTCGCTCTCAGACACTCAACGAGGCATGGTATCGATTTCAGCCTGTTCGGCGGCGAAGGAAGAGTCCCCTCGACGGAGTTGTGGAAAACCGTGCAGATCGGTAAAGTCAATATCAATACGGCCAAGGAGGCAAGAGAGATGCAGCGACAAAAGTTGCGCCTGGCAGGACAAGAGGCTGAAGTCGTCGTAAACCCTCAAATGGGTCATGGGTAGTGTCAAGCATGGTTGGTCACTTCTTTCACCATCATCACAGCCTTCCTTGCCAGCAATTCTGCGTCGGGTGGAAATCTCGCCGAGAGGTAATTGTATTGGCGGTCTTCAACAACAAACCTACAACTGTCAGCACTTGCCGTGTATGCGATATTTCAATCTTGGAGTGGCGACACACTTACGGACGGGGACTTATGCTGTTGGCAAACTGCCCTTTATCAGCTAGGCGCTCTTTAACGAAGCCCTCCACGGAATCGGTGCCGGCCCCGTATGTCTTATAATAGTCGCCGAGGAACAGTTTGGTGGCGTGGAAGATACCCTGCTCCATGAACGCTGGCAATGCTGTGGTTTTGACATCGTGCAGGACGCTTCTACCGTCACTCTCTGACGCCATTGCTAGCACCTGCACACCATGACATATGGCTGCTAATGCTTTTTGAGATGGCTTCTTAGTCAGAGAAAAGTATCTTGCCAGCAGCTCATGGACGCGAGACGAGTCTATTATCTGACGTACGCCTTTCTCGTGGCCGCCAGGAAGAAAGACCAGGTCATAGTCCTCCAGAGTAAAAGAGGCATCTTGCCACGCCAGAGGCTTTTGAAAACTGGGGGAAGTTGTCGACAGCGCCTCGTAGGCGTTTCTCGCAGCCTTGTTGGCCCCTAGCAGAGTCCCGGTCCATCCTGAGAGCATTTTGTTGTCGCAAACTGGTGACTGGCCTTTCTCTGTGGCAAAGGATACCTCTAATCCAGCAGTCTGGAAGACCTGCCAGGGGATCGCGGTTTCTATCCAACATTAGCCAGCCTCCGCGCGATGAGATCCGCTCGCTGCCCACCGGTAGGGTCATGCCCATAGTCAGCCATAAGGAAAATAACTTTAGCCGGCATGGCAAGTTTGTTGTTTTGCTCTCTATACGAGGCTATCTGTCTGTTCTCCAGATGGCGGTGATGCGAGACTCTGCCACAGCTGACCAGAGGAGGAATAGACCAGGAATAGACACAGTGAAGGCTTGATTTGAAGAAGCTTCGACCACTTTCACATGTCAGATGTCAGAGCACAAAAAGACCTCAATTTCCCCGCGAAAAGATCCCGTGTTTCACTCAGCTGAGGCTGATGGGCCGCAGCTGCTCCCCTTCGACCAGATCGGATGATTGGAGGCCTCGAGAGCGACCAAGCAGGTGAGATGCCAGGGTCGGTTGGCTGGCGAAATCTCGGCGGTACGTTCTTCCGCTCCGATACAGGGAAAAGGCCGACCATATCACGACGACACCTTGAATCGCATCTTACACTTCGAGGATTCATAATTCTGGACGTCCTCACTCCCTGTGCCTCGTATTACTTGAGGGGTACGCCTAAGTTGGGCGAAATGGTCTTCCTGGAGCACGACAGAGGTTCTGTATTACCCAACAGCAGTAACCCCTGTTCAATTTTCACATGTCCAACATGCCTCCAGCGTCCACAGCTATGCTCTGGACTATCCAGCCGCACTGTCAGATCCCCCGGAGCCTGCATCGTCCTTCGCATTGACCGCTGGATGCAGCTGACGGCACTAACCACCCAGGACTCGGCCAAGGTGGTCTTCCTGTTGGGACAGCTCTATAAAAGATTGCTCTGACTGTGATGGAGCCTTCTATGGTTTCTACTTTGTTGCCTTGGAAACTACATCGAATTCATCTGCTGTGCCCTATCTCTTGAATATGGAGCAAGATCTGCAGAAAGTGGCCGGCAAAAGGGGCGAAAAGAAGAGCTTGATTGATCCAGATAGCCAGACCGCCAACGGTTCCACCGGTACTAACGGCTATGGCTCCAGCTCTTCCAACTCTACAGAACCTCCTCAGTCCCCTTTCCATCATGTGCCTCCTTACCGCGTTGGCACGACTGAACCCGGAGGCCCACTGTCACGCGCACAGTCGAAGCTAGAGGCCAGCGATTACCATGGCGTAAATAACAAGTTTCCACGTTTGTCACGTCCTGTGGAACTACTCAGACACACCTACGATGTAGTTGTCATTGGTTCCGGCTATGGAGGGGGCGTTGCAGCATCACGCATGGCACGGGCTGGCCAGTCAGTATGCGTCCTCGAAAGAGGCAAGGAGAGATGGCGTGAGTCTGCCTCAAGCCTCATAGACCCTTCTGACCTCAGCAGCTGGAGAGTATCCGTCAACCCTGGCCGAGGCTGCACCGGAGATCAGTGTCTCTGGTTTGTTCGCTCCTGGAGACAACCCAGGGACGCCGGTGCAGATTGGTGATCCCACGAAATTGTACCAGCTGGTCATGGGCGCTGGGCAGAACGCATTTGTTGCGAGTGGTGAGTGGAAGGCGCAACAGTAGCTACCGAGTAGACAACTAACATTCTCAGGTCTTGGGGGCACCAGCCTCCTCAACGCCAATGTCTTCCTCAGAGCAGATGATGGGACGATGAGTCTCCCGGAATGGCCAAAAGACCTTCAAAAACCCGGTGCTCTGGATGAATGTGAATATCATGCGTGTGCTGTCCATGTCCGGTCACTGACAAGCTTGCAGACTATAACCGTGCTAGCCAGATGCTGCAGCCTGAAGAATATCCAGAGGACTTTCCACCTCTGCCTAAGCTGGAGCTGTTGAGGAAACAGGCGGAGCTATTGGGACTCGAGAAGAACTTCAAACGCGTGCCGCAGACGACGAGATTTGAAAATGGCCCGAACTACGCGGGAGTTGTAGGCGAACTCCTTCCAGAACAAGTCATGGAATTATGCTGACAACTCCAGCAAATGCAAGCCAGCGCGCTTACTGGCATGGATAGCACTGGTGTCAACGACGGGAGCAAGTCGTCGACCCTGGTGACTTACATGAGCGATGCCTGGAACTGGGGGGCAGAAATGTATTGACCCACTCAATCTTCTCGATGAACACTGCTGACCATGGCAGATTTTGCGAATGCGAGGCGCGCTACGTTAAGAAGCACCCTACTCAGGAGGGATATCTAGTATACTTTGCCTGCCACACAAGCAAACGTGGACTGTTTAAGAAGAACATCTACCATGATCTCATGTGGGTTCATGCAAAGAAGTTTGTATTCCTAGGTGCCGGAGCTCTAGGCACCACCGAGATCCTCCTTCGCAGCAAAGCTCTTGGAATGAAAATGAGCAGTCGTGTTGGCAAAGATATGAGTGGCAACGGTGATATTTTGGCCTTCGGGTATTGTGTCTTGATCCGCCACAGTCGAACGGCGATGCTAACGCCAAACACAGATACAACACCAACTACGACGCCAACGGCTTGGGCAGCCCCTCTCCCAGTCCAGATAGACCGGTTGGGCCTACTATCACTGGAGTCATTGACTGTCGTGCGCAGCCAAACCCCTTGGATGGCTTTGTGATCGAGGAGGGTGCCATTACTGGCGCATTGGTACCAGTGCTTCAAGGTTTGCTGGAGTCTCTGCCGGGCAAGACCTTTCCCCGGCATTATACCCTCAAAGACAAGTTGCAGCATCATCTAGCTCGACGGTTGAGCAGGCTGTATCCTTACGCGCCAATGGGAAGCCTGGAAAAGACACAGACATATCTAATCATGTCTCACGATAGCAACCAAGCAGTGATGAGCATGGGAACAAACGACAAACCAACTCTGAGTTTCTTGGGAGTGGGAAGAAGCGATCACGTTAAGTATCTCAACGGGAAACTTGCACAAGCCACCAATGCAGTAGGAGGGACGTACATTAACTCTCCTTTCTTTGCTGCCTTGGGGGAACAAGAGGTGAGTGCTTTGCACAAGGTTTCTAGTACAACATCTGACACTCACAGATCACGGTCCACATCATGGGTGGAGCAACAATCAGCAGTGATGATACTGGCGTCAACGGGGCAGTCAACCAGTTCGGCCAAGTCCTTCAAGGAAAAGGGAAAGAAGTCCATGACGGACTTATCGTTGTGGATGGTGCAGCGTTGCCCACTGCATTGGGTGTCAATCCTTTCGCAACGATTACCGCTCTCGCTGAGAGGTCGGTCGAGGCAGCTGCAAAGCGGAAGGACCTCAGGATTGACCTTATTACACAGAATGGTAAGTAGGAGGAGAGCCTTACTATTCAGACTGAGAGCACTAACATGTCCAGGTACTCTTGACCTCTTCGGCCGGCCTGCTCATCCAAAACCTATGGACAAAGAACTTCGTAAAGCCGACCGGATTATCCAGATGGCCATGGCCTCGGATTCTGAAGGAATCGAATTTACTGAGGTCATGAGTGGGTATATCAACATCGAAGATCAAGTCAACACTGGCAATGAGACTGCCGACTTTGCGGTGGCGACGGACGCGGCTCAGGCGGCTGGCAGTACGGCGAGGTTCTTCCTCAGTTGTCATGCCTGGGACACTGATGAATGTAAGCCGTTCCTCTAACTTCGAAAAGCGAAATGCTGACCCGAGAAGTGATTGGACGATCAGACCACCCTGCCATGCTCACTGGAACATTTACCTGTGCTGGCTTGCCGGGCTCCCCGTTCATGGTCCTGCGCGGTGCCTTCAACCTGTTCAATGAAGACAAGCGTACCCCTGACACGACCAACTTGACCTATGACTTTGACATGATTTCCACGCGTGGAGAGATCGTCCATTTCCATGGCTACAAGATTGTTGATCGATCAATTGCATTCAAGCCTTGGTCAACCTGGAAGGCCACTTCTACCCTATATGTCACCTTGACCAAGGGCGATCGCACGGTGGGAAAAGGCACCCTGCATATCCTGCCGCAAGACTTTGCTTCTGAATTGTCCACGTTCACACCTCATGGCTCGACAACTCTGTCCAAGATGTTCTCGACCGTCAAGTTCTTGACCTTCTTCGCCCGGCAGGTTTTGTCGAACTTCCTAGGGCCCTTGGGCTTCATGCAATTTCCCACGACCACCTATCAAGGCTACGAAGTGAACAAAAAGCCACCGGTCGAAACCATCAAGGTCACTTCCACTGACAAGATAGTGTCCACCCTCCAGCGATGGGCACCGACAACGACCTCCTCGCAAGGTCGGAAAGTCCTGTTCATCCCCGGTGCATCTGTTGACCATCAGATCTTCGCCCTCCCCACCATCAAAACCAATGCCGTCGAATACTTCCAAGCCGCCGGTTACGAAGTGTTCTGCATCACGCACCGCACCGGCAAGACCCCGAATGCCCAGCGAGGGTTCACTACGTACGATGCTCGCCTCGACATCCAGGCAGCGTTCGAAGAGATCCATCGACTCCAAGGTTCTGCCAGTCCCATCTATGTCATCGCCCACTGTGCTGGATCGGTCGCCCTCTCCGCCGGCCTGCTGGACGGCACGATCAATTCGAAATGGATCAGCGGCATGACTGCATCACAGGTGTTCTTCAATCCCATGTTTGGCACCGTGAACAAAGTCAAAGCCTCCCTGCCGATCCCGTTGACGAAGATCTACAAGCTGCTTGCTGGCAGTTGGTTCTCCTGCATCTCCACCGAGCATGATTCTCTCGTGCAGCGCTTGTTGAACCAGGTAGTGCGACTGTATCCTGCTGGATCTCCCTCCGAACTGTGTAACAGCGTCGTCTGCCACAGATCCGAGCTCGTGTTTGGAAGGTATGTACCAGTTCTTGTTTTCTTATATTCCCCTCACCTGCCTTGTTATTCCTCTCGATGCACAATGTCAGCATGAACGTGTTACTGACTTGATCATCTGTCAATCACAGACTCTGGTCCCACAAGCGTCTCAACGCAGCTACCCATTCCAACCTGTCCAAGTTCCTCGGTGGCACCAGCATGAACGCCCTCAGTCAGCTCATGTACCAAGGCACTCATGGCGAGGTGACCAACAACATTCTCGAGTCCTTGGTCAGACCGGAGAATCTGCAACGGCTCAGGGGCCTTCCGATCCTCTTCATCTCTGGCACTGACAATGTAGTCTATACGCCAGAGAATACTGACAAGTCGTACACCACGCTGACCACCATATTTGGCCAAGGGATATATCAACGTGAACTGTTCCCTGGCTACGGACATTTGGATTGCTGGATGGGCGCGGAGGCCGTCAAGGACGTGTATCCTACTGTGCTTGCGCACGCGGAAAGCATATTCAATGGTGCTGCAAGAGACTGAGTTCCGAGACTGGAACCTACGTTCGTTGTGTATATGGAGGTATAACGCAAAATGAACGATTTCTTTGTTCCTCTTGATTCGGAATGGCCATGACCTTCCCAAGCTTTCGTCGAGTAAAATTGGCAACATCGTCATTTTCCATTGTACCTATGGCCGTTTAAAGAAGCCGGGTTCTCTACCTTGACTCTTTAGCATCCTTGTCCATCTACCCTGGAGGCAAAAGGACGTGCTTTCAAGCATCAGAAGAAGCCGCCGCCTCGCACATGTCAGAATCGAGATTGTCGCCGTCGGTCCATCCTGGATGTGCTGACACGTGAGCTGAAAGGCCAGACCCCCTCGAGAGAGTCTGAACCGTCATGAACCACTGTCATGTGCTTTACAGCCGCGCCTGAATGCATGGATTTTGCAGATGAATGCAGCTGCAGCTACGCGAATCTGCAATGGCTGAGTGCTTGATTCTTTGCGTGCATGTCAGCCTCGTTCGTGTAACGAAGCGGACTCGAGAATCAGACCAGTGGAGATTCCGATCAAGCACCAAAAACCCACAAAGCCTGCTTGTTGCTTGCTGCTTGCACTCCTAGGACGAGATGCAGGTAGTTAGTCCTGCTCTTCGGTCCTTAGAGTCATATACAGCTGCCGAAAGGGCGGGTGTCTTCAGCTGAAGCACGCGTCAACTGATCAATCTGGGGAACTTGCACGCCCTGGGGAGCTGTGGGCGCGGTCCCGACAGACACCATCCCATTTCTTCTTGATAAAAGTATTCAAAGGCAGAGAGGATAAGAGCATCTTGATATGTCGGTTATGGGGGTTTAGACCCTGTACATTGCCGGTAGTCAGTTGTCAGTAACTGCCTTGATTGTTCTGTGCCCACTGCCCATTGCCTTCAATATTGGGCCGGTATTGTGATAGCAGGATCGAGTGAGCGATCAACTCAATCCTCGGTAACCAACGATAGTGCTTAGGGCCTAGGCGTAGTAGACAAACGGGATCGACTGGAGACAATGAATGGTGATCAAGTAAGAGCGTTCTTTGGGGCCTTTCTTTTGTCAATGTAGTAAGTACAGCCATTCTGGCCGCGAGCCGCGACGATGAGGACGAGGCTGATCCGACAACGACAGCGACAACACATTCGTCTGTCACTCGTGGGATGTCAGACTTGAGTCGAGAGTAGAACTCATCCGCCCGTGACCGTATGGGGTTTCGTCCGTTTGGTCTTACTCACAAAAGCGCATTCTGTGTATGCCAAATTCTTCAGCCTCACATTTCGCTAAGCAACGAACCATCCACACCGGTCAAGAATGCTGGGCTATTCCTATCAGCGGACCCCACGGGTGGCCTCGGCTGCTGCGCATGATTCGATCTGCCAGTGGGCGATGACTGGAGCGATGGGTGCGTTCGAGATGTCTGAGGTTGCCTGGAAAAGAGAGCCTCAACTACCCCTCTTCCTCTTCCTCTTCCGCCTGGCTGCCTCGTATCACACACCGCCGCTTCTCAGCCCACGACCACAGAGCTGAAAACCGAAAGCCAGCCTCCAGGCATAAGCCACCATTCTCAGCTTCCTGTACGTTGAATGCTGACGGAGGGTTTGGGGCATCGACATGTGAAAGTCAAGTTGGGCCGACCACTGCAGTATGTCTGACGCCTTTTCCAAGGATGCGAGCATGTCGTGCCGATGTCCTCCTATCGAGATTCTTTCTTTGTGTGAGGGGGCATCTAGACGCCTGGCAGCCTTGCTCTTCTGAAGAGCCTTTAAAGCAATGCGGCTGACTGCCAGTGCCGCCTGTTCAGAATTGCTATACTGGGCCTTTTGAACTTCAATCAAGGGACCCCGTTACTGAGTACTCTTCAGGCGCCCAGGAATGTCACGGTCAGGCACGTCGAGGATCATTCAAGGCCTCCTTATCTGTGGCCATCAAAGACCGAAGCACTCCCAAGGCTTTGCATCGGCCTCTTTTGCATCGGCCTCTTTCGCATCGCCCTCTTTCGTATCGCTCAGTCGACTCCATCACCTTTTCGATACATTCCTCCTAACTGCCTTCTGGCGGCCTTACTACTACTATTACAACTACTTTCCTCGACAATATCGCGATGATGGCATTGGCACCGTCACCAAAATCCCTTTCTTACACCGCGAATCCTCTCCTCCTGATACTCAATGATCTATGGCTCTTCGCCCAAATCACCATCACCTGGCCTCTCACCGCCGGTCTCCCCAGCATCGTTCTGCCCATCAGTCCAGCACAATCCAAAGGACTAGACGAGTTGGCATTGACCTGGCCCAATCTATGGTCTGATCTCATCCACTCGATCCTGGTGGTGGCGCAGACGCTGTTTCTCATCTCCCTGTTTCCCCTGTCCTATATTCTCCTGCCGGTGCTATACTTTCTGTATATTGTGGCTTTCGTCCTGGGAAACCAATGGTTCACAGTCTTGTTGAACGGTCGCAGACGGATTAGGTTCCAATCACACCCGCGATGTGTCGAGGGGCAACGGGAGTATAAACATGAGCGGTGGGTTTTCATCAACGGAGTTGCTGTTGGGTAAGTCATCCATAACCGTCTCAATCGTGTCTCAAATGTACGGTGACGAGTATGCTGACGACTGTTTATTTTCGTCTAGTCAACATTGGCTCCAATCGAACCTGGACCGACTTGCAATGACTTTCAGACGGCCGGTGTATGGGATCCATAATCAGACGTGAGTATTTGACGTTGATATCCCACAATCCAGTATTTGGGCTTATTCAAGCCTATTTGACATCAACATACATGCATCGGTGTCGGCCTTGGCTTGCTTGATTCTGTGTGGTTTTGTCAATGATATATATCATTCTAACCAATCCCATGACATACCAGCCGCGGTATCATCTTCGATGTGCTCGAATGCATCATCCAGCGCGACCTAGCCTATCCCACCCTCGACATCCGACAAGCCTACGAGCAGCTCTTGCCGATCATCACCGATCCGGAAGTGCATAAAGTGGTGCTCATCCTCCACAGTCAAGGCTGCATCGAGGGCGGTATGGTTCTGGACTGGCTGTACGCCACCGTCGCAGCCGAACAGATCCGCAAACTCGAAGTATATACTTTCGGAAACGCCGCGAATCATTGGAATGCTCCGGTGATCACCACGACCGTCAGTCCTAACGGACAGAGCCAGGGCAGGACGAACGGCACAGAAAGCACAACAACAAACGGCGACACGAGCATTGATGCCAGAATCAGGGCCAGCACAAGCAATGATTCCACTGTCGACGACGACGACTGCGACTCTGAACATAGCGGCCGCGTGGTCAGGTATATCGAGCACTACGCCAACACAGGCGATTATGTATCTCGATTCGGCATTCTTCATTTCCGGCCTGAAATCACGCAACCGCAACCGCAGCCACAGGCACAGGCACGACCACACCAACAGCTCCAGTCACAACTATATCTCCAAGGACAGCGACAGATACAACAGCCGCCGTGGACCGGATCCAGTACCACCGCCGCAGCAGCATCACCTCCAGTCCGAAATGCGGCGCCGAGCGCTCCACCTACCACAACTCCCACATCTCTACGCTATGATGACGACGCCAGTGCCACTGGAACATCTGCCTCGCCATCAGGGTCGACTTTGGCTTCAACATCGACAGTGGCATCGGCAGTGGCAACAACAAGGAAACTAAACCTCGCAACCACGAATAGCAATAGCAGATACACAGCAAAGGCTCCGGTCCGATCATACACTAATCTCCTCTCACCTACGACACCCATCGAGAGGAAGGGGACTTTGGACGCCAAAGAAGACTACAACAAATACGTCGGCCGGCTGTTCAAGCGCGTCGGGTCCGGACACCAGTTCAACCAGCATTACTTGGATAATATCTTTGAAATGGAGGGCATTGACACCCGTGATCTGAGTAGAGGGCGAGTCAAGGGTGGGAATGCCTTCATGGATGCAGAGGTGGATCTGGATGCTTTTGACTTGTGGGATACTGTTCAGGCTGTGGATGGTGCTGGACATGGACATGGCCAAGGACGCCGACAAGAAGGAAGAGGTGACGCTGCGGGTCTTGGTGTTCCCAGTGGGTCGAGGGTGAGAAGAAAACAGGTCAAGGATTTCAGTCGGTTGTGGTTGTATCGGAATGGGATGAGTCCGGATGAAGCTCGCGCATAGGTTGGATTTATAGGCTCATGGATCTTGAGATCTTAAGCAGGGACAGGGAAAGGTGTGGGAACATCGAATGATGAGGGGATTATTGAAATCTGACAGAGCAAGATGAGAGGTGAACTGAGAGTCTGAGTTCTTTACCGTGTTGTTCCACACCAGCGTTGAAATTGTGGGATTGGATCTACATCGTCCCTCCAGGGAGAGATGAGGATATGGCAGGTCGAGAAAAAGACAGGATACTATGAAGGCTTCTCCTATGGGTTTCACGTTCTGGAGTATATTGGCCGTCCTGCTGCGGAGACATCAAAGATTTATGTGAGATTCTATACCGAGTTGATTTGATATAATATGATTTCTTATATTCAAACGTCACTTTTCTTGAGCCCACGGTTTACATACAGGCTGTAATATCCCCTTTTGCATATTGATGTGAGCATTCCCCCAAACCCGCTTCTACTCGAACTTGTTTGGACCGCATGCCCCTTTCGGACCTCAGCCTTGCTCCTGGATCCACTCTCCATCTTGACTCCACCCTCCTCGAGACCCACTTACTTCTCCTCGCCTCGTCTCACCTTATGCATACCGGTCCTAAGGTCGATCACTTGGTGAAGGTGAAGACTCCTAGCCGATGTCCTTCGCATCGTCGGACCAGGTACTTGAGTCTGGTCTGGGGATGTGGGAGGGAGAAATAGACATGATAGACTAAGACAAGATCCGAAATCTGGTAGTTATTGCGGAGTATTGCGGATTAGGCAAGTGAAGTAAAGGTCCGTCCATACAATACATATGACCCACAACCGAACCAACCAAACCAAACCACACTCACAGAATATTAGTGCAAGCTAGGCGTAACGGATAAAACGACTCATGGCCGTGAAGAGAGTAGGAAAATACGATAGTAGGAAAGTATAATATTAGGAAATACCTGTCAGCGATACTTGACAAAGTGGATCGATCGATCATAAGGGGGTTTCAGCCTTGCCCCTTCCTGCCATGCGATGAAGTCAGAAACCCTTTCCAAACCTATATTGCACGAAAACAAAGACTACCCACCTAAACCAGGCCACTATTCAACCCTCAATCGAATCACCTGACACCAACGCAGTTTCAACTTTCAGTTTCAGGCATCCTCCTTATGAGAGACTCTCTCGCGCTCATAATCTCCTGCCTCAGTCTTTCCCTCATAATCTTCCTCACGATCGCGTTGCCGCGCGACCGCAAGTTGGACCTGTCGCGCTTGAGCGCCGGCAGCACCAATACTGACTCTGCTGCCACGTCTGAAGACAATAGGATCGACTGCCGAGTTTCTCCGGACTTCCTCTTCTTCTCGGATCCTGTATTTCTCGGGTCTCTTGCTGGAAGTGACGTCTTTGTCCCTGAATACCAACAAGGGCGGGTTGGTGCGATAGTAGTCGTCGATATCTTCGAGCGAGCGACCAGCTGTCTCGGGATAGAAGAAGTACATGAGAGGGACGAATGACGCGTTCAGCACAGTCCACACGATATAGAACTGCCAGTGGAGGTTTTGAATTCCGATAGGCGTGATCTGGAAGATGGGGTTGTCAGCTTCCTGACTGTCCTGGGACTTCTATACAGTATTACAGTTTGACAGTTTAACATACCTCGACGACCATAAAGTTGAAGATCCAGTTAGTCGCAGTCCCGATGGCGGCACCTTTGGTTCTCATGGATAGGGAATTGATCTCTGTCGGGTACACTGTGTGGACAATGTCAGCATTGAATTATCAGCATTGAGATTGGAGACCGTCAGCATTAAGATGGATGCCATCGGAGTTCAGACGCAGAGACTAGAGTGGTATGGTATGGTATGGTATAGGGTTAGCACTTACACCATGGGACGCCCTGCATTCCGATCCCGAAAAACACATAATATAAAAAAAAAAAGGCCACCGAGGCAGAGGCGACTTCATGGGTGTGAGTGTATCCTGGCTTCTCATTGTATCGAATGAGAATGGTGATGATCAGGTAGCAGAAGGATTGTCCCGAGGCCGCGAAGATCATCATATTGCGGCGCCCCCATCTCTCCACGTTGGGGATTCCGATCAATGAAAAGAGAAGGTATGACACGCTATTGCATGCCGCTAGAAGTCGGGCCATTTTTTCCTCCAGTCCCACAGACTGAATCAGCACCGTTGGCAGATAGTAACTTGTGACATTGACGCCGGCCAGCTGCTGAAAAGCTTGAGTCCCTGCACCGAGGAGCAGGCGCCGGATGGTTTTGGTGCCTCCCTTGTCACCAGTCCGGCCTCGGAGGAGGTCGAGCCATCGGACGGCGTTCTCGCGCTCATACTGAACAGTATACACGATCTCCTTGTGCTGGGTGAGGATGAATGGATCGTCTTCGGATCTGTTCTCGAGGTCGGCAAGGATTTTGAACGCTTCGTCTTCGTATTCGTGTGCTATAAGCCATCTATAGTGGGTCAATAACTTTATAAGTTTATAGAGCTGTCTCACCTCTCACTCTGATGGGGGCATGTACTCACCTCGGTGACTCAGGTAGCCACGGGACAGTCGAATAGATAACGATGATGAAGATGAACTGGAAGGCGAGTGGGAATCTCCATGCAATAGGTCCGCCAACGAAAGAAAACCCGTAGGTCACCCAGTTGGAAAGAGAGAAGCCGGCGATATTGAGGATGAGTTCAATGACCACGAGCTTCCCTCGCCACTTGATCGCCGACGTCTCGGTCTGCCAGACAGGGGCGGTCGCGGTGTTGATGCCATTGCCGACACCCGCGACGATTCGGCCAACGATCATCTGGGCGGTGCTGAAGGAGGTGATTTGTATAATGGCACCGACACTCATGATCGTGGTGCCGACAAGCACGGATTTCTTTCGTCCGAGTCTCTCGCCCATCCAGACTGCTATGATCGCGCCAAAGAAACACCCGATGTCATATATTGCGGTCACAGTCCCTGGGATTTCATCAGCTTTATTGACATGGAGAAACACGCTAATGGTAACATACCAAGCAGAGAGGTTTTCTGAGGGCCACCTAGGTGATGGACATCGAGGAAGTCTTTGGTGACAATAACGCCGCCTTTCACATGGTTAGATGGATGATGATGGGAAGATAGCGCCATACAAACCGAAAACACCCTGAACTCGATATCAGAATCAGATAGGTCCATGTTGACAGAGTAGAGGGTGGTCCATACCTGATCATAGCCAAACCTGTACCCAGGAATCTAGTCAGAACCCTGGGCCTCAACCAATACCACATGATAGGCGGGCTTACAGAGTCATGTCCGTCGCACAGGCGACCTGATAACAGTGTTAACGTTGTCCTCGTCGGCATATGGACATTGAAGTGGCACTCACGGAAATCCAGAACGTCAGCCATCCCCCCTTCAGGCCGAAGTAAGGCTGTTTAGGTCCTAGGAAGCCCATGATATCTTGCTCAGAGGGTCGCTGAGTGAAGCAGAAATAATACTGCCACGTACTTCGCGGTTGAAGTTCGAGAGCTCAAGATATAGGGAGTCAATCACTGTCTTATGTAAAGGCCCGGCAACTGAATCGTCATTTTATACTCTCCATTGTATACCACTTTGCGGCACGTCATAGAAGTTCTGGTTGCTGAAGGCATCGGGATCCTTCAGCGTATGGTCCTGTCCAAGTCCGATCTACCAGCGGCCCGTTGGCCAGACTCCTGAGGATCGAAGACGTGCCGTGTTCATGGAAGGACAAAGTATGAGAAGACCAATGAAAAGCACGCGCGGTCATGAGGTATGCAGAGGAAGCCTCATACCACCATAGGCAAGTTGGAGTCCATGGGTAAGAATAGGCGATCCCGCCCATGAGGATCTCAAGTGACTAGGAAACATGGGGAAATTTGCGGGGGATCGACCCTTTCGGTAGGAGGAGGACCAATATGAGGAGTCGTGAGGAGTCTCATTTCATAAACCCTCGAAGCTTGATCTAGGAATCAACCAAACCATACCATCCTCGAAGCTTGATGTGCTTTAAGATTCATGTCTCAGAAGAGAAACTCCCCTATCAAAGATGGCTGTCGACGCCCCGTCGTATCTCATGACGCGGTGCAAAGTTCAAAAGGTCCTGCATCCTGGGGGAGCCTGCGTCAATTGAGGCCGTGCTCGCCCACCTGTGATAGCATGTCGAGACTGCGAACGACACGTATCTAGCAAGTACATCGTGACGGGCATCGGGAGCTCCCCAGTTTACCGCAGAGGTACGTGGCCTGAGGAGGACACGGGCGACTCGAGGCAATGAGACCAATCATATCATATTTAAATCCAATGCCATAGCCCCTGCAACCACCTGCGTGCGACTGCCCAAGTGGTAAACAGGGTCCAATTGCCTAGTATCATCTCCAACCAAGCTGAGACTCCTGGAGTCCAGTTTGTGCTCTTTAGTCTGCATCTGACCATATAACATACACACAAAGCAGTTGCCCAAGTTCGTGTAGCCGGGCTGGCGTCTAATCTTCTTCATATCACCATCTCACAGGACTTGATTTGAACGTAATATTCCATTGAGAGGCAATAATCGTCTTTAGCGATCGTGCAGCTCATATCCCCGGGTCGTGGGCCGCGGCTTCTCGCCCGGTAGGCCATTGGAGACAGACCCCTTAGGTGCCCCTGGAGATCGGCAGGCAATGACAATGTAAACCACGAAACTGATGAGAGCCAACACGCCGTAAACGACAACAGACCAAACGGGGCTGTGGCCCTTACCGACAGGACCTGCTTGCCGGAAGCCCAGACCACCGTTGACAATGCCGAGAAGGATGAAGAATCGACCCAGCCATCGATGCGTGTGTCCCATGGCGCTGCGTGTGCCCTTCTTCCGGAAATGCAGATGCTGGCTCAAACCCAAGGCGGGCTGGAAGATTGCCAACCATGCCACAACGACATAGCCGAGGGCTTGATGATAGCCCGAAAGTTCATCCAACTGTCTGGCGAGTTCAATGCCCAGACCTAGACCGACAATCATCAACACCAAGCTCACACCTTGCATGGGAGCATGTATGTGCCGGACTTTCTCGTTATACGGCAGATAGATGGTCAATGCCGAGAGAGGGAACAAGATCACGAAGACCAACGACATGATAACGGCATGAGCGATTCGAATCTTGTTGTCCGGTCCAAGTGCTGTGCCAGTTGAACTGGATGCTGATGAGTCGAAGCTTGAAAGGGGATCTGAAACACCTCTCGTCGCACTCGCTGTCGTTGAAGTGGTTGAAGTGGTCCCGGTAGCTCCAGCAGTGCTACCGGCAGTCTGAGACCCGCTTGCCGAAGCACCAGACGATGAAGAATCATCCGAAGCTGCCACGAAAGGATTCGTAGAGCTGCCACCCGTCCCCACGGTGAGATCTAACGTGAACCCGCCTTCGCCGTCGTGCTGAGAGATGTCGGCATCCGTGCTAGTTGACAAGAGGGCATCGCCAGACTTGTGCGCATAGATCCAAGTGCTGGATGAATCTGTGGGATCCATGCTGCCTCCGTTCCAGCTCAGACATGTGTCGCACCGGATATTGGCGACCAAGGTGCCCTCAGTAGTGACGCCGCTGCCCTCTAGAACAGAGACTTGCGCATCCGAGTTCACGCGGGGCTCGACGTGACCGGTGCCAAGTCTGGGCGAGACCGTCACATTATTGTTGTCGGCAGCATATACAATAAACATGTGTGCTCCCGACATTCTCGAGCCTTGTCCGAAGCTGACCCATTCCGTGCCACTTGGGGCGCTGATCTGGAGATAAATCGGACCTTGTCCAGAAGATGCGGTATCAGAGGGGACGTTGACGGATAAAGTATGGCGACCACTAGAGGCAAACTGAGCCACCTGGGCCGCAGAGCCAGCGGCTATAGAATAGACGTGTCAGTAAAAGTTGTCTTTGGATCTGGCGAAGGAGGTTACGCCTACCTAGGGCGGCGGCCGCGAGGAGCCTTCTGTATAGCATGTTGTCTAGAGATGTTTCAGGCAAAACGCGTCCAATAGGTGCTCGAGGAGTGGCTATATCAGTCTTATGACGGAGCGGAAAGCCTCTCTCGATTGTCTGTGGTCGTCAGTAGTTGAGGGATATCTTCTAAATGAAACGCAGATAGGCAACATAGGAGAAAATGTCTTGTTGTTAAATTTTCTAGAGCTGGACGCAAGGGAAGACTGCAATGCAGATTACGCGTCCCGTGGCTTGCCAATGGCGCGGTGGAGGAGTGACAAGCCTTCACCCGTATCACCCCCTGTCCCGACAGAGGTGTGTATCACAAGTCCGCTCCGCATCGGCACAACGCTGACGACAAACATTAGTTTCGAGTCACCATACAAAGCAGTGTCAACACGGAGCGAGTGACACCTGCCCATGGCACATGTCACTAGGATCCTTCTGGTGATGCTGTCCTGACCGGAGTCTCCCCGGCAGGCGAGGCTGGATGACAATCACAAATAGCAACAAATCTGGGGAGAGACTCCGGAGATGACAAGACAAGGTACGGGAGCTAGTCCTGACTGGATACTAGTGTCCGCGTAGTCCACACATTAATTCCCCTAGCGCGAGGCTAGGCAAATTCCGCTTGACGACTGTCATCAACTCCGTTCGCCGTTTCATTGGCTGCGCTGTCCCTCCTCCACTGGACAACGAAGAAAGCAGCGAGCTACTGCGGCCACTTGGGACGTTTCTTGTATGCCGGTGCTGCGCCTCTTGAATTTCTCTTGCCGTACGCAATAGGTAACTCCAGAAGAGCGGATGCCCACTGTCGGCCTCGCACAGTGCTCGGTATACAGCAGAGAAGGCGCAGCTCCGCGTAATGACTTCCCTCTGCCTTATCAAGCCATGGCCCTGCAGGTTGTGAGAATCATCCCTCGTTCGTCAACCCGCGGCGGTTTCCCGGGCAAGAAAATGGATCAACGTCGCATCCGATAATGAGGTTGGGATGATGAACTCCTAACAAGCCTGTGCGAGCCAGTCATGCTGCGCCATGGAACGCTCTGGCATAATCTCCATCAAGTCGACGTACTGTGTCAAGTAGGACCTCCGGAGTGTGTCCATTGTCTCTGAACAGGTACAGTGAACCAATTATGTGGCTCTTATGCACCCGCCAGGCTTGCGACAATGAACCTTCAGTCAGCTTTCCTTGCGACGGATACACTGATTTCTCATCAATTGTGGCAGGCGATTGATATCCTGCAAGCTTCTGCGTCGAGGTTGGATCCTTCCCAGCAGTGGCTGTCCGAGACAAAGAGGTGAAGAGGCGGGACAACTCGGTCAACATGAGAGGCTGTCCCGACAGCCACTAACAGGCATATGTTGTCTTTTGCCTCAAGACTCCGCCTCTCTGCTGACGTGATTAATTGATTCAATGGTATCCGCCCATGGTGAGTCAGCGTTATACCTTCCGCGATGTCGTTAGGACAAATGAAGGTTACGTCTTTGTTTTCAACATGATTTCCTTGATCATTTCGTTGCCCAATCTCACTGCTTCGGGGAACCGTGGAGCGAAAAACTGCTGGATGTTCTCGAATCGATTGCGGTAGGCTTCAAAATTGCCGAAGGAGACACATTCGGACCAGGCCTTTTTTTCAGAAGCGTCAGCTCGTGATTCGTGGCTAAAAAGCAAGGACAATAAATACACGTGTGGAACTGTGTCAATGACTTACCCTGGCTGCAAAGGTGAATTCCAAGTCGTCGGACCGAAAGGTGTTGTCTTCGATGGCTGTATTGATGACCTCCTCCAGTAAGGTCTCGTTTCGAAATAAATATTCCGTCACTCCCAGCCAAATGCGAAACAGCTAATCCATGTCAGGAATAGAAGGACACTTAAGCGGGGGGGAACTCACCGGCGTGGAGCAGATCATATGGTCATACGGCACAATTCCGAGCTTCCACCAACAATCCACAATCGCCAGTAAGCTGAGATGGTTGTTGGGCTGTCTCTCTTTTGGTCGCTTCGACAAGGAAAATCTGTCGAGTACCTCGTCCCCTAGCAAGAGGTTGTGGTTCAATGTTTCATTCGAAAAAACTGCAGCTCCCGCGCTCTTGATTCGATGCGCGAATTCCTCGCGATGACCGCCCAGCATCAGCTTGTACAATTCTGTCACGGATTGCGCATACTGTCGGATTTGTTCCCGGGCGGCAGGGTTGAGGATGGCCAGGCCGGCATAGACGTGCCACTTGTTGGCGTAGATACGCAATGTGATGTTGATCTTGACATTCTCAATGCCGCCAACATACCGGTTGATCTCCCATGGGAACTGTTGATTGGCCGCCCACGCTGTACCCATACTGAGAAAGGCTGCATGAGTGACCGCCTGCGTGTCGGCCGTGATTCGGTCATGCTTTTCTCCTGAAAGGAATACCATCTTGGAGTTGAGACATGAGAGGATCTGAACGACAAGGTCGACGCTCTTTTGTGATGCACGATGCTGGATGATAACAAGGGGTTGACCTGTCGGGTCTACGGCAGGGCCATGGAGAGAGTGGCAAGAAACGATCTCAACATCACTGGGCAGGTACTTGTCAAAAGCGGCCAGCTCTGGGGCTTTACATGAAGTCTGTCCGCCGACGATGGCACCCACTTTGGTAGACGGGCCATACTCAGCAACGACTCTCTCTATCAGCTCGGCTTCAACGCTGTAAATGATCCAGTCGCTAGCCCTGGAGACGAGATGACCATTAGGTAATACATTTATTCCTTTCTAATCTTGTCAATCATGCTCATCAAGTGTTGCGGCCGACACAAACCTCATTCTCGTACTCCTTTTGAAGTGTTTGGAACTTGTCTGGCCTGTCGCAAGCGTTGACTCTGCACGAGGTTCCTATCAGCTCTCTATATAGATACACAAGCAGTTGGAACAGATCTGCACAGAAGTTCGTCAGTCAAGGCTTCTGATTGAGGACATGGAAGCGATGTTGTTGGGGACAGAAATCTTCAGACAAAATAAAAGTAAGGTAGCGAGTTATTTACATCAGTGACGGAAACCACAATAGAATGCGACACCAAAATGGTGAAGCAGTATTGCGATAACCATGCTCGAGCCAAATGCACTCAAGTCATCATCGAAGGAGGTGTGTGGAGGGGACAGTAGGAGCAAACGTACCGGAATGACACAAACACAATTCTGCTTATATTTCACGAAGAGGGATCAATCTGGCCTACCTCCATCCAGCTTGACTGAACCTTCTGGCGTACATGCGGCCCATATCGCCCATGCCGATGATCCCCACCGCAATATTCTCCATGGCAAGAGTCACGTTGATGCAGCTTTAGTATGTTAAGGCTCTCTATTGTTGAGGAAACATGACAGAGGAGCTTTGGGGCGGTATATGAGAGCACCAGCTGCAGCTGAAAGAGACCTCAAGCCGGGGATCAGCTCTATGAAAGGTATTCAAAGAACAGAGGGCTGTGGTTGAAAAGACGTTTAGGTTGATGGCAATAACAGTCGGTTGAAAAGTGAAAAAGAGGTCTGGGACTCGCCAAGACGTGAGAAATTTGGGACTAGCTCATCCAGATTTGGGAATATAATGACGCCGCTCTATTGAGACATCGAACCAATGGACGAAGATCGGTTTTCTCCTAGTCGATGAGCCGCGGCACATCTCTCCATTGCCAGGTTTATATCAACAAGTACGTATAATGTCTCTGAGTCCCTTTCAGGAATGATCCAAGGAGGGGGCAAAAATGCTCAGCCTTCCACGAGTTCAGACCTGTCTCATGTGACGCTTGCAAGCCCTTGCAGTGGTGCACCTCTTGCCCTTCCACCCATATAGCGAGATTCCTCCGCCGTCAACTTTGTATCCCTTTGCCCAGCTGTAAAGGAGACCTACCTGGAAGAGAATATGGCTCAGTCGAACGCTGACTACAACACCCATCTGGAGACTTTGTCACGGGGAACGTCTCAACAAGAAGGGTCTCACCATGATGAAAGCACTGGAGCAAGCCTTGAAGCCTCAGGTCAAACCCCCCAGCCGGTGGACAAAGGCCGTGCAGCATGGAGAATGCTTCTCTCAGCTTTCGTTTTCGAGTCGCTACTATGGGGTGAGTGGATCGACGGGGTTGTTTAAGATGCTCTCATCTCGGATTACTGCCATTGTGTCCCATGTACTACATATGTACTAATAACAGGGTATACTTTGGCCAGGCTTTCCCCTATCTTTTGGTGTTTTCCAAAATTACTATTCGCACCTTCCTGAATATGCCAATCAGCCTTATGTCTCGGTCATTGGGACTGTCGCATCGGGGATATCATACATGGGAGCCCCCATAATCATACCAATGCTCAGACGCTGGAGGAGATACCGCAAATACATGATATGGTTCGGTTGTAAGGCAAGCCCCCAATACGCCTACCAAGTCGATTAATAGCATATTTAGGGACCCTCTGCATCCTCGGGATCTTAGCCAGCTCTTTTGCGCATACACTAGGCGGCATTATCTTTACTCAAGGTGTAATGTATGGTGTCGGATTTACCATTTTCTATTACCCGATCATCGGCATGGTGAATGAATTCTGGATTGCGCGGCGAGGAATGGCATATGGCATCCTGTGCAGCTCGTCCGGAGTCTCTGGGACGGTCATGCCCGTTACACTCGAAGCATTACTCCACAGGTATGGGCTACCAACAACACTAAGGGCAGTTGCAGTCGGTCTTGCACTATCGACAGGCCCCTTGATACCATTTCTAAGGGGACAAACTCGAGAACCGGAGCAAGCCCAAGTTGCCGTGAGCCAGACCGATTGGGGCTTCCTCCGGGTGCCGCTTTTTTGGATCTATACAACCTCCAATCTGATGCAGGGACTGGGATATTTCTTCCCGTCGTTATATCTGCCCTCGTATGCGTCTACCATGGGCTTAGGTTCGACAAGAGGGGCGCTGTTGTTGGCCGTGATGAGCGTTTCCCAAGTCCTTGGCCAGCTCAGCTTTGGGTATCTGTCTGACCGCCGATTCTCCGTCAACGTTCTAACCCTGACATCGACCCTGGCGTCTGCCACCGCAGTGTTGACGCTGTGGGGATTGGCGCAAAGCTTCGCTGTCTTGGGTGTGTTTGCCATCGTCTACGGATTCTTCGGGGCTGGCTACACGGCTATGTGGGCGCGGATGGGCACAGCTGTTGCCAGCGACAGCACGGCGGCCTTTGCTGCGTTTGGCCTTTTCAACTTCGGCAAGGGTCTCGGAAATATCTTGGCTGGTCCGATAAGCGCCGGTCTGTTGCTGGACCATGTCGATACTATCAAGTATGGAGCGTTCAGGTATGAAGCGGTGGTCATTTTTACAGGTTCTTGTATGCTTGCTAGCGCAGCAAGTGCCACAGCAGCGTATTTCAAACCTTGGAAAGCAGTCTCTGCGCGAGTCTGACTGCCATGCCTAACCTCAAGATATTCGCGGCGGCATTGAATGGATACCTACCTAGTACATATCGTACCGTAAGCTTGGTCATCTGTCCTATTTTGTCCGCATGATAAACCACCCGGTCACAAAGAAACAATCGTCCCACGGCGTATAGGCTAATGTTTATGAGGATGACTGGGAGTTGAGTCTTTCATCACCAATGCTCAACGGTGCAGTTACATCGGTCAGTATCTGGACTGAGAAAGCAGCAAGGTCTTGTGTCGAGCAACTCGCATGTCTATGACTCGGTAGAGTTTCCTCATTCGTTACACTGCCGCCAAGAAGGGTGCATCGCGGCGGCGCCACACGACAGCCTTTTTCGGTTTAGCCTATTTGCTTCTTGGCGAAGTTGCGGTTCGCACATCAGCAAATTGACCAGACTGCGCGAGCATTTCAAGGACCCTCAACCACGACCACGACAACTCCTTCACACCACCTGTATTGCTCTGTCTCATCGCCGTCGATTCAAGATGTCGGCTCCTCAGAGTGTGCAGTGCTTCGGCAAGAAAAAGACTGGTACGACCTGGACTCGATGAGCTGCCGCAAAGAAAGGATGGGAAATACTAACTTTCTTCTCACAGCTACCGCAGTCGCCCACTGTAAGAAGGGCAAAGGTCTCATCAAGGTCAACGGCAGACCTCTCGCTCTCGCTCAGCCGGAGATTCTACGTTTCAAGGTATGAGGGTGACATGAACAGAACAAGGGAGATCAAAATCTTACAGATTGTGCGCAATCCAGGTCTACGAACCAATCCTGATTGTCGGTCTTGACAAATTCGCCGAGGTCGACATCCGCGTCCGAGTCACCGGAGGTGGTCACACTTCTCAAATCTATGCCATCCGACAAGCCATCGCCAAATCCATCGTTGCCTACTACCAGAAATACGTCGACGAGTACACCAAGAACCAACTGAAGCAGGCCCTTGTTCAATACGACCGAACACTGCTTGTTGCCGACAACAGACGGTGCGAGCCCAAGAAGTTCGGCGGTCCGGGTGCCAGAGCCAGATACCAAAAATCCTACCGTTAAGCAGTGGTCGGTCGATTCGAGGTTTGGGAGATGGAGATTTCAGTGGCTGTTGTGTTGGTCATGGCAGCACTGCATTGACAGAACGGGAGATGAAGTGGACGCTTGACATATTTGCACGGCACGGAATCGGAGCAAAATGCTATGGTCGGAATGACGAGGTTTCCGGTCATGCAGACCAAATATCGGCGCTCATTTTCTTGAGATGCCAGCCTGTATTAGGGCATGCGTCTAGCAGCGGTCAAAAGAATACAACTGAAATGTTCAAAGAAAGAAAACTCGGACTTCTTATGTGATTGACGTCCACAGGGGCAGAATTCGTGCCCAGTTTTAAGAAAGATGTGCAGTGCCTGGCTACTTATGTGTCAACAACAACCGGCGCATACTCGCCTGCCTCGTCATCCTCATCGGCTCCTTGCATCGTCAACTCGACGCTCTCACCGTCCTCTAATTGCACCATTCCTCTCCTCAGAATGTCTCGCTCACTTTGCCAGCCGTATTTGTCCTCAAACAGCTTCTGCAAAGTCTCAACCGCTTTGCGTAGAGCCTTTCCCTTCTCCTTCTCTTCTGCAAAAGCCTCATCTACCAGGGCCCTAAAGCGTCCCCAAATAGATCTCAACCAAGGGCTGGCACCCTCGTCCCTCATCTCAAACAGGCCTCCCTCCACATCATCGACGTGTCTCATCTGCATGTCCAGAATCTTGACCACTTCCACAAAAAAGGCCTCGACCTCGACCAGGGCACTTTGGCAGGTGAGGAGCACGCCGAGTAGCCTCTTCCACTGCTCGAGGCAGCTGTAGTTGGACAGCGTAAGGATCATAAGGAAGCAGAACTGTAGCTCGGCCAACACTTCTTTGGCCCCAAGAGCCCTGTCACCGTTGGGCGGCGTAAGACTGTCGACCAGTTGTGCCAGATACCAGCTCCTATCCCTTGCCCGCTCAGTCCGTGTGCGCCCAATGTCACCACTTTCCCAAGTCTGCTTCAGATCAATCGGGAGCAGGTTCAACGGCAGTTGGTGCAGCGCATTCGTGGTTTCGAGATGCGAAAGACCCGGGATATGTTCCGTATCGCTAGGTGCCGAAGAGACAGAGGACACGGCCCATTCTGGCGAGAGGACACGGTCAAAGAGCCTTGCCGAGATATAGCTTGAGAGCTTCGGCCAGTCGGTGCTTTCTGATCGCTCATCAGATGGCCGCCCCGATGCGCTGTCCGCTTCTGACTCTCGTGTCGCTAGATCGGAAGTCGCATCCTGCAGAGCAGTGTAGTCGACTAACCCTCGACTCGAAACGGCGGCAATAGCATTCCGCGCCGTCTGGCTGTCGTGGTCCAACAACTCCAGAAGTTCTGTATCACTGTTCCACCTCAAAACCTGTGACGGCGGACCACCAGGCGCGAGGTGCAGCCATCGTCCGTGGCGGATGGAGAGCGAGGCATGCGTTCCTGTATACACGAAATGCACTCCGTAGGGGATGTTGGTGATGCCGTGGAAATTGGGGGCCGAGTTGAAAGAGAGGAGGTCTATGCCGATCAGCGTTTTCGGTGGGAGCGAGAGCAACAGTAGTGTCGGCGCATTGCTTTGAGATTGTATAGTAGTATGCGAGGTCATGACAGGGGGGATAAGCGTTACTAGCAAACGTATACTTTCTGTTATGAACGAGTTGGAATTATTGAAAGGAAGATTTGATGAGGACGAAGAGGGTCGAAATCTTGGATTGATTTCATAATGCCACTACTACATCATCCGCGCCATTTGCGGCAGACAAATAGTCGCAGCTTTGAAGACCAGGCAGAAATGCCGTTCTTCGCGTATTTGTGACAACCACCACAGTAGTTCCCTTCTCCATCCTCTCCAAGAGCTTTTGCAGTGTCCATTGCTCCAGTACTGAGCGGACATGAAACGTTCCTGGCAATCCACCACATCTGCTCACAGACGACGACCACGGCGACCACCCTTGCGTCTTGTGCTGTCGGAAGGTGTTGGTGTGACATCCTCGATTCTTCCGATTCTCATTCCCGAACGGGCCAGGGCACGGAGAGCGGACTGAGCACCTGGGCCAGGGGTCTTGGTGCCATTTCCACCGGTGGCTCGGATCTTGATGTGCAGGGCGTTGATACCGAGTTCCTTGCATCGCTGAGCAACATCCTGCGCGGCCAACATGGCAGCATACGGGGAGGATTCGTCACGGTCGGCCTTGACTTTCATGCCTCCAGTCACACGGCAGATGGTTTCGCGGCCACTGGAATCACCCAGATTGTTAGCCCATCCATTCCGTGCATGGAACCCAGCAATGCCAGATTCACTTTGTCCTCTACAGGTGTGGTATTTGACTTACGAGAGATCGGTGACATGGACGAAGGTGTCATTGAAGGATGCGAAGATACGTGCGACGCCGAAGACGAGTTCACCTGTTGAACATCCATTAGCCTTGAATATCTTTGGGCTTTTCATCTTTTTCCTTGACGCACCTTCGCGGACCTGAGGGCCGAGCGAGATGTTCTCGGTGGCGGCGCGTTCGACTCTCTTCTTTGGAGGCATTTTGATATGGACAGGGAGGAGGAGTGAGTTGGCGACCTGGTAGCTGTAGTGTTGTGGGAGTTTTGAACCTCTTGCGGGATCTAAATCTTGTGTGTGAAATTCCACGACGGCGGAGAAAGCGCCGATGTGACGCTAAGCTTAATCTGGTACATAGGCTTGGCAGCACATGACACTGCCAGCGCCGCAAAGATTATTAGGCCACTAATACTGATTTGCCGTGAGTTCACGCCGCTTCAATCTCAATCACCTGTGGCGTGGCGCGACTAAGCACAGGGCGGCATCCATCTTGTCCCCATTAGAAGTCAAGTTGCCGGCAGCTTTTTCATGTAATTGAGACCTTGAATTCCGACCGGACCGCAGCTCACGCCAGCGAGTGTTGTTCCTCCTCAGACGTTGATCTGGTTCCGGGCGTTCCATGATTGCATAGGTCAACAGTGATCAGTCATGTCCCAAACTATAGGCAAGGTATGCGCAAAGCCCTATTATCGCCCAAGTTCTTGCCATGCGACAGACCAACTGATCCAACGCAATAGACTCGTCTTGCCTACTCCCGTACATGGCACTACCTCGACGTCGGCAGCGACTCGCGCTCACTAGGTCGCATTGCCTCCTCTATTGCCGTCTTTCTCATGGGCAAACATAAACCAATTTGGGATCCTTCCACCGATTGCGGCGATTATGTGGTGGCTACGGGATGCCATAACATACACGTTACCGGCAGAAAGAGATTACAGAAACAGTACTATACACACAACACGCGCCCTGGCAGTCTCAAACAAATGAGCATGGACCGGATGATCGAGAAATGGGGTGGAGGAGAGGTATTGAAGAGAGCAGTGCGAGGCATGCTTCCCAAAAACAGGCTGCGGGATAAGAGGCTGGCACGGTTAAAAGTCTTCGAAGGCACAGCGCATCCTTACAAGCAGAATATTGTCAAATTTGCTGGGAAGCCTCATGTCCCAGGGCCAGTCACGCAGGCTATTGAGGCCGCCAGCGCGAGCTCAAGTTCGGCATGACCATACATTTCACCAGATTTTTGTCGGCGTTGGAGCGGAAACTCTTAAGAGGATAAAATGAGCAGCATGGAATGTATGAAGTTTCAATGCGTGTATTCTACAAGCCGTATAGGTGGACATTATTCATTGATCAACAAACTCCTCAAGACAACCAATCATTCCATCTTCCGATCCAGCCCCAGAAACAGTGCATTGCAATTATCGGGTTACGGTACACTTGATCAGGCCGTTGGGGTCGGATTGAGGTGCATACACTTCGGCGTCCTTTCCGGTGTTCTTGAGTCCGCCGTGCCAGCTCAGGTCGATTTCGAAGTAGTGCTTGTTTGGCAGAGAGTAGTCGACAGCCTCAACCGCGGGTTGAGCAGCGAGGATCTGCTCACACATCTTGTACATGGTGTTCTGCACACTCGGGCTTTCCTCCAGGGCGAACAGTTTGAAGGTGATCTCTCTAGCCTTCACCCAGGTTGCGTCGAAGAGGGCGACGTCCCGCTTGACAGCGTCAACACCACTGAATGTCGACCACTTCCAGCCGGCATCGACCGATGTGCTGAGGATACGATCCCACACTTCTGGCAGAGTGGTGAACTCATCTCGGACGAAGTGGTGGAAGGCTGAGCCAGTGCTTTTCAACACTAGGAGGTCAGAAATGCCGGATCTGATCTCAATGCCCTTGCCCTCGATGATTTGCGCTTGCACCAGTCTCTTTTCTTCGCCATCTCTGTAGAAAGAATGAGGGTGCGGCTTCCCGTCAATCGTCATTCTGGTCCAGCGATGTTGGATGATGTCGATGTGTGCGGTGTGGATATGCTTGTATTTTTCAATGAAGTGGGTGCCCAGGATAGAAGCAAACAACTCCGGAGGGTGGACTGGGTTCTTCTTTGCCATGATGTAGGTGGTGTTCTTCATCGAGTCGGTTGCGACAACGACGCTGTTGTCTGCTTGTGTGTAGCTGTACAGCGTTAGCATTGATAAAGAGCAGTTCTTTTGGGAGAAGCTCACGAGGTCTGAATGTCTCCCTCCAACAGCACACGCACTGTCATCTCGTAGACGGTGTGTGTCTTGGTGGCTTCATCCTTCTCGACCTTGTACAGGCGGATGTTGTCCTTGCCATAACGGGCCGCGGCGACTTTAGCCATGCCGACAGTTGATTCACTGGACGATGTAGTGGGAGCACCCGAGGGCGAAAGAGTTCTAAACTCGCGGTTCAATCGCTCTACTGCTCGCTGCATTGGGCCGGATTGTGAAGGAAGAAAGGGATGAGAGTATCGTTCGAGGAGTATGGTTCGACACACTGATGGTGGAGGGAAGAATCTAGCGTTATATAGGGTACTCTTATCGGAGGGGCACTCATTCACCGGGAATATTACCAGCAAAAACACCAATTGCAACTGACGTCCAGGCTGAGAACATCTAAAGAATAGCTGACCGCTGATCAGGGATTTCCTCTTCCTGCATTGCTGAGATGTCTATTCTGCTGGCGATTGGTTCTTGCGCCCAACTGCGTGGCTAGGGCTCGACTTTCGTACGAACGGAGCTCGCCGATGGGCGCGGCTGTACCTGGATTTTACTCCGCTCTCCGCCAATATTGTGACTTTCTTTGTGATCAGGAAACATTCCATCAGCTGATGGGATGTAATACCAGTAAAAGCGGTCCTCTCCGTGTTGAAGGCGGCGTGGTTTCTTCTTTTATGAGATGGGACAGTCCCCGTCAGGCTCGCGCGATGTGCACGGCTGGGTTTCCCAAGGCTTGCAGTCCCCAGAGACGGAGATCTCGATAAGCTATAGCTATGATGTCAGCGATCGCTTTAAGGGCACTGAGGGCATAATGAAATACTTCAACGGCGCCAGGGTCGTTCTTCTATTGGAAGCACAGTGCATGCATTACCGAAGGACAAGCGAGCGAGATAAGCATGGGCATCATGAGAGGGTAGCAAGATATATACTTCAGCCATGGAGATCATTGTTGTTGATGGCCATAATTACCTGCAGAAGTCTGGATCGACATATCCGCGATGCGCGTCGAGTTGCCTGTGCTTGACTGTACGCCAACCCTGCGGAGTATCTGTGCAGAATAGTAGTACAGACTCGGGAAGAGCCCTACGATGCGGAACTACAACACCGGTTCCTCACAACACTACTAGCAGTCCTACCCACGTCGTTCTTTGCACAGTAACCAAATCGAACAATCCTCGACTAACCTCTCGAACCGATCCAGACATATCGAGGTGCACCCAGCCGCGATGACCAAGTCACTCGCGAGATAAAGCATCCTCCGTCAAGCCCTCGCATTCTCGTACCACTACTCCACTCGATCCCATACAACCAGGAAGTATCCACGGGCCTCATGAACGTACCGACGAATACGAAGCCCATCTAGACCCCAGAGCCGGTACTTCTGCTGGTCGCTCGCAAGGCAGTCTTGCTTCCTTCTCCGGCCGGGCCGAACCTCGTTTGTCTGCGCCCGTTACGCACCCCTCAGCCCATCGAAGAGTCCTGTAAACGGACGCACTACTCCATGGCTCGATGGCTTCGTCAGAAACAGGGTCAGGCTACTCGGTGACGCCTACCCAGCCTAGAGGGTTTACAGTCCGACATGGCTCGCGGAAGAGTGAGGATTACACGGGCTTGCAACGACCTTCGATGAAAGACGGCCGGTCACTGTCTAGTGGGAGCGCTCAGTATGGGCAACACGCGTTCCCTCACCACCAGACCGTGGCTGGTCCTCCCGGCAGCTTCAATCCGGAATTGAAGGGCGTCATACACTCGGGAAGGACGACACCTCAGACCGAGCTGCCCGGGATGAATACCTCACGGCTCCAGCAGCCATATAAGGATGTGGATGCGCTCACCACCTCGGAACAACGCCAGGCGAAAGTGCGGGACAAGATAGCCAAAGAGATGAAAATAAAGTTGGGGACGGAAAACATGCTCGAAGCGCTTCTAAGCAAGCACCCTAAGCAGACGAAGGACCAACGACAGAGGGTAGAGCTGGAACTGGGTTCCTCGAACAGGAAGCTGGCACAATTAAAGCAGGAGCTGGACCAAGAAATCTTACGGTCCCAATCACCTAGCACACCGCCCAATGTGAGTCTCTCCAGCTACTTTCGAGGTAGTCCGCACAAGACTCCTCCACGAACCAGTCAGGAGAACAATGTGTCCGAGTCTGTCGATAGCGAGTCGCCGACTGTGGTCTTGACCGAGACCCTGCAACAACTCGAAGCAAGCGGGATGCCTCCGGACTACTATATCGAGCGAGCTAATACTCTGGTCGACCTCCTGAAGCGTCATACTACCCTGAAATACGACCTTGCCTGGTCTGTCTTCAGCCTCCGCGTCCAAATGATGCTGCTTAGTGACAGTTCTGATGTTATCGCAGCGGGCTACAGATTGACCCGACATGCCATCGCAGACCGGAAATCTTTGCAGACTATTCGAGCCTTACACACTGATGAGCTCGTGATCTTATCCTTGGTAAAAAAGGCCAATGCTACTTTGGAACGCGAACAGGCGATCAAGTTCGTCCGGGCTTTTTTGAATGTCAAGGATGGTGTTTATGAATTATCCTTGGCTGTTGTCCGAAGCTTGGTTGCCGTTGCAGAAGCTCACGAAGACAGCCTCAGAGATGTCTGCTTGCTGACTCTGGCGGAGCTGTTGATGAAGCACACGGAGCTTGTCGTGTCCGCAAATGGCATGGGCACCCTCACTGATGCACTAGCTGATGGATCGTTTCCTGCACCCGAGAGTCTCGTTACCAGTTTCCTCTATATTCTAGATCATCCCCGACAGCGGCGATATTTGCACACTGGCCGGGAGTTCGAGGCAATGTTTGCACCCTTCACTGATCCACTACTGCTGAGTGGTAATGAGGAAAAGTTGAAGACTTGCGCTCAGGCAATTGCAGCCATGCTTAAGACCTGGCCTGGTTTTCTGCTCTTGTCGATGAACAGTGCACTGCCGCTCCGGTCGCTAATTGAATCTCTGGTGTATCCCATCACACAATCCCGAGACACGCTACTGGAGCTGTTCTTTGATATTCTCCGCATCAAGCCGCCGGCATGGTCCGGTTCCTATCTCGCCGGCAGAAGGCTTACGACCTACGGAAGAGCCAGGGCTTTATCAGTCGAACCACCTTCTCAAGAGCAACTGGCAGGCTACAATGCGGCAGACAGGTTCGACTTGACGCAACATTTTTCCGCATTTGTTTTGGCAGCTCTGATCAAAGCTGGATTGGTCCCAGCACTCGTGGATCTTATCCAGGATGAAGAAGATATAATGCTCAAAAGAAAAGCAGCGCTCCTCCTCACTGAAGTCTTGAAACTCGCGCATTTTGCGTTGCCGCAGGCAATCAGTTCCGGAATTCAAGTTCTGGGCGATCTGGTCCCAAGCCTTCGAGACTATGGGTCCGAAACATCAGCTTCCAACATCAGTCTGATCTACCAGATTGAGAGCATCAACCGGACGCTCCAGCGAACCTCGGCTTCGACAGATGCACGGAATGCTCCGGTTGATGAGCTAGCCGTCGGGCCACAAGCCCTCGAGCGGTCCAGATACACAGCCATGATGGATTCGGATCAGTTTCGACAGGCAATGGCCGACAGTCAGGTCACAAGCCATTCCAAATATGTCAAGTGGAAATGGGACCTCATTCATGGATTGGTGGAAGGACCTTTGACAAATCCCAAGAGGCTCGAAGAAGCCATAAAATCCCCCAAGTTCCTGAAACGACTTGTTGGGTTCTTTCGTCCCTTCAAATATCGGTTCTCGATGATCCGTAATACAAGACCCAACCAGCGTTACGTGCGCACCGGCTGTGCCTTGATGCGCGCTCTCACCCAGACCTCACTGGGCACTCAATATCTTGCCGAGAATAAGCTTCTACGGCAGATTGCAGAATGCCTGGCACAGGTCGATCCGCACAGCGGAATCACCTCTGCTAGCCCTCTTTTCGACCGTCACCACATGGCCGAGACTCTGAGCGGAGGATAC
Organism: Capronia coronata CBS 617.96; assembly: GCF_000585585.1. Lineage (NCBI taxonomy): Eukaryota > Fungi > Ascomycota > Eurotiomycetes > Chaetothyriales > Herpotrichiellaceae > Capronia > Capronia coronata. The sequence continues at coordinate 2,946,836 of NW_006912895.1, read as the reverse complement.
TTTGCGATGCTCGGAGCGTTGAGTCCTAGCATGGAAGGCATCCGGTTGATGGAGCAGTGGCACATGATGGACATTATCTACCACCTCGTAGAGTTGAAGGATCGTGATGATTTGATCCGGGCGCTCCTAGGGAACATGGACTACACGTTGGACACGCATCTCCGAGTCATCCTCTCCAAAGCGCTGACTTCGGGAGTGAAGGACATCCGCCTATTTTCAACAAGACTCCTGAGACGCTATGCAGTGGGCCGGGTTCAATATTCATCCGGACTGCAAGACCCAACAAGCTCTCACTGGGCTTTGAGACTGGTTTTAACACAGCTTTATGATCCCGATGTGGAGGTTTGCGAGGTGGCTATCAAGATACTCGAAGAAGCCTGCAACCAGCGCAGTCATCTGGAGTATGTGGTGAAATGCAGGCCGTCTCTGGACCACCTTGGGGAGATTGGAGCACCGCTTCTCCTTCGATTCTTATCGACGTCGGTGGGCTACCGATACCTCAGTGGACTGGACTATATCACACAGGAAATGGATGACTGGTTCCTTGGACGCAACGACGCATACGTCGCCTTGGTTGAGGCCTCCACACTTCGAGCCTACATGGACGGAACGATGAACAGGGCACACTTGAACAATGATGACCCAGCAGCAGAGCTCCATGAGATTGGGATAGCACCTCCGCACTTCTATCGCGAACTCGCCCGCACGCAGGAAGGATGCAAACTACTCCGACAGTCCGGACATTTCTACGAATTCTCCTCCACCATCCGGGATTTTCGTCTAGATGAAGAAGATGCTGAATCATTGATCAAGGTCAAAGGGTGTCTGTGGGCGGTGGGAAACATCGGTTCCATGGATCTCGGTGCCTGTTTCTTGGAAGAAGCCGATGTGGTCCGAGCAATCGTGCGGATTGCTCAGGGTGCCGAAGTTATGTCGATGCGAGGCACCGCCTGCTTTGTACTTGGTATGATTTCAAGGACTATACATGGGTATGAAATGCTCGCCGAAAACGGATGGGACACCGCGGTAGACCCTCGAGGACGATCCTTGGGTCTCTGTTTGCCTCTCAATCTCGATGTGTTGTGCTTGGTAAGTTTACGCATTGACCGGTGTCTCGAAATAATGCTGACGTATTCCAGAAATCGGTAGGCTCATCAACGGTGCCCCAATCTCCAACGGCGGAAGAGGAGGCCCGTTACAAGGCTGCGATCACCGATGAAAACCCTATTCGAGCAAAGATATTGAAGCACATTGTCGAGATGGGCAATTCGGTCATGTACAAGAAGGCGGCGGCGGATCTTCATTCGCTCAAGGTCAAAGCACCCAGCCATTTTGCAGATACCCAACTGTTTCGGAAGACTCTGGTCATCCTCGAAAGCCACCACTACCGGCTGCAGGCGCGGCATTACATTCTGAATCTATTCAGTAAAGGCATGATGCGACAGATCATTCTCGACGAGGAACTGGGAGAGGAGACCGAGTCGGACACTGGTTAGGAGAGGTCCGGAGCGCCTTTCCGAGAAGTCTCCTCTATGTTTAGGTTATGTGTGTGGTAGCGGTGAGGGCGTTTTAGGATGGCTTTTGTGAGCTTTGTTTTCGGCTTATCATACGGCGTTGAACGCTGGAAGCTTCCAAAATGGGTGCCACGGTGCATTGCGGGACGGCAAATAGGGTTGTCGCAGACGAGCGGCATCTCATGGATACGAAGCATGAACAATGGGATCATGAGTGAACATGGATTTGGGATGGTTCGTCGGCGGGTCGCTTGTGGAGAGTTGTACTTCGGCTCTTTATCTCTGTTGGGTAGTAGGGTCCCCTGCCAGTTGAGGCTTCAATGTGGTCGATCAATCTCGATTCCCTCTCTTCACCTGTAGCGAGGAGGGATGAGGGTGCATGGTTGGCGTCTTGACAGCAGTTCGATCGTGGTTGTTAGGACGAACAGGGTGATCCCTTTAGCCCTGGGAAGGGTCAATAACTTCGAGCAAGCTCAAATGATGACTCGTACAAAGGATGTTTCCAAAGGTGGTGGTAGCCAACGACGTCCATGCGTCCAGCTCAAAGGGGAAGACGGTCTGGTCTGATATCACGTGGTGTGAGCATGGGGCGCAGGCACACAGGCGCACGAGATCGATGATGCGTGGACGACGGCGGCGTCTCCGCGCCGGCCGCCATTTGCTCCCGGTCCCCCTTCATGCTTTGCCACCAAGCTGCGTTGGATTCGATAGACTGGCTACTCTGCACTCGATCCACCGGTTCCGTCCAGATCTCAAGGCTGCTTGATATCGTACTTTCATCGCAGGTGCTGTTGCCCGCCTACCGGTCTCGTTGTTCCGGAGGGGTTTGCCGATGAACATGGAGGCTTTCGGCCAACCACCACTGCTATCTACTACTACTACTGCACATCATGTCCCTGGTCCCGAGTTCGGCCTATTCTTCCCCAGAACCCATTTGTGCCTGACCAAAGTGGCTCGCACCTAAGCTGATCGTCATACACAATAGCGCCAGTGGTACCGTCCCAACGCTGTGCGACGCCCAGTTCACATTTTCCAATACACCTTTGCGGAGTGTAGACGTCGTTGATCTTTCCTCTTGCTGCAGTGTGGCGCGCCGCTTGAGCATTACTCGTTACGAAAGACGAACACGCATGGTATACTTACATCTGGGGTAGATTGCATTGATATCCCGGTGCTTTTTTGTCGCTCGGAGCATGGCATACTCTACAAAAAATTGACCACCCTGTCCACGATTGATCCATACGGCGTTTCGTCGTCGAATTCAAACTCTCTGCTCGACCGACTCTACGGAAGACTCTTATCATATCAACCTACCAAGATCCGAGGCCTTCACTACAAGAGGGGGATGGTCGTGCAGCTGCGATATATGGATTCTGGTACCTACTTTCCTTGAATGGTGCCCTGGCAGAAGGAAAAGAAGGGCTCATCAAGTGCGCTATACCTTTGGCGGAGAGGTCCTCGCTGCCGCAACTGCTCAGATGAGCGACGATGCAGCCGAGTCGGCGGCCCCCCAGGCCGGAGGTGTTTCAGACTCCCACGATATCGATGCCCGCGCCATTGTGAGGGTAATGCAGTGTTCACGGTGTTCGTATCCTTTGAGAGATGCCATGACGCTCCCGTGCGGCAACACGCTTTGCAAACCATGTCTCCCTCCCATCTACAAACGGGGCAATATCACATATCCTCCTGTTGAAGGGCGAGAGAATGGGTTCTTGTGCCCTTTTCCGGACTGTGGCATGGAGCATTCCGTCGGTGACAGTGGAATGGATGTGGTGACAAACAAAATAACACAGCTTGTCCAGGCCCAGTTAACGAATTGCAAGACGGAGAGCACCGAGAAGCGTCTATTATTGGAAGAGAGGCTGGATATGGCAAAGGTCGTCGAAAGCGGGATGGATGTTATGCCCAGATCGAGGGTTCTGCATGGAGGACGGTTGGTTGCGACATATTCCCTCGCAGAGATGGGCGAACTGGATTATACCTCGGATGTCGCATACACTCCGCTGGACGCAGAGTCCTCGGAGTCAAACTGCCGCCTGGACGTGGCAGCTCTGGAGAGTATTCGAGATCCTGTCCGCGCAGAGCTCGATTGCCACGTTTGTTACCAGCTTATGCTTGACCCAGTAACAACATCCTGTGGCCACACCTTTTGTCGGCGATGTTTCGGCCGGGCTATGGACCATTCCAGTTATTGTCCGATGTGTCGTCGAAGACTGCCGACTCAGGCAGCATCATCTGCCCCCCTGGCCAGCAACAAGTTGCTCAACGATCTCATGCAATGCCTGTTACCCGATCAGCTCGCCGCTCGGAAGGCCATGGCCGAAGAAGAAGATAGAGTGGACGAGGAGAATCGCTTGCCTTTGTTCCCCTGCACCTTGGCCTTCCCTCAGATGCCGACATTTCTCCACATCTTCGAGCCCCGTTATCGGCTGATGGTGAGAAGGGTGTTGGACAACGGATCACGCAAGTTCGGCATCTTGATGACTAGAATGCAGTCTTTTTCCAACCCCGAAGGCACAGGAATCCCTCGGTTCCAACCGATCGGCACGGTCTTGTATATTGAACGCATTGAAATGCTTCCGGATGGTCGCAGCCTGATCGAGACGCGAGGACTTTCCAAATTCCGCGTCCTGGACACGGACGTCTTTGATGGCTACTTGGTCGGTCGAGTAGAACGGGTGGACGACATCCCCATCCGCGAAGAGGAGATGAGAGAGAGTGAGGAGACCTCCCGAAGCGCTTTTCCGGGGGAAAGCGAGGCTGGGCGAATACAGCGAATGTCCACCCAAGCCCTGTTAGAATATGGGTTGAGTTTTGTGGAGCGAGCTCGGTCTCGATCTGCACGATGGCTGCATCAACGTGTGCTTGCTGCTTATGGCGAACCGGCCACGGACCCGGCCGTCTTCCCTTATTGGCTCGCAAGCGTTCTACCCATTGCGGAAGAAGAAAAATATCAACTTTTACCTACTACGAGCGTTCGACAGCGATTGAAGATCACGGCGTTATGGATTGAAAGGTTGGAACGAGCACGATGGTAAGTTTTACTTTCCTTCTCCCGTTCTCTGGGATGCCTGGGGGCCATGTCGCCTGACATCGTATTGCCTGAAAGTGAACAAGAAGCGGCGCAACAACGGCAGCAGCAGCAGCAACAACAGCAACAGCACTGGTGGCGATAAGCCGGGAAACATGAATCGAAGACGGCCACACCAACGACAGCATACTGGATCAGTGCCATGGCTCGGCTTCGGCAACACGTCGCTTTCGGTGCTACCATCTCCAAGAGGCGTGGCGCTGCAACCATCCCAGTTGCGAACGGTGGTCGTGAAAGACAGAAACTGACAACTTTTGGTGTCTTACAGGCAACAGTCTTCGTCGTGTATTGTCTTATGACTAGCCGGCCTGGGCATTTTGGCGGCGGTGTTGTTGTTGGTGTTGTGCATAGCGTTACTCAGCAAGCCTTGGGTTAGACAGGTTGTTCTCGTCGTCATCAGCGAAGGGAGGGAGTTGGTCATGTCCCTTTTCTCGGCGTCTGTGGTACTGGGCTGCATGATCTTGATCAGCCTCAGGGTTGTGATACCCCTTTTGATTTTATTTGCGCCGGAAGAGGCCCGGCAAGGTTGGATGATGGATTGGTAAACTGGGGAGCATTTCAACCTGCATGGGCAGAGAACCACCATAGTATTATTGTCATACGAAGCATATTGACTGGATTTGTCTCTGACGGCACAAAGATGTTGAGATATGATGAACCTCGCCTAAATCAGATGGTGGAGCTGACACGGTTACTACCGTAATAGTATCACTATTGGATTAGATGAACTAATGATGGTTGTGTCCATGATGTTGACCTACCGGATACTCTTGAGTCTCCTATACTTACTGGCAGCCTCGTTCAGTTTGACGAGGCTGAGATTAGTATGGATGACGTCACAACATAGTTGGGTGTCAGTGTGATCTGCTTCACGAACTTCTCCAATTTCCTTGGACAAACTCGCATTCGTGTTGACTAGTACCGGCAATGAGCGGCTGCTAATACAAGACTTCTCGTCATCTAGACTTGATATCTACAATTGAAGCCATACATATCGCATATCTTCCTGTTCGACCCTCGTGCCAGCACGCCATGAAAGGCCCCCTCGACCGCTCGGCGCTGCGATTCCTCTCGCTGCCGTCGAAGGAGATTCAAGCACCAAGATATTGTATGTCACGACAGACGCGCAGTCGTGCTTCATTTCAATATCCTCGATCAAACACTATCCGCTTTTCTCTCGTCGGTCTCCGCCCGTTCAGCTCGACCCCGTCTCCAGCACAAAAGACCAACAACCGAATCCTGAATTCCTTCCGCACGCCTCCTCAATTCCACGACGCTCTCCGTCTCTGCTCGGCCAACAACACCCTTCTTTTGACTCTGTTCACCACGTCAACCTGTACGCCCTGCCGCACGATCACGCCGCTGATCACGTCGTTGGTCGAAACGCGCCCGCCGGCCCCGGAAGACAAGTTTTCCGGACTGGCGTTCGCGGAGGTCGAGCTCGACAGCCCGGACAGGAGTAATGGGTCCATGATGGATTTAGGCGTCGAGTACGGTGTCACGAGTCTGCCGACTCTGATGGGGTTTGGGGGCAGGAGGGCCGAAAGGGTTACGGAACGATTGGTCGATACGAGGCTCATGAGTGATCCGAGGGGGTTGGCTGGGTGGGTGGATCTGCAGATGAAGAGGGGGGATCCGTTTCCTGGACAGGGACAAGGTGGAGGTGGAGGTGGTAGTTTCTTGGGACGGATTTTTGGATGAAAGAAGATGCTGGTCATTTGAGTTCGGATGGGGCTGAAAGAAGACGAGAACACCATATAAGTCTGGATGAGTAAAGCCAGTCGCATATGGCAAGGCCAAACAACTTATACTACCACATGAGCTGGACAGACATATTTCAATGCTCGTCTGGGATGCTAGCCTCGCAATCGGCCGGCTGTTGGACATGGTTTCCCGCCGCAGAAACCCCAGCCTGCTGCGAGGCGGTGTCAATAACTTACCTGTCATACACTTTGGTGAATCATTCCATGGCTCAGGAGTGGCCCAGGGGCGTTATGGACAGTCAGGTCAGTCAGGTCAGGCGAGCGGTATCGGGGCAAATCTGTCACTCTTCAAAGGGGTCACGCTTCTCGAAGGCGGGTTCGACCAGTAGGGTACGAAGACTGTTGTTCAGTTGTTCAGTTGTTCTTCGCCTACAGCAACTCGACGACGTTTCGAAGAGGGCCGCGCATGAAATGGACAAGTATGTGACCCGACGCGCTCTCCCAGCTTGGTTGGGTTGAGTTTAGTGAGGTGGTCAGGTCCGCCTGTGCCTGTGCCTGTGCGACGAGGAGGCAGGGTCGATAATGGACATTGGGGTCCACGACGCAAGCATATCATACTATAGCAGCTGGTTTGGGTGCAAGTATGCCGTTCTTCTAATCCTTTGGTGTTCACGCTCGACTTTCAGAGATACGATATTATCTGTATATCTCTCTCTTGTCTTACGATGGTATATCATCGTTCACTGGGTGAGCTTGAACATTAGTGGAGTGCGTGTATACAAATGATATTGGTCAGATGCTAGGTAGTTTTCGTGAGAAGTGAGACGTGAAGAAGTCCGATGATGGTCGCAAATTTATATAAGTTTCAATATGGGAAGACGCAAAGATGGGAGGCCTGAGGTGGTTCTACTCTACTCTGTAATACTATGGGTCTGCACCACCTTGAAACTGATCAAGTCCAAAAATATATTGTATACTATCTGAGAACAATTTCTCACCACCTCGCTCTGCCAGTCTCCGTCTCTGTCTATCAACCGACTCTTAAGCTCAACAATAAAGAAGAGAACCCAATCCTCATCCCTCATTCCTCATTCTCACCACGTTCGATAAGCTGGAGAAGCCCACGGATTGAATTGAGCTGAACAGAATTGAATTGAATCCAAATGGATATGTCTTCCGAAACCGACACTCCAACTAAAGATCAATGGGACGAACTATGTCGTCGAGTCAAGTCGTCTCTGCTGCCCGAGATGGGCGAGGAGAGCTGGTATTTGATTATTGTAAGTTCTCTCTCTTTTCTTTTCTTTTCTTTTCTTTTCTTTTCTTTCTTTTCTCGTCTTTTCTGGATTGGATTTCATTGGATTGGATTGGATTGGAAAAAAAAGCAGCATCTGCTTTTGGATCTATTGACATTTGACATTTGGCTTTTGCCTTTTGATATGCCGTGTCTGTGTCTGTCTGTCTCTATATCTGGTGTCGGCTGCGTTTGATATTGTGGGAGTTTGACTCTACCACTCAGCTGGTCTAGACATCTATGTATCTGCCTGCTGTTTCAGTCGTTATCTTCTTACCAATCGGTGAGACTTATGGGAACGAGGAAGATATCGACGGGATTGATTGTCCTGCTCGAGCTGCAGCTGCTACTATCGATCTCCTATGCTTCCCTGGAGGCTTGAAGCCAGCAGTGAACAGATCACACACCAACAACACCATGGGGCAGTTTTGAACTTGCTGCACCGATCATGTCGTCTCGTTTCGTCTCGTCTCGTCTCATCTGAATCCTGGTCAGGCTGGTCTTCTATCAGCTAGCTTTGCGGAATCTGGTTCTAGGTCTTCCTATATGCCCAATGGCATGGCAGCCTTATCTTGCCTTATGGCTCAGGGGGTTGGCAAGATGAGTTATAGATGGACTTCTTCTCCCCCTTTCCCATGCCCTCTCCATGGACAGTCCCAGCAATTGCTAGTTTACGAAGCCTTCCCCATCTGGCATCGGGCTGGGGAGGGTATGCGGTACAGGTACAGGTCCATTGCATTAAATTACAGCCAGTGTCCCTGTCACTGTCACTGTCAACAGGATACAAGAAGATGAGACGAGACGAGACGAGACGAGATGATTGTTGCGTCGCGCCTTGCCATATCAGTTCTACGATCTTGTCTTTTCCCAATTCTTCTGGATCGAGCTCTGACATTCTTGACTCACATATATATACACACACACTCTCTCTCTATTCCTTCATCGAGTCGGTTTGTTTTTGGTTGTTTCTACAGCATGCGCAGCACATTACCCCCTATTATCGTCTTTCTGTCTCAATCTCAATATTATCCTCTTGGCTCCTACTTCTCCTAGTGTCAAATCTTTCGGCATCCGCTATCATTATGGATGGCTCTATACTACATCTTGCTTGTATTCGCTCTAGCTCCTCCTTCACACTTACGTCCTCCTCCTTCTGTCAAGTCTCGCCGCTAACCTTTTCTCTCTCACAGGCAACCGTCCTCACCGTCTCACCGCGTCCACACCTCCTCGGACAGTTCTGGACCTATTCGACCACCACGCAGCCTGAGTTCTCGACCGAACAGGCCCAGAAACGCCTCTCCGACCGGCTAGGTGACGTGCTGCTCAAACAGCTCACGCTGATCGGGGCGCCGCAGATGCTGAGCGCCCTGATTCCGCTGGCGAAAGTGCAGACAGCCGGAAGGGGGGAAGAGGAGCCTGTGGAAATGGATTTGGAGGGGTGGTAAGTCCAAGTCTAACTTGAGCCCTAGTTTCAAGTTCAAGTTCAAGTTCACCTTCATCTTCATCCCACTGCAAAAGACATGTCATATCATATATATATATATATATATATATATATTGTCCTATACACTACTTTCTTCCTCCCTTGGTTGTGTTTCCTGTCTTTTCCTATCCCTGTCTCTGTCCTTGCCTCGTTCTTCTCTCCCTACGCCTCTTTCGCTCCTATCCTATCCTATCCTATCCTCTATCCTATCCTCTATCCTATCCTCTATTCTATCCTCTATTCTATCCTCTATTCTATCCTCTATCCTATACTCTATCCTATCTTGCTCCTATCCTATCCTATTTTCAGCCCTTTCCACACGACCTCCCCACTGCTTTTATATACATATATAGCTTAGTTACCTATCAACCCTTCTTCTATTCTAACCCTCTTCCTAAATTTCAAGGTCCCAACCATCCTTCCCCGCCCTACACGCCCGCGGCATCGAAACAATCACCACCATCTACGGCACCCTCTGGCCAACCATCTTCCACAGCTTCGGCCCGCACCGCCGCGACATCGGCCTGCACGAGCTCGGCATCGTCTACGGCCTGTACCTGTCGGACTTCCGCCTACTGAGCCCGCTCGAGACCGAGGTGGTCGCGTACACGTGCATCACGGCGCAAGGACTGCGCGGGCCCGCGCTGTGGCATGTCCGTGGTCTCGGACGGGTTCTTGGGGCCAGGGGAGCAGATACAAATACAAAGAAACCGGATATAGATACAGAGGAAACGGACCGGAACCAGATACGTCGTATCAAGCTTGTGTTGACGGGCGTCAAGGCCGCTGTTGTCGCTGCTGTCCAGTTCTGTGGGGCCGAAATGGTGATGAGGTCCAGGTTGGATGCTGGGTGGCCTGATGCGGAAGATGTTGTGAGGGAGCTTGGGGGGTGGGGAGATGATTGATTGATTGATTGATTACTAGGCACTAGGTACTGGGTATCGAGTATCTAGGATAGATATCGGATGTAGAAGATAGAGAGAGAGGGAGAGAGAAGAGCACAAAAAGATTAATCAAAGTATCAATACACTCAGTATAGTGTACAGGATGATAGCCATGACAAACTTCAAAGGCCGGTTCGGTTGGGTTGGGTTGGGTTGGTCTTCCGCTCACTATTGGTCGTGCGTGAGACGAGGCCAGCCAGTGGGGAGAACTGAACGAAAAAAGGGTGGATTGGGCAAGGGCAAGGGCAGATTGTATCGACGGCGATAGAAAATCCAAAAGCCTTGAAGGACAGGAAAGGGAAAGGAGAAGGAAAACAATCAGACAATATCGGTCTCGGTCTCGTCGTCAGAAACACCAGAAACAATAATCGTGGATGCATATGGATATGGATATGGACATGTATTTTCACCATTTGATCACTGCGAGGCTGTGAGGCTGTGAGGCTGCGAACTGTGAGGTCGGCAGGGAAGAAAAGAAAAGGCTCTTGTCGAGTATCTTGTTGATTGATATCTTGTCGAGAATGCTGAATGCCATCTTATCTATTCCAAAACATCATCGCCTCGAGGATTGTCGTCCTTCATTGACGTAAACGGCCATGTGTCAAACCCACCACACCATGACTGGAGTCGTAGACCGCGAATGATCTCTATCGTGCCGCAAGGCCAACCGGATCCACAAGGGAAACCACAACCGCAACCGCAACCACAGCGTCAGACCTACGCGGAAAGACCTCGCTTCTCGGACTCGGAGAAGAAAATGAGCATACGCCAGAGTTTGCGGACCAGGACTTCGGCCTCTTCGTCGAGAGCCTGAGGAGACCAAACATGTCAGTATAACGTCCATAACAAATATAGGAGGGTTTCAACAAGAAGATGGTGTTGAAGTGCGGGAGAAAGGAAGAGGACAGAAAAAAAGGGAAAAGGGGGAATGTCAAGCAGGGAAATGTCAAACTCACCCCTTCCAACTCGCCCACCAGATCTTGCGGCTTGCCTCTGCCACGCAAAGCATTCACGACGACATCGACCAGCATCTGTTCCTGGACGCCGAGATACTCGACGACCTTTTTCTCGACGAACGGCTTCAAGCGCTCTTCGATGATGCTTTCATCCACAAACTCCCATTTGACATCCCAGTTCCACAACCCGTCTTTGTCGTTGGGGATATCGGCCGCGAGTTGCCGGGCGGCCTGGGCACGTTCTTCCTCGGTCATGGTCGAAGTCATGGACGCGTCGTACTGGATGGGGACCAAGGGTTTGCGAGCACCGGCGCCGGCATCGTCCTCTTCGTCTTCGAGCAGACCTTCGACTTCGGCCACGGTGCGTTTGGCCGCTTGCGACGCGCTCTGGGCCGCGACCTTCTGCGCCGCCGCGCCCAGCGACAGTTTGAACTTGGCCGGCTCCCGACGAGTGTGTCGCTGTTGGTCCTCTTCTTGCTCTTGCTTTTGGTTTTGGGGTTGGTCTTGGTCCCGCTCCCGCTCCCGCTCGCGTCTGCTCATCTCTTCTTCCTGTCTGCTGAGGAAATCGTCGGCCATGGCACCCGCGCGCTCGCGCTGCTGCGACTCTCTCGCATTCTCGCGTTGTTCGGCCGCACGGTCGGCGTCGTCGTTGGCGATTTCTCGTTGTCGGAAGCTGGCACGGTTGCGGATCCATATGCTTCGGTCGGCATAATATTCTTCGGTCTTGCGCGCCGCCTCGTTGTCGTCGTTCCACTCCCGTAGTCTCTTCGCCATGGCTTCTTTTTGGTCTTCGAGCCGGGCGGCTTCCTCTTTGTCACGCATCTTTTCTCGCTCCACGGCCGCCGTCCTCGAGCGTTCCCGATTCAGCCACCGCCGCTCCTGGTCGAGGAACTGTTTCTCCAATTCGGCATCTTTCTTGGCTTTGCGTCTTCGTTCCAGCTCCGAGTCGCTGGCGTCGGTGTCTTCGTCTTCGAACGCCGACGCTGCGCTGATTCCTGTCCCATTCACAAACGTCACCCCTTTTTGATAGTCGCGAGGGATTTGCTGCCCAAACCCTTTTGGACCAGCAGGCGCCCCTCGCGGACCGACAGGGATGCCGTTAGCACCTGCAGGCCCCGAAGGCGCAGTGGGAGGCGGTGAAGCCAGTCGGTTGTACCGTTCTCCATTCATCATGCGATTCCGTTCCTGTTGTTCGATTTCCTCTTCCCGCTTTAGTCGCTCCAGATCTCGCCGGTTGCTCCTGTCTCGGAAAGCCGCGATTTCCTTGGCCACCGTCTCGCGCATCTCGGCCGGGATATCGGCCAGTTCGTCTTCAATCGAGATCGGGATGGTCACCACGTCGCCAGCAGTCCCGTCGCCATTCGCTCCGTCTGTCATTTTGACGTCGCCCTCTCTGTCAATATTTGACAGGTCGTCCTTCTGGATGGGTACTCTGGGTTTGACAAGGTCCTTCAAGACAGCCTCGAGGGCGCTTCTGGCATGATCCAGACGCATTTGTCTTTGTTCCGGACCTGCGCCGTGAGATTCCTCCCATTGCTCAATATAGCTCAGAGAATTGTCGTCGGGCACGACCTAGCACCGAATTAGCAACATCAACAGTAACCGGCTAGTCATACATACAACTAATTTGGACATTTCCACCGTCGACTCCTCGTCAGGTTGGGCTTCACTGGGTGACTGTCGTTTGACAGGGACTTCAACATCCCTTAGCACTTCTATGGCCGTACTGAGACTCTCGGGGTCTTCGTACTCTGCAAAGCCAAACTTGCAAGGCTTGTCGTCGGCGTCGGTGGCGCGGATCCATCGCCGTAGATTCCCCGCGGCGCGCAATATCCGTTCGATGCCTCCGTCGCCTCCGGCGCCCTCGGTAATGCCGCCGACAAATATGGTCTTGATGACCTCCTCTTTCGTCGGCGGGTGTAATTGAGAGACGCGATCTCTGTCACCACCACGATCTCGGAAGTCTGAGCCCATGCCCGAACCTAGTCCCGCTCTTCTACCGCCTCTGTCTCTGTCTTCTCGGCCTCCCGGGCCTTCTGGTTTCGAGGGTCCCGATGTCCCCAGTCGAATGACGGGCGCGGAGAAGTTGATGTTCGGCATGTTGACCGGAGGTTGGAAATTGGAAGGGAACGAGCCAGGTCTAGCTGGTTGGTGAGCCTCTTGCTGCTGTATGCCGGGAGGGGCTCCCATGCCTGGAGCGGCCATACCAGGAGGAGGTGCTGCGACCGAGATGTTAGTTCGATTTGCCTTGCTTGATCCACCACGCAGGTAGAGACACTTACCCATACCCGGCGGTGCGCCAGGGAAACCACCGTAGTCGCCGGGGGCGCCATAGTGACCCGGTGCTGTCGGATTCGTTAGCGACGTTGAGAGAACAGAGTAGAGTCGGATATAGTCACCTTGGTAAGGATTGTACATGGTGAAGGCAGGAGGGACGTTTTTTATGGTTGGCGATGGTAGAAGTTCTGGTAATGAAGGAACTGGACGAGACGGGTGTCGAATCAGTCGCGGAGCGGGTATCCGTCAACGAGTACTATGTCCATGTGAATCAAGTGGTATGGCGACTTGAAATACAAGACAATCTCCTGCGGCGCGATTGAATTGCAATTGTCGAGACTAGACGATGGAAAGGCACGAATTGCGCCCCGGAACGGAAATACTAATGTTCCGTAGCCGACGACAACCCTCCTGACTCTCTCTCTCTATAATATATACATATTGAACTACTACGAGATGTCGAAGTCTCTGTATCCATAAATACCCCTCTTGGCCCTAGGATAAGGTCATCATCATCAGACGACGACATCTCGCTAGGGTTGTATACAGTTGAGCTAGGTTCTATTGGGTTTGACTGAAGAATGGAACAAGGCTCCATCCATACCCCATGAAAAGATATTCAGTCATGACACCGACCTTTGTGCTCTGTCATATATGACGGGAGAAGGAAGGCCGATCATACGCGGTCCTATTCCCAAACAAGAAGAAACCACCCGGATTCGCAGGTGACTATGTGGACAGGACAATATGCTGCAAGAAGATATATATGTATGGATATATTTATACATACACACATACACAATTCCGTAGCTGTAGATGTACTGCTTCCAATATACTCCAGACGGACGTATATACCGACAAGGAAGGTTCTCCTTGGACCTACGTAGGGCGAAGCTGGCAACTTGAACGACTTCGATGGCCTTTTTCATTTAAGATCCGGTTCGAGCTCGAATTGCTTGTGTTAACACCGGATCGAATGTGGCGTAGACAAGAAATTCAAGTCCAGTCCTGCCACTAGATCTTCTCTGAGGCTCGAAGGCTGTTTCCCCTGCTGAACATAGTCCTCTCGTGGCATCGACCGTCGTCCAGCAGAAACAACCTTGTTCAGCCTCGCCCAAAAGATCTCGGCCGTGCGGTTGGCCGCGTCAGACTTCCGTCCCAGGAGGACCATGCCTTGAATACAGATCTCGGCTTTTGCGATCGAGTCGTCGTAGTCGACATCACCCGACCTACCCCCACCACCTCCACCTCCACCTCCACCTGTACCACCCATGACCCAGTCACCATTCGAAGATGCTTCTCTGGTCGTGCCAAACCCACGATCGAGAGCCCTGTCATCCCATCGAGCCAGACCATCCATAAAAACCTGACAAGCACTCCCCATCGCCCGAACAAGAACATCGGTCCACGGTTCCGTGAGAATCGCACTACCGTTACAGGCGAATGAAAAATCGGCATTGTCCGGAACCTCAGGGGCATGTTCCGCCAGCGAGGCGCGCGCAATGTCCGCCACCGCAGTGGCATTGTCGCGTCTCAGCTCGCCAATCAAGCCACACCGCGCGCGCAAGGTCCGCTGCGGCGCCATCGTCTGCTGGTCTTGATCCACCTGGGCAATGGCGTCCGCGAGCAACAGGCATCCGTAATGCCAGTGGCCGTCGAGGATCACGTACCACGACTGCACGCGCGCAGGGAGTTGGTCGTGCATGTGCACACAGTCGCGCATGAATGGTTGATATGTCGAATTCCAGTGTTGGTACACGGCGAGCGCTTCCTCGATGCACTTCTCCAGTAGATGGGCCGGGCTGCGGCGGTAGGCCAGCGTTTGGAGCTGGCTGACTTTGCGGTACAGGAGCACTTTGACCGGGATGGCTTCTTGTAGCACGAGCGCCGCTTGGTCAAACGTGCAGGGCCAGCGCGGTGGGGTTGGGCGCGGGCCGGCCCAGTTGAATTTTAGCAGGTAGTCGCCCCAGAGATCGTTGTCAGTGGGAGACGGGCCGTTGGGGTGACAGTGCTCCGTGGATGCAATCGAGCCTTCTGCATCGAGAACACCGACATTGACACCATGACCAGCGTTGACGTTGATGCCGAGTCCGAGTCCGAGCCCAAAGTCATCGCTGAGGTCAATACTGCCTCGGTTCGAAGCCGAGGTGGTCTCATTGTTGTTTGCGTGTTGGCCATCGTGTACCACCCCATGCATCTTGTCTCGAATCATGGCGCAGTCCTCGTCAGGAATGATCAGAGGCCGCTTAGTGATGGCCGACGAAGTCGTGTCGCACATTATCCCAAGCCAGAATAGAATGTTGAACGTCTGTTGGTCCCTCACGGCCACTGCGCCCAATGGTCGGGAGCGTGGTGGATCGCCAGCTTGGGTTCTGCATGACCGCATCCGTTTCCTTCGATGTCGTTCGATCTTGCGTCTCCAGGAGAATAGATTGCGCACCGCGGTCTCGAGATACACAGCAGGCGAGGATATCGTTTCAAGGTCGCTGGTGGAGAACGGGTCCCAATCCTCGTTGACGAGTAAATCAACGGATTGTGCATATCCCCCGTCTGCTGAAGGGCCCCCGTGACTGGCTCGACCACCGCCGGTATTGCCATCTGGCACTTTGGTTGAATCCGGAGGCTTCGGCGATCGGGGTCCGTCATCAAGAGGTCTTTGTGTAAGCGCAAAGATCATGTGTGCGAGTATGACTTTGAACGAATCGATCTCCGTGGTGGCCTGAATGGCTGTGCGCGCTTCATGCCATAGTGTCTTCTGGATCAGCCGTTCGCATTCACTCGACAGGATAGGGTCCGACGTTCCAGCGGCCGAGTCTGGCACTTCGTTCCTCGACCTGCTCTGCCAAGCCTTCATTTGCGTCCTGCCCTCTTTGCTCTTCCAAAAACTGTTGTGTGAGCTGTGCGACCATTGACTGGCAAAAGCCATGATGGCAGCGTTCAGGGCCTTGGAAGCAGTCCGGTTCTCTACCATGGTCAGATCTCGTCCTCGTAGCTGGGCAAAGGCCGAGTCCAGTCGAGAAACCCGGGAAAAGATCCGGTTGTCACCCAGTCGGAAAGCCGCTTCGTCAGCTGCTGAACAATCGTTTGGTTGGGCAATCAGGTCATGAAGTTCAGTCTCGTAAGGACAATTCCGTTCAGTCACCCAACATGACAATGCGTTCTCGAAGCTGTCGTGGTAGATGCGAAGTAGACCGGTTGCGATCATGCTCTTCATGGCCCCATCAGCAAACCGTACTTGGTGTGGTGATAATGGAGTCGAACGTCCGTTCGTAGGCAGCGCGGAACTAATTGAAGGACGTCTTGATGCTGTGGCAATGGCTGCCGATGCGGGTGAGGTGCTGGGTGGCAATGCTGATGAGGATGTCTTCTTGGGGAGAGGATCGCATGTTCGTCCAGGCTGAGCGATACATCTGACTTGCTTTGGTGAGGACGTGTCTGCGCTTTCCTGTTCGCGACTTGAATCTGAGCAGATTGAAGACGCACTGCGAGCGGCCTGGGAACTGAACGTCGTGGTTCTAGAATCGAGGGACCTGGAGCTTGCAGAGGAAGATGACGTGTCGTAGCGGTTGAAAGTAGGAACGCTCCATCGGATGCTGGGTTTGGTCGATACAGACAGAGCATGAGGAGAAATGTTTGCTGTCTTCTGGGAGGTGGGAGAAGGCCCATTGGGAGCAGCATTGGGTGTGAGGTAAATATCAGGAACGTTGGGAGACGGATTGTAAACAGTTGTCTCATGACCGAAACTGGAGTACGGCGAATGCGTGTACTTCGCGTGCGCCAGGGACTGGCCCTCGACATTCTCGTTGGACTCAGGAATAAACGCCGGTATCGACTCAATCGACGATGATGAGGAGTCCCGTGGAAGAGAAGGAGAAGCGATAAGCGATGGACGAATATGCGTCTCAGATGCTGGATTGGATCGAGCGTCGGCCGGCTCTGGAAAGCCGGTCAACTCGAGCTTCCTCTTGATGCCCTTCGGAAGGCCATGTAGCGGAAGAGTACGAAGCCAGTCAAAAGAACACTTCTTCCCGCTCTTCGCACAGTTGGAACATGCTTCACAAGTAGGAAACGTAGCCGAGACAGTGTCGTCCTCGGCGAAGGGGAAGTTGACCACTCTCAGTGTTCCAGCATCGCAGGCTCGCCTGCTTTTGCGGCATTGATCGCAACTCTGGTATTGCCGCCGTGCGGTTTTGGAATACCCAGAAGACGTAGGCTCGGTCTGAGAGGTAGCCGTTGAAGCCATGACAAGGGAAGACATGGTCAATACCTATGCTGAAGGTTGTAGAAGGAATCCGGAGGCCCAACAAGGTTGTGGATTCAGTTCTGTCGAGATGGAGGAAGAAAGGTGAGGTCTCATTTGCACATGACAAGACAAGCAAGACTAAGCCCGCCTGGAAGCGTCCGGGGAGGAAACCACCAAGCGATCTGCACACACCTCAAGGACGAAATCATAGGCTAAGAAGCCTCTTGTGCAACGGGTGAAGCCAGGCAGCCGGCGAATGGTGGGCGAGGTTGGGCCCGTCTAATTGAACGCCTTCGTGCCTTGGGTGCCTTTTTGTTGGACCGAGACCGCCACCCCAGGTCCGATTGTTGGATTCATTCCAGCTTGCAGCTTGTTGCTGTAGCCTTGGACCACTTCGTAGCACTAGAGCGTTGTGCCGGTCGAACTAATGAATGACAGAGGCTGATCAGCGGGTTGATGGGTGATCTTGGATACGATGAGATGACCACAACCCTATCTTGTTGCAGTGGGTAGTGAGGAGCTGGCGGGCGAAGCTGGTCCATCAGTTGGTCCATCATCGTCACATTCCCATCTACCCTGCCACTAGTTGCTGTCAGAGACAACAAGTCCGGTGTCTGGTGTCCGAAGTTGCAGTTCAGGGCGAGCCTAAGGAGTCCTCTCCATCATCCTACGGTCATTCCAGAGAAACACATGCCCACTCTTGCTTCCTTGTTGGAGGCTTTGTCCTGCCATTTGTCCATAGATTGGTGTTCCAGCTGCAAGGTGCCAGGACTCGATTTCCAGACATGGACCACAGCAAATGGGAGAAGTCACTGTAACCCTGGGATTTCGACCTGATCAAGGGGCATCCCGGTGCGAGACACCCTCTTTGCAGGCTTCCGTCTGCCGGCCATTTTGGGTCTGGCCAGAAACGACGGTGGTAGAGGGCGAAATCAGTTTGGCATGCTGACGCCGGTCTTTGGGGCCCTCATAGTCGACGACTTTGCGGGGGAAAGCAACCGGCAGCAACCGGCAGTTATGCATCGGATAAACGGCCCAGTCCATACTTGTAGTCAGGTTCAAGTTGCCAGTGACGGGACAGAAATCCCCGGGTCGGAACAGTACCTAGGGAACAGACAGACCCACGCCGGGCAGCTCTTGTTAGGCCTTGCTTCTCCCCCAACCCCCTTCCCCCCTTTTCTAAACGGTACTTGAGGGCGCATAGGGATCCTCAACCCCGTGCTAGATACCCGACGCGGTTTGAATGAAGATCGATATCCCTCGTATCCTGTACTAGGCTGGGATCTTTTTCTCTTTTCTGGCCGGACATACAGGTACCTCACTCTGATGCAGAGCCTGAAATGTGATGTATCACGGCTCGCGCCTGCCAGACTTTTTAGGTGGCTGTTCGTATCCGCTGTCTTTCCAGCTGATCCTTGTAGGTATTCAGCAGCGAATCCACCGATGAGCAGGGACCTGACACGAAGCAGAGATCGGGTTTCGTGTGATTGGCACATCGACCTTGCTCGCTGTGAACCAGCCTTTCGCCGTGTCAGGTCTCGTCAAACGAAAAAGATGGAAAGGACCTCTTTGGCTCATCGAGCATAGAGCCATTCTGTCAATATCAAAGGCAGATAACACGTTGATAGCCTCACTTATATCAAGCTGGGTTCGCTCCAGGGTAGCTATTTCTCTGGCTTTGCACAACGGCATAGGTTGCTTGCTGGCGATGTAAGACGTTAGCTCTGCTGCTCTTTGCCTCCACTAGATGAAGCAGGACAGGACGTTGTTGGGAAACTCGTGGAGGATAAGTCATATATATTGTATGGGGTATGTGAATGAATGCAACCAAGGCTGGGAGACGGTCTCGAACAAGACAGACGCCGTTCAATGGTTGAAGCACCCCATCCTCCTGTGTCTGGCTCTTCTTCACGTTCACAGTCGACCCAATTCACTGGTCGCTACCAGTCGCACGATTGATTGGGTGTTCAAGCAGGAAGATATGTTCCGACTCTGATGAACAGCGAGGTGTCAACGAGCTACCGTCAATCGGTTACTGTACGCTGCGCATTGTAGAAACGTCTAGCGGAGTGAAGTTGCGAGCACGGCATACTATATTGTTGATGCAGAGCTCTCCATGCTACACAGTGGATGGAGCAATTGGACAGTCGCGAATTGCCCTCTTGAGCACTTGTTGCGTAGTTCTTGATGATTCAGACCTAATCACCGCCGCCTAGTGTCGGGTCGTCGTTGGATCACGTATAACGCATCGTGGCACCTGCTGTAAGCATTTGTTCTGCGGACGGACCCGGACTTCATGATGAGGAGTCTCGAGAAGGCCGCGGACAAGGATGCATCATCTCAGCCACTTTGCATAAGCCCATTCGAGTCGTCTCAAGACATTGATTTGTCGATGGACTCCAGCCTTGATGTCCAATAGGTCGTCAAGATCCTCGAGGAATTCTCTCTGGATGTTTTTCGGTAAGACAGCAGTTGCTCTCTGGCGGAGCAGATGTGCTTCGCAGAGTAAGAGACCGTGGTTCTCTTCTGAAATGATTCCGTCCTCGTCTAGCTCCGAGTTGGTCAAGGTCCGATCAATGTTTCTGGAAAGCTTCAGTCAGTGGTGGTCTATGCTCTGGCCTCGGAGACGGATCACATACCTGATCAGTCGAATGGCTTCCCCTTTTTTCTGGCCTTGCTGGAGGCCTTTGCGACCCCCGAATGTAACCCTCAGCCACCGAATCAAAGCATACGAGATCAACACCCCGGGCGCGATGCCCACGAAGCCGAAGAGCAATTCTTGACTTTTGAGAAGAGAGTCTATCCCACCAATGGCCACTTCGACATCGACCTTTGTTTTTTGTACTTGGATCAGGAGGGTGCGAACGAGATCCCCCATGATGGCATTCTTTATGGGACTTTGCATCTCTCTCTCGTACGCTTTCAGGACTGGAGTCAGATCGCCCTCCCTGACTTTGGCTCTGAGTTCCGCAACCTGGGTGTCGTTCAGTTTGGTCCCATTCTCTGGATGCTGCACAGCGAAATCAACGACCATGCGTTCGAGACTCTCCCGATCTGCGCTGAGACTCTCCCGGCTTTGAATAGCAATCTCGCTCTGCTCATCGTGTCGGATGGTCCCAATCAACTTCTTGGTAGGCTCAACTACCCAATTCGTCCAGAAGTCAATGGTTGTTTGACCAAAATCTCTGAACCACTGAATGATCTCCGCTCTTCGGTTGGCAACGATCCTCAGAAGTGTGCTGCCCGACAAAAGGAGTGCAACTGCAGGAATCCAGTATCGTACCAGCCGGGGCGGTTTGCCATACTTTGAGCTTAGGCCGTTCGCATCCTGTTCGTGCTTGGGGAGGTTCTCATCTAGAATCTTAATCAATAACCCCGCCATCTCAGCCGAAGAAGCTGTGGCAGGATCTGGCAGATAGTCGTCCTCGTCATGCTGGGTCCTTGTTAAGCTTTCGAGGAGGCAGACAGTCCTCGCAATAGTGGTCTGCCAATCTTCCTCTTGTGATCCTATCATCTGCGGCAGGGCCCCGATTTTGCGATCTTCTGGAGGTCCTTCAAACACCAAGCATTCACGGACTAGTCGGCCTATTGTAATAGAGCTAGACTTCCTGAGGTCACGAATCTGTTCCCGGTTGCGACGCGCTTCCATTCGGGCTATTGAGAAGGGGGATAGTATTCTGGTTTGTGCCTGGGCCAGCGACCGCTCTTGTATGCTTTTTCGGACAAGACCATAAAACTCTCTCCAGCTCTCCGAAACTGTAGAACTGGCTTGCTGCGCGGAAGCTCTGAGCCCATGACCTTCATTGAATCTTTGACGAGCATCAGCGTAGACTTCCTTTGCCTGCTTCCAGAATCTCAAAGGGGATGTCTGGACCGTGTACAGGGCGATATTGAAATACGACCCCAGCAAGTCATCCCAATACCATATCGATTCGCTCAACGGAATGGTCCTATCCAGTAGAGAGTCGAGTATCTGTCCGTAGACCTGGACAGTTGCCTTGCCAGTAGCCACCCATTCCAGGTTGGAGACTTCGGGTGATGCTGTCTCGGTCGTTGCCTGTCCTTCATCCCTTTTCACCACCTGAGACAGCAGATTACGGACTTTCGACCGACGTAACAATGGCTTGGAACGCGAGGTGGTGGATAGGGATCGGATGACGAACTTGAGCTGAGAGGTTCGAGGATCATCGTCGGCTTTCGCGATCTGTTCAGCAGCATTGAAGGTGGCAGCTCGTTCCTCGGCGTCCCTAAGTTGGAACTTGTCCAAGGCGACATCAACCCTACGGATATCACTTTGCGCAGGTCAGACAATCTACCCCAGAGTGCAAACAAAGTCACCAGGGACATACTCATCAATGAAAGACATGCTGAACAACTACGCGCAGAGTAGACCAAGATTGGTCTACTATCTGGGAGGAAGTCGAGCAGTCACGAACCCATGCCAAATGTAGGCCTTGCTTCTCTGCACGTCAGGAAGAAACTCCTCTAAGAGCCTCGAAGAATCGACCCCTGTAAAATGAAGGCTGCGGTCAAGTGCAGCAATCCTGGTGCCCAGTATGAACAGGTTTGTGCATTCACACTACATCTCGAGGGTGCGGAAAAAGCAGCAGGTCAAGTTGGTGTCAAGCAGCGGCCTCAGGTGACGTCACAGGAATAGAGGTCCACGGTAAGGAGGTACATACCGGGGATACCTACCTTAAGGTACCTACCACTACTAGGTGTCGAACATAATGCCTGCGCCTGTTCTGTAGTATAGAGAGAAGGGGAGCAGAACGACTGTTCATGGTGCGCTGGCTCTTAGAGATTCGCAACTCCAAATAGTATAACTACCTGGGTAAGGTAATCAGCCCCGGACATTGTTGTACCCGCTCTGAGCTTGTTCGGGCTGCGTAGGTAGCTGCTTAAGCGGCCGTAGATGCTCAACACCAGGTTCCAGGCAGCGGCGGCGCCTGCGCTACGCCCCTCGCCGGTTGTGCAGGCATCTGGTGAGTCTGTGACCCCCAATAATAAGCCTGATCAGCCCCAGCTCTCCAACACCACAGTCCCCTACCCTCTGCGTGTAGTGGTGCCCTAATCGCTCATCACAGGTCACCGCTTATCAGAGGCGGATGACAGACAATAATATTGTTACCTGACTTCGCCTTCTAATTAGGTACCTAGGTACCTACATAAGGTAGGTACATACTAGTAGTACAGGGTCTCCAGCCACTTCACTTACCACTCACACTCAGCGACATCGTTCGACGTATCTATCATCACTTCCACTTCCGCCGAAACCCTCCTTGTCGTTACAGGCGACATTATTTCCTCTCCTCGTTGTCGCCTATTCACTTAAAAACATCCAAACCCTTCCTGACGCTTTTACTCTTCTCTTACACTTCTCTCCATTATCGGCCCTCCGCGAGCGCCGTAGTGAGTAGTTTCACGCACCCCAACCTTCCCCTCCCACAGCAAACTCCCACCGTCGGCACACCCACAAGTCAAACACGAGACCCAATTGACCCGCTTCATTCCTGAGAACAAGCGCAAGGCTGCGTTGCATACCACACCGTCTCCTCCCTGGCCTCCAGCGCAGAGCAACACGATGGCTGGAACACGCAACTATGACTTCCTAGTACGAAGCCTTCCCCGACCATTCCTGGCCGTGAATGTCGGGACTCAGTCCTGACCGCTGACCGCTAACCGTGGCACTCTAGATAAAACTTCTATTGATTGGCGATTCCGGTGTCGGCAAATCATGTTGTCTCCTGCGCTTCAGCGAAGACAGCTTCACGCCCAGTTTCATCACCACGATCGGCATAGACTTCAAGATCCGGACCATCGACTTGGATGGCAAGAGAGTGAAACTGCAGATATGGGACACCGCAGGCCAAGAACGATTCCGAACGATCACCACCGCATATTACCGAGGCGCCATGGGCATATTGCTGGTCTATGATGTGACGGATGAGAAGAGCTTCAACAGTAAGGATGCAACCTGCCTTTCATTCGAGTCGGGCAATTTAAACTGACGCTACATCTCTCAGATATCCGCACATGGTTTTCCAATGTCGAACAACATGCGAGTGAAGGCGTCAACAAGATCCTCATCGGCAACAAATGCGACTGGGAAGAGAAGCGCGTCGTGTCCACGGAACAAGGACAAGCCCTGGCCGACGAGCTGGGCATCCCATTCCTCGAAGTCTCCGCCAAAGCAAACATCAACATCGAAAAGGCCTTTTACTCGTTAGCCTCGGATGTCAAGAAGCGTCTGATTGATAGTTCCCAGGACACCGGAGCCGGCGCCGGCATGCACTCGGGTGGAGGTGTTAATGTCGCACAAAACCAGGGTGCCGGAGCAAGCGGCAAATGCTGCTAGAGGACCGATGGGAAGCAATTGATAGGAGACAGTGGTGCTTCGGGATTGAAGGGCGTCTACTTAGATGAATCATGCATCAAAGGTCAGGGCGTTCGGGGTGCTACGGATGAGACGGGAGAGCATGGTTACCAGAGCCATCGTCAAGGAACGTCTAAGTTGTCTTGACGGGCCCCGGGCTGGTGTTTTGCTATCACCTACCTTGCAGGGACCGTTTTGCGCCGGCCTCGACGTCCTTTCGATGCTCATTCGAGTTGTAATATGACCTCGACCGACGTCGAGTCACAGGCGCAGATATCAGACCTGAACATGGAAGACAACAAGACACTTTTGAACAAGCGCAGATTTCGTGCACTGGAGGTGACCTGGCCAATCTAAGTCCTTGTTCCTCTTCTGTCTCCTCGTCAAGGTCGCTGTCAGCACAGGTTTCCTGTATCAATCATGTAGTGGGCGTCCTGTGCACTGTCCTGTGAAACCAAGGGCTGATACGACTCCTTGCCCAGACATATAGGGAGAGATATGGCCAGGATGTCAATACTAGATGGCAGGACAGAGGGCGAATAGACGGGACTAAGAGTGTCTTCTTGGTGTCATAAACACCAGGAAGCAGCAGAAAGTAACGAAGCACGACAAGCGGAAGCGGAAGTTGAACACTGGAACAAGAAACAGAGGGCCTTTTTGTCATGAGTATGGTATCAATTGTGGGCATCTTGAACCGCTCCTAGGCAAGATCAAGCAAAAAGGTGCAGCATTACATTACCACCCCACCGCACCTTCAAAGACAGACGCAGGCGCCCCTTAGAATGCCGCCGGGCTGTTTGTGCCAGGGTTGGTCCGAACCACATTCGTTGCAAAGAGTCATGCCAATCCCAACCGTTTTTCAGACCTTAAGTAAATTGTCCTCAGGTGTTCGCTGCGCTGCTTTGATAGAGTTTCGGGCCAGGTGATTTGCCTTGCTTTTCCGATTCTAGACCGAGGCTTAGTAGCACAAGACGTTTGGTGGCTGCTGAACCGGCTTCCTTCTTCAACAAGGCAGGCCGATCTATTTGTTTAGTATCCCACACTGACGAGGTAGGCGCCGAGCTTCTCAACAGTATTGGCAGCTGTGCCCGGTTGTATCGTCTCGGGGTAGTGTGTGATAAGGAGGGCCTGCTTTGTCTTGACAATCACAACGCCTTCTCGTCCCTATTGTTGTCCAAGACGCAGAATATATTAGCTATTGTTCCCTTCTCTGTGAAATACGCCTTTCCGGCGCTTGTTGGGTGTTTTAACGTCGCATCATCAGGAGCAACTGCAAAGAAAGAGAATTTCCTGAACCCACCTTCTTCCCGTACAGACTCGTCTCATCGGCCTTGATGACGATATATTTCTGGCCTGCGATGTGTAGACCCGTGGACTGGACTTTCTTGGGCATAGAGGTGTCTTTGTACGCGCCAACGATTTCCTGCAGTTCGGCCGGTGTCACGTTGAAGCCGGGAGACGTCGCCCATACGGAGGTGCCCTCGGCGTTGAAAATGGCTGCTTTGTCGACATGGCCGGTGCCGACGAGGCTGCGAACATAAAATAGACGGTTAGCGAGAACGGTTCGGCATGTGCGGATCAAGATGGGATCTCGGTAAGCTGTACCTTTGATCGACGTATGCTAAAGAAGTAGAAGATGTTATTAGCACTTCTGTCCGTCTATAGGGAAGAATGCGCGAAGGATCGACTTGACTTACCTTGCCACGACATCCTGGTTGAGGTTTTGGTAGATGTGATGTGTAATAAACAACAGGCAGGGGAATCACTCGGAGAAGCCGCAGTACCAGTAGTGGGTGGGCAGGCAGATTACTAGGTAGTTTAGGTCGGTTGGAGACGAA
Organism: Capronia coronata CBS 617.96; assembly: GCF_000585585.1. Lineage (NCBI taxonomy): Eukaryota > Fungi > Ascomycota > Eurotiomycetes > Chaetothyriales > Herpotrichiellaceae > Capronia > Capronia coronata. The sequence continues at coordinate 2,921,117 of NW_006912895.1, read as the reverse complement.
TCGGGTCTGGTGAGACGATTGCGCGAGAGAGTGAATTTGCTGGCCGACGCAGGCGAAGGAGAGATTGGTAGGTGTTGCTAGAACCGAAGGGAGAAGATTGTCCTATTCTGCCTGATGGAATCAAAACTTGAACAGGATCAAATGATGTGTTGGTTGATCAACGGGTCAGTTACCGCAGTTTGACTGCAGCGTCGGCAATCCAGAGTCACAGTGACGGTGACGGAGTGTTTGATGTCCGTTGTGACTTTGAGGCTGACGGCGGGGTTGCGAGCCTGGCGCACCGTGAAGGTTTCAAATGACATGTATGTGGGTAGTCTGACCAAATACATTTTATACAGCCCCGCCATTGGTGTTATTTGTCCATCATCGTCTTATTTTGATACTGTGAAGCGGCATACTCCGACCGATAGAAACATATCTCACTAGGTTATTGAGCTGTCCATACCTAAGTTGGTCATATTGTGATAACACAGTCTGTCTGGACATGATGGCAGGTTGTGCACTGAACAGCACAGGAAATAGTTTGGCAATGTCCTTTTTTGATGGCAGGTGATGGATGGCCTCAAGCCCTGGGTAGAGAACAACGCTTCAGAAGGCTCCCAATACCTCAATCTATATCCAATCCTTCCTATATCATGCCATGTACCTTGAGTGCGCCATATAACCCTTCCTTATGGAGACAGTGCCCAAATCATGATCCTGCAATCGCGATGAATTGCGCTTCGTTACCCCCCTTGCGTTTCAAGTTCAACCTTGCTCTTAAGTAGTCACGCCCAGAAATGTTCTATTTGGGTGAAGCATGCCTCATCCTCTGAACTGATATGACTAAGCAACCTCGCGCGAGGTCGTGAGGTTCTCCATGGAAACGTCTCGGGAAGTCTTCTCGGGTATCGTAGCCTCATCTGCCGACCACTTGGAGGAAAGACGAGGGAAGCAATAGCCTGGGTGGAAGGCGGTTTGGACAAGAGTCGCCCACACCAACATACTGTTTGTCTGTCAGCTTTGATCCGCACCGCTCAGAAGGAAATATACATACACTCCTTCAAGAATTATAAAGCCAATCTCATTACGCATGATAGTATTGCCCCAACCACCAGCCATCTCAACGATTCGATATATGCATCGAATGAAGATCGCTGCCCAGGCAGTGATGACACCGAGCGCGAAGAGTCGAAACTTTCTGTCTCCAAGCGTGGCTGCCGCCTCGGGCGACAAAGGATGTTGCGGGAGTGCCTTCCGTCTCCGGAAAATGTAGTAGCTGGCCATGGCTGCGAAGAAGAAGAGTGAAGCCACCTGCCACGCGATACCGGCCATCATGAGGTGGTCACCCAGGTCTTCTTGGTCTTGATCATCATCGGCGGTAGAGGCGAGGGCTCCACCGATCGCCTGGAGGACCAGGGAGACCACGTCGGCGACGATGAAAATGTAGGTGTAGAAGCGCGGCTTGAGGATCGAAAACTCTGCACCGAAGCATAGAGTGATATGCTTGAGTGTCAAGTATATGGCGGCAGAGTTGAAAGCAGGCGCGATGATCAAGCAGCAAATCTGGGTAATGAAGCCAGAATCCGCGAACGGGTTGCCGCGCATGATAAGTCTTCCGACGTAGCCAATGAGCTCCGTTAAGCATCCCAAGCACAATGCCACCATGTAAGTCCAAGTTTTGTAGCGAATCCCAAGCCCCAAGTTGAGGAGGAGGCAGAGGGCGAAGAAGGCAAGAAAGAATGCATTGGCTCCTAGGTTAGGATAATAACCATAGATTGAGGCTTGGACCGGGCATTCCGGCGACACGTCGACGCATTCATCTGTTGAGGACATGGTGATATCGCAGCACAAACGTGAATCGACAGCAGCGAAGGACAGAGCAGATGTGTATAGCCACGGATCAGTGGGAAATAAGAGTCAATATACTGATGAATAAAATTGAGGACTCGAGGGATGAGGTGTTGGGTATTGGGAGGATGGAAGCCACAATTTATAAAAGGAATAAACAGTTACCCCGAAGCAAAGACAGGTACCCACATCGATACGGGGTGTTCGTTCCGTATTGGCGAGCGGCCACCAACATAGATTTGGCTGCTGCGCCCACCTTTTCTCGCAAGATATAAGTCCTTTTGGAAACATGTCGGGCCGTCGCAGGAGAAAGCCAAGAGACTGGGGGCAGTGGACGCGCATCTCAGTCGCAAGGCAGCCCTCAATCCAGGCGACGGGGCCAGGCATCAGGCTTTCCACCCATCGCGGTTGGGTAGCACGCCACGTGTAAGGCTGAACTCAAAGCCTATCAGGCCCCCGGAGATCAACATGATCAGTTGTCGCAGGGCGACTAGGACCCTGGCCTACAGTATAGACGACGATGATGCTGCCGTTGATTGATCCCTTCATGTTGGACGAAACATTACTTAGGGCACGGATCGTATTATCGAATGATGAGTGGAGAGAGGGAGAATTTTCCGCGAGTCGCGATACAGCGACAACGATATTGGGTTGATATGGTTAATATTAGCAGCTGGGCCAACTCCATACACTACTCCTTATTTGGCTTAGTGGTTGTGCTTACACTGCCCCTGCCAAGTGCGAAACTACCTTAATTCGATGTCGGACACGGGCTTCCTCGGACGACACTCAAGTCAATACCTTAATGCTGCCGCTTCTTCCCCACCTAATAGTATGTAATGTTCAATCATGGTTTCCCAAGAGCGCCGAAGTGCTCCTCTCCCGGCCCCCAGAATCATCGTATTGAATGTTCTTTGCTTCAAAGCCAAGCGACCGAGAATCCGAGTTCCTGTCTCCGTGTCCGAGGTGGAACGCCTTGATTTCCGTGGCGCAGTGGAACTCAGGACAGACCAACTGTGACAACACCTACTAACCCGAAACGGGACCCCCTTGCGATTCGTTCCATCAATCCACTTTGGCAGGGCTGAGCATAACAGTGCATCGTATTCGGGATTCCGTGTTGGAGTTCGTAAGCAGTCTTCTTGGTATTCTGGGATCTGTTGTATCACCCAGCATATCGAGGGCCTTCTGAGTCTCATTCTAGAGGTCTATTCTCTGTGCCAAGCTGACTTGACAACACATTCGATTTGACTCGGTTCAGCGAAAGCCCATCTCCACTCTGCCAGAATGGTGCTGCCTGGATCACTTCAGGGAATATATTTACCAGTCTCTGACTAGCCCAGCAATCGGCTAGGCGCAAGTACTTGTCCAGGTACAGGTCGGCCAACGCTCATCCACTGGCTCTTACTGTGATGCTGGCGGCACTTTGAGAATGGTCTATCACGGTCCGTCTGGAGGTTGCAGGACATGTCGGACCCGTCGTGTTAAGGTCTGTAGCCGCCGCAAGTGCCTATCACTCTTCTGGGACTAACAGTTTGGTGGTCCAGTGCGATCAAACTCAGCCATTTTGCAACAACTGCACTCGTCGACATCAGTCCTGTCCTGGCTATGGCGATGTGTTCGACGGGGCACACAGAAACCAAAACGATGCTCTCAGCCGGCGGATGGCTGGTCGACACAACGCGTCTGATTCGCGGTCGGAGAGTAGCACACCTCGCAGTGAAACGTCTATAGAACGGAACACGTCGATTTCAACTACCAGTCAGCCGCTTCAATGGATCAACTACTCAGCCCAGCCTCCGGATTCTCACAAGGCACAAGACGCGGACGCATATGCTTGCGGTACGTTCAGCAATGAACCCTACTTCGACAACAGGATGTCCGCAATTCCAGACGTGGTTCAGCCAGACCTTGAACAGGCTTCTATATGCTTCTTCTTCCGTTATTATTCGGGGACAATACTGGACCCTCGAGCAAACAAGAGTCTGACCACGACGTGGCAACCAATGTATCTCCGCTCATCAGCCAACTCTCCTCTGCGCATTGCTACATCTGCAGTCGCGGTCAACGTCGCCATGATGTGGAGCTTCAAGGGCTGCGACACACGGCCAGCACGAAATCTGTACGCGAAAGCGATCTCTGCCACCAGGAAAGCCCTGACCACTCCTTCGCGAAGTACCATAGACGAACTCCTCATGACTACTCTGATCTTCGACCTCTACGAGTGTCTTCAGAGCCATTATGTGCCGGGACTCCCCCATCCGCTCCGACACAAACAAGGCGCCCTGGCTCTTTTGAGACTGAAAGGTGCTACCAACTACACGACTGAGTCCAGCCGTGAACTCGTCCTTACCACCCGCCACGATATTCTCCAGTACGCCATCACACGCCGGGAGCCTCTTCCCCCGGGCGCAGAAGAGTACTTTGACCACCCGTCGGTCATGAACAGCACTGTGAAACAACTCGACAAGCTTGCGATCATGCTCGTCCACGTGCAATGCCGTCTGGATGATTTGAAGCAGCAGTCATCGAGCGGCGACGACTGTGGCGAGCGTCGACGGCGCTATACAGAAGTCGTTGTCGAAGCGATGAAAATCAACGACCTGATGGGGGCGTGGAAACAAAGTGTCACCAACCCGGAATGGATGGCACAGTATGTCCTGCGGGAAGAGGTTTTGCCGACAATAGTGGCTGCCGGATTCTACGGAGCTCGATGCGCGGTTTGGGCCGACCTGGCTTACCCCGACATGTGGAATCTGTACCACAAATTGCGACTGCTGACGCTGCAGGTCATCCGGCAGGCTTACGCCGACGAGCCTAGTCTTGGTGAGAGTCCTGGGAGCGCCTCGATCCTTGAAAACACCAACTCGACAATGCAAGCTCTCGCCGATGCGATTTGCGAGACCGTTCCCTTCCATCTCGGCGACACGGTTGTTCCCACCAATCCTATATATTCCAAAGAGATCAATTTTCCCTATAAAGTCATCACCGACCCAGAGACGGGACGGACCACAAGCATCCCAAGTATGGAGACTGTCTACCGGAGTCGTGCCGCCGCATCGGGCGGGTGGAACATCTTTACCTACCTTCTTGTTCTCTACCGATTAGCAGAGCCAGAAGACGGCGCCCTGCCGCTGGTACTCCGTGATGGACAGCTGGACTGGATTAAGGGGCAGATCAAGAGGTTGCAAACGACCTTCTTGTTCTGCGACCCCGTATGGTACGTTTTCGGACCCTTTCGATTGATCTACGACCTTTTTGTCATCCACCTTTTGCTGACGCTCGGTCATCAGGTTCAAGCGTTTACCACCGAGGCATCTGATAGGGGGCGACAACACATTGGCACTGGACCAAACAAAAGTAGAGCCATGCTAGTGAAATGTCACCTTGGGAGCGGCCGCGGTGGCCATCGTCGTTGATTTCATGAAAGAAGTCTCGCCGCTTGACGGGGTGAGAGGGGCTCATGTCTGACAATTGAGGACATCGGAGGAGGCAACCTCGATCGCGACGACTATGACCGAATTCCAGGCTTGTGAGCTTCCGAGATATGTCCCTGGGCCCTATTGCAATTTGGATGATCTCACTACCGGCGGCGAGCTCCAAGCCGTGAAGCAATACTTAGGGCCGTTGCCAGCTGTGGCATTTAGCTCGCCATTTGAGCACATGTCAGGCCTCGAGCCCATGGCTTCGCAATCATTCTCGTCTCTAAATATGGGAGAGAAGAAAGGATTTCCGAACCTCATCTCCTCTCCTCCCCCACTCTTCGAACCTGGCCAGATGCGTCTAACGCACTGGCGGGAAGGAAAAAATGCATGAGGAAGGGAATAGCATGTCCCAGGGGATTAGGCATGATATACGTCTGCTATGGTCCCATGCATCCAGTGCGAAGCTCCTGACAGGGATCGTGCTGGAAGGATTCCATTACCCGAAACCAGCCTTGAAAGATTAAGGTGGAGGTTAATGTTCAATATGCATCTCGGATCAGAAAAGCAGGTGGGTTTTTGCATATATCGTATATATACATATACATCACAAACAGGACTCTGATAGTACGTTGTACATTAATAGGACTGCGACCAGCGGCTCGCGGCTTAATAGCACATCTGGGGTGCAGTGTATGATCTGAGTTGGCCAGGCAGATAGATACACAATAGATATACGTATTACCCACATCCTGCTGAACAAAGCAGTCGTTCGTCAATCCTATCTCTCCAAAGGAAAGGCCCGTAAGACTTGCAGGCGAAGAACCTTCCTCCGACCTAGTAGTGGACAGACCGCATCGTCAGCTGGCGGCTTGACTGAGATCGTCTATCAAGAGACATGGGGCGACGGGCCAGACGGATTCATGGATCGCTCGCTCAGCAGATGGTGGATTGATAGATTGATCTCTTCGGCCGTGGTTGTCTTCCTCTTCAACAATCAATGCAAGCCCCGAGCCAGCATGTCGTGCTTCAGACTATAGAGCCGATGAAGCGTTGTGCCACGATCCATCACAGTAGATGACGACAAGTCTATTGTGAGTGTATAAGTGCCCAACGTGAAGGTAACTACCTACGCAGGTGAACAATCCAACGGGGCAGATCCTTGCTTGGAAAGTCAACAATAACGCGACACCCTTTCTTTTATCTCGCACTTCGCAGAAAATCCACCACTCCGCGCGTATAGCCAACCAACTGGCTCAAGCGCCTTTCTTCCTTATCCAGCACGGCGCGCCAATCGAGCACGGCGTCGTTGAGTTCCTGGACTTCACCTATGAAGTCGCCGTGCAGTTTCAGGAAAACACTCATCCAAGTGTTGACCAGCTCGAAGGACTTTCTCAGCGCGAGTTGGCGGGTCAAGGCGCGCACAAAGATAGGCATTTCATGCAATGTGAGAGAGCGGATCTCGAGATCCGCAGCAGAAGGAGGCAGCGCCGCCAGATGGTCTGACAGGAGTGACGGGTCGTGGCGAGGGTCTGATGCGAAGTCCTCGAGGATTTTGGTGACTTGAGAATAATGTCCGGGTCCTTGTCCTTGCGCGGTTAATGCCAATCGCGAGATGCGTGACCGCTCACTTTCGTCGACCGGGTTCTCCTTCTCATGGGCCCATGCTGCTTGTTGAGAGGAGTCGTCGCCGCCGCTTGTGACGCCATTTGTGAGACTGGACCCGAGGAAGAAAGGGGCAGCCTTGGGCTTCTCGGGAGGTTGGATGGGTTTGTTGCGTTGGCGGATACTGTCGAGGTTGAGCAGTGTCTGCCATCTCGAAGCAGGGACCAGGGAGAGCGTGAGGAGGCTTTGGTCTAGTTGGTCTATTTCGGACGAGGCGTCCAGGGTCTCTATTGGGACATCGTCTTCGGGGTCGGCCTCGATGGCCAACTGGCTCGCCGCTTGGAATTCCGCGGTCTCGCTCAAGTCAATAACGCCGTTCACATCGTCGATCTGTCTCGTGGGGATATGCGCGAACAGAGCCTTGTTGGTCCAGATGTTGATCCCGCGCGCTCCGGCGTGTGCGGTGGCCAGGAATTCGCCGGTGCTGGAAAAGGCGACGCCGGTGCACGTGGCGGTCTTGAATGCGTCAACGAGATGGCCTGTGGCCAGGTCGAAGACGCGGACGACAGAGTCCATCGAGCATGTCACGACCCAGCGGCCGTCGTGGGAGAAGCAGAAGTCGTAGATCTGCCCGACGCAGCCCCACAGCTCGCGCACCGTCTTGCGAGTTTCAATGTCGACGATGCGGATACACAGGTCGTCGCAAGACAGTGCCAGCAGGCCTGAGACGGGGTTGTAGCGCATCGCTGTCGGCGTCGCACCAGTCATCACGACTTTCTCTAGAATCTTGCCGCTGGAAAAGTCCCAGTAGATGATCGCTCCGTCGAGACTGGTCGAGACCATGGTGCGGTTGAGGTTGTCGACAATCACTCCCGTGATGGCATCTCGATGACCACGTACAGACGGCGTCGTCGCCCGGTCTGTTTGCATCTGTTGGATTTTCAACTCCTTGGCCTGGCCGGGCTTGAGGCGAGGCGGGTAGCGTTGACGATGCGCGCCGGACTGCAGATTGAACATGTCGAGACTGCCGCCTGCCGACCCGACAATTGCAAAGGTGCCGCAAGCGGTGATGGCCACACTCGTCACGGGGGTGTGGTCGCCGGTCTCGAACGCCCATCTGCCTGCCTTTTTCCGGCCCCAGGACCAGGTCCGCGCGAACTTGTCGTCGGCATGGGCGGTGACTATGCTTTCCCAGCCCGTCATACTGACTTCTTCGGCGTTGGCCGTCTTGGTATTCGTCCACACGGGGCCATTGACAGTGCCCATTCCGCCGTCTCGGTTCAGTGAACAAGCCATGTCTATGATGGGCGGAGCTTTGAAGTCCTCCACCCCGGACGCGTCGTCGCTGAGTAGTCCGGCCTTCCGAGCTTTGTGCTTCACGGCGCCTTGACTCAATTCTGTACTTTGGCCATCCTTGCGCAGACTCAGCCCCCACAAACTTCGGTCTTGGGCCGCTGACAAAAGCCATTTGCCGGTTGCGTCCGAGCCATCGGAAGCGGCTGGGAGGAATTTGAGCTTCGTCACTGACGCCGCATGTCCACTTCTTTCGTGCAGCGGCCGTGGGATGGGAGAGAACGGGTTCTGATCGAATACCCACGACCGAAGAGCATTGTCCAGGCCAGAAGATATCAGCACAGCCTGGCCAGGTAGGAACTCGACCTTGTTCACGCCGGTTCCTTGTCCAAGATTGGATGTTTCGTGAGCGCCTCGCACCACGCCGACCACTTTACCGCCACGGTTCAGGTCCCAGAGCGTGATGTCGCCACTCTCGGTGCTGGAAGTTGCCATGACACCGTCCTTGCGCCCGTCCTCGCCAGCACCCATGCCATCGGAGCGGAAACTGATTGATGTGATTGGCTTTTTGGTGTTCTTTTGATGCAGCTCGAGAACAATCTCATCGGCTTCCACGTCCGTAATGACCAAGGAGCCGTCGGCGTATGCAACCGCCAACAGGCAGACGGCGGGAGCGGGCGCGAGCGCCGTCACTGAGCCAGAGCCGGCAGAAGGAGCAAGGATGGTGTGTACCAACCGACCAGTGCTGACATTGTAGATTTCGACCAGTCCGTCTCTTCTCCCAACGCAGATTTTATTCAGCAATGTCGGTAATGTGCAGACTGGCCCGGAGAAAATTCCACCCACTCGACTATCGATGGATGTCGAGGATGGCTGAACCGTCGTGTAATGCGCGTAGGAATCACTCTTCCAGACTTCAATTGCTTCGGCTCCACAGCCCACCACCCACGGTCCAAATATCACTATTTGCACAATCTCTTGAGGGTGTGTGTCATGGAGGCCTAGCTCTGCGATCAAATGTCCGCGTTTGAACACCCACAATCCCCGGGGTTCGTGGGGCTGGGTTCCGCCCCAGGCTGCAAAAACTCGATCACGGTGAGCGCATGTCGCAGTGATTGGTTTCGGACATTGTGGACGGCTGAGAAAGACAAGGTTGAGGCCTCGTCGCAGATCGTAGGTGTGCAGACTATTTCCGACCGAGGTGGTGATCTGAAATGTAGTTTTCCCTAGAGGAACCGATGTGAACGGGACTCTCGTGGGAGAGACGAGCCCGAGGGTCTTTAAACAGCTGGTCAGTGGGAAACTTCCAGTAAAGCAGGACTGGGGGAATCATTACCCTGAAGGGAGCGAAAAGTCGGGAACTCGTGGGAGGCTTTTTGTTGCTGGTCGTGACTAGGTCGTCCCTCCGTTGCCTTTTCGCAACAGGAAGTTCAACAGCATCTTCCATGACGAGACACACCGGATCCTCAATATCTCGGAGGTCTGGTTAGAGGAAAGTTGCCATTGTTTGCATTGGAGGAATTGTGGGTGGTGAAGAATTGGACATTATTTACTACCATCGTCGCTATACCATAATTTTTTTCTGCCTGCGCCATACAAAATGCTCTCCGTCTCCAACTGCGCATGACGTCGCGTCTCTGCAGCAAAACTCGCCCATTCTCGTATCTCGAACGACTTCTCGATTTCCCTTTTCGTCTCTATCTCATTAATTCGCGTCCACTCAACCCTCCGACTCCCGTGTTGCATGCCTCCTTCTCGAATCGCTATGGAGACAATGTCTTGAAAACCTAACAGTTTGCATGGCTCGGACCCCGGAGCAGTCTTCCCCGTCCTCGACTCAGGATATCCCGCCTCGACCGTGTCCCATCCAATGCTGAACCCGGCTACATGAGCCTGGTTACTTCTCCACACACTCTGTGTCCCGCTTAACTGCGGTACCTGCATCGCCGTCTATCCTCCCATACCACCATTGCCGTCTTCGAGTCCTCCGCCAACGATGGATCCTCACTCTCCTCTCCGGCGGGCTCCAACGAACACCTCCGACACCGACCTCGACGAGGCTGCTTCTCTCTCCGCCGTACAATCGACCGCCTCCTCCGTGACTTCAATCCGGCCCTCTCTTCCGACTGGTCGCACCCCATCTACTCATTCCTTGTTGGCAGCCCACAAGAGCACCGATGGTCGAAAGTCCGCCCATGCTGAGACCACGCGGGCTTCCGCAGATCGCTCCGGTACCAGTATGCCACCCCCTGCCACCAAGCCCATCACAGACAGAAGGTTCTCCAGTTCGATCTCTTCCATCCGGTCCTTCAGGAGATCCGAGGATGGCCCTAGAAGCCCGCCTGGTTCTATCAAGAGCTTTGAGGTAGAAAGGCTCCCATTTGGGGCCTCGCCGGGACCTCAAACTTCCACCACTGCTCTTGATCCTACTGTGGTTACCACCGCATCCACTTCACGTACCTCTGGTTTGCCTCTGCTTTCGACTCCCGCCAGTTCCCCGATCATTCCTAACCAAACAATTCTAGTGTCAGGATTTGCTTCTCACGGTAATGCCCAAGCAGTCGTTCCACAAAGTGAGCCTTCGCTTCCCGCCGGCCAGACGCTGGGGACTCCAGTTGAACCCGATGGGACCGAAACCGCCTTGCCCACGAGAGCCCCTCGAGTCACCCAGCCTCGTTCCACGTCTTCGAATCGACGTTTGAGCACCGCTGGATCTGCACGAAATGAAAGCGTGGGTGCCGATCATAAGGCGCCATTTGGCCGTATTGGAGTGTGTGCGCTAGATGTGAAGGCCCGGAGTCGCCCCAGTCGACAGATCTTGACCCGGCTGCAGGGAGATGGCGAGTTTGATGTCATCGTCTTTGGCGACAAAGCGATTCTCGACGAAGGTAGGCATTGCTACTTTTCTCCATTGTGATTACAGACACTGACTGTTGCAGACGTCGAGAACTGGCCGATATGGTAAGTCCCGTATTCAGAGGCGGACAAGGACGTCCTATTGACGTGAGCAAGTGATTATCTGATATCCTTCTTCTCGGACGGCTTCCCGCTCGATAAGGCTATTGCATATGCCAAGCTACGCAAACCATTTGTGGTGAACGACCTCCCCATGCAAAAGGTTTTGTGGGACAGGAGACTCTGTTTGAAGATCCTGGACCAGATGCATATCCCAACCCCCAGGCGTATTGAAGTCAACCGAGATGGCGGCCCAAAGTTGGAATCCGCCGAATTAGCACAGCACGTCCGCGCCTTGACGGGCGTGGTCCTTGAAGGGCCAGAAGACGGTACCGGTGGAGGCGCTCCTTTGACACAAAAGGTCGAGCTCGTAGACGAGGGCGACACCATTGTCGTTGATGGAAAACACTTCAAAAAGCCGTTTGTCGAGAAGCCGGTCAACGGGGAGGACCACAACGTCATCATCTACTTCCCCAAGAGCCAGGAAGGCGGCGCTCGACGATTGTTCCGGAAGATAGGCAATAAATCCTCAGAGTACGATCCCAACCTGATTGTGCCGAGGTCCCTCACGGAAGAGAACAGTAGTTATATCTACGAACAGTTTCTGAGGACGGAGAACTCAGAGGACGTCAAGGCATACACCGTCGGTCCCAACTACTGCCATGCTGAAACGAGGAAGTCTCCAGTGGTTGATGGTTTGGTCCGCCGAAATACTCATGGAAAGGAGCTACGATACGTTACCAAACTCAGCGAGGCCGAGAGGGAAATGGCATCCAAAGTTTCTCAAGCCTTCGGCCAGCGCATCTGCGGTTTCGATATGCTGCGAACCGGCACCGCAAGCTACGTGATTGACGTGAACGGTTGGAGTTTTGTCAAAGATAACGAGGACTACTACAATGATTGCGCAAGAATTTTGAGAGGCATTTTCCTGGCTGAAAAGTTCAAGAAGGAAAATGGCATACTAGACGAGCAGACGTCTGAGATAGGAGCCGATGGGTCTCACCACCGCCGGCACGGTACTAATCACTCGCATCGTTCAGCACTCAAGACGATCCTCAGATCGCCTAGCATGACGAAGCTCTCCCAACACCTGCCATATTCTTCACGGCATCACGCAGGGAGTATTTCGACATCGACAAAGACATCATCCGCGACGACTCCCTTAAGCTCGCCTCCAACCATAGAGAAGGACTCGAATGCCGCTGTTCCTCCGGCTACCATCGACAATGCAGATCTTCTTCCTCCCCCAAAACTTGCATCCTCGGCCCCGGCGGGGCTATCGACAGAGCCAATAGTCCCCATCAAACAGCCGGAGGAGGTAGCACCACTGCCAGCATCGAAACATTCCTGGAAATTGAAGGGAGTGGTCACAGTCATCAGACATGCCGATAGAACTCCAAAGCAGAAGATCAAGTTTACAGCCCATTCGCAAGTGTTTGCGGATCTTCTGAAAGGACATCACGAAGAGGTGCTACTCAAGGGCGAGGCGGCTCTGGCAAGTGTCGAGGCAGCGGTCAAGATTGCACAGAAAGAAGGCCTTGAAGACCCGGATAAGTTGCGAAATCTACAAATTGCGCTTGCTAAGAAGGGCAAGCAGCCTGGAACCAAAGTTCAGATCAAACCGATGTTCCGAAAGAGAAAGCCCGAAGAGATGACCCAGGCGTCAAATGATGCTCTAAGAGCCACCAGTCCAGACGGGTTGGCTGCAGAAGCTGAACCTTTCCATTTGTCAGAATCTCCCTCCACCGAGCGAGCAGGGTCCATCTCGGACTCCAAGGACCTGGGGCGAATGCAGGCAAGGAGCGACTCAATATCCGGGACGACCTTCTCTCGCTTCTCGGCAGCAGAGAACGATCTCGTCCTTGATAAATTACAATTGGTAATGAAGTGGGGAGGCGAACCTACACATTCCGCTCGATACCAATCACAAGACCTGGGCACCAACATGCGCGACGACTTCAAACTCCTCAATCGGGAGCTACTCGAGGATGTGCGCATCTTCACAAGCTCCGAGAACAGAGTGCGGACCAGCGCACAGATCTGGGCCGCTGCCTTTCTCGATCGCCAGGACCTTCCGGAAGACTTTATCACCGTCCGGAAAGACCTATTGGACGACTCGAACGCGGCGAAGGACGTTATGGACAAAGTCAAAAAGAAGCTTAAGCATCTCCTACGAGAAGGAAGTGTTCCTGAAGAGTTTGCATGGCCGAAAGATGTGCCCGAGCCGTATGCGGTGATGCAGACCGTCATTGAGTTGCTCCGATTCCATCGGCGGGTGATGCGGCACAATTTCAAGAAGCTCGCAACGGGAGCCACCGCTTCCCTCGCTGCTCTGAAGGATTCTGCGGAAGGCAAAGATAGCAGCAGCCAGCCCAAAGAATATGTCAGTGTTGCCTCCATCCAATCTAGGTGGTGTACAGGAGAGGATCCCGACTTGTTTAAGGAGCGCTGGGAGAAATTGTTTTCCGAATTCTGTGACACTGAAAAGGCCGATCCTAGCAAGATCTCGGAACTGTACGACACCATGAAGTACGATGCCCTGCACAACAAACAATTCCTCGAATGGGTCTTCACTCCAAGCCAATCACTATTGGAGGAAATGGCGAAGGACGATAGCATTCCCTCTTCGAATCCTCAGCCTCCGCCTGAACCAGAACGAAGTGATGAACCCTCTGCTTCAACTGGCATTGGTCGTCATGAAAGTATGGTCTCGTCTAGTGGGAGCATTCATGAACGGCATAGCTTCGCCCAGAAGATTGGACTTAGAAGACAATCCATTCTGAAGCAGCCACTTCCCACGCCGCCTCTCATGTCGTGGGAGCAGGGTGCCTCATACTTCAAACTCTTCACCGGTTCCGGGGACAGTCGGTCTATGGTGGACCAGAGACTGAGCCGGCTGAGAGAGCTCTATCGGTACAGTAAGATCCTCTTTGACTACATCGGCCCACAGGAATATGGAATCAGCAACGACGAAAAGTTGGAGATTGGACTCCTGACATCCCTTCCATTACTCCGAGAAATAGTTTCGGACCTGGAAGAACTGCAAGCCTCTGGGGACGCAAAGTTTTTCGTGTATTTCACCAAAGAGTCGCACATTTACACGCTGCTCAACTGCATCATGGAAGGCGGCATCCACACCAAGATCAAGCGGTCCACGATTCCCGAACTCGACTACCTGTCACAAATCTGCTTTGAATTGTACGAAGCCAAAGACGCCGAAACGGACGAATCGACCTATTCGATCCGCATCTCCATCTCTCCTGGCTGTCACACCATCGACCCTCTCGACGTCTCCCTTGACTCTAAGCACGCCATTGGAAGCGCGCAGAGACGGTCGTTGACAGACCACCAGGACTGGAAGGAGGTGATTTCGACCTTGAAGGCCAAATTCAACACCGTGCAGCTGCCCAAGTCGTTCCTCGCCGTCAATGTGAGTTACAAGCATGAACAGGAGGCGCAGAGAAGAGCGAGCTTGATGCAGGGCGAAGCGGCCAAGGCGGCCGCCGCGGCGGCGGCTCTTGGGGAAGGTGAGGAGGACATGCAGGTAGACGAAACCATGGCAGACGTCGGCCATGATCAGTCCAAGGATGAGGCGGACGAGGTGGCGGGGAATACAGTGCCGATCGAATTGCCTTCCTCTGAAACAACCACTGACGTGGAGATGTCTCCCAACCCTCCTTCCTAGGCGTCGACATCGACATGGTGGTGCGGTGTGTCGAAAACCCGAACAGCGATGGACGGACAAGAAGAACGAGTTATGCTTCGTGTGTGAACTCGACATTGCAAGGCTGGAGAGAAGAGGAAAAAGCGGCGCGCAGAACAATCTTCCCCGTTGTACACCTTGCTTTGTATATGTATATGTTCGTTGGTTGGTTGCTCGCTTTCCGAAAGAATGTTCCGATTGTTGTCTCATCACCTCTCCCCCCTTCTTTCGGTACGCCACACAGCGTGCAAGAAAGGGGATTAGTCGATCAGATGGTGCGTGAATGGCTTTGTACAAATCGGGGCAAAGGAGAGGCAAGACAATGCCAGACAAGAGGTCTGTCTGGCTGTCTCTCTTTCTGTCTGTTGGTATGATTGATATTGTACAGGTATAGAGTTGACGGGTTGTTATCAAGAACAGATGAGCATGGATCCCCAGACCTGACGAGGGATATGTTTGATCCGGTCCAGCTGGACTGGGCTGGGCTGCTGGGCGGCAGGTCGAAATCCAGTACTGCATGTTGAGACTTATTCAGCTATGGGTATACGTACGTACAGTATAGCATAGATAGATAGATGTCTTAGCTGGCTGTGTATACAACAGACCTACCTATAAAGACACCCAAGGCATGTCCAGTGAAAGCAGGAATAGAGAAACTCATTGTGTTTGATCACTAGATACATGCCCCGGTCTACGTACAAGCAAGATGAAGATAGTTCACCCTCTTAGACGAAGAGAATGATACAGTGGAGACGTATCTCGTGTGCAACAGGGTTTCCCATCTCCCGCAGCCAGTGATGGAGCAAAGATAAAGGTGATATGAATAGATTGAAGTCTGGAGATGGTGGAAAATGCCATTTGATGTCAAATCTTTCTTGAGTATATGAATGAATCTATCTATTTTCTAGAGTTGCAGTTCTAGTCTTATTCACCCCTCTAGGCGTCGGCACTGTTGTAAATGTCTAATGCCTCACCTCACCAGTCTATTCGAGACACCTCTTCCCCGGACAATGTGCCAATATAATCGATCCAATCCGATCCGTCCTGACAATGCTTCATCGTTTTCCACGATATCTGCTGTGAGCAACCAGCTACCTCCAGTAGAGACCATGAATGATGAGCTCTGTTCATCTTGTTTCTGTTTGTTGGCTTTGGAAACGTCGCCCTCTTATCTCCCTAGGATTGGGCTGGGTCCAAGTCTGTTATGTATTGTCGGAGCCGTGTCCATGATTCTGATCTCTGGTCGATGGAGCGTTCGGTGGCCTCAGCGTTGAATGTGCGCATTGCCGATGATCCCTGGAGGGACCCCGGGTCTCTAGAAGGGCGGACAGCAGTTGTGCAAACCCCGGGTTTGCGTTGAGATGTCCCAAGGCTGGTATTGTGCACTGGCCGACCGAGTGCAGTCGAAATGCCCAGGGATTGGCTCCGAGGTCGACAAATATAGTAAGCGTCCACCGATGGTCGTGTTGTTCGTTGGTCGGAAACACCTCATGCGGTCTTGCGACGCGCCCTCAGGTGTAGAGTTCGAGTCGTAGGGCTTCTGGAAGGTTTTCACGCGCGTGTGACTGTGTCCTGTGGGACCGGTGTCGAGGGAGCTTGGACAGTGGGTTGCTTGACCGTACGAATCGTTCCAAAATTGGTCGCATGGATCATGCTTGGTATCGACGCTTTGAGAAATTCCCAGAGGACATGCGAGCGAGTTTCGGGAGATGTTGATCAGCGTTTGTCGGACCCTGGGCAGCAGAAAGCCGTGGCCGACCCTGAAAAATTCAGGTAGAGATTGAGTATTCATATTTCGTGTAGGGTGCATCCAAAAACTGCCAGGGAGAGGTTTGGATGGACACAGTTCGGTCCGGTAAAGGACTCGTGACGGGCTTGATTGAGGCCATTGTAAGAAGAAAATTGTCGAAGTTGTCAAAGAAAGCGGGTTATAGTTTCGTGATTCCCCCTCGTCCTAGTTTGTTTTGAGCCCGCTGAATGCTTCCTTGATCTCCTTGATTTCCAGCATCCTGCCTTTCTCCATCTCTTGCAATAATCTGATGTTCTCCTGCTTCAATTCCATGAAATCTTCATCCAGTTTGTTGTGCCATGGGTAAAGGACGAAGACCTGGAATGCGAGCGCAGTGGTCGCAATCAGGAAATTTGTAATGGAGAAACGGCGAGCGACGGCTGGCATGTTGACGGCTGAGTTGTTCTACTGGACTGTAGATAGATTGGGAATGAAGGGAGGATGATTGTTAACAAAAGTCACACGACAGGAGGAATCAACTCTTTTGGTTGGAGAGGCACTGGAGAACAGACTGAGTGAAAACAATGAGCACGAACGGTCCAAATTGGAAAACGAGAAAAAAGAGAGCCAGAGGGAAATCCAATCTTACGGCACATGCCCGCGCCTTATGAGGAACTCGCTGTCGACCCGATACCGGCAACTTCAGTCGTGGTGTTGGCACTCTTTCTGATGACCCGTGACAGAAGTGGAGGGTCTCTGACCATTTGTCTCGGCGTCTATTGGTTGTGACGGAAAAGCCAGAGGCTCGCTTAGAGCAGAAGGAGCAGTTGGGTAACCGCCGCCATCTCGCCAGGGCACGGCGTCTGAAATGGGTCAAAGACGATCGGACATTGCCGGAAGAAAAAGCGATTAGCTCGTGCGGCGGGCGGGATGGCGGCAGGTCTACCACCCTAGTCTGAAGGGATGGAGAGGTCTAGACTCAGCTGTGGGCGGACGGTCGAACTGGAGGTATTTAGGTCGGTGGCGTCTGTGATCTGTCAGACATTGTGTGAAGGTCGACTCGACAGCCACGACAGCCATTTCAAGTCTATCTTTACTGTCAGGAACCTGAAGGATTGAGAGAAAAAGGCGCAGGAGGAAAAGAAACGCAGAGACGCGGGGTCCAAATTGCCAGGAAGAAGAACCACGTGACTTATAGGCGCACGTGAGACCGAAAAATCCTCGCCGGAAGAATGATGATCCACCACCGAGTACCAGATCACCTGATGTTCATGTTTCATTTTCAGGGGCTTCGCTTCGAGTTTCTTCGACATGCAGAAACACCAAAGACCAAACACGCCCTTTGTCTACGCTCCCCCACCGGTCCCCAGTCAGCTTCGAAACCGTTGCTGTGTCTAACACATCTAACACCTAAGCGACCCCTTCAGCCCCGTCCACACGCTTGCGTCGGCCCTGATGTGGGGGTGAAGCGCCATTTCCGCTCCCACCACTCGCAGCGTTCATCTATGCCTCGACTCTTTCGCTTGTCATGCACAGAGACACAGTAGGAGGTGTTATCTGTACCTCGGATAACCACGAGATAGGTCTCCAATCTACATCACTCCGAACTGCTTTTGATACTGCAGCATTCAGCTCAGAAGACACCGGGACTCTGAGCCCTGCTGCACTGGTCTTTCCTCTGACGTGAACAGTCGACGGATGACCTTGTTGTTCAACATCCCCTACTGTCGCACTGGCACATCCCGCGCCCCTGCCAAGCGAGATCCTCAACTGCCATAACCTGGGACGTTTCAGAATATCCTTTCTTGGTACAACTTCTCACAGTATACACGTATACACAGACACACAGACAGGCGAGTCGCCCTCCCAAAAACGGTGAGCAGTACATTTGCGTGCGTGTCGAAAGCATGATCTCCATCTCATCGCCGTCTGGGCGGTTTCAACCTCGCCTCGGGCGTCTATCGGTAGGGCCATGAAGCCCAATTCGAAACCGTACCTGTTTTGGTCCACGCATGCCACCGAAGCAGAGTCCAGCTTTCCTTCCAAGGTAGGTTTAAACATTCGAACTGGCACCCAAGGGATGCTAGGCATGGCACGGGACGGGACTCAAGCTAATAGTTAACTGGACACTTCTTGCAACTTGAATGTCTTGTTCTTCTCTTCATGTGCGCTGGTCGACTTGTCCGGAAGGACATTACGTTTATTGATTGTTCGTTTACGTTCGAGGCTGGACCTCTATACTGCCCAATACACGTTTTTGTGTGCCGCTTTTGCCGGGCTTTCGCTATTGAAACCCAACATACATTCAGCCTCGTTGATTATCGCGCGTGGACAGCATGTCTTCCAACAAGCGGGCCCGCCACTTCGACAGGTCCAAGATTGCACCGCTCAAGGAACAAACATACTTGTTTGCAGAGTCAAGGTTGACAAGGCGGCAAGGTCCAGGACGGCCTGTTCCACCTTCGCCGGAACTAGATGACATATCATCCGACGAAGATGATTCTGTAACAGACGACGAACAATCCGATGAAGAGGGAGAGGCCCATAACATCAATCCATTCGATCCCGGTGCTGCCATGCGATCAACCAGCTCGAGCATTTCTCAGACCACCTCGACGGCGGACAATCCATTCATTCCCCAGTCGACCGTCACCGGGTCTGCGAGTCGAGCTGACCAAGAGACTCCCTCGTATTCTGCAACCTCTGCAGCCACAGGCACAGGCACAGTCACAACATCGACGACTACGCTTGATCGTCTACCCCAGGTCGCCACCAATGCAGCGTCGACGAACACCGACACTCCCAATCCTACACTGGGGAATTCAAAGTCACCCTATACCGTGTCTGCAATCGTGATAGCGTCAGTTCTGGCCGCCGTCTCCGTTGCGGCTATTGCATATATCCTCTTCCGGTACTGCACACGGCTTCGAGCCAAGATAGCAATCTACCGCGGCCGGAAAGGCCAGCGTCTTTCCGAAGAGGAGGACGGAACCTCTGGGCCACTGGGAATGTCCCAAGCCAACCATCCAGGCGTGGCGGATGTGTTAGGGGAAGGTTCAGTTTGGCTGAACAATTCTTCGAGTACCATCGCCACCACTCCAGCGCCGGCTTATACTAGGGAGAGGGAGAGGGAGAGGGAGAGGGAGAGGGATGTGGCCACCACTCTACCCTCAGCGCCCACTCGAGCTCAAGCAGTAGCAGCCACGCCGGTGCAGAAACAGAAACAAAACCAGAAACAAAAACAAGACGAAGCCAACGATCTTGAAAAAGAAGACCCTTTCGCCGATCAAGCGTCTCTGTCTCTGTCTCGGAGCAACAGCAGCGGGACCATGCGAAGCGTGACAAGCGACCCTCGCCCTCTCCGCGGCGCCATCGACAACGATATCGCCAACCCTCTACCCACATACAGCCGCGCTGGAATGATGAAAGATCCTCCCGACACACGCTCTCAGTCATACGGGACTACCGACAACAACATAAGATCTCATCCAGGCGGCCTGACCAACAATCCACCCACAGTCGTTATTCTGGACCGCACTCAACAACCTCGCCCAACAACCCCACAAAGACCAGCTGCTGTGCCTAGTCCTAGTCCTAGTTTTCCGCCGCGCCAAAGCATCCCTGTTCCGGTCTCGACTTCGAGTTCGATCTCACCCTCGTCTCGTTCGACACATCCAGCCCCTGCTCATCCAGACACCACAGACACCACGCCTGCCTCACAATACTTCCCTCTGTCCATGCCTATGACTCTGCCCATACCTAAGCCTATGCCCTTGCCCCTGCACGTGCCTTTACATTCCCCCAATTCCTACTCCGACATCGATCCCACCTCGGCCATCGAATCTCCAAGAAGCCAGTACCAGCCTCGCATGCGAAAATCCATCACCCCGTCCGAGAGTGTTTCCAATGCACCATGGTCACCACTGCCGCTCCCGCTCCCGTTCCCGTTTCCCATCGATCTCATGCCGCCTGCACTACGCGCCCCCGCGCCCGCGGCAGCTTTCATCAACTCCCGATGGAGCCAGAACTCGTCGAGCATCAATGGACGAACCACCACCCTCACCAACATGGATAAGGGGAATATACATGGACTTGGTAGGACCAATTGACACAGGCACCAGGGCGCGGACAGAGACGGGGACAAAGACGGGGATGGGGTGCATGGTTGACGGTGTACCGATAAACGATACCTCCGCCGACGTCCCAAGAGATAGTCTGCGCGGCACGTGAGACTAGCAAAAATGGGAGAGTCTCGCAGCCTCTTCTTATTCTTTTGTCTCTCTCTCTCTCTCTCTCTCTTTCTTCTGTACTGAAAAGAGACAAGGCCATCACCCGGGATCTTACATACATCAATCGAATCAAGGGGTACCTATCCATCTCATCACGGATCATGCCTCATATAGGTAGAATCAAATATGTTCGTCATGTTCCTCCATAAAGTACATTATAGACTTAAAATGGGTACTTGTATCCTACATATCCTACACTACCTACACTACCTGTCTACAATACCGTTGCACCGCCTGGGATTAGTACTTAGGGTGTATGTACATAGGTATACCTATATATACCCATACATGTCAGGTCAGGTCAGGTCAGTATGTATGTATGTATGTATGTATGTAATGGAAGGCTGGAGAAATTAGTAAGGAGATCCATGTCCTTGATAACTCATTCGTATCGTAGGAATAATGTAGAATTACCAGGATCGAAGGCTAAAGTCGACCTACCTCGGTAGGTAAGGTACATACCGTATCTACCTGAGGTACCAACCTAGGTAGGCCGTCATGAATCGATACCTGCATACCTGGAAGCTATCGTCCTTCCGCCAACCAGCCAAAGAAAAGAAATCTCCTGCGCTCAATCGTTGGCATTGGTTTGTGCTAGAACTACCATGTCCGTGCCCTTCATCTGCTTGGCTCGGCTCAAGCGCTCTCGATTCTTAGAAAAAAGAGTCTCGAGAACGCAACACTCCAGACGCAACCATCTGACGCACCACTCATTTCAGACCGTTCTTGGCCTTGAAAGCAGCCAACAAACCCGCCGTGGAAGAGTCGTGGTCATCACCCGCACCCTCGGTCTCAAGCTCCTTCTGGATATTCTTGGCCAGGACCTTGCCGAGCTCCACACCCCACTGGTCGAAGCTGTTGATGTTCCAGATGGCACCTTCCGTAAAGACCATGTGTTCGTAGTAAGCGATCAACGCACCCAGCGTTCCCGGGGTGATCTTCTCGGCCAGGATATTGGTCGTGGGTCGGTTGCCCAGGAAGGTCTTGTGGGCCACCAACTCATCCGGAGCCCCTTCGGCCTTGACCTGTTCGGGGGTCTTGCCGATCATGAGAGCTTCGGCTTGGGCGAGGAAGTTGGACGCCAGCATGCGCTGATGCAGGCCTCCTTCCACGGGGTTGTGGGAGTTGGCAGCCAGGATGAAGTCGGCCGGGATGAGTTTGGTGCCCTGGTGCAACAGTTGGAAGAATGAATGTTGGGCGTTGGTGGCGGGTTCACCGAAGAAGATGGATCCCGTCGTGTATTTGACATACTCGCCCGTTCGGGTCACTGCCTTGCCGTTGGACTCCATGGTCAACTGCTGCAGGTAGGCCGGGAACCGGTGCATGTATTGGTCGAAGGGAGCGACGAGATGGGTCTGGGCGCCGTAGAAATCCGCGTACCAGACACTCAGGAGACCGGCAATGACGGGAATGTTCTGTTCCAGAGGCGCGGTCTTGAAGTGATGGTCCATAGCATGTCCTCCGGCGAGGAACTCGCGGAAGTTGTCGTATCCGATGTACAGGCACACAGACAGCCCGATCGCCGACCAGACGGAATATCTGCCCCCGACCCAGCTCTCAAAGGGAAACATGTTCTTGGTGTCGATGCCGAATTTGGACACCTCCTCTTTGTTGGTGGACAATGCGACAAAGTGTTTGGCGATGTCGGATTCCTTTGCAGATTGCAAGAACCATTTCTTGGCCGTTTTCGCGTTGGTCGTGGTCTCGGCCGTGGTGAAGGTCTTGGACGCAACCAGGAACAAGGTGGTCTCTGGGTCGGCGTCGTGGAGGGCTTCAGCAATATGCGTGCCGTCGATGTTGGAGACAAAGTGCAGTGTCATGGCTCTGTCACCATATGGCTTTAAGGCTTCCGAGACCATGACAGGGCCGCTGGAAACATGTCAATTAAACAGTACCGACGGTGGGGCACTCCTGACTTACAGGTCAGAGCCACCAATACCAATATTGATGATGGTAGTCAACTTCTTGCCGGTGTAACCTCTCCAAGTACCACTTCGGATCTGTTCAGAGAACTCTTTCATGTGCTCCAAGACAGCGTTGTTCTCCTCCACCACACTCTTGCCGTCCACAGCCATGGGCTGATTCGTGACGTTTCGTAGGGCGACATGATAGACCGCTCTCTTTTCCGTGAAGTTGATCTTCTCGCCAGCAAACATCTGATCCCGCAACTCCTCGAGCTTGGCTTCCTTGGCCAGATCGATCAGGAGCTTGAGGGTTTCTTCGGTCAAGAAGTTCTTGGAGAAGTCAAACAAGATCTCGGAGTTGTCGGCAGTGTTCTTGAACACTCTCTTGAACTTCTCGAACCGTTGAGGGTCTTGGGCGAAGCATTCTTTGAGGACGAGGTTGCGGCCCACCTTGTCGTGGTGGTTAACCAGAGCCTGCCATGCGTTGAGTTCGGTGGCCTGCGAGAAGCCCGGCATTTTGAAGGATGTTCTACGACGGTGTAATGCGGTCTGGGTCTATATTGTACCAGTTAGCCAGCCGGAAGACATTGCACAATGAATTGTGCGTCGCAGTCAGTGAGGAGCAGTGGGTAACTCGTGAGCTGTCTCACGTCGACGTCGACGCCGGTGAGACGCGGGGAGTTGCGGTCGCAGTAGAACAATGCGGAAAGCGAACGGATCTCGCAGGGGAGATACTCACGATCAAGACAGATGGATCAAGGTAGATTGGCGCGGCAGACAGACCGGCGTATGTATGTCTTTAGGAGTTGTACGGTAGAGAGGAGCGAGTCGTGGTAAACGTGAAGCTGAGAAAGATTCTAGTCACGGAGGAGGGGCAGATTTTGTGTATGGATCGACCGGCCGGCGGGATTGACATTGACGCAGCTATGACAACGAACAAGATGATGTAACAAAACCACGCAGCCAGAGTGTGGACTCTCTTCCTCTCT
The DNA here is from genome assembly GCF_000585585.1 of Capronia coronata CBS 617.96. Taxonomy (NCBI): domain Eukaryota; kingdom Fungi; phylum Ascomycota; class Eurotiomycetes; order Chaetothyriales; family Herpotrichiellaceae; genus Capronia; species Capronia coronata. The sequence continues at coordinate 2,897,398 of NW_006912895.1, read as the reverse complement.
TCTCTCTCTCATCCTTTTCTCCTTCTCGTCCCGGCCCACTGCCAACTGTCACTATCTGCTCTTCTCTTTTGCTTATAGGTTCCACAGCACGTAAATTCCCACCATCAGGACACCAATCATCCCGTCAGCATCCCGCAGCTGATTAAGCAGCCACCAAGCTCTCATCCCAATTGAGAAAGCACCACTGCTTGGGTCTCCGTGCTGTGCCGGTCAAGTAGAACGAACACACTGTTGTACTCATTACACAGCCTCAACGGTGGGACAATTACAAGTAGAGAAAGGTTCTGACGCTACTTCTCCATCAAAATCGAGATCAAGATACATCCCAGTCTATAGTGACAAAGCATATGTGCTTCTTCCATCCCTGTTCCAACCGTTCTCTTCATTATATCCAAAGAGCAGCCATAAACATGAAACAACCCAGGGCAAACAAAGAGGTGGATGATTGGGCGTGCAGATCAGCCGCCGCCCCCTTATAACCACTAATAGGAGGTTTAATGCTCGAGGTAGGCTTGGATGCATTGTAGTTGGTGGCCGCATGCACAGTGACATTGGTGACCGACATTGTGGAAGTGGTGGTATTCAGGGCCACGGTGGTGGAATTGCCGTAGGGCACCATGGAACTCGTGACCGGGAGGCCTGTGGTGGCAGCACTCAGACCGCAACCGGGCGTGGTAGCACTGACACTAATAGTGTTGGTGGTAGTCAAGGTAATTGTTGTCGTATAGGTCGTGGTATTTGAATCAGATGTGGGCATCACGACGGCGACTGGGGGGCCAGAGGTAATCGATGTAGCAGACGAAGCAGCCGTCGACACCACAACACCAGTTGTTGTGACTGTGCTGTTGTTGTGGTTGGCAGCGTCATCATCACAGTCCGGACCGCCACGAGAGCCATTGTTTAGGACGCAGTGTGAGCCGGTGGACGAGCACTTGAACGTCGCAGGGCAGGCGTCTGGACTACAAGTCAGCACAAATATCCGCGGGCAAGGGAACGAGAACAGGAACTTGTTGCACTTACATTGGGTTTGACAGCAAGTCTCACCAGCTTTGGGATTGTAGCAAGCATCAGTTCCACACTGGACATAGTCGGCACCGCAGCTGCTGCAGTCGCCAGCCTTGCTAGGCGCACAGGTCTTTTCATGATAGAATCGAGTAAGCATACCATGCTCCTGCTTCGATTCGGCAGAGCATTGAGCTGCGGTAGCCATGAAGGCCGCAAGGACAAAGGCTGTGATCGAACGCATGGTGACTCAGGTACTATAAGCAAGTTCAGAGATCAAGGAAAGACAGGATTCTGGTTAGTAGATCAGATTGAAACGAAGGTCTGAGATTGCAGCTAGGTGGGGAGGAAGAATCGAACCCATCCAGAAAGGCATGGCGATTAATATTGATGCGTGAGAGGTCTTTGTGCCGAAATTGGAAGCATCAACAAAGGAACGTCGACATTGCATCTTGGACTGTGTGAGCCGCTTTCATGATACTGGAGGTCACACAAGACAAAAGCTCAGACACGGTCGAAGCCGTGGAGCCGATCAATCCCCGGGAGACCAGCCTGGTTCAAGCCTGCCGGAGTCGGAATGCAGTAAATACATTGTTTGCTTGTGCCTGGCAATGAAGCAAATCAAGTCAAGAAGGCGGTTAACAGGTAACCTGATATATATCCCGATCTGACACTCCAGATGGTGGCCAGAATGAACATGGTGGCAGGCGAAGGGAACCAAGGACAAAGAGAGCCGCTTTCGACCTGACGGTCAATGCACACAGAGCACGCCCTGGCCGCCAAAATGATATTTGCATGCAGCGATGCTCAGTAGATCTCAGGGCTGAACTAAGTCAAGGGTTCATCGAGTCGTACATGGCAGAGAGACATGGACTGTAGGCTGTTGGTTAAGTGGTGATAGCATTGGACTTATGTAGTGGTTGTGGGAGCAGGAGGATGCGGAAGTCGAGAAAGCAAACTTGACATAATTTGCTCCGCCGGTGAATGTCCGTTGCCAAGACCGCCGATTGATTGCACGTGACTTCACGTGACTCGCTTCTCGGTATTTCCTAACAGCTCGTCCACACCAGTGTCTTCAAGTTCGGCATTATTTCTTACCACTGGCATTCTCGTCCACAACACTATGGGACCAATGGAGTCTCTTCATCAGCGCTAAAACAGCCATCCGAGCAGAACCGAGTTATTCGAGTAGTAATCCTCAGTTGCACTAAAATACTAACCCTCCTCCTTTCATCTCGAGTCAACCCAGGCTCTTGTTCCCTCCCTTCATCTCCTATCCTATCCTAACTATAGACTAGCCTTCATTTGCTCCTGCTTAACCCTATTGAGCACGCCATAATCCCAATCCTCTTTGATGAGATCCGCGGCCCTCTCGGCAACCATGTAGACGCTGCTGACGATATTCCCAGAGACATGATTCGGGAAGACGCTCGCATCGACGACTCGGAGATTCTGCACTCCGCCACGCACCTTGAGCCGTGAGTCAACGGTGTCGCCCATCGCGCAGGTTCCGCAGCTATGGTATTCGCCAATGCAAACCTCGCGAACGGCAGCGCGGCGTTGTTCAACGGTATCCAGTGCCGGGATGATGCTTGGATCCGGCTGAACACGGGGCCCCAGTTTGCCCTTCAGCGCGGGCGCGTCGTGAGCAAGAGCTTCGAGGAACTTGATGCCTGCTGCGAGTACGGCCACGTCGGCCTCGTGATGTAGATACGCCGGGTCGACTTCAGGGTAAGTGGTTGGGTCGGCGGATGTGATGTGGACGTGGCCCCGAGATGCGGGGTACTGTAGACACACGACCAGAGAGATCCCGTCTGGGGCCGAGGTGTCTGCTGGGGGTGGCCAGAGTTGGCTCTGGTCCGACACGCCGTGCTTGAAGTCGCCCGTGGCCCCAATGAAGACGAACTGCAGGTTTGCAGAGTGGGAGTTGCGCAGGTGCGCGATCACTTGGTCCAGTTGTTTCTTCTGAAACGGGGTGGCGGAGGCTTGCGTCGAGGCGATTGAGTCAACGATCTGATCCAGCTCGCCTTCCTCGAGAAATAGTGCGCACGGAAAAAAACCTTGGACTGTTTGAATCGCGGTCAATGGCCCGCCTTGGTTCTCGGTCAGCGCTTTCTGTGCCGCCGCCATCACTTCCGGTTTGTAGATCGAGTCGCCTGACATCTGACCTTCGGCGAGCTGGTACACCGTCCCCGTAACCACGTGGTCCTGGTAGTTGTTGCCGACGCTGGGCAGGTCTACCAGGCATTCGACGCCCGCGGCCTGCAGGATCTTGGGGTCGCCAATGCCTGACAGCTCGAGGATTTGCGGCGAGTTGATGACGCCGCCGGCAACAATGACCTCGCGGTTTGCTTTGATCGTATGTTTCTGCCCGTTGTGGATGAACTCCACTCCTACGGCTGTTTTGTCCTCGAGGATGATCTTGGAGACCAGTGATTCGGTAATGACTTTGAGGTTTGGCCGGTGTTCGTTGGGTTGGAAATATCCACGAGCCGCATAACTGCGTTTCCCTTTATCCGGTCCCGTCCGCACCACCGCCCCAAGAGTATTGTAGAACCCTATATGATCGCCGCTCCAAGGGTCAGTGGGCTTCTTGTCAAATCCTGAGGCTTGGTCTGCTGCCTTGACTATGTCGTCCTCGATTGGAAGCCGGAAGTCATTGAAGCTGGTGTGAACAGGTCCGCTGGTGCCGTGGTTCCCACTGACAAACGGCATGGATGATCTGTCGGTGATGCTTTCGTCAATGGGCTCCAAGGTCTGGTGCTTCCGCATGTATTCCTTCATCCTCTTCGAAGACCAGGATGGATCGTTTGCAAGCTCCGCCCAGTCATTATAATCCTGGTCTGAGCCGCGGACATACCTTACCGGCAAGTCAGCATGTCACCTTGGCCAGGGGTTAGGTCGATGCAGTCGACATACATCATGTAGTTGATCGCACTGCTTCCACCTAACGCACGTCCACGTGCGACCTGATGGACTCTGTCCTTGTTCCCGGCCTAATGATTTCATAAGCCTAAACTCAGATAGGAGTTGGAAAGGTATCGCACTTGAGGGACAGTGTCAAAAGCCCAATCATACTCCTTGTTGCCCAGCATCTGAATAAACATGGCAGGAATGTCGACGAGGGGATCTCCAAGTCTGTTCTTCCCAGCTTCGATCACTCCGACCGTAATTTCAGGGTTCTCGGTCAGGCGAGCAGCAACTGTCAGTCCTGCTGTACCTCCACCACAGATGAGGTAGTCGTAGCTTTGTTCCCCAGTGAACTCTTCAACGGAGACGAGGGCTGACTTCTGAGAGCCATTCATACCATTCATACCATTGGCACCGTTGGCACCGTCCACAACATTAGTGGCAGCCATGTTTGGGGAAGAGTGTTTTCTGCGTCTGCGATGGTCAAAAGTAGTGGGATCAAATTTGAGTCCAGGAACAAGAGACAGTTAGAGCTGAAAAGAGGGCTACTGGCCTTTGCCTGGTATATAGAGCTGGATGTTCGAGTGCGGGCAGACCTGGCTATTGAATCTTGACCTCGGTTTGCGGGGTCGACTCAAGGGATATCCCGACAAGCGAAAACAGGACCATCTGCGTCAGTCCCTGAGTCCTGGACTGAGTTCGCCGACCTACCTAGACTAGCAAGGCCTGGAGTGAGGGGGGCGATTTGGAGTTGAGGACAGGATCTGTGACTAGATCATTTGTATGGAGGCGTCCGACAGAAGATTGCAGTTCAGAGGACTATCGATCTGAAGCTAAAGGGGGTAGCCTTGCAGTTCAGCAGAAGGCAAATGCCCACTTTCAGAATCTGTAGCAAGTGGCCGCACTCAAGGAGTCAGATTACTCACAAGGTGCGACAGCAGCCCATATTTGGTACTGCATACAGAGGTACAGGCTTTCCTCTATTGGACAGACCATTTCGATCGAAGGACGAGGATCCTGGCAGAGCTGCTGGGTCGCCAGCATGGCCGCAACATCTTTGGTCACTTTAAGGGCACAGCAGTGACATGTTCACTCCCTTCAAATAAGATGCGCCAATGAATGACCATGTATATTCGTATACTTGTCCGGCAACCATCGCTTGCAGAACCTTACCCATGGTAAAGATGTAGCAGGGTTATGGGAGAGGGGAAAAGCTTCTCCATATCAGCCGGTCTCACCTTAGCGTTGCAAGCAAAGCGTGCTCAGCCCATGCGAATATTCACAGTAGCCGGCGACAACGAATGACTCTGTAAATAATAGAAAGATATACCATGGCAAGACAAGACAAGATCTTGAGCTGACGCTGGTGAGGGTTTGAAGTCACTGTTGTTGTCAGCATCGAGGTTGGTCGTTGTTGTTGAGCGAGATGAGATGAGATTGCGTGCCCGTTTGACCTGCCCAATTGGGAATATCAACTTCGGAGGAGCAGATGGAGTCCTAGTGCAGTGCTATCGGCACCGCAGACTTACTTGCCTCACCAACTGTGTCCTCCTCGATCTGTCTCTAGATCCGTCAACAAGGAAATCTTAGGTCATCCTGGATCAGGTATTCAGTGGTGCATGGACAGATCTGATCCTCGAGTTCAGGCCGAGGAGCCTATATCAAAGGGCGCCTGAAGGTCCACCCTCATAGTCAACGCGCTACATGGACCTGCAGACAACCCAAGGAGTGAACGGTTCCATCCAGTATCCAGGGCTGAAACACTTGCTCTTTCTGTCTTAACGGTGGGAGCATCTTCCATCGACAGCCAAGAGGGGAGATATAATCTTTTTCGCATCGGCATTCAAAAGGGAAATGCATACCATGAGCGGGTCAGTTGAACACCAACTCCCCCCGCACCTTCTCCCTGACCGTGAGATCCACGTCGTCATCTCGATTTTGTCCGGCCACAAGAAGGCTCAGGAGTACTACGATGACACTTTAAAGCCTCTGCTCGACAGCCATAATGTCCAACACAGCACTCACACGACATCCTCCACACAGTCGATCATCAACCTGACCAGAAGTCTATTCGTGGTCAACGCCACACAGGGGGTGAAGCAGACCATCATACTTCTGTCGGGCGATGGCGGCATCATTGACATTGTGAACACCATGACAACTGTCCTAAACCGACGAAATGATGACACACGGCCGCCTTCGATCTTCATCAAGCCCGTTGTGGTTCTTATACCGATGGGGACTGCCAATGCGCTGGCGTGGAGTTGCAAAGTCGCCCAAGATCCGATCGGATCCATGATGAAAGGGATGCCTAGGTCTCTGCCCACCTTCCAGGCCCAGTTCAGCCCCGGCGCCAAACTTGTTGTCAATGAGGGAAGAGATCGCGAGACATTGACAGAGTCCGATGACGAAGAAGGAATAATGTACGGCGCTGTAGTCTTCAGCTGGGGCCTGCATGCGAGTCTGGTTGCCATGAGCGACACCGCTGAGTACCGCAAACATGGGTTGGAGAGATTCAAAATGGCCGCAGGTCAGCTACTGAGCGAAGGCCATAAATACAGAGGCAAGGTCAAATGGCGGAAAGCGGGTGGGGATTGGGGAGAACTCCCTGGATCAGAGCATTCATACGTGCTTGCCACGATGGTATCGAACCTGGAAGAGCACTTTCAGATCTCTCCGGCTACGAAGCCGGTCGACGGCACGTTACGACTTGTCTCCATTGGCCCCGAGCCTGCTGATGAGATAATGAGGCTCCTTGGGCTGGCATACCAGTCTGGTAAACATGTGACAGACCCAAAGGTTACCTACGAGGATATTAAGAGCCTCAGAATCGAATTCGATGAAGATGACGAGCGATGGAGAATGGTTTGTGTTGATGGCAAGATTGTCGCGATTGCGAAGGGAGGCTGGGTGGAGGCCACCAAAATTCCGGCGACTGGCATGGATGCAAGGAGGGTTATCGAGGTGGTTTGCTGATCCAAACGTCGAAACGCTCCTGACTCCGTACACTCGGGGGCTGGTGTGTTCCAAATCTCGGCGAACACAATGCGGGATGAGGAGCATGATGCGCGACTCTGCCGGAAGAGTTCGTCCTGATGATGTATGGCATAGATATGACTTACGAAGCTCACTCAATGATTCCTGCAATCTCGATTCTCGACGACTATGAGAGCATGAAGATAACCGCCCGATACAGACCTGGATCAGACAATTAGGTAGATATGACAGGACTGTTGGTGGAAAAAGAAAGAGGCAGCCCCTGACCTGACTTCGAGGGCGAGGCTGCGCACGTGATGTCAGGTGATGCTGACTACTACAGGAATTGATCTAACTCAATTTGCACTAGCTCACCCACCTCGCTGACGTCCCGCGACAACTCACAATTGACAATTTGACAATTGACGTCGGCCTCATCCGGCACTTGCACTGTTTCTGCTGGAACGAAGTCAGCCTTGAAGCCTTCTGGTAAATTGACATCCGCATTTCCCACACCACACTCTACTAGGCCTTCCCCTCAAATCACAATTCGTTCTGCGCGCCAACCTTCGCAGCGCGCCTTTCGAGAAGTTCTTTCGAGCGTCCACAGACATCAGCAGCCAGGAGAGGCAGCAATGATCACCCTCGCATTCCGCTGAACCCATACTTCGAAGACCAACCTTTGTCTCGTAAACCCTCGACTCTCTGGACGGTACATCAAGTCAGTCCGTCGAAGCGTCTCCCACGAACTGTCGACGAGCCTGAATTCCTGCCTCGATAAACACAACCTCCTCTCACCATGCACGGCTGGGGTAAGATCTACCTCGCTCTGGTCTTCTGGCTTTTCGCAACGTCAAGAAGCTAACATGATATTTTCGCATGTAGGCCTTTTCTTCTTTCTTCTCTTCCTGCTCCTCATCTTCGCCGTCGTCGGCTGGATCGGCTTCACTCAATATAATGCGCGCAAGCAAGGGCTACCCGCTCCGTCGCTGAAGTCGTGGAAGACGTACATTCCGTTTGTCAAGGCGCAAGGATCCTCAAACTATCCAGCCCCCCGCCACGCCGGACCCGTGGAATGGATCCGCGAGCAATTCTCGCGACTCACCAACAAGCGCACTGCCCGGGGTGCTTACGAGGAAGCCGACAGTGAAGGCGGCTACAGCGGCGCCGGCAGAAGGGGACGCGGGGTGGAAGATGACGCTTGGGACACCAGAGTAGGCAACGAAGACCCCTATGTCTCTGGGCCCGCAGGATACTCGGGTTACGAAGAACAGGAACTGGGACTTGCGCCCACACCTGGCCTGCATAACGAGCCATACGCCGGGGGTAGCGGGGTGGGAGACGGAGGCGACTATCTCGGAGCCGCACCAAGCTATGTGGACGTCGGTGCACGAGGACGCCCTGTGAGCGCTAAGAGCTTAGATCCTTTCGGCGACCAGAATGAGGCGCCGAGCTTGAGGAGTGTCAGCCCGCGACCAGAGGCGGACACGAGTGGTCGGGGTCACGCCAAGGGGAGTCAGAGTCTGGATACCCAGGGCAGTGGTGACGGTAGCTCGAGTCCGACGAGTACGAGGAAAAGTGCATTTAGAGAGGGCATTTGAAGCGCGTTTGAGTAGCGTTTGAGTTTAATGGACAGCGCCTGGCTATGTTGGACTGGCTACGGAAAGAGTGTGTGTGACAGGCCAGGGAAGAGATTTCTGGACCTCTGGAGTCGATATTTCATGTCTATCTCCAATGGCGCATGAGACCAGCAATCCGCAGTCGAGGAAGCGAGCTAAGCCATCAAGCACTCTTCCGGCGTGAGAAGTTTTCGGGGCGCACTTTTGTTTCTCTTGGTTCATCGCTTCGTCCTCCGCTTGTTGATCGATCCAAGCGTGCGCAGTGCTGAGGATGGCGGTCTTGTGGACATGCGAGGACACCGTGTGTGATTGGATCTTCTGTGATGTCAATCATTCCGTCTTTACTTTTGGCGTAAAGAGGCGTTTTTGCTTGAGCAGTCTGAGCCAAATTTCAAACGCCGTTCCTGCTGCGCAACATGTTCGCGCGGAACATCATGCATGGATTGAAAAGAGACCTCGGCGTTCCGGTAGCGGCATCGGATTCGAGGTGTGATGGGCATGGAAAAGATACTCTAGGAATTCAACGCCGTAATGACATATCTGCAAAAGGCGAGCTTCTTCTGGAGTGTGAACAATGCTTTCTTTTTTTTCCTTCGCTTGCCAATATTCAGAATGCCTGCCTGGTGTCTTTTCAGTCGTGACATAACTATCTACAAGTCCACCACTTTGGGCTTGTTCAACAACTTGCTCGTGGTCTGGTAGGTCAGGGCACCGTTGACCATATATCCTCCTTGTCGAGCACCGCCCCACAACCTGTTCCAAAGCATGCCCCTGACATCGGCCACCAGACATTTGACCCCCAGCATCCAGATCTGCGGATCCACGAGCTCCGTCAAAGGCAGACGCTGGCTGGCCGTGGTCCCAGCAGGTTTGTTGTACGCGCAGGCCAGGAATTCTTCCCAGGACTTCTGGCCCTCGTCCCACCAGACCGGCTCCTTGCCGTAGCCGGAGTGGACGTGTCCGAAGGCATGCAAGGTAGGTTTGACGCGCCAGACTTCCTGCAGCTCGAATTCGTCGCCCATGCCGCCGTTCTCAGGGATGTCCAGGTGCCATTTGGGCGGGTTGTGCGTGATCAGCACGTCGACGTCGTCGGGGATGGTGTTGCTCCAGGCATCCTGGCCTCGGGTATACTGGAAGGCGAACTCGTTGCCGCCGCAGCGGGGGATCTGCGGCGCCCCGTGGACTTTGAGCTCGCGGCCGTCCGGGAACGGCAGCGTCACGCCCGAATGCTGCAGGTAGTGGATCTTGCCCCAGTCCAGGGTGCGGCGGGTGTTCTTGGTGTCGTGGAAACTCCGGCTGCGCTCGTCAAAGTAGCTGTCGTGGTTCCCGGCCACGACGACAATATGGCGAAACCCGTCGGCTGAACCGGGCCATGGCTTCTGCAGGGTCTTCAGCCAGTCGATCGATTGCTGAATGGAGTTGAGGGTGCCGTTGTTGGTCAGGTCGCCTGCGTGGATGAGGAGGTCGCCTTTTGGAATCGAGGTCGGAGGCATCTTGGAATGCGTGTCCGATAGACATACGACGCGGATGGGCACTTTGTTCTTCGGCGGCACGTACGGTCGGCCTCGTAGGTAGAGGATGAGGTAGTGGAGGAAGGCGAACCATGTTGTTAGAGGGTGGTAGATGAGCTGGTATAGTAGAGTCGGAGGCGCGAATGATGATTTTTGGGGGGTGAGGAGGCCCATTATTGGAAATAGCTGAGATATCTACTCTTTAGGACTCGGTTCGGGAAGGGTGTTTGGGTATCTTTTCTCTCAGAACGGTCTTGTTTATTGTCATCGGAGCGCGTGGTGGTGTAAGGAACGTGGTGTGGAGGTGGAGCTGGAGCTGGAGCTCATAGCTGCGTGTTGACTGGGGACCCAACAGTAGATCTGGTTACTCTGTACAGAAGCAGACGTGAGGGATGGCAGAAATTCTCAATGCCTAAGTACTGTCTAAGATGGGCTGGACTGTATGTATTCTGTTCTCGATTCGAGGTCCAGGGTCTCAATTGTATCGTATTGAATGGGAGGAGAGTGAGTTTTTAGGTGCATCTTCGGAGTTGCGCAGGTGGCGTAATAGTGTTGGGTTTGTGTGTTGTGTGTGTGGATGTCGTCAAGTAAAAGCTCCAAGCACAGACTGCGGCGGCAAACTTGAAGCGATATTGAAGAGGGAGACTCTAATAACGTGGGACCATTCGGTGTACAGCATCGAAACATCGAAGCATGGAAGATCTCGGAGTCGCTGGGACAGAGTGAGAGTGAGAAACAGGATTGTCGACAGGGCAATGATGTAGATGTTGATAGTAGATGTGACTACCTACTACTCAAGTACCTACTACTAGGTACCTAATACTATCGCAGTTCGTCATGTATCGTGATACTATTCTACAATAATGATTTATTAGTATAAGGGTAGATAGAATCCATGCAGTAGTCACGCATCTGGCTTTTCTATCCGTCCCCTCCATCAAACCATTTCATTGCTATCATCTGCAAGCTATATTACAAAACTCACAGTTGAAGCAAAGACCTTTCAAACGCTGCCGCCACCATCCATCAATCAAATCCGTCAATCGAGACAGACAATCGTTTGGATCATCACATATTCTACCACGTCCTATTTGGCTGCAAGCCACAGAGATCATTTGTATTGCTGGCTGTGGTCTTCAAGTTCCCTTCCTCCTAGTTTGTTGTATCACTGGTTTCCTTGTCCAGGAAATCACCTGCTGTCACAGGCATCCGCAGTTGATATCACCGTCGATCGCCCGCCAGTGCCAACACGGCGCCGTCTCGTCAACTGCAACCTCTCACTGCGCATTGGTCCTTCTCCAGTTCAAACTTCATCAGTCTCGCTTCAATCCAGTCGATTCGGTCACCCAGTTCACTGGCATACAAGTCGTTCGTCTACCTTCGTCTACCTACCTGTACCGTAACTCAGCCAATGTTCTCCGATCGAGTCTGCTCCAGGCCCTCGATCTACTAGCCGCCGCCCCGTTGGGTGCCCTGCTTCGTCGACGAATCGCATCGGTGATCTCGGTGCACGCAGCGCACAATCAATCCACTCTTCCTCTGCCAAAGCCGCCAGCCGCCGAAGCGCAAATCACACTGTTTGTTCTTTGGAGCAGCAATCTGATGATAAGAGGTGCAAGATTGGAAAGTCAAGAGGAGCATAGCCTAAAAGGATCACTCAGCGCCTCATCCTGTCTCCGTTGGTAGCGTTGACACTGGTCCGACATCCGAAACGCCCACGTTCTCAAACGAGGTCCACAAGGTCAAGCTTGACTGAGCCTTTACCGCACTGCAGCACACCACACCAAACCAAACCCAGTCAAACCAAGTCAAACCAAGCCAGGCCAGGCCAGGCCAACTAGCCCAGCCAGCCCAGCTGCGGTCAGACTACCGCCCCAAAAGCCATCCCACTTCCACTCTACTCCAACTTCAAACAATCCTTCACCATTCCTCCCCGATCGGAAACTGGCCCTGCAAAGGGACCAGTCGCTGTCCACCCCAACAGATTGTTGGCCGCAAACGCCGCCGCTTTTGCTATGATGAATGGCACCGACTTGAAGAAGGCCGCCATCAATCAGGCGAAGAAGGTTGCGACCACCGCCGCCCTTGCGGCAAACAGCAACGGCCAGAAGAAACGACGGAAAGGCGATAACTTGAAGCCCATCATCACCACCGAAAGCACGTCTTCTGGCCTTCACGAAAGCCCTACCCAAGCGGAGCCAGAGTAAGTGACACCTCTCCCCCATTATCGCGCTCCAGCGCCCGCGTTGTATTTATGAGATCGCGAGTCGCCGTTTTTTGTTTTCCGTTCATCTGCGCAACTGATCATGATCCCTCAGAAGCATGGATTCTCCACTCCCTCACGGCAAAATCCCATCAAATCACTCACATCTTGACAGATCATTCTCATCCTCCTCCTCATCCGAAGAAGATCCCGCCGCCGAAACCACCGCCGACGAAGAAGACTCTGAAGACTACTGCAAGGGTGGATACCATCCGGTACACATCGGTGAAACATACAACAATGGCAGATATGTTGTTGTGCGAAAGCTAGGTTGGGGTCACTTTTCCACCGTGTGGTTGTCAAGAGACACCACCACCGGCAAACACGTTGCTCTGAAGGTTGTCCGATCGGCGGCGCATTACACGGAGACGGCTATAGATGAGATCAAGTTGCTAAACAGAGTCAACCAAGCCAACCCAAGTCATCCTGGTCGGAGATACGTTGTCAGTCTTCTCGACTCCTTCGAACATAAAGGTCCCAACGGCGTCCACGTGTGTATGGTCTTTGAAGTTCTCGGCGAGAATTTACTGGGGTTGATCAAAAGATGGAATCATCGAGGCATCCCCATGCCTTTGGTCAAACAGATCACGAAGCAAGTTCTTCTCGGTCTGGACTATTTACACCGCGAATGCGGCATCATTCATACGGATCTGAAGCCCGAAAATGTTCTGATCGAGATCGGTGATGTCGAGCAAATTGTCAAAGCCTTTGTCAAGGACGAAAAGGAATCCACCAAAGATGACAACAGGAATGGGCGTCGGCGGAGACGAACATTGATTACTGGCAGTCAGCCCCTACCCAGTCCGCTCAATGCTAGCTTCACCAACCTGGACAAAATCGGCAACTCCCACCAGCCGAGCAGCCTAAACCAGGTGATGACCGAGTCCTCCGGAAACAAGTCCGCAGAAGGACTCTCCATGCTGGAGCAATTGAAGGCGAAATCGAAGGACACCAACCAGAATGACGAACATCCGGGCAACGAAAAAGCCCGAGAGGGGACAGCTGACCCGCTCGAGAAAGATCTCGCCGGCGTGTCGCTTGACAGCAAAAAGAGCAATGACGCGGAGAAGGTGTTGAAAGCCGCGCGAAACGAAGATGAGCCAGCGGAGGGGATCATATCTGTCAAGATTGCCGATTTGGGAAATGCCTGCTGGGTGAGCCATCATTTTACAAACGACATTCAAACTCGACAGTACCGGTCGCCGGAGGTCATACTGGGGGCCAAATGGGGCGCCAGCACGGACGTGTGGAGTATGGCATGCATGGTATGTTACCGCAAACGAGCTGGTGAATGCAGTGACCCGCTAACGCGTCGACCTAGGTGTTTGAGCTGATCACAGGCGACTACCTCTTTGATCCACAATCGGGAACGAAGTACGGCAAAGACGACGATCATATTGCCCAGATTATCGAGCTTCTCGGACCGTTCCCGAAGTCGTTATGTCTGCAAGGTAAATGGTCCCAGGAGATCTTCAACCGAAAAGGAGAATTGCGAAATATCCATCGTTTGCGACACTGGGCGCTTCCCGATGTTCTGCGAGAAAAGTACCATTTCTCGGTTGAGGATGCGAAGAGAATTAGTGATTTTCTCCTTCCCATGTTGGAGCTGGCCCCCGAAGCGCGTGCCAACGCCGGAGGCATGTCCAACTCGGAGTTCCTGAAGGGTACGAAAGGCATGGAAAATGTGAATCTGGATGTCCCGGTCGGCAGCAAAGGCGAGGGAATTGAAGGCTGGGCGACAGAAGTGAAGAAACGATGATCTTTTTGACTGCATGTTTGAGAGAATCCCAGGCGTCTTCATGTCTCTGTTCCCACCGTGCCTTTTTGGGGTTGCGGTGATCGAAGAGGCAAATACAGTGTCACGTACAGAACAAATGAACTTGATGGACAGGATGGAGGCTTTTTTTGACGAATGATTGACGATTTCCTTCCCCGGGTGGACGAGTGTCGAGGTCTCGTTGCCTCTTCATGAGATGAGAAGATATGCACAAACGGTGATATTGAGATTGAGGTTCTGGATCGCAGTATCTCTGCCAAACAATAAATGAAGAGAGATAATCAGGGGGTCCATCGTCGCCTGAAGCCACCAACACGGCCACCGGGCGGTCTCAAGACTGGAGATGGGTGTTGAATGCATAGAGGAGTTGTGTGTATACTCGAATACTTCTCCTGGTCAGCTGCCTTTGAGGCTCGTTTGGCATGTTCAATTCGATATCCAGTGCACAGGAAACGTGGAGGCGACTCGAGTGGCTGTATAGAGAGAGTATCGCCCTCGGTGGCTGGTCACGTTCAGCGATGATCATAGGATGAAGACACAAGGCAATATGGACCTGGACCTGGACCTGGACCATACCCGGTCTTTGTTGGATTGGGTAGACTCAATTGACCATTCTGAACGCGTTCCAGATAGCGAGCGAGTCGTCGCGTCTACCGAACAGCATGATGATGGGACCGGACGTAGATGCCAACCATGGTCGTGTTGCCGAGTTCCAGGCGGTTAAGGTCGTAGGGTCTGTTCAAAGCACATTCTGGCGGCTCACTTGCGTGGTCGCTGGCTTCTTCTACGTTTAGAGATATTTATATACCGAGATCTCTGGTTGTTATGGTTGGAAAAGTCGTTCAGGGGCGCAAGGCTGAACGAAGAAGCAATAGAAATTCCCCCGCAAAATAAAATCCTCTGCCATTCGGATTCGGATCTGCTGTTCTCGACTTCCATTGCCCTCGAGATGCCAGTCTATCAATCACCATCGGCCTCGGTTCTCAACCCAAAGAAGCCATGTCTAGCAGAAACATGCCTACAGAGTACTTTGTAGACGAGAATCACTCAACTGGATCAGCCGGTTCGTCGGTGGAGTGACAAGGCGAGATCTGGTGGGCGTGGCGTGACCAGTTGACCAGTTGACCAGCTGCTACAGATTCTCTCTCACCACTGCCAGCATTGAATTGCTTCTTGCGAGTAGAAGTCGTCTCCATTCCAATGTATGACTTCGTCTCTGCTACCATGATACCAAATCGTCTATTATCCCGAATTGGCTGATCCAGATTGCACGGATCTAACTCCCCAAGACCAGGAGTTGAACAGCCGGGCAGTCCATGCCACTGCATCTACCGCGCCGTCCACGACTCCTTACTACTGTTTCGCTAGTCTCCCTCATTATTGTTCTTATTTCCATGCTCCCAGGCCGCATCCTCAGAATGGCAGCGGACACAGGCACAGGCACAAGAACACCTCCCAAAGCTCCAGCTCGGGTCATCGTGGTTGGATCCGGACTCGCGGGTCTCTCTGCCTCCTCGGAGCTCGTGTCGAGGAATATTCCGGTCCACATTGTCGAACGACAGCAGAAGCCGGGAGGCAATTCAATCAAGGCCTCCAGCGGGATCAATGGCGCACCGACCCGCTATCAACCGCCCGGGTCGGATTCCGCGGCATCGTTCTACGAAGACACCTTGAGGTCCGTCAGTGCGGAAGTCATGGCGACGATGACGGCACGCAGGCAGAGTCTGATATCTACGCTGACCAATTCTTCCGCCTCGGCCATCAATTGGCTCGTCGACGAAAAGGGGATTGATTTGTCTCGTGTGGCCCAGCTGGGCGGCCACAGCCATGCACGAACACATCGGGGTGCAGGAACTACTCCGCCGGGCGCGAGTATTGTTTTGACTCTCCTCAAGCAGCTCAAAGAGAATCCGCTGGTCAAGCTGGAAACGGGAACAACAGTTACGAAAGTCCTCAAGTCCGATAATAACGAAGTTGTCGGGGTCGAAGTCCAACGGAACGGAAGCAGCAGCGAAGCTGGAGGTGAAGCTGAAGCTGAAGTTGGGGTCGAAACTGAAGTTGAAGTCCTAAAAGGTCCCGTCGTCTTCACATCTGGTGGATTCGCCGGCGACTCGAAAGGAATCCTCGCCCACTACCGACCAGATCTGGCAGGGTATCCTTCCACCAACGAAGCATTGCCAGGCAGCCAGGGTCTGTTGACAGAGATCGGAGCTCAGCTGCTCGACATGGACCTCGTGCAGATCCATCCTACGGGATTCATCGACCCGAAGGAACCGTATAAAGCCACGAAATTCCTCGCCGCAGAAATGCTGAGAGGAGAAGGCGGGATTTTGTTAAGACACGGGTCGAGATTCATTGACGAACTCCAGACGCGGAAAGTCGTCACGGGAGCAATCACCTCAGCAGCAGCTGGTCCAGTTGACATGAACGAGTCTATGAGCGAGTCTATGCACGATTCCGAATCCGAGTCCAAGTCCGTGCCTGTCAAGCAGTGGCACACTTTACTACTGCTGGACGAAGGGGCCTATGAGGCAGCCAAGGCCCATGTCGACTTCTATCTCTGGAAAGGACTGATGCGCAAAACGACCGTGGGAGAACTCAACCATGCCGACACGACGCTGGAATCGATCAAGACGTATTCGGCAGTCGTGCAGGGCAAGGCGGTCGATCCTCTGGGACGCACCACGTTCGGTCGGTGGAAGCTGTCTGATCCTACTTTGGATTCCGTTGTCTACGTCGGCACCGTCACACCCGTGGTCCATTACACCATGGGCGGCGTGGTGTTTACTCCCAACGCGGAGGTTCTGGATGCCACGACGGGAATGCCTATCCGGGGACTCTGGGCGGCGGGCGAGATTACGGGTGGTATCCATGGCGCTAATCGGCTCGGTGGGAGCAGTTTGCTGGAATGTGTTGTTTTTGGCCGGATTGCTGGACAGAATGCCGCTGCTTATGTTGAGGGGAAGAGTCAATAAGGCATAAGGGAATGAAGGAATCACAACGCTGGAACATTTAACGCAGAGAACCGCGGGAAAAAAGATGGGGAAACACTTCGGAACGTTCTTGACGACGGAGAGTGTTTGAGAGTGATGAATCGTGATGCTGCTGGACTAAAAGGGATGGCATGAGCGGGATGAGAAAGGTAAGAGGCAGTGCAGTGCAGCGAGCAGACATCGAAGGACGGATTTCAAACACAACTACCGACTCCCACCATGGATGGTGGATGGTGGATGCTGGTGTAACTTGAGTCTGAACGACAAGCGTTGTTGTCTGCAAAATGCCAGGTGAGCAGATCATATGGAAAGGAAAAGCAACCGCAAGTCAAGTCTGACCCTGATGGTCATTGAACTGCTGTCTTGTCTTGTTTTCTCTTTGTCCTGTCCTGGTCTGGTCTCCTTTGTTACTGTTCTGTTACTGTTACTGTTTCGCTCTGCTCTGCTCTGTATCCAAGTTGGGCGTCCCCATTCAAGATGCCAGACTTCGCGCATATACATGATATGAATCTGATGTCGTGAACAAGGCTGCCACCCAGATTCGATTCACTCTCCACCTTCACTCTCCACTGTGTCCTTTGTCCTTTTCCCTTGTTATTATGTAAATCGAATATCCTTTGAAATTGACCGCGGTTTGGTGACTGGTCTTCTCGGCAGGCAAAGAATTCACTTCAGCCACGCCATCCATTCATTCATCCATCCATCACGCAGTCAGTCACTACTTGCTTCTTACTTCCTACTGCTTGCTTCTAAGGATATCCGCCCTCTTCCCTGAGCGCAAGACTGCATATCTATCCTGATCCTGATCCTCCTGAAGAGCCGGTACATACTACTGCTACCACTACCACTACCGCCACTACTTCGAACCCTACAATCACACAGAGCCGAGGACACGACCCAGCCAGCGTACCTGATTCTCCAGATCCAGATCCAGAACCTCCTCTTCGATCAAAACGACACCTCCACTCCACTCCGCAGCCAATCCTACTATGTCGAGATCACATCTCAACCCATTGTCCCCAGCATGGCTTCCTCCACAGACACAGACAGAAACCAACGGTAGACATCAGAGAAACCATATCGGACAGAACAGAGACCCCAACATGGGAGGGCGAAAAGAAACAGGAACAGCCACAAAAACAGAAACAAATATCGTCTGGTCAACCATTGCCGAGTCAGAAATCTATCTCGAAAAACTCCATCTCTTGTGCCATAGTCCAGCGGAGTTGAAGAGGGAGGGATATGTTTTGGAGCCTTTGACGGCGGTGCAGGTCGAGAAGAAACTGAGGTGTTTGAAGTGTGGAGGTATGTTCATATGTTCATACGTTCAATGCTAGGTGTGATAAGTGGTTCATTACACATGGATTGATCTAAGAAATGCATGGAAATATCATCTTCTTGGCTACTCTGGTCTGGTCTGGTCTGGTCTGGTCTGCTCTGTTTGTGTGGTCTATCCTTGCTGACTTCCGGGCGTTGGCGTTGATTATAGCCCGAGTCTCACGTCGATCAATACAACCTTCAACCGAGTCTGGATCTGCGGCCGGCAAGCAGGATGACAAGAAATACAAAGGAGGTCACGAGAAGAGATTGAGAACGGTGTGCGACGGTACAAAGATCGAGAGTGGAGACTACAAGGACAAGGCCAAGGGCAAGGGCAAAGCATCTCCAAAGGACAGCCAGGAGGAAGTTGAACGGGATGATGAGATGTGCTCTGACAAGGCTGAGCGTGAGAGGGTCGATATCAATCCACGAGAAGAGACGTTCAGCAATGCTAGGACCTCTCGGAAGCCAACCTCACTTTCACATCCACAGAAACAGCAAGAGAAGCAGCAGCAGACAACTCCCCGTCCAGTCTGTGCATATCACACAGGCGGAGTCTCTCACAAGGTATGTTGTAGGCTTCTCCTGGCCCCCCTGACACTCTACGACCTGTCCGTCATGCAATATTTCATTCTATCAACCACTCCTAACATCTCCTCTCCTCTGTCTAGACCTTTACATGCTGCGGCAAACATGTCTCCCTACCAGGCTGTACCACCGAACTCACCCATACCTTTCCTCCGCCCGACGACCAATTCATCCAGCAGTATTGGATGTATCATCGCACTCCTGCAGATCCTGCTGTTGACATTGCTGGCATCACTTCGTCTCTTGCAGGGGTTGAGAACATGCAGATAAGAGCCCAAACACAGACACAGACGCAGGCGCAGACGGGCATACCGACCCGAGAAGTCAGCAACAGCAACAGCAACAGCAGCATCAACAGCAGCATCAACAGTCAGCATCACATACCACGCTACCACTACCAACAAAACACCTCCACATCGACAACATCCACCCCCTTTCCAACCCAACGACGGACCTTCGATCAGACCCTGATCCCACAGTCTCACCATGGCGCAACACCCGTCCAAGGCACTGACACCCATACCCATACTCATACCCACACCCATCAACCCAATCCAAACCTCTACCCCCAACCCAGCCTCACGCAACGAGTTCCCAAACCATTCTCCAAACCAAAAGCAAAAGCAACAACAAAATCAAAAGCAATATCCCTGGACTGCGAAATGGGCATCTCCACACTCAACGACCCCGAATTGATCCGCCTGACCGCCATCGACTTCTTCACCGCCGAGCCCCTGATCGACAGCCTCGTCCAGCCCTCCGTGCCCATGAAACACTACAACACGCGCTACTCGGGCGTGACGGCCGCGGACATGCGCCACGCCGTGCGAACCCGCCGCTGCATCTTCGGCCGCGACGCCGCGCGCGACATGTTGTGGCGCCACGTCGGCCCGGACACGGTGGTCGTCGCGCACGGCGGCCAGAACGATCTGAGTGCCCTGCGCTGGATCCATGGGAAGGTCATCGACACTTGTGTTTTGCAGGCGTATTTGGACGGACCAATGACAAAGACTGAGGGTGGTAGGTCGTTGAAAAATTTGTGTCGTGTCATGCTGGGCATTGAGGTGCAGAAAGGGGATGGGAAGGAGAGAAAGAAGGAGAAGGGAAAACAGAAACAAAATCGAGGACAGAATCAGGGACAGACACAAGGTCAGCTGGAAGGACAGGAACACAGTCAGAAACAGCAACACGCGCACTCATCGGCAGATATGGCATCAACATCCGGAACAGCATCAGGAACTGGGTCAGTCTCAGGGTCGAGGATACAACCACACCCACAATCACAACCACAATCACAACCACAATCACAACCACAATCACAACCACAATCACAACCACAATTGTACCAACCACAACCACAACGACCACAGCTCGGCCATGATAGTTACGAAGATGCAATGGCTTGTCGGGAATTACTTATTCAATGGGCGGCGAGGATTCCGGATGTCTAGGAATAAACAAACAGACAGAACCAGGAAACTCGCGAAGGGGATTCGGATTCGGAAGCATAAGCGGACTCGAAATGAGAAAGCGGAATCGGAACCCATCATCGCTTCCTTCGCTTTCCTTTTTCGCTTCAATGGCAGAACCTCAAAGGGTCCTTGTGTTGTGCGGGAGAGCGAGATGGAGACAAGCATAACCAAGCACGGCATACCTGGTGACGGGTGTCATATGTAAGACTTTGATGTACAGAGTAGTCGTACGTACTACACCTATTCTCTGCTGCTAACCATCATCTGTCCAATCTTGAGAATGTCGGTTGTGGACTCCGAGATACGGTTTCGGTTTCAACAAGCACGCACGGGGGGGGTTTTAGCAATAATCGAGTTTCTGATATCAAACCAGAAACCAGTATTCTGCAGCCTTGAGTCTTGTGGACATAGACGTAATACTAGTACGGTGCAAAAGGGGGTTGGTTTGTGGAACAAGACCCGAGATAAAAGATGTGACGGGGTCAAAAGGGAGCGGATTTCTTTCGGTTCAGTGCTGTTTTGATACAGTCCAATGGCTCTATTTTGTCTCTTTGGCCCACATACGTGCTGTTGCCGTTGTCTCTGCCACTACTTCCTGGCTGCCCAGTAGAACCATGTCATACATAAGACAACTTCAACTTCAACTTCGTCGCGAGTGTGAGAATGAGCATGAGGCTGAGGCTGAGCAATGCTGTCTTCATATGCCATTCCGAGTCCAGCCTCATCGACGACAAAATACATTTTTGACTTGAAAAAAAAACTCATGCTTTCATGGCTCCTCCGAGAGCACCGCCGCCGAACGCCTGACCACCAGGTGTTCTCTCGCCACCCTGGCCACGCGGGAACCCCTGCAACGCGCCACGTCCGCCACGACCTCCGCGGCCACCACGGCCACCACGGCCACCACGCCCGCCTTGATCGCGCTGGAAGGCATTGGCCATGCCGGCCGTCCTGGTCTCCAAGACCTTTTCATTGTTTTCGAGAATGCCCATTGCCTTGTCGGAAAGCGCAATGACTTGGCTCTGGAGTCGCGAGAGTTCAACACCCTTGCGGAAGACGATGGCGTCGTTGACTTGGTCCAGAGCAGCAGCCAGCTCCTCGTGGGAAATCATCTTGGACACGACGGCGGCGATCTTCTTGGGATCGAGATCGAACAGACCGGAGAGCGTCGTGACCGAGAGCGTGTCGTAGTACGGGGCGTAGGTGAAGAGGTAGGTGCGCAGACCTTCTTCTTGGATCTGTTCGGCCAGCATTGCCTTGACCTTGTCCTTGTCGTTGCCCAGCAGGTCCCAGATGGCGATCTTGCTGATCAGCTCCTGACATCTCTTCCAGTCGCCCTGGGCGAGGGCCTTGGCTGCTTGCATCACATGGTCGCGCGTGTTCTCCGGGGGTCCCTGGAAGACCTGTCGCTCCGTGTACTCGAGCATGCGGCGGAACGTCTTGGAAATGACTCGCTTCCGGACGTCGGGAGACGATCCCGTCTGAGCCAGGAGCGGAATCTCAAGAAGCATGCTGCAGGTCAGGTAGACGCACTCCAGCAGTTCGAGGTTGATGTGCATGTGGAACGGGAGTTGTCGTTGCCGTTCAAGACGTTCCTGTTCCGGAGTGACGGTGGAATATCGTTGCATGATGACGCCTTGGGCGAGCAGTTCCTTCTGTCGTCCCGAGCCGCACACCTCTTGTAACACACCCTGGGCTTCGTAGCAGAGACCAGCTCTAAAGGCGCAAAGTCCGATCTGCACCAGAGTGCGGTTGAACAGGATCTGGGTGCTCACGTCAAACGACGAAATGTTCTCCGTCAGATGACTCATGAGGGCCAGGTCTCGAGCTTTGTAATAGTTGTCTTGCAGAGCGAGGAAGTAGATCTCACACAGCATGGCACGGGCTCGGATGATGCCCTCGCTGTGTTCGAAGAGATAGGTGCAAAGTGCTTGGACTAGAGGTGCAACCTCGGTGTATTTTCCTCGGGGAGTGAGTTCGGAGTTGAGGTTTGAAGGAAGAGCGGCCCACGTCTTTTCCTCGAGGATCTTGACCACCTGGACGGGCTTGAAGTAGATGTGTTCTAGTCGTCGGATGACTCCTCGGTTCAGGTTCTCTTGCTGGCTTCCGGCCTGCTCCAACTTGCCGATTGTCTCGAGGTAGATGAGAGCTCGCACAATGGCGGTGTACAACAGTTGTTCATCACCGAGTCGCTCGATGTATTCGGCTGTGTGGGGATCGGTCTGCTGAAGAGCTCTGGTCAACTCATCATCGAGTCTCTCCACCAAGGACACAATGCTGCCTGGGACCTTGAATATCTCGCCAGGAGTGGGGGCAGGCGCTTTTTCGTCGTCCTCCCATTCGTCTGCGTTTTCGGTCACAATATATCCAGACTCGTCTTCAAGCGTCTGCAACAGAGTACCAAGCTCCCGCTCGGCCGCTCGCCACGACTCTTGCGACATGTAGTGCTGGACTGACGAGGCGGTGACATCAAACCTCGTGGAGATCAGCGTCAGAAGCACTCGAATGCGTTGATATGGTGTGTTGGCAACTTCCAAGAGCCGTTCCATGACTCGAATCTGTTCCGACCGGTCGGTGTTCTTCTTTCCTCGAGACTCGATAATGGCGCGCAGATGTTTCAGGATGCTTTCCGGTGTGTAGACAAGAGCCTTTCCACCTCGGCCGACAGTGGCGAAGCCTTCTTCGTCAATGGCTGCCTCAATGGCATCCAACCTCTGCACCTTGTTTTTCCGGGTCTTCTGTTCCACCTCCAAAGTTTCTTCTTCGTCGGACTCCATGAACGCGTCCTTGTCCTGGCGGTATTTTTCAATTTCCGTCACGTAGTCCTTGTTGTTTTTGCGGATCTTTTGCTTCATGGCATTGAAACCTTTGGCGTTGATCGGGTTCATTTTCTTGCCGCCCGTCTTCTGCTTGTCATTCGTCTCGTTGATCAGGTCTTCCAGGTCGGCAATGGCCTTGATGTAAATTTTAGGCGTGGCACCTTGTTGGACGACCTTGACCACCTGACGGTTCATCTTGTCGAATTCTGTATGCAATCAGCGGACACTCCCACCCAGAGATTGAGGAAACCAACCTGAAGAAATGACAGCCCAGTCGTTGATTTTCGTGGCGTTCTCGATCAACTTGATTGTGCCTTCCAACTCCTCCAATCTCTTGTCTTTGGCACTCTTGACCACTCTCTCGCGGTCTTCGTCCTCGCTTTCGTCGGTCTCGTCGCCACCTGGTCCTGAGGGCTTCAAGAACCGGCTGGCGCCCGTTCCTCGACCTTCATCTTCGGACGAACCTTCCTCGGACTCGTCCTCCGCTTCGCTTTCATCTTCGGATTCACTTTCAGAATCTGCATCGGGCGCTCCGGTGTAAAGCTCCTCTTCCTCGGATGAGCTGCTCTCGCTGTCGGAATCTCCGCCGTGGAAAAATCGCGAAGACATGATGACCGATGTGAGAGATGAAGGAAGATTGGCAAATTGGTCCTCGGGGCGGCGAAGTCTGGGTGCGTTCAGGCGTCGACTTGCAGTTGATCGATCTGACCACTGCACCGCACCGCACCAAACTGAATGCCAAGTCCCGAATTTTTGTTGGTCTTGGCGGTGTCACGTGTCAGTTTCTACCATTGCAGCCCTGGAGTTGCGAGTTAATATGCTATCAATATCACAGTGACGGTGACAAGGCAACAGGCATGAGGTTATCCGCAGTAGAGGCCTGATGAGCCAATTCGCTACTCATTCTGTACTAAAGGGTGGTCAATCAGCACTTTGCTACTGCAGACCGACTCTAGGCCGCCTCAAGAGTCATCAGAAACAACAGAAATGACTCTATGAATGACTACCGCCTGTCTGTGGACTTGGAAGGCAGCACATGGTGTGGATTCAATTGTCTCTATGACAGTCTAGCTGACAACGACACACCGCTCAAGATCATGTAGCTCGCTCACAG
This sequence comes from Capronia coronata CBS 617.96, assembly GCF_000585585.1. Taxonomy (NCBI): domain Eukaryota; kingdom Fungi; phylum Ascomycota; class Eurotiomycetes; order Chaetothyriales; family Herpotrichiellaceae; genus Capronia; species Capronia coronata. Next base: position 2,873,034 of record NW_006912895.1, on the reverse strand, counting down.
CGCTGTCCTGACTTCACAACCTCCGAACAGGACGATAGAGCTCCTCTGCGCACTTGACACCGTCTCCTGGCCGTCCCCTGCTTACACTCTCGGCCGTTCGAGTTCTGTTCTGTTTGCTCACTCAATCTGTGGCTCCCGTATTCCGAAGTCAGTGTTGTTAGCTTTCCACCCCAGCCCATCATTGCCCATGTCTCCATCGTAAGTTCAGCATCCACCACGTTGTTGCGTGACTCAGGCCTTGCTTTGTGGATTTATCCACTCGGAATGAAATCTCGAGGGTTTCCGAACACCTCATGGTATCTGACATGTCTTTCTGCCACGAATCTGCTGTCTGGACGTTTGCAACCAACAGTAGAAGCAGTCATTGCGGCATCTCCACCTGGTGCCATGATCGCCGGTTTGGAGGTCTTGTCATTCATCTCACAAAGTAAGAGAAACTGTATGCGATGCAATCACATCAATCTCACTGCCACTGTGCATTGAAGTGGTCTCCCATGGCACCATCTTCCAGAGTTCGGATGAAATCCCGATTTCTCTGCGTACGGCTACCACGCCTCCTAGCCGACGTGGGGGAGTCCACGTATCCGTCTGCAGGAGGAGGGTAGTAAGCTGGACTAGGTTGGAGTCTGATCGGTGCGTTGGGGTCCAGATGACTCGTCACTCGCTGGATAGCTGGAGGAATTCCCCCTTGCTGTTGATCCATTGTCGATGCCCGCTGACGGCCCGCCCTCTGAGTGGCTTGAGCATACAGACTCTGTTGATGATTGTAATGACCAGGGTTTATCTGCGCAGGCTGCTGGGGCATCATGCCCACATGCGGAGCGTAGTTGGTCGAATGTGTCGGATAGGGCGGAGGTGCGCCTTGTTGATGAGCCGGATACATGGCATTGTACATTGGTGGGGGTTGAGTCTGTTGGTAAGGACTCATCTGCATTGCGTAGGCATTTTGCGCTGCTGTGTGGGCCTGGGCTTGCGCCTGTGCAGCTTGAGCCTGTGCTTGGGCTTGGGCGGCCTGAGCAGCTCGCTGTTTGCTCAATGCTTCGGCTTGTTGCTGCTGCTGCACCCCAGGCGCGGGAGTCTTGCTGGAAGAAGGAGATTTCAAGTTCATTGGCGGTACAAACGGCTGAGTAAACTTTTGCTGCGTGATGAAAGGATGCAACTTGGCTTGATGAGGTGACCATCGTTCGAGTGGGTTAATGGTGAGCAACCCGCGGACGAAATCGATGAAAGCAACACGGTTATTCATTTCTGTTAGCTGTCAGTATGCGGTTCTAATACACGACTCTTGAATCGTACCTCTCTCAATTTCCGCTGGCTTCATATTCTTCCTAGGCATAGGATAGCTGCGGATTATCTCGGGGAGGGTGGTCGCTTGAAAGTATTTCTTGCTGGGTTGCTCTTTGACATTGTGTTCACGAGAATACTGCTCCATGCTCTTCAGTCGGTAGGTGCGGCGACCGAATTCATCTGTTGTCTTTTCGAAGAATTCGCCCGATTGCTTTCCCATTTCCAACATCCACATCGGAGGCATGCCCAGCATCTCAACGATACGGGACACTTGGTTGTATTCGGAAGATCCGGGGAAGAGAGGCAGCCCTAGGAAAAGCTCCACAACAATGCAGCCAAGGGACCACATGTCGATGGCCGAGGAATATGGCAGTCCCAACAAAACCTCGGGAGACCGGTAGAACCGGGACTGAATGTACGTGTAGACCGTTTGCCTCTCGTCGCAAGCGGACCCAAAGTCGATGATCTTGATGATGGGACTTTCGAGATTTTTCAACAAAATGTTCTCGGGCTTCAAGTCACAGTGGATGAGCCGAGCTTTGTTCAACAGTGCTAACCCATTCAGCAGTTGTTGGGCAAAGACACGAACAAGGGTCGTGCTAAGCCCACGGAATTGGTTCTGTTTGATGAGCTCGTACAGGTTGACACTGAGAAGCTCGAAAACAAGGCAGAGATGCTGTCGGTGGATGAATGTGTCTTTCAGGCGCAACAGATGATGGTCATCGTTCTTATCGAACTTCTGGTTGAGAAGGTCCAGAACGGACACCTCCATCATGCTCTGATTGAAATAAGCCGTTCGATTCTTGATGACTTTGACAGCAACGACTTCCTGCGTCCTCAAGTTCTGGCACTTCACGACCTGGCCAAAGGTGCCCTGGCCGAGGACATCGAGGATCAGATAGCGATTCTTGTGGCCCGCTTCCTCGCTACCGAGGATATCATTGACGTAGAGAATGTAGTCGCTGTCGTCGTTATCGTAGCCATCATTCTTGGTCCCCTTGCTTGGCTTTGTTAGCACTCGCCTCGGGTTCCTTGATGACTCATATTTGAAGCTGGGGTTGCAGATGCGATATGTGGCCGGAAGATATGTAGTGAGAGCTTGCAACGGACTGATGAAGCCGCCCTCCGGGTTGGCTCTTCGGTACTGAGGCTGTGCGTTGACTCTGGGATTGAGATCTTGCATTGTGTTGACTTTCCTGAACCTAGGAATTGGGCCTGGTCCATATGACTGCTGCCTTGATGGCGGACCAGGACGCGCATTGCCCGTGGAAGGAGGATAGTACGAATCGGGACTCATGTCGGAGTTTTGGAGAATGGAGCCATAGCTTGATGTGTATCTCGTCGGTGTTGGAGGTTCGGCATACCGCTCCAAGTTATATGTCGCTGACTGATTCTGGTTCGGAGGAGACTGTCGCGACGATTGCGGCTGGTTGAGATATGGGAAGTTGTTTTGACTCGGGAGCTTTGGGCTAGAGGCATACGAAGTGTTTGTAGGTTGAGCGTTCATCGGAGAGTATCGCTGTGCGGCAGTAGAGGCTTCGCCAACATACTGCGAAGACGGTCGGTGCTGGTGAGCAGGGCGGGTAGGGTATTTGGTTCGGTTGTAGGGGTCGGCGTCTTCCATGGGGACATCGACTTCACCATTTTGCTCATAGTTGTGCGATTGCGCCGCAGGAGTTGGATTCAGAGACATGGCTCCGATCTTAACTGTGAACTGATTTCTGAGACAAGTAGTCAACGCGACTTGGGGCCAGGGCGTTATCCTCAAGCCAAGCTGCCTCCGAGCTGAGCCACAATTGTTGATTGTTCTGCTGCGATGGTGACGTGGTTCGCATGTGGTCCCCAGAGCTAATACCCAGGATCGATCTAGAACAGTATCTTTTGTATTGCGGCGAAGTGAGAGGTACAGATCGGCTCACTTGGAGTGCGTTCAGAGGGGCAGGCAGAGGGGGTTGGCGACTTTCGTAAGCGCAGTTGAGCAAGACTGGGACTCTGACGGTGTGAGTCGAGGAGGCATCGCAGAGGAGGAGCGCAGGCTCAGCATGAAGCCATGGTATTGAGGCCAGGCGGTTAAATCGTGGTCATGTAGCAGGCGCCTCGTGCGGTTGGAGAAGAGGTGATGTATTGTCTGTAGTGAGCTGGCGCAAGCTTGTGGGATGCGGACGTGGATGTGGATGTGGATGTGGATGTGGACGTGGATGTGGACGTGGACGGGGGATAAGCGCGGTAAGTGAAGATGCACCGTGGAGGGTGGCGGCTGAGAACAATGACTGCGACTGGAGTCTGAGACCACGAACAATTTGAGGACAATGGTAGTCACAGAGTTTCAAGTCTAGACAAGAAGACCTGAATAAAGTAGGGAACGCCTTTGTATAGGACTCTTGTTATGTGAGAGACCTGTCCAAGACTGCACCTTGGGCACGAATGAGTTCAGGCGCACATTCAGATCAGTGGCCGAATAGTAACACAGTAACGTGTCGAGCCAGAGTGCCTAGGTACAGCGGCACTTTAGTGCTAATAGTTGGCTGTTAAACCAATTTCTAGGCTCCCTGGGCCTCCCTTAGGCACCAGGTGCGCACCTAAAAGTCCCCTATGACAACAGCGGCTTAACCATTAAGGCTCAGATTCTAAGGGCTAAGGCTAAGGCTGCAGTGGATACCTTAGGTGCCTGAGATTGGCCACCAAGCAGTCCCGCATCTCGTTCAGCCTGCGCTAGTATACTAGTAACTCTCCTGCGGCTAATCATTCTCTACTTACTACATGCTTTGGTAAAGCCTCATTTCTCGCCCCCGCCACCTAACAGCAGTCCATTCCACACGTCAAGCCTTCCTACAAAAGTGTAACACGTCCACTCTGTCTCTGCTGCAGACAAAGCCTCATCATCTGTGAAGTTTGTGGGACCGTCTTGGAACTTACCTATACTTTTTGTGTAGAGGGTTTACAAGCAGGTTGTGACGCTTTAGCCTTGCTTCTATTTCACTTCGAAAGAACCATCTCGCCATCAATCGCCACACCTCGCCCTATTCGCCTTTGACAAAACAATTGCCTGCGCAAACTCTACTACTATCCTGACTTCACTCCAGCCTTGCTTTGATAACTCTGCAGTATCTCGCCTTTCAGAGTATATCAGTTGTGCTTGCTGTGGGTGGGAAATGCTTTAAACAGTGATGACGACATCAACAGGTCCTGACTGCAATCACTAGTAAGTTCTTCAGGCAGTCGGTATGATGGACGCCCAACAAGGAGCAAGTCAAGTGGAAGCCGCTTCAGCTACCAGCGCCAACATGGCAGACAAGCCCGACGACAACGGTGACGTGTCCAAGGACAATTCTGCAGAAACACTCCGGCTTCGCAATCTTGATGCCCAGGTGCGTGATCAAGATGACTTGGAGCGCAATATTGGACGGGAAGCAGATCGGTTGCTACTTCAACAGGCCAATCAACGCGAGAAAGCACGTCTGGACAAGACCCTGGTGCATAAAGAGAAGCTGCAGAACCAAATCCAGAAGACACGCGATGAGATGAGTCGTCCCATAGGGACTACACGGCGAGCACGTCTGCGTGTAGAGATCGACCAGATGCAGGACCAAATTCAGGAACTGGACAATGATATTGCTCAGATCGAAGAGAGAATGAAAGAAAGAGAAACAGATGCAACCCTGGTTGATCAACCCTCGTCCACAGGTCGGTTACCAAACGAGACGCAGCGCGATTATTTGATCAGAACTGGCAAGATCACTCCATTTTCCAAATTTGGTCTCTCAAATCATGGCGAGTCATCTGAAACGCTGCAAGGCGCTCTGCTCGACGCCGAGGAAGAGCCCGAACTTGGGGACAGTGCACCGGGCACTGAAACTGGCGCGTTGATGTCCCATCGAAACCTTCGACAACCAGGATTTGCCTCCAATTTCGGCGAATCAAGTGCTGAAGAAGAGTTTGACTCTGAACAACCACGAAAACGGAGACGCCTTGCGACTAGAGAGAAGGTTGCATCAAATGAGGACTCTTCGTACGACGAGGGCTCTGCTGACGATGATGTCTTGTCGGACCTGGAAGAGGGAGAGGAGGACATGCCCATTACTACTGGAGATCTGAAGAGATCCCGATCTCGTCACAAGGCAGCAGCTCAGGTGGACGATGATGTCGAAGATTTCCGGGGCCTCGATGATGGGAATGAGACAATCTACCGCTCACGGCTGAAGAGATGGGCTTTGAGGAGGCGACGGGCCAGGATCCGCGTGACCCGTCAAGTCCAGAACGGCGCTGAGGAGGATGAGTTCACGGATGAGGATGATTCTTCAACAATCATACGAGAAGAATCATATCTGCCGCACCCAGAAATCCCGGACACCGTCTTGAGTGATGGCTACAAAATCCCAGGCGACATCTACCCCAGTTTGTTTGATTATCAGAAGACCGGAGTGCAGTGGCTGTACGAGTTATACACACAACAAGTGGGAGGCATAATCGGTGACGAGATGGGCTTAGGCAAGACCATTCAGGTCATTGCCTTCCTAGCCGGACTGCACTACAGCAAAAAGCTGACCAAGCCCATTATTGTTGTTTGTCCCGCAACCGTCATGAAACAATGGGTCAACGAGTTCCATCGCTGGTGGCCACCGTTTAGAGTCACTATCCTGCACTCCTCCGGCAGTGGCATGCTCAACCTGCGCAACGAGTCAAGCAAAGAAGACAATTTGCTTGACTTGGAATGGGATCCCGCTCTCAGAAATCGACCGCTGACTCCAGCTCAGAAGGCGGCTCAGAAGATGCTTAAGCCCATCTTCGAGGAAGGAGGAGTCCTTGTGACGACCTACTCTGGACTTCAAACCTACGCTCCCCTCCTCATCCCGGTGGACTGGGAATACGCCATCCTGGACGAAGGACACAAGATCCGCAATCCCAACACGGCGATCACGATTTATTGCAAAGAGCTGCGCACACCGAACCGCGTCATTTTGTCGGGGACACCGATGCAGAACAACCTTATCGAATTGTGGTCACTGTTCGATTTTGTTTTTCCCATGCGACTGGGCACTTTGGTCAATTTCCGAAACCAGTTCGATATTCCCATTCGTCAAGGCGGCTATGCCAATGCATCTAATCTGCAGGTTCAGACTGCTTTCAAGTGCGCAGAGACCCTCAAGGATGCGATCAGTCCATACCTACTCCAGCGCTTCAAGATTGACGTTGCGTCTGATCTTCCCAAGAAAAGCGAGCAGGTGCTGTTCTGCAAGCTGACGCCGCTGCAGAGGCGCGAATATCAGCGATTCCTCGATTCTAATGAGATGGGGGCAATCATTACTGGCAAAAGACAGGTCCTCTATGGTATTGATATCCTACGGAAAATCTGCAACCACCCAGATCTCACCGACCATAAACATTTGTCGGTAAGAGCAGGTTACAACTATGGTGATCCGGCCAAATCTGGAAAGATGCAGGTGGTTGGCGCACTCTTGGATCTCTGGAAGGAGACTGGCCACAAAACTCTCCTCTTTGCCCAACACCGAATCATGCTCGACATACTGGAGAAGTACGTCAAATCGCTCTCTGGCTTCAAATATCGACGTATGGACGGCAATACACCCATACAAAACCGGCAGAGCATGGTCGACGAGTTCAACACTGACCCGAATCTGCACGTGTTTCTGCTGACCACCAAAGTCGGGGGCCTGGGTATAAACTTGACTGGAGCTGATAGGGTCATCATTTTTGACCCTGACTGGAATCCCTCAACCGATCTCCAAGCTCGGGAGAGAGCGTGGCGGCTGGGTCAGAAGCGAGAAGTGACAATCTATCGCTTGATGACGGCTGGAACCATAGAGGAGAAGATCTATCACCGTCAGATATTCAAGCAATTCTTGACCAACAAGATCTTGAAAGACCCGAAACAGCGGCAGACCTTTCATCTGAACGACCTTCATGACCTCTTCAGCCTAGCCAATGAAGGCGCGCCTACCGAGACCAGCAACCTCTTTCAGGATGCACAGGTTAAGTACTCTTCTAAGCCAGCCGGCGAGCTCGAGACGGACAGAACCAACGGCGACAAACAAGCAGCCTCAAATTCTGGCGATACGAATGTCGTGGCTCTGCCTGGTATATCGTCTGTGGAGCGATACGCGGGAGAGGTGGAGGAAGAAGCCAAGGCAAACCAGGAAGGAGCCACCAATTCAGAGGACAGGATGATGGAAGGCATCTTTGCACGGTCTGGGATTCATTCTGCTGTAGAGCACGACGCGATCATTGATGGCAGTAGAGCCGGTAAGAAAGTGACGGCGGATCCCATCTTGGTGGAGCAGGAAGCTCGGAAGGTTGCTGCAGAGGCGGCCAGAGAGTTGAAGCGCGCAGGTGAGGTCGCTCGACAAGTTCCTGTGGGCACGCCTACTTGGACCGGACAATTTGGGGTGTCTGGCCGGCCACAAGAGACGACAGCCCAAAGAGCTTTCAATTCACCTGCCCGTTCCCGAGGAGGCGCCATGCAATCCTCAAGTCTGCTTGCGAATTTGCAACAACGTCAAGCGAACGCGGCAGGCAGTCGTGACGCAACGCCACGTACCTCCAGTCCTGCGAGATCCACCGGATCTGCCGCCTCCATGTCCAGAGCGGGCACTCCGACTCTGCCGCAGGGCAAAGACTTTGGCAAATTGATTCGTGACTTCCTCACCGCCCACGGAGGCGCCGCTTACACCCAGATGCTGATCGATCATTTCAATCGCTTCTGTACGACACCCCAAGCCACTTTGGAGTTCAAAGAGACCCTGAAGGTGATTGCCACGCTTGAGAAGGCAGGTCGAGGCAGGGGTCGGTGGGTGTTGAAGGAGGAGTACAAGAAGTAGATACTGAGCCCCTCCAGTCGGAGCAGGTGCTGATGAAGCCCAAAAGGGTGATGGTCGGCATATTTAGCTTAGCACGCTCAAGCACTTCCATGATTTTCCGCTGCTCTCATCTCTTAGCCCGCGCTATTCGTTCTCGTCGATCAGCCCCTGAGGCGACCAATACTCGGGCTCTCGACACTGCAAGTCCACCCAAACCAGAGAATCAGCAAGCAAATCTTGTATGACAGTCTCGGCTCGTGCTCGCTCCCATCCTAAGTTTAATTGAAGAAGAGACACTGTAACATTCCCGAGTAGTTGTAGAACTTCCAGGACGGTAGATTGATCCGTGTTGAGTTCCTTGGGCACAGAGCGAATAAACCGCTTGTTAGCGATGGTGAGAATGACAAACCCTGAACCAAGTGGCTCGAGGGATTTCACTGCCTGCTGAATGTCATCCTCTGACACTTGCAGGCCTCCTCCGATAGCTCTGCCTTTGGCAACACTTTCGCAACATTCCCTCAACCCAAGCAGGCCTCCATTCTCAGCTCGGGTGGACTGGCACAGCTCCACCACCCGGACGGCCACCGAGAAATAGAAGTCGTTCACATCATGGCCCAGTACCTTTGCCCAGAGGGAGTCGGCCCTCTTCCCCTTGATGTTGCTGCCTGCAAGTGGATCAACGCCGATAGCATTGCACATGCGGGCAAACTCTGCCCGAAAAGTGGGATTGGACTTGATCGTTGCCGCATGTTCCAGGGCAAAGTTATGCAATAGCGACTGAAAGACTTCGAGCTGTGCTTGCAACGAGGCTGCGTTGGCCAACTTCAAGTTTGAGCCATGTGCAGCGTAGGACTGTGCCGTGGCATTTCTGTTGGTGAATGCACCCAAGCCCACGCCCCTTCTGGTCGACATGCTGAGAAGGGTGATTCGTAAGTTCAGATCATCATGCCAGAGGAGCCAAATCTTGGACGATGGCCATTGCCATGGTAAGGGTATCGACTTAACTCATCATGTCGTTCAGTTGTAATTTACGACGAATACGAAGAGTCGGGAATAGAGACACTACGACGCTTGGCGCAGTTGGTCCGGGAATTACCATTTTTGGTTTAAGCTGATTTGGGGAGTGGAGTCAGCACGTGATTATGCCAAGCAAAGTGGAAGCTCGCACACTGCAACTTCCAAGGTGGAAATTTCGCAGGACTCTTCGAAAGTCCGAAACGTCTGCGCCTTTTCCTTCAGTCAACCACTCCTCCTGGCCAGCATCTCGACAATCCGATCTCTGTCCACCACACAAGATGTCGAAGCCAGCTGTTAAGTCGTAAGTCAACCTCACTGTCCTGCTGATTGTCGGAGTCTTCAGATATGGTCCGCACCTTTCTCGCTGGTTAGCGTTTGTTGCGCCAGCTCGATCTTCCCAATGGCTTGCGCCGGACGACTGTGACACTCACATCGTGAGGAATTGCAACCGGGGCGTTGAGGATAGAGGAGTCACTCCCTCTCCCTTGAAATTGAATGGGCTTGTATGGCATGCAATGCTGAAATACGCAGAATGCTGTCGTGGAGTCGAAAATTCCTGACCTTGGTCGGGGCGTTGTCGGTTGAGAGTAAAAGGTGGTTGTCACAGATCAGCGTAGCTGCTTGTGTCTTGACTTCCACCATTCTCACCAATGAAATATATTTCGTCGAGTTACGCCAATCACCAGATCGAGAATGCCGCGCCATAGCTGCAGTTCCGACTCGGCGATCCTTCAACCGCGGACTATACTGATACCTCCGTCCATACAGAACCGTCCCGACGCAGGACCAGGTCCTCGTCCCTGAGACGCTCCTGAAGAAGAGAAAGAGCCAGGAGAAGGCCCGCGAGCAGCGTCTTGCCGATCTCGAGAAGAAAAAGAAGGTCGGTACACACCCTGCACCACACACACATTTATGGTGATGATAAATACCACACTACGCGACTAGACCTTCGGGTCGATGTTGTCGCTTTTGTTAACCATCTTTCGGGGCTGAACAATATCCTTCTTCTACTATCATGGATTCCACTTACAATGGCACATGCGCTAACATGCATTGTACAGGCCAACAAGGAGAAGCGCGCTGTCATCTTCAAGCGTGCCGAGTCCTACGTCAAGGAGTACCGCGATGCCGAGCGTGAGAAGATCAGACTCGCCCGCCTGAGCAGGCAGCAAGGCAACTTCTTCGTGGAGGACCAGGCCAAGCTGGTTTTCGTGATCAGAATCAAGGGGTAAGCAGCAGCCGCAGCATATTTGTCTGTGACACTCGCTGACTTCTCAACCAGTATCAACAAGATTGCCCCCAAGCCTCGCAAGATCCTCCAGCTTCTCCGACTTCTCCAGATCAACAACGGCGTCTTCGTCAAATTGACCAAGGCTACCCAAGAAATGCTCACTATCGTGAACCCATACATTGCCTACGGCTACCCCAACCTGAAGTCTGTGCGTGAGCTCATCTACAAGCGTGGATACGGAAAGATCGACAAGCAGCGTATTGCTCTCACCGACAACCAGCTGATCGAGGACAACCTGGGCAAATATGGCATCGTGTGTGTGGAGGATCTGATCCACGAGATCTTCACGGTCGGACCTAACTTCAAGCAAGCCAACAACTTCCTGTGGCCCTTCAAGCTCTCCAACCCCAACGGTGGTTTCCGCACCCGGAAATTCAAGCACTACATCGAGGGTGGTGACATCGGTAACCGGGAGGAGAACATCAATGCTTTGATCCGACAGATGAACTAGGCTTGACTTTGTGATCAGCATTGTGTTGTGCGCACAATGGCTCGCTTGCATGGTTGCTTGTGTTTTGACATGCAACAAACCGCAAGCTACGTTCTCCATTGCGAAAAAGTTGCTGGGGGTGTCAAGTAGGGAATTAGGCGCTAGTGATGACCTCGATTGATCCAAAATGGATGTGGTCAGAGATGCCAATGAGATACAAACTATTCAATGTTCCAGATCGTGTGTTCCGAGACAAAGCGACGTGCTATTTAAGGTTCCTGAGGCGTGATACAAGTTCCGAGACTTGCCCGTCGATTGCGTCGAGGCTTGCCAGGATCAATGCAGTTGTCCTACATCCCATTCCAAGGCAATTGTGACTTCCACCCCATCTGCACGTCGTGTGCACCTTAGGTACCTACTATTCACGCATCGATCGATGAGAGAGGTACAATAATGAACAGACTTTGTGACGACCGTGTATTGGATGGTGAGTGATCTTGCAACAGACCCTGAACCTGACAATTCGAGGCTCTCCTTGGGCCCTAAGCGGCCTCAAGGATTTTATCGGTTGCCTTCGCAATGTGGCAATGTGACGGCCTAACCCAACAGGATGAAAGAAGCCCACCACCGGGACGTGTGCAGCCCCGATTTGACAGGGACCATATTGCCGGGATAGGCGAACTATGCGACGTATTGAATGGCCGTGGTTTCACGGCCACCTTGTTGAACTCCTTCCGATTGTTCTTCGTGACCAGAGCGACATCGACGACGTCCAAAAATAAGATTGCTTCAACGGAAGGCAAGGTATGGCCTGGTACGATTCTTAGGGATCACGATGGACTGCGCTCCCGCCATAGAATCAAGTCTCGGGCCGATTGAAGGATGGAAAGGAACGTTGAAGGCAGGTCGAAAAACGTCCTCTCAAGCCACCTGCTGGCTTGACTCGGAGCGCCCGTATCCGACTTCCCTCCAAGCAAGCTAGACAACTACGGATGCAAGGGGATGCACAAACTCGCATGGCAGCTAGACAGTCTTGTTGGTGCGAGACAGCCATGCCGCACACGACACGTACATGGATCAGCCCAGTCAGATGAAGGGGTCATCTCACCGTCTGCTCAAAGAACTTGTGGCTTGGATAGTCTACACTCTGCAGAGGGGGAAAGCAACCCGTCTTGGAACTGCTCCAGTCTTGTCATTCGTATCAAAATCCCAGTCAGAATGAGGCGCCATCGCATCGCAGTCACTTGCTGCCTGACTGTGAAGCGACACCGATGTGCCGTCCCCCTTACATTCCAGGACGATCAATGCCGGGGTAAGGACTGCTGGGACGATCAATCAATCGACGCCGTGCGGTCAAGTCTGACGGAAGGAATGTACTCCAAGACAACGGACCCAGTATTCGATTCACGGATCTGAGTGTAGCATCCTGTCGTCTGTCCCATGACTCTTGACCCCTGACCACCCCAATACGTGCTTCAAACCAGGTATTTGAAGGGCAGGATGGCGCCCGACAATTCGGGAGACGGGCAATGGCTTCAATCGCATTGTTCGTGCAGGTACATAGCCTGGCTCAGACACACTGGGTGGCCTTGGTCTTCGGGCTCCTCCTGGCCAGACTGCTGTTCAACAAATATGGGCGAAAGTTGAACTCGATTCCAGGACCCTTTCTCGCTGGCTTCAGCGACCTCTGGCGGTTCTTCGATGCGTGTTGTGCCACGCCTCATGAAACTCATATCCGGCTGCATCGGGAGACAAACTCGCATTTCGTGCGAGTAGGACCACGAACCATCTCGATTTCCGACCCGACGCTGATACCGACCATCTATGGAATCAATTCAGGATTCACCAAGACGGAGTTCTACACCATCGCCATGCTGCCCTTTGAAGGAAAGGTTACGCCTGCCCTGTTCACGGCTCGAGACGAGCACAATCATGCTCTATACAAGAAGCCCATTGCACACGCCTACAGCATGTCGACCATGGTGGAATACGAGCCGCTGGTGGACTCGACTGCATCTTTGTTCATGTCGAAGTTGGACGAATTTGCCGCCATAGGAGCCATATTGGATTTTGGGGTCTGGCTCCAGCGGTATGCCTTCGATGTCATGTGAGTACTTGTGTCCATTGGCAAGCCTTGTCTCGGCTAAATGGTTTCAGTGGCGAAGTCCAATTCAGTCAGAAGCTAGGCTTCCTGGCCTCGGGGACAGATATCCAAGGGATCATGGCGGATATCCGATCGAAGATCGGATATCTCGGTCGTGTAAGGCTCCCGGCCAGGACAAGCCGTAATCCGGGTATCCTCGCTAATATTGTGCATGCATCTAGGTGGGCCAAATCCCAATCGTCGACAAGATTTTGACGAAGAATCCGCTCTTCCTCAAAATGGTCCCTACGCATCCCATCGTCACCTTCACCTTGAACAGAATGAAAGAAAGGGGTTCCGTGAAGACAACTGGAACCACTGCAAAACGCGACTTCCTTGCAAGGTGTTTCGAGGCTCAAACCAAGTTCCCTGACATAGTCACAGACAGGATGATATTGATGTACAACAGTGATAACGTTGGTGCGGGGAGTGACACCACCGGGATCTCGTTGCGAGCGGTAAGCGAGACATCCTCTTGCGGAAGCAAGCGACCTAGATCGCTGATGTTCACAGATCTTTTATTATCTGCTAAAGTCGCCGGCCAGCATGCAAAGGCTCGTCGACGAGATTGACAGTGCAGCTAATAACGGTCTGCTCAGCGAATTCGTCACATGGCAAGAATCCACCAGGTTGCCCTACCTCCAAGCATGTATCAAAGAAGGTCTTCGTAAGTCTCGAGTCACCGTCAACTTCGAGAAGCATGAAAGTCTTATCACCCATTCAGGCATGCACCCGGCCGTAGGGTCAATCCTCGAGCGGTACGTGCCGAAGGATGGGATCTCGCTGGCGGGTCACTATTTCCCCGAAGGAACCATCGTTGGTATCAATCCTTGGGTCACAGCGTAAGGCATCCGACTTGGTTTGCTATCCACAATCGCTGACGACTATAATCTGTGGACAGACGGGACAAAGAAGTATACGGAACAGATGCAGATTTCTTTCGTCCGGAGAGATGGCTTGACGCGTCAGAAGAGCAATTGCTGGCCATGGAGAGAGCCAATCTTGTGGTGAGTGGACGAGAAAGGTCCTGTTTGGAGTCATATCTGATGTGGGATCATCAGTTCGGTCATGGCAATCGAGCTTGCATTGGCAAAAGCATCTCGTTGCTAGAGATTGGCAAGCTTGTTCCTCAGTTGCTGCGGCACTATAAGGTGAATGTACTGTCCGACTACCCGTTGAGTGATACTCACGCTTCGTCAGATCTCTTTTGCACGCCCAGACCTGGAGTGGAAGATTTCAGGAGGCTGGTTTGTGTGGCAGGATGGATTCTACGTCCTTATTAGTCGTCGCACGGACAGGCCTTCAGCATAGTAGTTAGATTTGAACCCCTTTCCAGTTGGCCTTGTAGTGGTTCCGAGCAAACGGATTATCAACAGCATACGCGTTGTGCTTCTTCGCAGGAAAGATGACTAGGCATATGATACCTCCGCAATGAAGAGCTTGAACTAATAGACAAGGCTACGATCGAGGCCAGTTCAGTTACATTTGTACCTAAGATATTGATATCGAGAAGTCGCCGCGCCCCCACGTCCCCACGCCCCCACTTTGCGCGAGATCTCGTGCTCTACGCGTCTAATCGCGTCGCGTGTAAATGACCGTGTCGCCGTGTCAATTGCTCGTCTCCCAGTCTTCCATTTCAAGCTGTGTTTTCCCTTACCTTTACAAACCCATCCGCGAGTTTGGTCCCTTGCAACAAGAGGTACTTCTCGTGGCATTGCAAGCACAATGGCACACCGTGCCGCCATTGCACAGCTCCGCGCTCAACGCCTCTCTGGCAAGACACGTCTTGAAACATACCAAATCGAGGACCAGGGTGCCATCTACGACGAAGTCGACGAGGATGGTTACAAGAAGGTCGTCCGCAGTCGACTCGACAAGGATGACTTTGTTGTAGACGACAATGGCGAAGGTTACGCCGATGACGGCCGTGAGGAATGGCAAAACGAACGCCAGTACTTCAGCAGTGACGATGACGGGGATGTCCTTCTAAAAGGGAACGCTGCCAAACGGAAGCGCGAAGAGGACCGCGAGAAAAATGAACGAACGAATCACAAAATTATGAACTACTTCAACAATGCTCCTGTTGCAGCCCCGAAACCAAAGGTAGAAGCATCGCCACCACATATTTGATTCACGCAATCTGACTCTGCTAGGTCCAAACTACTGCCGAAGATGAGGCCTTCATGGCTGACCTACTTGGCGAAGTCGATGCCAATATCCTGCCAGCCCGGACATACACCAAGAAGCCCGTCAAATCGGATAACCGTCGTAAAGTCAGGGTTCTTTCTCCGCCTCTGACCCAAGAACGGCCTCGACCAAAATACCAAGCTCCGACCACAAGCCTTGTCGATACTCCTCCTCCGCAAGCTGCTACTCGCGATGACGACGTGTTGCCCAATTTCGATGACGATGATAATATCATGAGTGATCCTTTGCCCTCTTCACCAGTGGTCAAAGCCGTGGCACGCAAGGCAAAAGTGAACATCAAAGAGGAGGACGAGGAGGATGATGATGACATGATGGACGTTGCTCAAGTTGTTGCTCACGAAGGGGTTGAAACTGTGAGCGTCAATATGGCTGGCAGTCGACCTCCACCGAAGATCAAATCTGCACAACTGCCCACGCCTCAAAACTCGTCTCCTCCTCTGCCAGCAGTCAATGATGTAGACGCATCGTCATGGAACAAAATCGCCAGCAAGCTCAACGTCCAGAGCAGCCCTTCGTCTGAAAGTTATATCTTCGGCAAAATGAAGCCTCAGGATGCTGTCGAAGAAGACGGCAGCCTTCGGTTCTTCTGGCTCGACTACACGGAAGTCAACGGCAGTCTCTGTCTCTTTGGGAAGGTCAAACACAAGTCAACTGGACGATATCTCAGCGCGTTTGTGAAGGTGGATAATATCCTCCGGAAACTGTACTTTCTTCCGCGAAAGTTCAGACACGTCAACGGACGTCAGACAGACGAGGAGGTCGAGGTTGACGACGTCTATGGAGAGGTTGACACATTGATGTCGAGAATGAAGGTGACGACGAGAAAAGTCAAGCCATGCACACGGAAATACGCTTTCGAACTCCCAGATGTTCCCAAGGAAGCCGAATACCTCAAGTTGCTGTACCCCTACGAAAATAGTGCTCTACCAATGGATCTGCAGGGAGAGACGTTCTCCCGAGTTTTCGGCACCAATACGGCTCTCTTTGAGCAATTTGTCCTGTGGAAGAACATCATGGGTCCATGTTGGCTGAATATTGAGGAAGCGGATTTCACGGCCGTCAATAATGCCTCTTGGTGCAAGCTCGAGTGTGCTGTGACCAAGCCAGCGAAAATCACCCTTCTCCAAGATTCTGACAAACTTGAGACTCCACGACTGACTCTGATGTCGTTGGCTTTCCGCACCCAGCTCAATGTGAAAGAGAACAAACAGGAGATTTTGGTTGCAAGCGCCCGAGTCTACGAAAATGTGTCACTCTCCGACACCACACCACCGGAGAAACTGCCCTCGAGAACATTTACAGTGATGAGACCATCGGGATCAGCTTATCCACTAGGGTTTGAAGCCGAAACCAAGAAACAGAATGGTACATTCATGCTCGAAAAGAGCGAACAATTTCTACTCAGCAAGTTCCTCGCTCTGTTCGAGAAGGTGGATCCGGATGTCTTGATGGGACATCAGCTGCAAGAGGTCGACTATAGTATTCTCCTCAGTCGTCTCAAGGAGAAGAAGACGCCTGGGTGGCATCGAATCGGTCGACTCAAGCGAAGTGAATGGCCAAAGACTTTTGGGAAGGGCGGCTCGTCATTCTTTGCCGAACGACAACTTCTCGCTGGCCGACTCATGTGTGACTTGGCCAACGACATGGGCAAGTCACTGATGACCAAATGTCAGCAGTGGAGTTTAACCGAGATGTGTGAGCTCTACCTTGGACCGGACAATCCGAGACGCGAGGTCGACAATGAAGCAGCCTTGAAGACCTGGGCAACTACGCGGGACGGTCTGATCAACTATGTCAACCATTGCCATGCCGACACCTTCTTCATCGCCGCGCTTGTGCTGAAATTGCAGATGTTGCCACTGACTAAGGTGCTGACCGAGCTTGCGGGCAATTCGTGGGCTCGCACTCTCAGTGGTACGCGAGCAGAACGAAATGAATACATTCTGCTTCACGAATTCCACCGCAACAAGTACATCTGTCCCGACAAGGAGTATGGCAAAGGTCGGGCTAAACAGACCGAGGAGAACGAGGACGGCGACGAAGGTGCCGATACCAAGAAGAAAGACAAATTCAAGGGTGGTCTGGTGTTTGAACCGGAGAAAGGGCTCTACGACAAGTTTATCCTCGTGATGGATTTCAACAGTTTGTATCCGAGTATCATCCAGGAGTACAACATCTGCTTCACCACTGTCGATCGGACAACGACATCGGAGAACGAGAACGAGGAGAAAGTACCCGAGGTCCCAGTCGAACAAGCACAGGGAATCTTACCGAAACTCATTTCCACCCTCGTCATGCGCCGTCGTGAAGTGAAGAAATTGATGAAAGACAAACGAGCAACAGCGGAAGAAATGGCGCTGTGGGACACGAAACAAATGGCTCTGAAACTCACGGCCAACTCCATGTACGGCTGTTTGGGATATACTCAGTCACGGTTCTATGCTCGACCGCTAGCCATGCTCACCACGTTCAAAGGAAGAGAGATTCTGAGAAGCACCAAGGAGTTGGCGGAGAGCAACCAGCTTCAAGTCATTTACGGTGACACCGACTCTGTCATGATCAACACCAACGCCGACAACATTGCCCAAGCATTGAGTGTTGGGGTTGAGTTCAAACGGTCGGTCAATGAACGGTACAAACTGCTGGAGATTGACATTGACAATATTTTCCGTCGGTTGTTGCTCCACGCGAAGAAAAAGTATGCGGCGATCAACATGGCCGAAGTCGACGGCAAGTATGTGGAGAAGCTCGAAGTCAAGGGTCTCGACATGAAGAGGAGAGAATATTGCGCCCTTTCCAAAGAGGCTTCGCAGCGGCTTCTCAATGAGATCCTTTCCGGAGAGGATCCGGAGTTGGTTCTGGAGAAGATCCACGAGTATTTGAGAGAGTTGGCCACCAAGATGAGGGAAAACACGGTTCCTGTGCAGAAATATGTCATCTACACCGTAAGTTTACCAGCCATGCCCTTCAAACGTGGAACAAGCCAACTGACAGATCATAGAAACTCGGTAAAAACCCTACAGAGTATCCGAACGCGGATTCGATGCCTCAGGTGCAAGTGGCACTTCGTGAGATTGCTCGCGGCAAGACCGTCCGAGTCAACGATGTCATGTCATATATTGTCACCATGGGCGACGAACAGACCAAAGGCTTACCGGCGCCCAAACGATCATACACGCCGCAAGACGTGCTAAAGTCGCAATCCAGCCTGGTGCCAGACGTGGAATACTACCTGTACAAGCAGATCCTGCCACCCATCGAACGGCTTTGTGCTCCAATCCCGGGCACGGATTCGGTCAGATTGGCGGAATGCCTGGGCCTCGATGTGCGCAGGTATCAAATCAACACATCCGGCTTGACGAGCCAGCAAAACACCGAAATCTTCCCCCTCGAATCACAGATCCCCGACAGTGTGCGGTTCCAAGATTCCGCTCGACTCCGTCTTTTGTGCCGAGCCTGCAAACAGACGACAGTGTTTGAAGGGCTTTGTGATTCACCAGACGACTGCACGCCAGAGGGGATCTTGTGCAGCAACGCCGACTGTCGCACGGTGTTCTCGACAATGGCGATCGCCGTGCAATTGGAGTCTCAGATCCGTGTCCAGACTTCTGCTTACTACGAGGGCTGGTTGGTCTGTGACGACCCGTCGTGTGGGAACAGAACCAGACAGATGTCTGTGTATGGCCATCGATGTCTCGGGCCGAATGGTCGTGCCGAGGGATGTCTGGGCCGCATGTCGTACGAGTATTCGGAGAAGAAGCTGTACAATCAGCTACTGTACTTTGCTGCGTTGTTCGATGTCGAAAGGGCCAAGAACAAGGCTCGCTCGGAGAAGGAGTATGCGGAGAAGAAGGACAGGGTTGTTGTGCTGGCGGAGACGAATAAGGATCGCTTTGAAGCTGTCAAAGGTGTGGTTGATGGGTATTTGAGGAAATGCGGGCGGCAATGGGTCGAGATGGATACTCTGTTCAAGTTTGCGTTGAAATAGGGAGAGAAGAGACAAGAGATGCTCTCTCCTGTGGCTGTCTGGTTGTCTGGTTGTCTGTCGCTCGTTGGGTAAGACCAGACTGGATAGGATAGGAGTAAAGACGAATGATCAGATCACATTCTACAAGAGACAGGTTCTGACAGGATTCCTTCTATCAACTGCGCGCAGAGTATACATGTGACCAACACAGCAGACGCAAGAATTTATATCTAGATACTAAGAGTATTTCAGTAGAGATACCTAGGTAGTCGAATCGTCAGGACCTTATGTTTGAGGTTATGGATGGGGCATAAGAATAAAAGAATAAGATTAAGAATAAGGTATCCATTAAAGTTAACAAATACTTAAATCTGATTGGCCAAGCCAGAACGGCCTTCACTCCAGATCCAACGACATCCGATTCCGATCGCGGCGGATGAAATCAATCAACGAACCCATCATCAAGTTTCATTCCAACGAGTCGCAGCAATATTGTTATCGCTATTTCCTGTCCCTCTTCCATTCTTACTCATCGACGTTCGCACCACAAACCTGTCGCTGCCTCACTTTGTCGGATCGTTGATTGATAGCAGTAGCCCATTAGGGAGCTTTCCAGAGCCCCAGAGTACCAAGATTCAAACATGCAGCCTGTTCCGAGAGTCTTGGTGATAGCTGGTTCCGACAGCTCAGGAGGAGCGTAAGTCCAACCCAGCAAGGCCCTGCGATCCCCGTTCCATCGGGAATCCAAATCCAATACCAATCCCAATCTTGTCCCAGATCCCTGATCCTGGATCCTGAATATGAAAGAATAACACACTTGTTCTTCTTCCGTCCGTCTTTTCTGGCGACTACTCCCCTCTTCCCGTGGCCAGAATGAGAATTTAAAATGAAAAAGAAACCTCAATCACTAACATTCATACGTTTTTCCGTTCTGCGATCTAGTGGCCTCGAAGCAGATCAAAAAGTCCTCGCCGCGCACGGATGTTACGCCATGACGGCCACGACGGCCTTGACGGCCCAGAACACGCTCGGCGTCGACGACGTGTGTATCACGCCGCCGGGGTTTGTGGGGAAGCAGATCGGTGCGTGTTTGGCGGACATTGGGTGTGATGCTGTCAAGATTGGTATGTTACCTCCCGTGCCGAACTTCCTGGGTCTAGTAGTGTCTGGGTTTGTTTGTTTGTGATGGGGTGTTTTGATATTTGGATGTGCGATATTCCCTACTCTGATGATATACTTTGCTTTCCTGTGCCCCCTGATGATATACTTTGCTTTCCTATGCCTGTTCTGCCAACCTCCTTCTTCTTACGAGAGACAGAACGAAGTGTATTGACCAGTGTGTTTCTACAGGTATGCTTGCTTCAGCCGAGACGATCAGAGTCGTCGCGGACTCGTTGCGGAAACATCATGTGTCGACTGTCGTGTTGGATCCGGTACGGGTTGCTCTTCCATTTACATTTCCCACTGGCCTGCAGCCGTGTTGTGTTCTTTGTTGTGATGCATCTTTTCGTGTTTCGAAGGGTGTCTACTGTCTGTTGCTTCTCATTCATACGTATTCGGTATTGGTTTCGATGTCGTCTCAATGCTGACCTCGATCATTCTATTTTTCTGGTCATTCCATCTCCAATCACTCACACTTTACTTGACAGGTGATGGTCTCAACAAGCGGAGCCCAGCTCCTCCCCGGCGATGCTGTCCGAGACCTACGCGAGAAACTGCTTCCGATGAGCACGCTCCTGACGCCCAACATCCCCGAAGCAACGCTCCTGCTTCGCGACGCCGACATTCAATACAAATCCCCTTCTGGCCTGGAGGACCTGAAAACGCTGGCTAAGATGGTCCACCAGCTCGGCCCACGTGCCGTTCTGCTCAAAGGGGGCCACATGCCTTTAACGAAAGACTACATGAAAGCGCACAGCGACGATGAGAAGGCCATCACCGTGGACATCCTCTTCGACGGCGAGACGTACACACTGATCGAATCGAAATATCTCGTCGTGAAAAACACCCACGGAACAGGCTGTTCTCTGGCCAGCGCCATTGCCGCCAATCTAGCCATGCAGAAGAAGAAGAAACAGACACCGACAACCGCAACCACAACCACAACCACAACACTGTCAAAACAACAGCAGCTACAACCTCCTCAATCCATAGACTTACCCACGGCGACCCGTCTAGCAGTCTACTACGTGTCAGCCGGCATCCGAACCTCCGACCCAGGCCTCGGCCACGGCTCCGGCCCCATCAACCACTTCCACAACATGCAGATCCTGCCCTTCTCGCAGGGCCATTTCATCGAATACCTGCTCTCACACCCATCCGTGGCGCCCATGTGGCACAACTACACGCACCACCCGTTCCCCACCCAGCTGGCCCGCGGCACGCTCCCGGAAGATCTGTTCAAGAACTACCTGGTGCAGGACTACCTGTACCTGACGCACTTCGCGCGCACGCACGCTCTGGCGGCGTACAAGTCGCGCGCAATGTCGGCCATCACGGCCTCGGCGCACATCATCCTGCACATCGAGCGCGAGATGGCGCTGCACCTGTCGTACTGTGCCGAATTCGGCATCTCGAGGGCCGACCTCGAACATCCAGACCGCAAAGAGTCCCTGGCCTGTGTCGCCTACTCGCGCTATGTGCTTGACGTGGGCCAGAGCGAGGACTGGCTCGCGCTGCAGATGGCCCTGGCGCCGTGTTTGCTCGGCTACGGCGAGGCCGCGCAGAGACTGTATGTCGAGAAGGAGAGTCGTACGGCAGACCAGGGGAACCGGTATTGGCGGTGGGTCGAGAATTATGTCGCGGATGATTATCAGGAGGCTATCACGGTTGGAAGAGGTGAGTGCGTGTTGTTGTTGTTGATCCTGAACAACACATTTCCTGGTGCTTGTAGCCCCCTTTTTTGGTTGGCCGTCCCCTCTCCCCCTCCCCATCTTCTTACCATGACTGTTCGCTGCAATCATGTGCGTCGTGTCTACAGAGTGTTGTTCCGTGCAGTCGATATTGCATCCGGCGTCCTCGAATGTACTCTCTCCCGCGATGTCTTTCTGGGCTGCCATGTTACACACACACAGACACACATACAGAGAGAGAGAGAGAGAGAGAGAGAGAGAGAGAGAGAGTCACACAGCTCGCTTACCTGCCCCTGATATTCGTTCCCCTGTGTTTCTCGCTACCATGAACATTGAAAAGCTGACAAACTCGTCCTATTTCTGTTGAATTAGATATGATCGAAACGCATATCGCCAAACAATCCCCTTCGCGGGTCCAAGAGCTCATCGCCATCTTTGTCCGCGCCACCGAGATGGAAGTCCGGTTCTGGGACTTTGACGCCCATGTGGAGAAATGACGAACAATACGTGATCTGGAACATCCCCGAATTGAAGGGTTCGTTCTGAAGAGAGAGGGGGGGGAAGAGAGATGGAGAAAGAGCTCAACGTGTCTGGACAGGAAAGGCACTTCTCTTATAAGCATTTAAGTACCTTCCCTCGAGGAGTATCAGTGCGGCGGCACCATACAATGAAATCCAATACAGCATTCTACAGAGAGCAGACAATACACCTTCACTGGGTGGGTAGGTAGGTGTATTCATACACGCATGTATAAGGTATCATGGTCTTCCTTCACTCTTGCTCTTGCTCTTTTTATCGCATGCATGCTATCATGATCAACAGTACATGATTGGATGGCATTTTCACACCCAGATTCTCCTATCTTCTCTGCAGATATCAGAACCTAATGGAATGGAAATCTCCCGCAGGATGAAGCATGACAACAAGTCAAAAGCCATCATGCAACAACCCCACCTCCAAACCCAACAGGTCTTCTCTGCCCTCGGTTCTCAGGAAGGATGGCCATGACTTTATACGCCTTTCCCATTCCCTTCGGACCGCCTTCGACGAGCCGCCTCCAGCCCATCTCGAACTCACGTTTCTTCCTTTCCAGCTGCTCAGTCTCGGGGACTGCGTTCCCTTCGTCACCTCGGCTCTTTTGAGAAGTAGCGGTGCTTTTCTTCTCGAGTTCCCTCATAAGCCGATCCGCTCGCTCCTTGATGCCCAATTGGGTCAACCACATCCCTTGCTCGACGGGCCCGTGGACTTCGACGCCGGGACTAGCTTCCAAAGCGGCATCGGCCAGGGCGTCGAAGTCGACGTCGGCACTGATATCCGCGTCTCCGGCATACACGAAGGGCGAGATGATTTTGTGTTTGCGGATCGCGCGGAGCGAGTTGACCGGCACGGTGTCTAGGGGTCCGTAGTCGATGATGAGAGCTGCTCCGGCTGGGATGTGTTTGTGTTTCTGTTTCTGGCCGGCCTCGCTTCTGCTCGGTCTGGAGGACGTCGCTGTCGTGTTCGGTCGTCCAGCAGGGCCGGCATCTCCGCCTATTCGCCGTGCAAAATCCTGTACGTAGCGTGCACTCTCTGGCGAAATTTCGACGCGGGAAGATACTTGGTTCTTCAGGGCCCGATAGCGTGGTCGTTCAGGCATGACGAGCGAGCTGGGCGTACTTGCTTTTGCGAGGACCAGTTGGAACTCCGGCTCGGGATCTTTGTGACTGTCTCGTCTTTCGGTCTCCGCGGGAAACGGGAGCGAGAATTTCGGTGTCGTGGGAGCGACAAGGAGTTCGCGCCATTGCGAAAGCTTGCTTGCCATGGACGGTTTGGGAACAGGTTGGCCTGATTCGGTCAGGGCCGGAGCAGACGGGTCTTGCTGGGTTGTCTCGTCCGGCTCCGGCCTGGGCGCCACAGACTCGAAGGCATGGATGGGGAGTGCGTCGAAGAACTCGTGCGCGATGATGAACGGCATCTTGTCAATGCCGTCATCCTCGGGTTTCGGCAACAGCGCAATATCTTCCACCCATCGCACAGGGATGCCTTGTTTGCTGATCGCCTCCCACCACACATTCTTGCCTGTGCTGTCTCGAACCTCTTTCATCTCCGCGTCCGGGCCGCAGAGCAGATCCTTCTGTTTCAGCCGGAGCCCTTCTCCGGCCTCCACCAGCCAGACGGCCTGCACTGCCTGTGCGAATGTTTGGAACTGTCCGATCGTCCGCAGAATGTCGCTCATCAGTGTCCCCCGTCCAGGGCCCATTTCGATGAACTGGACGCCCTGTCGGGGCCGTCCTTGTGCCATCCATTCCGTCATGAACCATATTCCGACCAGTTCGCCGAAGATCTGAGAAATCTCGGGAGAAGTGATGAAGTCGCCGGCCTTGCCGAACTGGTCTGCGTCCTCTGCCGACGGTCGTGTGCTTGTGTAGTATCCTCCATCGGGGTTCGTGAGGCATTGGCGCATATAGGAAGCAATGGAAATCGGCCCAGTAACCTAGCAGCCAGTGTTCTCTCAGCAAATATTCTCTTGTATGGTAGATCCGCGTTTGTAGGCTGTTCCTACCTCAATCGCTTGGGCGATCGTCTTTGCCAGAGGTGTCGACCATTGCCGGTTTGGGAGTGTAGGCCTCGCTGCAGGCTGCGCTTCTGGTGACTGCGTCACCAGGCCATTCGTCTCGTCATGAGACTTCGCACTGTACCTCGCACATAGATGTGGTATGCGCGCAGGATGGACGGACGCGAGAGGCGGAGAGTAAATGTGTAGCGCAGGGCCTTTCAGGGCTGTTCGAGGACAGGGCACCCAAACATGGGTTGGACGGAGCAGCTGTGAAACTTGGGCTGCTCCATATCTCATCGCGGGAGACTGCTCTCGCCTCTGCTCGACGCAACAGGAGAATTACAGAGGTACTCTGCCTAAGGTATATAGAGTAGAAAGTAAGTCAAGAAAGCGACTAAGATGTGCATTTATTCATGCGGACTTGAAATCCCGCCGTCATGTCGCCAACGGAACAATCATCTTCCGACCGCCGAGCATACGAGGCTTGCGAGGCTGCAAGGCTGCAAGGCTGCTCACCATATTACTCTGTAGTGTCTCTGTACGACATCCTATCCTCCACAGAAAAGATCTTCGCTACAGTCTCGAGATCCTTTTCTTCTCTCTCAGCAGGCATTTGACTACTACCGGCCATAACACGACCAGAAGACCAGGGACACGGGACCATCGCATCACGAAGATATAAGCATAGTAACAACGCGAGAGAGAGAGAGAGAGAGAGAGAGAGAGAGAGAGAACAACAGTGACAACTCTTCTTTAGACTGGGAACGCCCTGTTTAGAAGCGAACTAAGCAGACGACCATGGGGCTTTCGGGGCGTGGTTGGTCTGATGCAATGAGAACACACACAACAGGTTGAACGCTTACGCTCCGTAGCAGACAGAGTTGTGAAAAAAGTTCAGGAGTTCATGAGTAAGATTCGTGATTTTGAGCCGCGGCCAATCCCAATATTGTACAGTGTCCATTCGCTCCGCCCAGAAAATGTACAAACCCTTCCCGCGAACACGTGATGCATGAAAGAGCCGACCCAACACACCGTCGCTATGCAAAGCAAGATAAAGATGCCAATCCGTGATCTCTTGACAAGCCTCCTGGTTTGAAAACACCCTGACCTTTATGGTCGCAGGTCGATAAACCCCGCCTTCTCACCCTGGCCTTGTTCACGGGCAAGAGCCTCGAAACCACCTCCCCATCCACGATACATCTGTGAAGCCGAAGTCGTACTACGCTTGCGGTCCCCACTCCCAGTCTCGTGCCGTTGCCTGCTGAGCCGGGTCTGCTCACTCGGTTTGGGTTTCAACATGCTGACGGGAAACTGTCTCCTGATACGCTCCTCCTTCCCGAGCTCACGCTTCTGTCGTCGCGAAAGCCGGCTCTCCTCTCTCGCTTTGTCCTGTTTCATGAGCGCCTTGTTGATTTCTTTGATTGTCTTCGTCCTTTGATTCGGCACCGTCACATCGAGAGTTTCGCCGGCCTCGTCTTCGAAATCCTCCTCAGAAACCTCCGTCTTGGCCTTGGCCCGGCCAGCAGTGGAACCATGCTCCCGCTCCCGTCGAGCCTCGATAGGAATACCGCGTTCATTGTTGACCTTGCCGAGGAACGCGGATAATTTGCGCTTCTGCGACCAGCACTCGTTTAGGATGTCTCGATCCAAAGGCCCTAATCCCTCGTCCTCGAGCCGTTCATTGACCATAAGGATCTTGTCGTATGCACCGATCAACGTGCGTAAGAAGTCGACAAGCTCATTCATATTCTCACTGACGCTAAGGTGGGTGAGTTCCCGCTTTGCAAGGAGCTTCTGCACGGTGCTTGTCCGAGATTTGACGGCGGCCTGTTGTTCGAGTTCGGTCATGTGGAGTTTCAATAATCGTTTGACATTGAGCATGTCAGGAGCGAGCCTCCTCAGAGCTCTCAATGTGTTATTCTTGTGAGGGTCGCGCTCGAAATCCAAATCTCCATTCCTCGTCTTGTTCAATCGACCGCCATTCAAGCCATTTGTTGTTGCCAGTGCTAGTTCCAGGTACTTGGTCAGGACTCTAGGGGACATCTCAAGCTTCTGGCCCTCAGGTCTCGAAGACTGTTCCTGATCGGAAGAGTCCGCTCTGCCTTGCATCAAATCTAGTATCCGACTTGCAATGTCGAACACATTTGGATTGTTCTTGTCTCGCAGGCAAGTACTCATGGCGATGAAGAACGTGCCTCGAACCATCACTCGGTCTTGAATCTCTTTGGGCCGCGGCATGCGCAGAACATCCAGGGTGGCTTGGCTGGCCCGTGATACCCGGAGAAGACGAAGATAGGCCGCGACATTTCCGTGATCGGGAATAATCTTGTAGGGGCCATCCGGAGCGGTCAGTAAATCCCAGTAGTACTTTCCCGCTCGTAGGTACCGGAGAGCTGTAGCTGTCTCTAGAAGCATGGAGAGCGTGTTCTGGCCAGGGGTGGCATATATCGATGTCGGGCTGGGGACCAATTGTGTTGACCTGGAACCTGACCTAACCAAGGATCTATTGGAGTCGCCAGAGTGTGAAGTTGTGTGTGCCTCAGTGCCCACACTTGAGTCATCTTCCTCCCTGACGTTCGGGTCCTCTGTTCGCCCAAGGTTATCGGGACTTTTTGGGATGTTCATGGCCTGTTGAACTAAATTAAGAACGTCTTCATAGGCTTTAGGGTCGGTTGAAAGCATCAGTAGTCTTCCCATTGCACAGACAAGAGCCTCATCAAGCTGGAGGTTGCCTTTCCTCCAACGTCCCGTGATATCGACCCATAGCTTCCGTGCATCAGAGACCGCTTGTTCAAAAATGGGTTGTGGGTCATAATCGGGGCCATTTCGAGATCCCAGTTCGACCGCTCGTGCGCGAACCTCAGCATTGATGGCTTGCAGTATGGTGGTAAATGTTATATGGTCAGGTGCGCCAGGCCCTTTGTCGGGAAGCCTGCCTGCAATGCTCCAGAGGGATTCGATGTCATTGGCTCGAGCACATACACTGAGTACGGCGTTCGTATGAATGGTCGTAGGCGTAACTACCGAGTTCGCAGCTGATATAGAGTCGTAGACAGCGACCGCTTGCTTGACAGCATTGGGCTTCTTCACATTGTCTCGGTAGCCCCTAAGCATGATTGTGTAAGTGTGTGCGTCAGGTTTATGGCCTCGCTTCTTCATCTATACACAACATCTCGGTTAGTGGATTCCCTTGATATTTAACGGCAGTCTTACCTCATTATAGACCTTCCATGCCATGGAAGGCTCCCCTTTGCTCATCAGCCAATCGATAACATGATTCCAACTAACGATGTTGTCCACTGCCATCCCGTCCCGAGACTTCTCACTGGCACGAACAAGGCTCATAGCAGCGTCGAAATCGGAGTCCCTGAGTTTCTCTACCACAGCCTGAGCCAGTTTAAGTGGATCAACCAGGAACTTCGCCTCAAGCTTCATGGCTCTATCCAAATTCGTGCCAGTGGACTCGGTGATGAGGCGGCCACGGTTCTCTTCTCGCGCCAGGCCATCTTTACGGCGCGCCTTAGCTGGCACACTTCCCGCCCTGGACAATTTCGACACTCTTATCGGTTTCTTCTTCTGTAAGGCTTTGTAGAGTAGGCGGCGGTGGTGGCCCTTCTGTATGGATTGCAGAGTGGCATGGTTCCGAGACAAAGTCGAAGGAAGGACGACATGTGGAGGGGGCGAGATGATCGATGAGGCACCGAATACGCTTGAGTTGTGGGAAAGAGAATGTAACGCACGGCGCACACAAACAGAGCAGGAGAACATCAGGAAGTGATTGTCATAGAGCAGATAAACTCATGTAGACCGAGAGAAACGAAAGCCATCAAGTTTCACGGACTTGTTCAGACTGCGCTCGACTTTCGCCGCAAAGGGCCAGAAATTTTTTAGAACAGGCAGGTATTCCGAGAGACGGTAACACTCTACACGTGATTTAATTAGGTAAGCTGACGAAGGTTTCATATGCACCAACCACGAATGGATATTCGTCCTGCGTTAATAAGAGGTGATATTTACAGCGGACTAGTAGTCCCCCATATCAAGTCTCATTGATGGCAGGTACTCGTCTGGCAGAGCATCAGACGTTACGTGAATTGATCGGAGCAATGCTCCCGTCAGAGATGGTGGCATAAGAGAACGCTGTTTGAGGATGAATAACTTGAACGATGTGTCCGGGTCTTGTTCACTACGGCGGTGATGTGACAGTAACTGAAGGCAGGGCCAGCCTCAGGTTGTCCAGCAGTTGTTATATCTATCATACACTGAATCCCACAAGGGATCGTTACAGCCTCATCTACGACCATCCACGACCGAGTACGCCACGTCTGCAAGATTCGGCTGCTGGTCGGACGTGCCGCCTGTGTGCGGAACGTCGTGTTCTGATGATTGTACCTAGGTAGTTCACATCTGACCATGCATGATGGACAACCTTCTCGTTTCGGTGTATCCCCAATATTCCTCGATGATACTTCATGCAATGATTGGCTGCAACCTAAATGCGCGCGTCCATACCTACCTAATGTACCGGAGGTATTGACTTGTCCCTCGCCACGAAGGGTACATTGTCATACAGCAGCCTGTTCTCCAACAGTGCCACAACCACTTGTTCTTCAGTAGCTGGCCCATCATAGGAGGCACTCGGTTGGTCTTTCCGATCGGTCCGCGGACAGCATGTAGCGCAGGGAACAGGAAGTCCGGCCAGGGCTGACGGCGGGCCGAATGCAGGGATATAAAATGCGGAGGGGAGGTGGAAACCCTCGTGGCAGCTATCAGAGCGACCGCCATTGATTGATCCGGTCGACTGACAGACCGGTTCGGGAGGCGGGAGAGGTGCTGTAACTAGGTAGGGACCGTAGTAGGTAGTATCCTGGGTCAAGCTGTCATGTGCCCCAGCAGCAGCAGTAGCAGCAGCGTGGCTTAGGAGGCCTTTTAGTTCCAACGGGCGGACATGACTTGCACCTTTTTTGAGCTAGTTGTTCTCGCATCGGCGTCAGAGATCTAGTGCTGGATCGACCTGTCAAGTTTGGCCGGTAGCCCTGTGGCCCTGTGTGTTGTGCGCATGGGGATCGGGAACATGGAGCGGACCAAGTGACAGGATGATCCAAGGGGACGATGTCAGATCGACCTTAGGTACTAGTAGACAGAGCCAGAAGTGTCCCTCTGCTAGTACCACTAACAAGGTAAGGTATTTTGCTTCGAACCATCTTCAGTAGCACAGTAATGACGCATGATGTTTGTGTGTTTGGTTCGTTGTGTGACAGCGCGTCCAGGCTAAACTGCCTTGGAGATAGTCAGACAGAGAAGCAGCTGTTCCTCTTAGCTTGTGGCAAACTTGAACGTTTGCTACTACGGAAAACAACCCCGTACCTGGCATGCCTAAGCTAGTGCTTCCAGTTAAGCATTTTAAGCTTACACCGCCTAAAGCTGCCCCGAAATCTCTTAGTCAACCCTTACGTCGCACGCCGTGCACGTAGCTTCCCAGGCCCTGAAGCCCTGAAGCCTGAAGCTCCCCAGCCCTAGCCTCTAGCTTATGCGCCAGTGCCACCATCCCGCCTCCAGGCTAGCAGCCCTAAGCCTAGCACCGCGACCCTTTCGCCTCAGCTGCGCACCTCTAGGCTCCCAGACTTGTTCCTCTAGACTCCAGTGGTTCCTTACACCGGCGAATTTCATGCATCTGCTTCCCCAACCAGCCTCAGATCCCATTTTCACCATGCGGACACCATCTTAGCTCCCATAAGCCTGTGCCAGTGTGTAACCATGCTAACTAACACCTGTAAAACCGTGCTCCAGCTCTTCGATGGCAGGACGCGCACCTAAGCTGGAGCCAAACCAACCTTAAACCCACGACAACCACACTGCACATTTCCATCTCTCCTCCCGGCCACCACTTCGTCCTTACAACATGAACAATATCTCCGATAGGTCTTCCGGTTGTGGGCACCCTCGCACCCATCTTGCTACTCAATACCCTGATCCAGATTGTTGTTTGGAAGCTTCGGCAAGCCTGCTGCAGGAACCTAGTACTAGTAGTAACGCCGTTCGACCTCTCCTCACCCACCACTGCACATTGATGTATCATCACGTGCAACAGGGTGGGCAGGGACCTAGGAAAGATTTACAGTTACATATCTATATGTCAGTTGTCGCTTTGCTCGCCCGTGCTTGACTTTGTGACAGATTTGCTCGCTATTCTACTACTAGCGTGATTGGGTTGGGCTCTTTGAGAGAGCGAAACCGTATCCTGACTGATCTCTAGGTACCGTGAATGTACAAAAACTGACTGACCTGCCCTCACCCGATCGAGCTCATGCTCGTGGCCAGTTCGATTGAAAACATTTACGAAAACTGGACTGGTGGCCAATAAAGTGCTCCCCACGCTTCAGTCCATGGACTCTGAAATCTGGGGTGTGTGTGCAGACAAGAATCCTCCACTCCGGCCCGGTGTCCCATACCATTCAAAGACCGCATGCTGTCGGTTGATCGTAACGTTCATCACGTGGAAGCGTGGAAGTGCAAGGCCGTTACTGGTGAGACCAGCCATAAGAAAGGAAGAAAATCCACGCGCAAAACAAGAAAACAAAAGAGTCATCAACTGTGCACAGGCATCCTCCAGCTGCTTTTAGCACGAACTCCGGTCGGCAATGTCCCTCAAAAATTTTGTGGTTCTCCGATGTGCGCGCCTATTACCTCCTCCACTCCCACCTTGGGTATCTTGTGAATGTGTGGTACCACCCCAATGCGTGAGATATGGGAAGTAGTCACACAGGAAGGGCTGTGCTGCGTGTCTAGTACTGTCGTTGCTGATAGACTTGACCCTGTTGGGCGTAGGGCGAGTTGGGGTAATTGGCGTAGGTGCCCATCTGCCCATTTCCTTGAGGGTAGACCATGCCGGCTTGTGGTTGCCCGTATTGACCTTGAGCGTGGCCGTCTGCGGATTGATAGCCAATGGGCGGCAGCGACGGTCGGCCGCCATTCTGTTGATAGCCTTGTGCTGGCACCTGGTGCGCATCTGTGGGCTGCCCGTCGACCTGGCTGGCTTGTGCTGCTGCTCTCTGTCGCTCTTCCTCAGCCTTGCGTGCGTTCTCTTCTTCCTTTTTGCGCGCCTTCCATTCCTTTCGGATCTCTTTAAATTCTGCACCACAAGTTAGCCAAGTGACCAGAGGAGTTGTACAAAAGATCGCGCTAGGCAAGCCTAAGATGCGCCACCAAGGCCTAGCACAGATGCACGTTACACGGGCGGCATGGAGATCGATCCAGTGCCAAAAGAAACATGATGCGAGAGTTGGGTTGTAAAAGGACCTCACCTTCAGGGGTTCGCTTTGTGCCATGCGACTGCATGGTGACATGCGCATTCAAGTGGTTTAATGTCCCATAAGCTTTTTCGCAGCCATTCCAACCACATTTGTACATTCTTTCAATCTCTTCGTATCTTCGACGCGGTCGCTTGTGCTGCTGCGCACCGGGGATGGGGACGAAAGAGTAGACCTACACGAGAGATGTGTCAGCTGGCCGTTCTGATCGGAGGGTTGGCTGAATCGAGAAGACGAGGGATCATACTTGACCGGTTCGCGAAGCCGTGGTGGCCTGAGGCGGTCCTTGAACACCGGGTCCCGGGTGCGGGTATGGGCCAGGCATGCCGTGCTGAGGAGGGTAGCCGGCCCATTGCTCGTGCGGCGGTCGTTGCTGCATGTAAGGAGGGTGCTGAGGCTGATAGGCATGCTGCATGTCTTGCCCTTGCGGGTATGGCGAGTATGGAGGGTAGGTCGGGCTTGCTTGCGAAATCGAGGGATCTATAGGAACGTCCGAGTTAGACCTCACATCGGTGGAATGTGCAGTTGGATGGCCATTGGGCACTCCATCTGGCAGGGACTTTGACGGACTTGTTGGTTGTGCCATGGTTCCTACAGCGCCTGGATGGTGAGGCGCGTGAGAGTATTGGCTGTATCGCAGATGGTCCGATGGAAACCCTGATGACCGCGCCGACGAGGGCGTGAGACCGTAGTCCGACTGCGGGGTGTTGTTGGTCGAGAGGTTTGCTGAACGCGGGTCTTGCGTGGCGTAGGTCGCAACAGACGATTGATCTAAGGATACGAGAGTTTCTTAGAGCTTGCTCGGTGAAGACGACCTGCTTGTCTGTGATGATGTCGTTGCTAACCTGACTGCGCGTATTCTGGTACACCCCTGTCCATCAAAAGGTGTTCCCGAGTGCTTCCCAAGTCCAGGAACGCGCTTCAATGGATGAGGCAGTGGTTGGGAGGACTTCAAGTGGTACTGGCGTGGTGACCCGAGTGAGAGGTAGTGGATGACAGCAGTCAGCACAGGCAGTCTCTCTAGTAGGCCGCGAGCTCGGCAGCGGGCGACGATACGACTGAAGCAATGCTTAGATCGAGAACCGGCGTATTCTTTATTTTGAAGGCTGCCCAGGCGAGGGATCCAAGTCACCAGTCAACCCAACGGCAGCAGCGGGTGGAGCAGGATGCTAACGACTCAGAATAGGTCGGCACCGGCAAGCGTCTTTGGCACGAGGATGGACACGAGATCGGCCGGCGCCCAGGTAGGTGAACAGAGAGTGCCGGGTTGATTGTGAACAGGGGGAGGAATCGCTCTAACCGATGGGGCAAAGTCCGCTCGAAAAGTGAGGTTTAGCACTGTTCTTGATGGACTAGTCGCAGACGCTTGGACTGGACCAAAAGCAACCGTTACTTCCTCGAGATGGCGCGAGGTCCAGGACTAATAAAGAGTAGAAACGAAAGATTGGAGCCCAGGGAGGGGCGGGAGCTTTGCCTTCGGTCGTCGGATCCCCGTTTTCTGTCGCAACAAGTGGCCGACTGTGTTGCCTTTTGGGTTATTATTGCGTCGTGTTCTGCGCACACTCCACCAGGGTCGCGGTCCCAGGTTGATGTGACCAGCAGTTTTTCAGACTTCCCGCACCGATACCAGACTCGACAAGGGCCTGCCTTCCTCGACCTGCGCGATCACAGATGCAGAAGGGTCACTGCTAGCTAGCAGTGGAACCAGGTGGCAGTCGGTCAGACTTGTGTCTTCACCACCCACAGCCAATAATATATGCTTTGTTGATGGAGAAGGGCGTATCCTTGACACCTTTGTGCCTTGTCTGCCCGAGTTGTAGGACGGTGCTGGCGACTCCACCGTGTTGTGAGTGGACACACTAGTGAGCCGGCGGGCAGATGATCCAAATCGGACAAGGAAAGAGACTTTGCAACTTTAAGGTGGAGCGATGTCGAGAATGGTGATAGCGTACTGTTCGGAGGAGTGACTAGTAATGGCGCGACGGGCGGCAGCTAACAGGGTGTAGTCTGCTCAGGAGGTCCCACGCCCACCAGAGGCTCGGTAAACGTCGCGGATGATCTTTTCCTTCTTTTCTGCCGTCCTTTGACGTCCTTATGTAAACGCGCACAGAAGCGTGACAGAGTAGCTGCTACGGAGAGGCGATGGCGATATGAGGAATGTGAGGTCAAAGTAAGGTGAATCTGCGGGTTGATTCTTTTGCGGATTGCTACTTGCGACTCTGCCCGGGTTGGAGGGAGGTTTCGAGAGGCGGAAGCACTGCGTGAGAGTGGGACAAAGGTACAAGTAGAAGCGAGAAGCGAGATGTGCAGTCCTGTGCTCTGACACTCTGACGGGAAAGCGTGCGCAGGAGTGAATCATGCACCCAAGGGTGGGAAAGAAGATTTTGGCTCGAGAGCTGATTTGCCACTGGAGGGATGGAGGAGAGTGGAAGATGGCTGGGTTGATTTGACCGGGGCCGGGGGTGAGGTTGGCCAGTTGCCGCAGCCTGCCAGTCGTTGGCTTTGAAGAAGGTTGGAGAGCTCCACGGCTTGTGTGGAAGAATTGCCAGAAAGCCGTGGTGGGGTATCCTTCTACTTAGTAGTATTTGACAAGGGTCAAGGTACGAGAAGGATGGGTCGAGGGTCGAAGCGGTTGTGTGAGGTGGAGCGAGATGAGGTATGCAGAGATTGCCTCTACCACTGTGTATCTCTTTTTTGTGAAGAGCGTGCGTTTCGGAGATGTGGTTGCGATGTGCCTGCGCGTGCGGTGTTGTGTGGTGTTGGAGGTAGAGAGAGAGGGACCGAGGGAAGAAAAGGCTCACCCGGCAGTGATTTGCTGGAGGGGCCGTAAGGTGCCAGTGGCTGACACTGCGCCGCCGGAGCAAGTGACAGAGACGCAATAATCCCGGTGACTGATAATCGGAGAACGAGGTTCAATATGCGATCACAGTCAAAACATTGATCAGCTTGGCCTGATAGCAACCATGATTCCACTCCCCTGGGATCAACCACCAACCACCGACAATCAAAGGGATCGCTCTAGCTCTACGAACGTTACCGCTACCCTTTCCCATGCATCTGCAGGTTGCAGCAGGATGCATTACACTGGCAGCGAGTCGCCGATGAACTGCGCAGGCGGCGGTCGGCGGTCGGCAGTCCCTAGTAGCTCACTGCACTCCTGGCCATGCCTGTCGCCAGGTAGCTTTAGCACCACATTATTATTAGTTAAACCGCAGGGCAGTGGGAACGTCGAAAGGGAGGTGCGCCTACTAGTGGCACATGGCCGCTAGGCTGCTGCTGTCTAGGCTCCTCTTGGCCCTTATCACCCCCACGAGTGAGCGAGACGTGACTGACTCGCGAGGCCCACTACTAATTACCTACGTAGTTAGTACGACAGGGTCGCTGTCCTGCGGTGCCGCCGCGCTTCATAACACTTTCTACAACATCTGCACAACTTCACAGGCTGCGCCTGCGTCCACGCGTGCAAGTCAGCCGCCATCAATCAAGGCCAGGGTGTTTCCAGAGTCCTTTCATGAGTACCGCAACTCCATGCTTCATGTAACTGCAACCATCCAAGTACGCCACACAACGCCGGCCAGCACATGAAGCTCCCAGTACCGCTGGAATATTGAGAATAGAACAACGAAGCTCTGCTCCCATGACTCGGGGGCATCAATCATACCAGACCTCGTCTCGAATTTCGACACCCCATCAAAGTCCGGATGGGACCCTTCTACTATTGGACCCGTCTGTCATCCCCCGTCAACCCTGTTTGCCGTCGGCTTCGTCGCGTTGCAAGAAGGGCAGCATGACTCGTGAAGCCTGCAGTTGCCTGGATTCTCACACCACCTTCATGTCGGGATCTTCGAATCATCCTCGAACCAAAATCCACCGGCTAACAGGCCCGTACTTTGACAATGCTACCTAGAGCAGATACACTCTCTGTATCCGGCCCAAGGAGTGTTCCCGGGTTGCTTTGCCTCGAATTGCGCAGAATTCGAGTTACCAAGACGAGGCACCGATGCATGACGGTGGTTCATCAGATAATGCCACGCCGATATAAGAGACAGTCGTTCCTCTTGTGACAGGAAGGTCAAAACGCACAGTAGTGTTATGGAGCAAATAGTGGCCCTCTCCAGGGGTTCCACGAGAACGACACGCCAATTATGTCTAGGTCTCTTTTCCCCAGGGTCACGGTCGACAAGCCAATCAATGATTCTGATCCTGCTACTCGAATTGTTTCTAGTGCCAGTCACCGTCGAAGGCTCTCTAACCCATCTTGTCCCAGCCTCATGCGTGAAGACCGCCTGCAAAAGAGGCTGCAGTCAATCAAGAGAGTGGATCGACAGGCCCAAAAATGGTGCAATATGCCAATGACATCTGAGCCTCTAAAGTTTTGTTCGACAAATGCGTGGGACCAGCTTTGGAGAGTTTCTCACCCACAACCTTCGGAACAAAGCCGCAAAGCAACTTCCCGTGGCAGTAGGGATTAAAGTCTGCTAGCGACTCTCGAGGACCAATCGTGGCTTGGGGCGAGGTGTTCTCCGTGGGAGAGGTGACGAAAAACTAAGCCTCGACTGCCCTTTGAAAAGTGCACGAGGCTCTGGGCTATGTCTGTCCTTTCAGTCCCAGATACCTGTTGATCAGATGCGCCTTGTCAATCTTGATTCATCACCAGGAAGGGATGGATTCAACACTGGTTTGCAATGCTGACGAACCATCCCGTCAATGATCTATAGGTACTGCGCATTATTCCTCATAGGAAGAGTATGCGAGTTTCGGACGAGTTGTGCGACAACTTGTCACATGGTCGTACAAGTCGTCGGGACGACAAGATGTATCTCGCTGGTACGAAAGAGGAATATCCCGAGTGAAAGACAATTCTACTCGAGCTGCCTTGGTCGCCAATTTTCCAGCATCTATATCTGCGTCCTCTGTCAAGAAGCGCGACTGTTGCGTCCATGCCAGCGTCGAGGGAGCCCCGAGCCCACAACATAAGACGTCGTCACTGACTGCCATGCTACGGTCCCTCAGGTGCAACAGGTGAGTCTTCGTGGGGGAAGGTGGACTGTCGACTCGAAATAGTCGACCTTGCCAGTCTAATAATGTATGCGCTTCAGACTGCAAGAACTGGTGATCAGCTGCTCTACAATCTACCCCGGTCTGAACCCAGATTGCACACCAACGGTAGGACAACTACCTCTAGAGGAAACCCATCTTTGCAACAGTCAACGCCGTGTACGTACTCCAAAAACAACTCGCAGACACAGGAGACTGCCACTCAGGGAGCATGCGAGTCCTTCACTTTTTGGAAATCACAAGGCCATGATGAATCCTGTGGAGGTATTGCCTGCCGTATCGGTAAGGACCTCCTGCATAGGTATCCAATCACAAACATCACGTCTCATTGACGCCTTGCTAGACCAAATTTGATGCGTCCCGTTCTACACCAAAGAATACCTAGCTACTTGGACAATCTCAATCAAAGGTAACTCCTCGGGGTGCGGACTGAAGTAGTCAAGTGGACTCTACAACGTCTGTACCAACATTACAGAGTAAAGTCCATTGCCAACTCAACCTTGCCATCACAACCACACCAGGAGTCCAAGACTGCAAATAGAGGCTGCTGCTACTTAAGCGACGTCGGTATATACACCGGAAACAGACAGTCGGTACGTCGATCCGCTTTCCTCCGGTGAGGATGTCGACCGGAGACCGGAGCAAACGACGGATAACCCTCATATGCTAAGTTCAAGCAAGAACCTGGCCGTCCACACATGGAGACTTGACCCAGTCAAATCGTAGGCCGCAATCTACAGTGCGAATTGCGGGAGTGTCTCAATCTCGTATCTGTCGAGGCTTCTGATTTGTCTGTGACACACCGGTTCACAAAAGCCGCTGTTGATTATTGGATGTCCTGGTGGGCCCTTGATACATGCTCACGCCTCGCCCTTCAGAGTTCGGACGAACACAGAGCACGTTGCTCTAAGAAGTAGCCTGCCACTCACAGCTTCAAAGGCTCCATGCAATTGGAAACTTTCATCAGGAGGATAGGAGAACCACAACCTCGGTTCGCATATAAATTAACCGGGGCGCTGGAGTTTGACAGCTGGGAAGAAAGATAGGTGTCGGCGACCGATGCCGCGCCTAAAACCAACTGATCGATGGCGCCTCCGTATCACTTTTACTATTCTTGTCAGAGATACAGACACGAGGAAATGGGTCGCTGCACTGTGTGTACCGCTCTTGTTCTACGCGCCTAGCATAGAGCGTCAGTCAACGCATCGCTCACTGTCGCCGCCATCCTTCAAGAGTTGAGAGGAGCAATACATGTGGCGTGCTCGCCCTGTGCAGACATAAATGAGGGTCTGTCCCCCTGTCATGTCCATTGATGTGGATGCGAAGGGGCAGCAGGAATAATGAAGAAGAGCAGGCCCAAGCTCTGGGATTTTGGATTCGATCCACGCACCCTCTTTCGACGGTCCCAAGCTTCAGATATCCCTCTCCATTTCACAACCTATCTAGGAAATTGAGGTGGTCGCCATCTACGTACGTATGTATGAGCCTACCAGAGTTTCCGTCGCAGATCCACCGACGCGTCCAAGATCCAGTCCTGGGGACCCAGGATCCCACCGACAACGCAGTCATGATTTTCTTACGGAGTTTACGTAGGCTCTGTCGTGTCATGCAGTCCCTTGGAAAGCTGATGCTGCTCTGTGCCACGGGCTGATTGAGGCGGCCACGATTCCGCCCTGCCATTTCGTCGTTCTCCACCATCCCGGCCTGCAGATGGAACGCAATCTTATTGCTATATTCAGGGATGTCCCGCCCACTAGGATTGCCATGCAGTAGACATGGCCGGCTAGAAGCGGTTTAGCCAGCGACAAGGCTCAATTGTCTCCTGCCGACCTCGAGAAGAAGTGAGCGATTGGCCACCTCGAGATAGGACAGGGCTCCATCCCGGCAAGACAATCGTTCGATCATAACTTGTCCAGTACGTCGTCAACGCTTGGCCAACAAAGCCCCTGGCTGTCTTGTTAGAGATCGATGATCAGAGGTATACGAAGTCGTCCCTTGGAAAAGGATCGCTAACATCAACATCATTGACTGCAGCATGACTATGTCTTAGAAGGCTCCAGTTCCTGTCGGTGGCTCCTCGAGCGGTAATAAGCTGTTGGCCCACAATATTGTCGTATGCTAATGCGTCTCGCAATATTGCTGTTACAGAAGGTCAAATCATACCACTCACAGCACTCCCCTCTCTGGGGCAATATCGGCTCGAAACGGAATGTTAGTGGAGACGGCAAGATGATGTCCTCGCCCAAACATTAGCACCCTGGAACTTGCCAGGTTGGTGAAGCTAAACGAGGAGTGCTTGGGCTCATCCAAGCTCGGAAAAGCACCTGCCGTCCGTTTCAACTGCTTCTAATCAGAAAAATAGATTGGGAGCTGACTTGTTCGGGGCAAAGAACTAATCATGCGCGCCAACGTCTTGTTCGTCGCACGGGCACATCGGGTCCGGCCGCGAAAGCCTGCGCTGCTAAATAACTATGATCAGCTTTCGACTTGTTTACACAGTACATCGTCGATGGGACATGCAAGGCAGGGCCCAGCCACCACAACCACAAACATAGCTGTCCTATGAGATTCAAGACACAGAAAGGATCCCACCTGACTCGACTTCAGAAGCAGTAATGTTGATAACATGCCGACGGGGAATATCTTCCGCTGTTATCATTCGTCCGATACTCACGAATCCCAAACGACAGCCTTCGACTTGGTCTCTTGTATGCCGGCTGATTGACCGCGGTCGTCTGAGCAGGCCAAAAACAGGCAATGTGTACGCACGCCGAATCTCTGCGGAATTTGTTCTGTCCAAAGTAGATTGGGGGCTACATCTGCTCAGCACGATCCTGCAGCAGAAAACGCTGTCATTCCGCGCGGCTTGAATTAATCAAGCAGCTGATCAGACCACTGGCATCTGTGAGTGAGGGTGTAGAGCGTTCTGAATGAGATGACAGACAACACACGTCAGGCCTCGCCTCCTAAGAAAAGGAGTCAATCACCCTGACAGAGTGAGTACATTGGGGATCATGTCAGGCTTTACCAGGTAGGTTTCATGGTCATCCCCTTTTTCGAGGCTGACGAGTGAACTCTCTCCTGCGTCTGCATCATGAACACGACTTCCTATTTCTTTTGTGGCATTTCTACACTACACAGAGTGAAGACGGGCACATATTTTTGACTTATCTGTATGGGCCGCCAACGGATAGATACTACATACACATCAGAGCCAAACCCGGACGGAGCGTGTGTCTTGCTGAGTGGTTCGTGGATCGCTCTGACTCGGACCGGTGTTTCCACGCCAATCTTCTCATCATCCATGTCAGACACGTCCGGATCACCTTCGAAGCCAGCCTCGAGAAGAGCAGCGTGGAGGCGACAAGTGCTCACGAGGGGAGGTCAAATCCCTTCAAAATTGTCTCTAGGTGCTCAACGCGTGTATTCAGGTTACAGCACAGCTTTGAAGTCCGAGTCTCTTCCATTCCAACTATCTTATGTCTTCAGGATTGCGCTGTATCAAGGCAACTCTTCCTAGGTCAACGGTCGCGCAGTCCGCATCAGTCTCGTGTCCCGTGAATTGAGCAGTCACTGAACCCTTGCTGCGAAGCTCTGCCGGACTTGACAGGCGATGCTCGAACATGGTGTGAGCAAAGAAGAGGTGTTGTCCAGTTGTCTTTTCCTACATCGCTTGCAAGAAGAGCAAGACTCTGTGACTTATGCTTCTGTACGACAAGTTTCAAATACCCCAGTCCTGCTGTACTGCAAGGCAATGCCGCTTGTGCATGCATTGCCGTGTCTCGCCGCATCTTCTACTGAACACGAACTCCCCACAGAACATGCTTTGATCAGAGATAGAGCTGTCATTACGAAACTATACTCTGGGATTGTCTGTTTCGGCTTTCCATACGCATCGCCTCGATGATTGTGTCTCTTCCAATGCCCTCCATATCGAAATCCCACCGGTTGAACGCTCAACACTGTGCATGCTAGGCCTCTGAAGGAGAGCTTGTCCTTTCTGTCCGCACGCGGCACCTGGAGAGCGGCATTCGCAGGATGAGAGGAAGCCGCGAGATAATATGGGCCCGTGATCATCAACACCAGCGAGTGGGAGGAGACAGACGGTTTCTTGGAAGGGCGAGCAATCTACTTCCCAGTATAAGGTATCTCTGTGTCGCCTGATCCTGATCGAATGAATATGGTTGCTACCTCGTGACAAGTCATGAATGGACAGATGGACATGCTACTTTTCCATTCTACCCAGAACTACCCCAGGCTGCTGCAGCCACCGAAGCCAGCTCAGCGTAAACACGAGCTTCTAAGGGGCCGTATACGTCATAAACTGGAATATCAACCTCGATTCGCATGTGGGCATAGTGGAATAACGAAAAGAAAATAAACACATGATACAACACATAATATATGAACTACAAGATATCCATATCCCAGCAT
Organism: Capronia coronata CBS 617.96; assembly: GCF_000585585.1. Classification (NCBI taxonomy): domain Eukaryota; kingdom Fungi; phylum Ascomycota; class Eurotiomycetes; order Chaetothyriales; family Herpotrichiellaceae; genus Capronia; species Capronia coronata. The sequence continues at coordinate 2,831,686 of NW_006912895.1, read as the reverse complement.
CCCCCAGACTACTCCGTCCACAGAGCGCATTAGAAAAAGAAAAAGGTCTTCATTAACTCTCGGAACGACTTTCTCGATATAAGTACCTAGTCTTTTGCCCCTTCTTAGACCTGTTTGGATATGGTTGAAGGTAGTGAGTGGGTTGGTCTTTTCCACTTCGCTCCCTCAGGTAGCCAAGATGATGGATTGTGATTGTCGGAGAAATATTCAATTTAGAAACAAGTTTATTCTGGAAAGCCAGAGGCCATCCTACTACCTTTTTATGCTTCTTCTCTTTAGATAGATCACTCCGAGGAGAAAACCCTATCAACCGATAGTAAATAACATCCAGCTCTTTCTTTCTTTCTGCCGCATGCAAGAAATGACTATGAGCCGCATGGTAGACCACTCAGCCTTGCGCCTTGCCCCCTTGCCCAGCGTGCACATTAACACACATGCCAAAACAACAGTCGAGCAGGGTGCGGGTGCTCTCCTACACATCAATAAGGAATCTCGTATACACGTGCAGGAAACAGCTTGGTCAAGCTGGTCATCGACATATGGCAAGTCGCAGCTGCCTACAGAAGTTGACGTTGTAAATCAAACCATCGGTCCACCGTCTGTGGTAGTCTGGAGGCAGCCTCTTCGACCGCGTCAGCGTCAACAACATCTCTGGTGATGGCTTGGGAGGACAGCGGAGGTATCAGACTGGTTAAACATTTCAATGGCGCTACTACACACAACTCGGGTATTCTCTATCTCTATCTTCTTTTCTGCAATGCTCGTGTTGTTGCTGATGCCATTGGACATACCTCAAAAGGCGACTCTGGCATCGATGCCAGGTCTTAAAGTCTGGCATAGTATGAAACCCTCAATCCGGTATCGTACCAACTGTACAAGATAAAAACCCATGCAGCCATCGCGAAAAAGACCACTGATCCTGCTTGATCAACACAATCTGTCTAGCTGCCAAATGCACCATGACGCCTTGACCCGGCAATGAAATGTCGCCCGTGGTCTGTTTATTCCATGTTTCGAAAATGAGGAAGGATGTGCGTGCGGGCGTGATCAAACCTGCAAGAAGAGATCACTCGACCATCCCGTGGGCGTTCGATCGCTTTTACCAGCGGCTGCGGCCAAGGGGAGCAGCATTGGAAGATGAACCACCGTCGCCGCGACCACCGCCGCCACCGCCACGGCCTCCACGATAACCGCCACGACCACCATATCCGCGGCCGCCACCACCGCCGCCGCCGTAGCGAGCCATCTCGGCAAGACGAGGGTCAATGTTCTGCTTGGACTCCTGCAGAATCTGGAGCAGATCACGGGCTTGTTTGGCATCTGTAATTCTTGTTAGAAGTCTGATTAAAAAGAGTCGGACCAATGGGGGATGACACTTACTGTCAGTGGTGAACAGCGTAATGGCGGTTCCTTTCTTTCCTGCTCGTCCCGTTCTGCCGATACGATGGACATAGTCTTCAGAGTTGTTGGGATAGTCATAGTTGAAGACGTGAGTAATGTCTCGAACATCTTGAAGGATAGGTTAGCAAAACACAGCCACACGGTAAATCTTACGAGGCGTCGGGGACCATATGTGGTCGTGTGAGCGAGATGCACATCACTCTCTCTTTTTTGAAACTCGGAGCATCATCCGTTTGGGATGGCCAATGTCCATGTCCGGGAATCGGCAATCGTCTACGGCCCTTGGAAAAGGAGATCCTGGATTTGCAGCTTGATTTGGTCAAGGTCAAGGTCAAGATGAGTGTTTCCACCACCTACTCGTTCTTACGGAGCAGACGTGAAAGTCAAAATGCTGGATCCTGGCAAACTGCAAAATCAAATGATCCAAGATTTCCGAAACAAGGACCTGGGAGAACATAGAGCCTGGGACAAGTTACGCAAGGTCGAGTCGACGCGTAACGAGCGAAGAGAGCGCGCACCATATCACACGACGGCAATGGTAAGAAATGCATGGAAGATCATGCACAAGTGGAAAGGGGGAGGGGGAGGGGGGGTCGTTTCGTGTTCATACCGATACCACGGGATGCGACATCCGTAGCAACCATGACTGGGCTCTTGCCAGTCTTGAATTCATTCAGAACCCAATCACGCTCGTTTTGCTGTTTGTCACCGTGAATTGCTGTTGGCATTCGTTAGCTTTGGGTACAGAAGATACAGGATCAGGGACTTGCTTACAGAGCGCGGGCCAACCATCTTGTCGAAGGAATCGAGTAATCTCGTCAGCGACACGTTTCGTTCCTGTGAAGATGAGGATTTTGTTGTTGCGGTCTTCCATGATCTGCTCAAGATGCTTCACCATGCGGTCTCTCTTCTCGAATTCCGAAACAACTTCGACGATTTGAGTGATCCGGTGGTTGGCAGACAGATCCATGGAGCCAACGTTGACCTGGACAAAGTCCTGAAGGAAATCAGAAGCCAATTGTCGAACCTCTTTGGGCCATGTTGCAGACCACATGCAGGTTTGTCGGTCGGGACGAATCTGGCCAATGATCTTGCGAATCTGCGGTTCAAAACCCATGTCAAGCATGCGATCGGCTTCATCGAGAACAAGGTATGTAACGCGACGCAGGTTGGTTTTGCCGGACTCGAGCATGTCGATGAGACGACCGGGAGTGGCGATGCACACTTCCACGCCCCTAGCGAGGTCACGGATCTGGCCACCCTTGGGAACGCCCCCGTACACACACGTATTTCGGATACGAGAGGACTTTCCGAACTTGGTCATCTCTTGTTGAATCTGGACAGCGAGCTCTCGAGTGGGCGCCAAGACAAGCACAATGGGGCCATCACCTGGTGCAAGAAGCGGTTGGGCGTTGATGTGGACAATGGCGGGAAGACAGTAACTGAGGGTCTTGCCGGATCCCGTCTCGGCGATACCAACCATATCACGACCAGAGAGCGCCATAGGCCAGCCTTGGGACTGGATTGCGGTTGGGTGCGTGAAGCCTTGAGCCTTGACCTCAGAGATGACATAAGAAGGGAATCCAGCCTCGTCGAAGGTCTCCACGGGGCGGGGGACATTTTTGCCTTGGATTGTGATCTCGTGTTTCTTGCGGAATTCGTCGACTTCGCGCTGCGACCGGGCAGTAACTGCGGGATCCTCCTTGTAGAATGATTTTTCGAACTTGGGCATAGCGGCAAGATCCCAGTGCTGCGTCTTCAGTCCAGCGCCCAGGTTGTTCATCTTGTCACCGCCACCAGCAGAATATCCGTTCGAGCCTCCATAGCCACCGTTGGAGTAGCCGTTGGAGTAACCGCCACCACCGCCGCCGCCGTATCTATGAATCCATGTTAGCAATGTGTTTGTGAAGCGTTAGGCTGAGTTGCCGAGTTCGAACACGACCCGCATCGCTCGCAGCACTGAGTGCGTGAACGGAGGGTAGCGCTTGATGGAAGAAGGGAGAGAGATCTTATGCAGGATACCACATACCCGTTGGAGTGACCGCCGTCTCTTGACGAACCGTAACCACCGCCGTAAGACATGATGGAATCAGGTCGTGATTTTTTGACGAGAGATGAGTATGTCGGGGACTGCAGACGAGGGCAATAAAGCGTCTCAAAAATGTCGCAGAGGGATCTAAAGGGAGAGGAGAAGTTGAAGTGATGAGAGGAAGTGCAATGTGCAGAGAAAAAGAAGTGAGGTTGAAGGGTTTGTTATGTAGTAAGGTAGGCAAGAAGGGGCGAAGAGAAATTTTGGAATCAGGGACAGAAAGAGGCACCCTGAGGCACTAGGCGATAAGCGCTGGCCCTGCTGGGAAACTTTGCCGAGGAAGAATTTTCTAGACGCTTGGCAAAGCTTGGTTTATAATCGTGGTCACGTGAATATCGCAAATATATGTTACGGTGAATCGATGAGCCACGCAACGAAGTTTTCTATCTGAATAAGGAGAGGCGTCTAAATTCAGTTGAGATACCATGGTTGGTAGCCCTCTCTCGGTCTGCATCGCCCACCTTGCGAGAGTCCACGTATGGCTTCCACGGGTCTCCATCATTGGAGCTGGGCATTACCCCCCATCCCCCAGATATCGGGCATGTCAAAATCAAACAAGGTATCTGAGAAGACATTGAAATGCCCCGCCATTGGTGCAAAGGGATCAAGCTCAGGCACGACTTGTGCAGGAACGGGCTGACCACTCAACCCCATGAGGGTACTTGCAGTGCTCATTGCTGCATCCTCGAGGCCGCTGCCGGAAGCCAGCGGGGTTGGAGGCGTCTGCTGTTCCATCATATAGTCGTGAAGTTTGACCACCCGGTCGGCAGTCTCCTGTGCACGCTCTTCTGCTGGTTTCGCCGGCCACATCTTGGCTTGAATCAATGCTAGTGCACTGCAGGTAAGCCAAAATGCATGGAACCCTTGTCCCAGACGTCGGAGGCGAACCTCCATGATATCAACAGCCTGTTCGATCAAAGTCACCGGCATGTTTTTGTCTTGCATGAGATCTTCGGTTGATGCCGTGCAGAGGACGATGTCATGGCAGAGCGCGAGACTCGCCCGCAACAGGTCGCTGCGGAGGCCACTAAAGGTCAGGGTACTGGTAGGGCGCATGTCCTTGTACTTCTTTAGAGTTGTCAATGCTGCACCGCGACAGGCAACCCGTGAGTAAAAGTGTCGCGTCTGTCCTTTGGCTTGTGCTGCAAATGGCTGGTGGATCAGGAGAAGGAGTTCATAGAGTAGTAATTCCGACAGATCGCACGACATCGCCTTTGCCGCAGGGTCGGTCCATCGAGGCAGAGCGTCGAGTATCTGCCGTAGTCTCTGATCGAGCTCGATGACGGAGTCGGTATCAAGAGGGGCCCGAATACTGTTGATCTTGGACAAGATTTCCAACCGCAGAGGCAAGTGCTGTTGAGCAAGGCAAAGGAATGAGGTGCGAGTGAAAGTTGTGACCGGTCGAGGATCAGGCATCTTCTCCGTGTTTTGGTCAAAATCCTCATCGTGGATGTTCAAAGGTGCCAGACAATCCCAGTCGAAAGGACCCAGGCTTGCTCCCATCCCACGATCGAGACTAGCTTGCACCTCCAGTTCAAGAATCGTAAACCATAACCTTCGGCGCATTTCCTGGTCGAAGACCGAGATCGATGTGCTCAGGTACGATGGTTCTCGATGCAGTCCGTTAGACATGGCCAGTCGTAGCAAATGACCAGCCACAGTCCACTCGCGTTTCACTTTAACGCAATTGAATTTTTTGGCAATGACGAGCAGCACCTGAACCTGATATATCTCGAGCGTCATGTGCTTCTGGCTTTGCAAATCGAGCCAGGTCTCGCAGACTTCGATCCATTTGATCGCAGTGCCGCGCCTGACCGAATTAGTGCCGAAAAATCCGGTTGGACCATCAGGCACGATGCAGTTGACACACGCGCACACAAGGAGCAGCTGAACCAAGAAATCGGATGAGGTGTCACTGGAGGACGCCCAGAACCCTTTGTATTTTTGAAAGAAAGTTGGTGCGTGGAGGACACGATATGTCGTCTCCATAGTCTCAAAGTATTCCTGTACACGAGCATCGGTGCTGGGCCGATCTGGGATCAACGATACTAGGGTCTCAGAGTCTGGCAACACAAAAGCCTGCCTGGTCTCTCGCCGATGACGCTTGAAGATCTCCCTTGTCTTTTTAAAGGTGGGCAGACGTTGGAGGATATCCTTGGTGAAGAAAGACAGTTCTTCAAACTGCAGAAGGAGGCTGGCGGCATGGCTTGGGCCGAAGTATTGCGTCTTGAAGCCCTTACCCCGAAGCAGGGCCCGATCGTGATTCTGCGGTGCGTCCTTATCCGGTGAATCTTCGTGAGCACCTACGCGTCTTGTACGAAGATGGGTTTCGGAAGACACAGGCCGTGAGCCTGCTACCTTCACATAGGTTTCGATGCTGGAGATCCTTTCCTGGAGTTCTTGCAAAGTCCTGGTGGGTGGTCGAGAAACAGGTGCCGGAGCCGGGGGGACGGACTTGTCTTCCTGTGGCCGGGGATTCTCATGCTGCCTTGAACGTTCATGCCATTCATTCGCTTCCTCGGCCCAAGAGTCGACTGACCCAGTTCTCTCAAGTTGTGGGCTTTCTTCCGATGGAGTTGGGAAGGCGGTGTTCTGCTGTGAGGTATAGGTGACATAGTCACAATTAATGCTTCCTTTCTGACATCGGACGCAGGTAGGGAAAGTCCGGTCACACTTGACCTTGCGCCGACGGCAAGCAACACAGGACAGAGCCAAGCGACGTCGTTTCTGACCCATGTCTGGGGATAGTAAATCAGGTGTGTGGCCGTATACTATGGCCGAGGCCGAGTCGAGACTATCGGCCGCAATCAGTCGGTACAGCAGCACCCTCAACCGGTTCCGGATTCGGCGGACTGTTTTGTTTCGCGCGACAAACAGCGGGTATTGGACCAGGCAATCAATTGTCTGAAGAGTAGCTCGCCGTTCAAAGTCCAAGTTGGCCCCCAGTGGCAAGTGCACGGCCGTACAGCCGATGGGTTCCAAGGAGATAGATATGGCTAGGAGCGAATACGCTTGGATGATGAGAAAAGCAGCTTTTTCTATCTTCCAGAGAAATTTCAGAAGTAGGCAGAACAGTTGAGTCTTGCGCTGATCTTGCGCTGTAGCGTCAGACGCGGGGGATTTCCTGAGAGGAAGTGGGACACGTCCGCCTTGAGACATCCCGCGGTGACTGACCGATGAGGCTGGAGAAGGGAATCTGGACTGAATCGGCCGAGGGAGGGGCTCGGCCGAATGATTATAACCGAGCTCCGATCTAAAGAGCAAGGCTGCGTTGCACGTGACGTGTCCACTACTGGATCATGTGACTCAGCGCCCTTTGCTCATCACGTGACCGCGCTTCTTATCGCAAGATCCCCTTCTAAGACATTTCCATATTCTATCTCAACCTCACTCACCACAGTACCTAAGGTATTTACTCATCCCATCGAGTCGTGTCGTCGAGACATACGCTTTTTCCGTCACATGGACATGCATTCTGGCCAATTTATGATCGATTCTACTGAGCACATCAATCTGATCTATCACACTAATTCCTACCCTTCACCGTCTGGCTCACACCCAACTCTGACCACCTCGTATCCCACCATGGCGCGGCGCGAAAAAGATGTCACCCTCTCGTGCTTGGATGTTCGGGTTGACTCTAGCCGGCTCAATCGGCTGCAGAGTCACCTTGCTTCCAAGCAGCCACGGATCGACTTCTCCTCGTGCAGACGGACGATTTGCCTCCAGGTCTTTCATGGCATATTGATTGACCTTTCTACCACATACAGTGTTAGCCTTGGCTCGGCGCGACAAAGTCCGCGGATCACATCGATAGTCCTCACCGGTAGGCCAACTATCAGCATAGTTGTGGCGACGGATACGTCCAGCGTGCAGTCCCTGTTTCTTGGATCGATACTTCAATCGATACTTCAATCTGAACAAGATCATTGCAGCCATCGCCAGGATGACAATCACACCAGCAACAATCCCTGTGGCTGCAGCACCATCGTCCATGTTGTCTTGGGGTGCAAATGCAGAGAGAGCTTTCAGTATTACGAAGTTCTGAGGAACGCTGGCTCCGAAGGATAGATTTATCCTGCCATGGAACACTGCCCTGCACAGTACCAAGTCGTCACAGTCTAAGGGATTACACCTGCCCTAAGGTTTGATCTTTTATACCGAACATGGATCTCTGTTCTGCGTCACCTCAAGGCAGAGAGTTAAGTTCACGGCACAAAGGAGATAAAGGACTATGCACAAAGTCCATTGAGCCAACTGTCAGTTTCCCTAACAATGCTACGACCTTGAAGAAAGGTGTCCATCACAAAGCACCACCTTGGGTGAGCCTAGGCCAATCAACCTCAATGGCAGGTATGTTGAATTCTGGACAATCACCGTTGTGCATCACACACCCAATACCCCTTTTCCCTTTTCCCTTCGCACAAGAACCAGATCCGCTTTGTGCATATGTCTTTCTCTGGAAACTGCTATGACTGTGGCATTGTGTGCAAGTCCTTCTGGCGGTCCGGAGAGCAAGGCATAAATACGAGTGAATCGACCCAACAAGTATTCCCTTTTCCATCCTTCGATCACAATCCTCGTTCGCCTTCGAAAGGGAACTCACCGGATCGTGGTATCAGCTTTCTTCCTAAGAATCGTTATTTCTCGGTCCCTTTGGCAGAAAGCAAATACCTCGATCAAACCTGACGAATGGCGGATACCCGGGAAGGATCAAACTCACCCTTATTCCCCCCTGGAGGCTGGCCCGCCGTCTTTGCGCAATTTGCCATCGACATCCCGAACTGGTATCATTCGGATAGATTGCATCCGGAGGACTCTTCCGACAACACCCCCCAATCTCTCACTGTATCTGGTGCTACTCAGTTGACCGAATCTCCGCTACCTCTTCCGCAGGCTGCTTCTCCGGAGGCAACTGTCGGCCTTGGTCTCGGTGATTTGGACAGCTGGGTCGGCGAGTCTACAGATTTCCTCGCTGCCGGCCAGGCGTCGCTCGAGTCGGCCAATCCCTCTCTTGAGAGTGAAGCCTCTACACTCAATGACTTCCTTGTGGAGGACTACATCGACCTCACACAATGTCCGGATGATGTTGGCCCTCTCAGTCCGCTGGAGGATTCTTCACTGTTTATGACTGCCGACACTTCCGAAGTCGCTGGTTATGGCTATGACTACGAAACCGATTTCGATTGGAACAACTTGGCAGACGAATTCGACCTGCCGGCCACGCGGACTCTGGCAGCAGAAATGGGTTATGAGTCGCAGTCGGAGCTGGATCGAGCCTTTGCCGACGTGGCAGCATTAGTCGACTTCGACCCTAACGTTGAAACCCCTGCTCTCATGGACATGTACATTCCAACTTCGCAGCGTGAACCTCAACCGTACCATCACCAAAAGTCATCAATGGCTGTTCCAACCTCATCCCTGGATGGCGCCGCTGACGGATTTGCAGAACCTAGCCTGGTTCCCGCGCCACTCTTTGCTCGTCGACGAGCCCCAAACATGACTACGGCTACGGGTGGCATTCTCGGCAACGCATCTCCAATGCATCTGGGTGGAGTAGCGGGCCTCTCGATCCCCCAACTCCCGCGACCAGCCTTCCAGCCAGTGCAGACGATGCCGAACGATGGCCAATTCACCTTCGCATACCCCGGTCCCGGCATGCAATCGGTCTACCCATCCATCCGTGATATCTTCAGCACACCCACTACAACTGCTACTCACGAAGCAGCTGTGACAGGTGCCGAGCGCAAGCGTGAGTCAAGCAATGATCCGGATCGTGAGGATCGGCGCAAGCGCGCAGCTCGGGACAGATCTGTTACACCATCTCCTCGCCCTCGCCCTCGCCCTGGCCCGTCCACTGCCACCGGCGTCTCGGGACACACCCGCGCACGCCATTCCAGTGCGGTGGCTTCAGCGAGCGAGGCCTCCTCACAGAATGGAACTTGGTATCGTATGACCCGTCGCGGTCGGACTGTGGGATACTTTCGCGAGTACCCGGCCCATGCCCAGCCCATACTGATGCACCCGCGACAAGCCAACAACGCTATCGTTGTCAGACTTCCATCCCCATCTCCTCCACCGTCAACTCTGTCGTCGCTGCGCCGTTCTGATCGTCTGCAACGACCGACTCGACGTTGGTGAAGTGATCAGGTAAGTGATCTACATGGCTGAATGTGTACTGACCATTGGTTTAGCAGGAACGCGGCACGGCAAGCCATATTGATCAGCTCCCGAGGCTGGCAGAACTGCAAGCCAGCATTCCGTCAACAGCCGAACAATCAACCCACCAGAGGTGGCTGATTTGTCCAAAGGTAAGCCAAACACTCCCCAAGGTAAGTGAGCCTCCCCCAGATGGATCTCTCCAAACTCTCCTACCATTCCCTTTTGCCCCTCCCTTTCTACCCCTGGGCGGCATCTCCTGTTCGTTCCATCAAAGGCTAGGACAAAGGTAAGGCAAGGAAAGAAAAAGAGGAGAAATATCACAAAACACACTGAAAACCATAAGGACAAGCTTGCGTGTCAAAAGTCCAAACAGTCCTTCAGTCCTGGCGTTTGAAGAACTTGTGCAAGCTTTTAACATGCAGCAGCACCGAAAAGAGCGGTGAGGACCGGTCTCAGTCTCTGTTACAAACAAGGTAAATGGTTTTTTATAGCATCAATGGTTTCCAATGTCCAAGGTATAAAATAGGTAATGAAAGAAACTCCATCAAAGCCCCAATGACTCGACAAGTAACGGGAATGATCCCTTTCTTCCCTTCTCTCTCTTCCCTTTCAGACTCCAATAACCCTTCAACAGTCTACATCTTAGGATAGTCAGTTCCTATGCTCAATACTCTACACCTTAGGATATCTGCCTACCTAATACAGTGATCGAAACAAGGTACGTGTAACGGGTCACAGAAACAACAGGATAAGATATACAGTAATACCACAAAATGACAAGTCCATACCCATCGCAGATAGAAGGAACAGCAGGTTCACTAGGTGGTTAATGGTCAATATCAACGTCAATATCAACGTGATCCAGGTGATCAATCATCATGAATTATCTAACAAGTCTCTTTTCGGGACATCCTGAACTCCATTGACCCAAACTCCTCCTATTCGCCATATTCATTCCTTTCATGGTCCAACCAGATTCCCAACGAATTGATGAAGACAGAGCAGAGGCAGCAACACCTGTAATGCCAAAGATCTTCTATCTCTCTCTCGTACTTAGTCATTAAACAACCAACATGCAGACATCATCCTCTCCAGCGAAGCAGAGTAGTACATAACCAGTACCAGTACCAGTACCAGTACCAGTACCAGTACCAGTACCAGTACCAGTACCAGGCCCACCATTTCCAGTTGTACCCCGATTCCAAGGATCGCTCATCTGAGATCCCAAGGGATGTCAATGTAAGGTAGGTAGTCAGTCATGATTACTTCCCACCCATCCACCTGAACTTCTCACTGATCTTACTCGTGACATCGCTCAAACTCATCCCGCTGCCACCAGTGATTCCCGTCTTTCCGGACTCGCTGAACGCACTTCCCAGCCCGGATCGATGACGACCCTTTTCATCTCCGCCGCCGAAGATGCGCTCGAATTTGGCCTGGATCCTGCCCTCGGCAATGGCGGAGACGATGTTGATGATCCCGAACGCGGAAGACCCGATCGCTCGGAACAGAGCCAGCGCCGCCACCGACCACAGGATGAAGGTCAGATAGTAGTTGGTTCCCAAGTGGCTGCCGACCGGGTAGGCTTCGGAGACGGCCATGGCGAGGATGGCGTTGCAGACCATGTACGAGGTCACCACGTACGTGCGGACGGATTTGTAGTAGTCCTCTTGCAGTTGGTTCTCGCTGACGGGCGGCTTGGGCACCTCGACCCGGTCGCGGAGGTTGCGGAGTGCGACGTCGTATGCCGAGTCGATGTCGAGCTGTTCCGAAGGCATTTCGACCTCAACCGTGTTGCCGGATCCAATAGCCCTGGCGGCGCCGAGATCGGTGTGCATGACGTTGTCGCCCTTGGTGCCCCAGGTCACGTCGTGGGTGTTGCAGAATGCATACACTTGCAGAGTGCAGATGTAGGATGGCAATAGGGCGAAATACTGTGCCGAGCTGGTGAACATGTGCCAGGGATCCAGGTACAAGAACGACATGAGGAAATACAGCCCGACGGTGCTGAGGGTGCTGACAATGAGGTTGGTGAAGATGTTGCTGCCCAGCTTGTAAGGGTTGTCGGGATTGGTGTTCTCCACCGAGTGCGCCGTGAGCTGTTTGACGACGATATACAGAGAGGCGAACGTGGTGTAGGCCATGATGATGGAGTAAGTGATCATAGTGCCGAGAAACAAATTCTTTGCGCCTTGTGGCCGATTTCCCAAACTCAGAATGAACTGGAGACATATTAACAGAACGCAGACATAGCGTAGGATGACGAAGATGTATTTTCCGATGTGATGACCGAACGGGTCGTTTTGAGGATCCGCCAATGAGCCGGCGATGAAGTAGAAGGTGAGATAAAAGTTGGCGAGCGAGAAAAAAGTGAAGAGGAGGGAGATGAATTGATAGACGAATTCGATATGCAACAGTATCTTGCGGGTCAAGGTGTGGTCGGTCCTCCAGATCTGCTTGAAGTGGACGAGGGAGTACACGGCGGCGAAAAAAGCACCGTTGAGCCAGCGTCGTCGTTGAGAAATGAACTCCGGTACAGCATCTACATTCTGTCAGCATACATCCTCTTTCCACGTTGCAGAGACTCTTACCTGGTACGTCAGTCTCGCCATAGGCGCTCTTGACGAACTTTAACACCCATTGTTCACCACGTTTGGCCACGAGCTCCCAGCAAAGAATTCGATCTTCGGCCAGATACATGTTGGCCGTGAAGACATCGGCATCACGGCCATGCAGTGTTTCTCCCTTAAAGTATTGGCTGAGAGGACCGTGGCCGCTGGGGTCGTTCTGCAAGGCATGATATCGATATGCTGAAAGCGCGCCCGGTAACACGGTGATATAACCAAACACCGACTCGAGTGGTTTGTCGAGGATGTTACTCATCTTGTACTCGAAGTTCTGTGAAGCCACCAGCGGATTGAGGAGGCCCATCCATCCCCTGCCTTTGTCGGCCTTGATCTCTCCGGCCGCTCCGGCGACATTGGAGTCTTGATCAAACGCTTTCCAGAGATGGTAAAGTGCCTTGGAGTCGGGTTTCGTGCCCACATCCAGAAGAATACACACGTTGGGCAGCAGAGCCCGCCCGAAAGCATTGAAGAACCAGCGATGGGAATTCAGCTTCTTCTTGTTCTGCTCCTTGAGACAGAAGATCATCTGGCATGGGACAATCCCCTTTTCTGCTCCCTTGAACTTCAGACCTTCGTCCAGCGAGACCTGAGTGGTGTATTCGTAGACGTGAGCAGTGACCTCTTTCTGGTTGACCATGTTCTTCGCTATGCCATCTTGGTAGACACCCATCGCCGCTAGCGCGTTCAGGGTCCGTGGATGGACCTTTTGTCTTCCATCCGCGATCACACAGACGACAATTTTCTGCCAGCCATCTTTGCCCCATGTTCGAGATTTTGTTCTCGAGCAGAAATGTGCTATATTTCTCATGACGCCGTGCATGGTCCTGGTAAATTCGATTTCGCCTTCGTTATACATGGTCACGCAGATGAAGAGCTCGGTCTCTCTCATTGTCGGCCCGATGTTTTGACGCAGCTTGTAACCTTTGACGACAAAATCATCCGGGTCACAGGTCACCGCAGTGTATCGCATGTGCGTGAACTCGCGTTCATCTCTTCGCGGCAGGAAGCTGTGTAGGATTGTGGGAATTTTGCATTCAAGGATGAGCTCTCCATTGATCAATCTGACCTCCTTCTTCGTCACTTGGGCTTCTCGCAGGCCTCTTCGATCTTGTCTTCCCTCCGGAGCTGGACCGTAAAAGTTCAACTTCTCATTTGTGATATCGTCGTCTTCCGTGAAGGTCGATTCCGTCATATACGAGTGGGCCGATTTCAAGCTTGCTCTGGGATCGTGATCAGGCACTACCGGATAGCCGTCGACGAACACGTCGTTCTCTGTCTCGGGATCGGGAATGGGGATGGTGGTTTCGGCAGCAGTAGGCTTTGCCGAGAACAATGGTGCCGGCGGCAAAGGTCTCCGTGGACTCCCGCCATATTGCGATGAGGGCGTGCCTGGTCGAGGACTGCCGTTGATATCGGGAGGTTCGTAGGTCACACTCGAAGGAGGAGGTCTTGTCCAGTCCGTCGATCCGCGAGAAGGTGTAGTGGGTCGAATCGGAGAGCGTGGATTGATGGTAGAAGGCGGTATTGACGGAGCCCGTCCAAGGCTTGACCCCGAACGCGAACTGAATGCCGTGGAAGCGGCCGGTCTGTGGTATCGGTCAGGAGAGACTCGACTGGAGGCGGGTAATCTGTATGAACGACTTCGGTCAGTCTTTGGGCTTTTCCTAAGGGTGACAGTAGCTTTGAGGGTAGGCGCGCGGCCAACAAAAGCGAGGGTCTCTCGACTGCGGTTGAGACTCTCTTCCGCCTCAGCTATCAACGATGATACCGGGGACTTTGCTGGAGAGCCTCGAGCGGGCGACTCGCTTGGAGAGTCACTCCACGTTACATGCGACACCTTTGGTGAACGAGGGCCGGGAACAGGTTTGCGCTTGGGGGGAGCATTGCCGTTGGGACTGGGAGCTTTCACGTACGATGATCTGTATTCGTCCTGGCCCAGCGGGAGCAGTCTCAGAGACGAGTGATTCCCAGGCAGGCTCATACTGTCGTCTTCGGCGGTGGGAGTGGTAACATACGAAGGAGGTCCGTCGGTATAGCCTGGACGTCCTCGAGTAGGGGAATGGGGTCCGTCCATAGTGAAGGAATTGGCGGCGGCCAGCTTTGTTTACTCGAGGGTGAAAGTTGGGATCAGACCAGAAGTTAATCCATGCGCAGAGTGATACAGATATAGACAGCCGGAGAACAAATGCACAGTCTGCCGTGTTTCACTCGGAGAATAAACGATCGAATAGAATTGGATTCGTGGTATGGAAACTTCCTTCGCAGCCGCATTGATGATGATACATTTGCGGGTTTTCCCAATGCGGAAACTGTCAACCTTCTGCCCCAGCAACCAACCAGCCTTGGCATTCAGCCTCGTCAGGTCTTGGATCTCAGCCTTGCTTCAGCCTTGCGAACCCCTTTCTTTCATGGCATGCTCTCAACTCCTTCACCACTCATACATACCCACAACCCTTGCCATGGCCAGTGTCAACAATGACCACATTGAAATCTCGACCTTGTTTGGTGTGAGCCAGTATACTGAAGACTCCTCTGCCTGCCATAATGACATGGCGGTCCCTACACACTTCTCTCCGCTTACTACGCAGCCGTACTCCATCGACCGCCTCGAAGCACCGTCGAATCATAACAATGGAAATGGACAAAGGTCAGACGCCAGCTAGGTCCAGGCGACAATGAACTGCCCGACTCCAAATGCCTATCACAATCGAGGCAGGCTCTCGAGCAGTCCTTTGATCACTTGCCTCGTCCGGATCCGGTCAAGACGAACAAAGGCGCTCGAATCCTCTTTGTACTTTCTTTGCTCTCCTTTGTCAAGAAGTCGGCCTGACAAACCCATTCATTACCATCGAGTGCCTTGTCCTCGCCTCCCCAACATCTTCCTTCTCTTCCATACCACGCGCAAAGTCCCTCTGGTAGGAGCCTTTCCACCCTTTGCGCCCACAATCCAGTCCCTTGCGAGACCATTACCATCACTTCTCGCCAGTATATACAAGAAAAGGCAAGCAGGTCTGCCTACATCTACATCTCCGCTAACACAGGGCCCCATCCAAAACTCTCTTCCCTGACCCCCGCAACAACTGCCCACTCTCCAAGACAAACTCACAGGAACAGGACCAGACTCGAATCCATACCCCCGAAACCCAGCCTCACCAAACTCCGCACAGCCAGCCAAAATGTGTCACGGAACGATCTTCCATTTCACGTGCGGCTGCACGCAAGAAGTGCCGAAGTACCTATGCGCACTGCCAACCGAAGAGTGCCGCAAGTCGCTACGGAACTCGCCCCGTCAGAACCTCGACGGTCCATGCCCCGACCATCGACGGTCCTTCGGCGTGTCCACACCCAGCCAGTACATCCACCCAGCATTTCGCAACGGACCAACACCATCAGCACCTCAATTCCAACCACAACCACAATCACGGCCACAGCAATCTACTGCCCAATCCACCGTCCAGCCTCCCCGAGGCAGCAATGTGGTGATGGCGAACCGACCCATGCGCACAACCAAGTCATCAGCATCTCCATCCTCCTATCCCGACCCAGACCGACGCCGAAAACGATCCACCGGCGGTCATGGTAGCAGCGCATATTCTCCAGCCAGGACCTCCGCCAATATGCGCAACCCAGCCCGCGATCTGCGCGACATGCCGGCCTTTATCGACGCTTCCACCACTTCTCCCAACAACCTGCGATTCCAAGCCCGCGGCAACGTACGCGACTTCCGCGAGATCCCGCATATCCCACAACTGCCCGCATCTCCTCCCCCAGCTCGGCGACGGAGAGGATCCACCCCGCTGTCCCCGATGGCCCATGATTCCGGGATCTCCAAGCAACGTCGTCCATCGCGCAATGGACGCCTCGTTTCGCCGTCTCCAGTCTTGCCGCTCTATAACGACTACAACGGCCGCGCCGCCAACACCACTTACTCGGAAGCGCAAAAGGCAGCCCACCTGCAACGACAACTCGAAGTCCGCCGCCGTCGTGAATTGTACGAGGAATGCGAGAAACTGCTGGCTTCGCGCCGCTACAACAAAGAAGAACTGCTCCGCCATCACTTGATCCAGCAACTCCCCGAACAGGAGCAGGAGTTGTTGTTCCACAGACACGAGGCGAAATTGCGAGCAAATGATCCCCAGGCACTGAGACCGCGCAAGAGGAGGGAACAGAGATATGATCGACATTCTCTTGAGCAGCAGCAGCAGCGCAAGAAGAAAGATCATCATAGATGCAGTGTCATGTAAGGTGAGTCGGGGTGAGTCGGGAGAACCAGCACCAGCACCAGCAATGCCAGTATGGTCGTTGTCGCCAGTTGTCAAAGGTAAGTGACGTCGTCCTTGGATCCCTTGTCCTACTTTGATTTTTGTTACAGCAGTGGACGTCCCCAGTGTTCGAGATAACTTCCTTTCCCTTCCCACATGTTTGAAGAGCTGCAAGATGGCTGCCGGGTGCATGGTAAGTGGCTGGTCTGAAACCATGCCCGTCTGTTTGTTAGGTCGATGTTCCAGGGATAGTTTGTAATATGTCCGTACTCGGTAATATAGAGACGTGTAGTGATCGCAGTTTGAAATGATCTCTTTCAATGAAATCTCGGGTATCTACGTGCTAGTTCGCACCTCTTCTCGCTTTTGCTATCCTCGACCTTCCAGAGAAGTGGCATTCACATTCCCCATTCATACACAATCCGTCAAAGTACGGCCATCTGTCATTATTTCCAGATCCGAGTTCGTCATCCAACTCCAGTCTTCCTGCTATGTGGGGTATCTCCAAGTAATCGGCAAACAAAGGAAAACCACCAGACGCTCCTAAGGCACATCTATAATCCATTCCCAATCCATGATGTCCAGAAGAAAATAGACGAGGCGGCGGCGAGGCCTTCATATCCTAACCATTTCGTATCCAAAAAGGATATCTACGTTTGTCGCGGCATCTGGGGAACATCCCAGACAGATGGTCCACGACTGGCGTTGTCATTCTCTTTGACACTATTGTGGAGGACACTGGGAGGAGTAGCAAACGGAATCGGCGACTGCGAAGTGAAGACCGGCAAATCCTGCTTGGTTCTCTGGACAGGAGCATTCAGTCCAGCCGACGTCAGCTCAGATTTGACAGGCTCTGAATTGATATTTGGTACTGGGTAACCATGCTGTTGGGTCTGATCGGTGGTCGACGGGGTCGTGGAGAACCGAATGGGCTCATAGCTGCTGCCCTGGATGCTGTCGGCAGGGTTGGTGGCAACTGGACCGGACTCTGCAGGGGTCTGGAATTGCGCCCAGTTGGACGACGTCGACGGAACCTGATGAGGGTGCTGATTACCCAAGGGAGTGCTGGATGCTTGCTCCTCCTTCACATTGCCTAAACCTAGAGAAGGCCCCGTTTCCCGAGGACTGTCATCCGCTTTCAGATTTGGGATCGATCCATTGGTGATGGCTGTTGCCAGAGACTCCTCTCTCTGTACAGCTTTTGGCTGTGTCGGATCGAGTTTTTCATCAATTCCGGCTGCGCTCGCCTTTATCGGTTTCGTCGGCTTGGGTAGCAATGGTTTCCTGGGCGCGCGAGGCTTCTTTTGTCTGTCTTCCAACGTCTTCTGTTGCTGTTTGGCAGCGTGTTCCTCCGGACTCGGTACCTTCAACTTGATGCTGATCTTCTTGAGTCCGTTGGTCAAGCTGTCCATCTCATCCGGCCTTGACGTTCCTGCGCTCTCGTCCTGAGACGAAGTGGGCGTTGCCCTCTTTTTTCTGTCGACATCTACTTTTGTGTGTCCTGAATGGACAGGTGTGCCAGCGTTGGTATTGGGGGCACCACCTACCACAGTCGAAGTAATGGCCTTCAGTTTACGAGGACTCGTCTTTGGTTTTGGCGGACCCTTTGTGACTGGCACTGTCCTGGTCTTTTTGACTGCGACTGCCTTCGTAGGCTTCTCCGGAGCAACCGGCGGTGTTGGCACATTTCCTGGACGGTGTATCGGCAGGTTGGCAGGACCTTCTGAGCCCTCCTCGGAAATCTTCATGCTTTGGAACCCGGACAAGATGCTTGATGCATCACTGGATCGTCGTCGAGGTCTGCCACCGCTGTGTTCCTGCTGCTGCAACGACGGATCGGGCAGGTCATTGACAGCCGCGATGGTAGTTCGCCTGCTGCTATTGCGTGATGATAACCGTGCTGTAGGCAAAGCTGCTGCTGGTGCCCTCGGTTTGCGACCCCGCAGCTGCATTCGTTCCTCTGGCGCTGCTGTCGAAACACCATTGGACAGTCGTTCTCGACGAGCTTTGGTAGCCTCCGCGTTCAGTTCCTCGTGCGTACAACTTACAGTCTGGCGGTCGCTAGGAATGATAACCCGCGAGAGCTCGTAGGATGCCACTGCCCAGTCGACATCAGGCGGTGGCGGTTCATATTCAGACTCCAGGGAGAGCCTGGCCTGAACGGCGCTGAGGGACTGCCTCTCGCGCGCATGCTCCGTCATCTTGAGTGTTGAGGCTTGAGTAGGCGATGAGTAGTTTGCAGACTTATCTTTCGAGGCTTTTGATTCTGGAGGCTGGCGGCCGGCAACCACCGCTTCCAACTCCTCCAAGTTGTGAAGGGCCCACCAGTCAGGAGAGTACGAGATGTTATCCCCATTCACAGGAGTCGGGATCTCTTTGGGCACCCAGTTGTTGATTGTCCGAATGCTGCCTGCGTCTGCCATCAGCGAGGTCACTGGACCCTTTCCTATAGTGTCCCCGGACAGCCCACAAATATGGCTGAACACCCCCGATGTCAGTGCACGATCGCTGTAGCCTCCTTCAAGGACACTGATAACTCGGCCGTCAACACCGAGATCCTCCTCGTGCGAGAGCTTGACAATATCGGCCGTGAAACGTGCATAGAAGTCAGTGGGCACGTTCACGCTGTGTCTCTGCATACCCGCTCCTTCCCACTCGCTGGCATCGAAACCAGCAGATATGAAGATGGCCGCCTTTGGTTGTTGAGTCCCTGAAGCACGCAATTTTGCCGTATGGCTCCGTAGGAAAATTCTCGCCTTCTCGAGTAGGATCATATACTTTGTTTCGTACAAGCGCCAGAACTCCTCAGGTGATTTCCAGGGCTCCAAATGAACATTCCAGATCGATTGACCGTGAGCATTCTCGATACATAAGCTTGCATTACGGATCTTGTCCTCGTCGCCCCACTCACAAGGGTATGAGTTGATGTCATGAAGGCTGTAGTAACCGATCGGAGTCTTCTTGTGCGCGGCGGAATTTTTCGCCGCGGCCTGCGCTTTGCGGTTCTGGTCCCACGCGATATTCTGGGAGCCGTCACCATGGTGCAGGTCGAAATCAATGATAGCCGCATGCGTCAGACCGTGATTCATGGCCCCATATGCAATTCCCACATGGACGTTGTTGAGCCAGCAGAAGCCCGACGGGTAATTGGAGGAGCAGTGATGCCCTGGAGGTCGTATACAGACGAATGCGCGGGTTGTCGTGGACGAGGAAAGGACTGTATCCACAGCGTCACAGACTCCACCGAGACACCCTTGAAGAGCAGCTAATGATTCAGCGCATAGATAGAGGTCGCCTTCGTGCAGTTTGGGTAGAGCGTTGCCAGATTCATCCTTGCCGTAGCCAATGGGCCTCACCAACTCCTTGCCGTTCAGCGCCAACTTGCCCTCCGCTGTGTCGCACATAATCTGCAGTTCCTCCATCCATTTCGAGCCATGTACAAATGCGACCGAGGGATGTGTGAGCGGTATGCTTCGAGTAGTCTTGCGGATCTGAAAAGGAACTTCCTGCACCTTTGACGAGTGGTGTTTGAGGCGCGGAGCGAATCGACCCTCGGCATGTCGCCCTCCCAAGCGCACATACGCGGCGGATGCGCCGAGCAGAGTGGCATGGATTCTTTCTGGTCGTTCAACAATCGTGGCCAAGGCATTCTTGGAGGCTCGAGGGCGGGAGAAGCGATGGCCATAGCATGAATCGTGGACTATCACGGCGACGGGTGATTGCAAGCTGGCATGCGCTGCTAGTTCTATCCCAAAGTAGTCTTTGCTGACCGAGCTGGCCGTCACCGGGGGACGTTCCTGAAAGATTGTAGAGGCCATCTTGCCATTTGGCGCGGGGGATGAAGGGTTTAGGTTAGAAGATGCCCGTCGGTATTGTGGCTTCTGTGGTGTTCCTGTTCCGCCTTTTGAGACACTTAGATTGGACGTCGATCTTCTGGAAAGGAGGGTAGGGGTGGTCTGTCTTTCACCCTGACGAGGACTTGCAACCGATGGCGATCGCGACAGCGGCTTGGGGGAGGAAGGTTTCGATGCGCTCGCGGCTGGTGTTCGAGGAGCACGCATAGGCGAAGATGGAGGCAGTGGGACTGATGCGGCAGAAGCCAAGTGAAGAGGCATGTTACGGTTGAGTTGGACCGATGGCGAAGAGAGCCGCGGAGTAGGGGTAGCATCTTCGTGGGTGGTGATCGCATCGCTGGTGTTGATGTTGTTGTTCTCCGGGAGGGTGTCGTGCTCAACCGAGGGCGCAGGTATATCGGGGTCCATGGTTGTTGTCGTCAGATTGAGCAGACGACGGCGTCTATGCCATTCACGCACAGATTGTCAATGAACAGAGCATACAACTGTAGCCGTATGATATGCAACGGCAAACAGATGTCGCCCTGGAGGTATAAGGTATCTATGAGTGAAGGTCAAGGTGTTCAATTGATCAATTGTCTGATGCACGTCATTTGCGTCTCTGGCCTTTTTCCTCTTCCAAGCGCGTCTGCGGTGTCTGCGCCCGCCAAACACAACGCGTTCCCCGTTCACACTGTGTATCGACCACATTTCTTCCTCCACTCCACCACCGGCATCCATTGCTAGCGATCAACTGCTCAGTGGTTGATTTCTCGGGCTCTGTGGGTATCAGCCACCCCTCCCTACCCTCTCCAACGAGTCTTATCGTCCAAAATAGCGACAGATGCCCCGAAGCTCGACCTCCCCTGACAAGCCAATATGCTAGAGAATCGGAGTCTTGCGAACAGAGCTACCACCCGTAACGCCAGACGCTTATTCCTCGAACCTCCGGCTGATGAGCTTTATGAGCCCCTCCCATTCCTGGAAGATGTTCTCCTTGTGTATTGTCTTTCACCATCTCCAGAAAACACGGCTTTCACCCTGATCCTCGGGGTCGGTCAAACTGCGATTTAGCCATCGACGTCTACCGCCTATTGGCTCTGCCCTGATCTATCAAGACTGAAGACAACATATGTCAATGGCCACCGGCCTCTACCTGAGTACAAGATGCCAACGGAGCTGATCGTGCGATCAGCCCATCGACTTTCTTCCTCACGGCGGACAAGCCTATTATTGTTGAACCTCACGCAAAGTGCCCGGCGACTTTCAGGCCTACGGAGCGTTGACTATGTCTGGCGATCAATCGGCACTCGACCATCAACAGGACTCCGCGCACGTACGGTTTGGAGTGCAGAGTCGCTGCGACCTCTGTCGACCTCGAGGTCACTCAGGTCGGGAAATAACTCAACACCGACCACCAGCGGGTAGGTCGCAGTCAGTTTGTTTGTTTTCATGGTTCAAGGAATTACACCGCTACCATGAATGTTGATCAATGGTCCCGTCTTCGGTTGACTACTGATTCGACTTCATCGGAACTTGTGGAGTGGGTTTCTTGACTCCTGGTTGGAACTCATCGGCTATTCGGCTTTTTCGCCGTATATCTCCCCATCTTCTGTCAAATCGACAACGACACCAGTACCCCTTCCGCCTTGATACCGCAGATTTCCTTTGTATTTCCCACCCATATTGTATCAAATCCCCAGTACTCCTAGCCATATCACGTATCACGTACACTTATCTCCATCGCCATCACACTTGACAAAGTTGAAGTCAAAGGCAAACAGATATTCACAAAACATTCAGAAGCATGTCTCCACGAATCCTAATCTTCGGCACCGGCAGCATCGGCGCTGTGTACACATACGTACTCTGTCGCGCCACTAAACCCGTCAACGTCTTCACCGTATGTCGATCGAACTACGACGTTGTGTCCAAACAAGGGTTAACCCTCAACTCGACGATATTCGGCCAAAACCTCAACGTACGGCCCCAAGTCGTCCGCACCGTTGACGAAGCCGTGGCCGCATCCGAGGGCAAACCCTTCGACTACGTGATCGTCACTGCGAAAGCAATCGCCAGCACGCCCTCGATACCGGATCAACTCCGCCCAGCAGTGTCGGAGAGCACAACAATCGCACTGATCCAAAACGGCATCGGCATCGAAGACATCTACCGATCGGCCTTCCCGTCCAACCCCATTCTAAGCTGTGTCGTCTATCTGCCAGCGACACAGGTCCGACCCGGGACCGTAGAACACCGCGAGGTCGAGCTGCTGCACATCGGCACATATCCCTCGACGGCGCCATCGGCGCACAAAGACTCTGCCGACAAACTCGCAGCGCTGCTGCACGCCGGAGGTGCCTCGGCCGAAGTCCACGACGACATCCAGCAGTCGCGGTGGAGCAAGCTTTTGGTCAATGCGGCGTGGAATCCAATCTGTGCTCTCTCCCGCAGTCGGGACATGCAGTTCCTTCAGTCCTCCCCGTACGCGCTGGACCTGGTCAAGGGCGTCATGCTCGAGATCGCCGCCGTCGCCCAGGCTTCGGGCTATCCGTCCATCTCGTCCGAAGTGGTCGATTTCCAGATCAGTCGGGCGACTGCGCGACCCTTGCCTGGTGTCGAGCCCAGCATGCTGGCGGATGCGGCCGCCGGGCGAAACATGGAAGTCGACGCGATAGTCGGCAACCCGCTGCGCATAGCGGAGGCGAAGGGCGTCGACACGCCACTTTTGAAGACGGTGTACGCTCTCCTGAGTGGCCTCGATGGGAGCTTTACCCGAGCGCGGCAGAGTCGGGGTTGAGCAAATAAATACAAAGACCACAATTGACTTTGAACTCCGTTACCAGCTCTAGACATCCTTGGTCCCAGCATTGTGCTGTTGGATTGCCCATGCTAAGATCTATAGAATGGCAGGCGATAGAAATTATGACTAAGTGTGCTCTAAAGTTGTCGAACCGCGATGGACAAGGGAGAAGTTCACAGGCCACCGATATCTGATGACCAGACAGACCGATGCAGCTGAGAGATACATAGCAAGTCAAGACTAGACTCCTTGACCAGGCTACATGGGATAACGTAGAAGCAGATAGATGATGTCTTGTTCTCGTTCTGAACAATGGACTAGAAGACTGAGGCATCCTCTATCATCGACCTTCTGTGATCCCAGACTAGAAGCGGATCCATACTCAGAGCCGGATTCATAGCAAAGGTCCCTTCCAGATAAAACTTCAATGATACTCTTCTATCCCACATTTCGCTGCCATGCCCACAAACAAACACAAGTCCAGAAACAAGTATAGGCCGCAGTACAAGCTGACAAGCCCCCTCTCTCGCCTCAGCCCGGTCAATCCCAACAGAGCACTCTCGCCTGTCCACCACAGGCATGGTTTTTGTATCTTGGAAGCCCACACAGCCCTCGTCATCGTCATCGTCAAAGTTCAATGCCAACGCCCCTCAGCGCATCAATTGCCCACTGCGGCGTCGCCTTGCCAGCGAAATAACGGGCAAAGAAATCCCTCGCGAAGTCCGGATACCGATCGGCCAGAATCGCCTGTCTGGCGCGGCGCATCAGCGCGAGGAGATGATGGACATTATGCATTGTCAACCTGTCCACCCGGCGGGGAGGGTCATGTTAGCCGGGCGCATTTCAAGACAATGCTATATCAATAGACGGAGATACTCCTGACAAAAGCTACCAGTATGACCATGACAAAACCCATGACCATGACGCTGAAGATTCGGCGGAAGACACTCTAGAAAACCAGGCCAAGCCAGGCCAGGTTCATGACACGGCCCGGAAGAACAACAGAAAGAAAAACGACGGGTGGGTAGAAGCTTACAGATGTGCTCCGACCGTCTCCTTGGCTGCGAGATGGTAGATAAATGCTCTAGTGACGCCCAGGCCGCCGTCCTCTTTCGAGCGACAGACCGTGCAGGTGCAATCTGGTTCGACGGGGCCGAAGTCCTTGGAGTAGCGGGCGTGTTTGAGATTGAGCACTCCGCCGGAGGTGATGGCGTTGCCGAAGCGCTGTATAACCAACCGAAAGTCAGCAATGAGATACCTCCCCAGCATAAGGACATCGAATATAGCTCGTAGAGCGAGACAGGGAGAAAGTCGATGTCGAAGTCGAAGAACACAGCTCAAAAGCAACCAGGGGGACTCCGACTTACCGCTGTCCTGGTAGGCCAGACACAATCGAACATATCAGCTCCAAGAGCGACAGCGACGACGATGTCCTCGGGATAGCCCTACTCCTGAATCAGCACCCATAGCTACCTTATGGCGATTCCAAGGTCGCCACGAAACAAGAATCAGGGGCTGGCTTGTCGTACTATTCCCATGACATATCTTGGTTTGGTTTCCGGAAGCATATCGGTGCATGTATCGACGCTGTTGGATCAACCAGAAAAGGTAAGTATGCGTCTTGTCCCAAGGAATTCGGAATTTGGAATTGAGTCAAGGCATTCAGTATTTCCGTACACTTTGCAAAAATCCGACTTTGCTTCACCCCCGGAGAGCCCGCCGATGGCTATGCCAGGCGTGTCTCTCTTGACCATCTCGACACAGCATTGTCGACGCATTTCCAGATCGAGCCCGCCCTGGATGATGCAGAACAGATTCTGTTTCTCCGGGTACTTGTGCGACGCGATACATCTGTCCAGCCATCTGATCGAGCGTTCCAT
Source organism: Capronia coronata CBS 617.96 (assembly GCF_000585585.1). Lineage (NCBI taxonomy): Eukaryota > Fungi > Ascomycota > Eurotiomycetes > Chaetothyriales > Herpotrichiellaceae > Capronia > Capronia coronata. The sequence continues at coordinate 2,806,629 of NW_006912895.1, read as the reverse complement.
GGCTTCCTTCATCCGCGCATGGTCTGGCGACGTGGTCTGGATGACATCGTCGAGCTGCATCATGATATCGGATCCGATCGAGTTCTGAAGGGACATGGAGTGTTCTGGTGTGAGAAGCCTGAAAAACGAACAAAACCCAATGAGCCTTTTGCGTTCCACGTTTCCCAGGACCTGCCGCTCTGCCGGCACTGAGCCTTGCCCCGGCAAGGTCCATCTTTTTCATGAATCTCTGTTCGTAAAACGTACATTGGAGTCCCATCGTGAGGGCTTAGGAACCGCACGCCCTCCTCCGTAATCTTTGCCAACTTGAGCAACGAGACCATCTGGAAACTTTTGTGCCGGAAAGAAAAGAAAGTCAGTCAATCAGTCCACTTTCCCGAGTGTGAGGAATGCCCGCCGTGGCTTGGAACAGCCATAGACGCTGGAAGGGAGTGAGGACGTTGCAATATAGAAAACAAAACCCACCCGCCACTGTCGGTCAGGATATTGTAGTTCCATCCCTGGAGTTTATGGGCTCCGCCGATCGTGTCCAGCACTTCCTGGCCGGGCTTCAGACCCAAGTGATATGTATTGTTCAAGCATAGCGTACAGCCTGTCTCTTCCAACTGCTCTGGCGTGAGGCCCTTCAGAGATGCCTGCGTCGCCACGGGCATGAACATGGGGAGGTCGACTGTGCCATGTGGCAGGTGAAGCGTTGAGGCTCGAGCCTTGGAGGTCTAAAGTAGAAGAAGGGAACAACATTTGTCAACTTTTGCGGTTTCGGTGGGAGAGAAATGTAACGAGAGTCAGATCAAGCTGGTTTGACTGGGGCGTACCGAACATCGGGCGTGAAGGTCAAAGGTCAGCGCCGAGGGCTTCGTAGAGGTCGTGTTCGCGGCCGCAGTCGACATGTCTGCGGATGGTCCAGATGCATGGGGACTGCCTGCGCCGGCGATGTATCGCGCTGTTGCGGCGGTGAAGATGTCAAGTCGTCGTCTGGTCGTTCGGAGGGTCGTGTGCATGTGAAATCTGCGACGGAAATGCGCCTGGCCGGATGTCGCACCGGGATGGATTCTCTACGCGTCAGATGTGCTATTCGAACTTTTCTCAGGCGAGTCAGAGACACGTAGGACAGATCACGAAAAGACCAGACCTGAATGACTGGTGTGGTGGATGTGTTCGGTCTGGTGGTTTGATCCGGTCCGCGGTAGGAGGGTTGAGGGTCTCCTCCGCCAAATATTCGTCGTACCTATAAAAAAATACTTCCTACAAGTATCATCATGGCCAACGAACCTCTATTCTACTGGCCAGAGTCATCGTGTTCCTTCGTCCATCCTGATTTGGCGCCCACATCACCGGGCCATCAGAATTCTCCCTACGGTGTTCTTGTTGCACGACATGTCACGGCACACAGCAGGGAAGGGGCCTTGAAATACAAGATCTTGTTTGTGACCTAGATCCTCAAGAGTACCTCAACAATATACACTACATGATGCACGAATACGAAGCACCCACCCAATTCGGAAAATTTCTGCAATTCTTCTATTGACACAAAAAGAGCGGTCAAACATTCCAGAAAAGACTGAGGCCGCTCGACTGCCCGTGTGAAGGGTGCAACCATTCTCACATACCCGAACAGAGTCGCTCTAATCATTCCCAGGATTCTGCGGCCAGTGAAGGGGAAAAGGGGAAAACGACAAGGTAGATACCCGGTCCCAAGAAAAGCGTCCTCCTGTACTTCTCGTCACCTCCAACGCCATCGCTATGCCCCCCTAAAAAGCCATCCACACATCCGCTGGATTGAGCAGCCCAGAGCACATGTACCCATTGCCTCGAAGATTCTCGTTCCTTGAGAAGCCGACCAGAAGCCGATAGATGGCAATAGTGCGCCTCCTTCGCAATCCCGACTCGAGCGTCCCATACAACTAACGGGCCCAACCACCGCTCTGAGCGTAGCCTTGTCCAGCGCGATAGATGGTTTGATGACCAGCAGTGATTGAGGGGTTGCGCAGTTTGGTGCATGCCACTTCGGCAGCATCTTCTTTGGCGTTGTGCAGGTATTGACCATCGTACCAGTATCTGGCCGCGAGATTCTGTCCCTGAATGGTCACTGTAGCAGACCAGGCTGTACGGCCACCTGAAATCGCAAAGGCCGAGTTAGTGTTTGGCCGGCACAATACCCATGAGCAAAAGGGAGACCAAGGTAACGAACCGCGGCGATCAGAAACAATGTTGAAGATGGGAGTCGGAAGCCGATGCTTTCGGCACTCAGCTAGCGAGAACGTCAGACGAGATAGCTCCATGTCAATGAAGGGACGGCAAAGCTCACCAGCAAGTTCCTCCTGCCAGGTCTTGTGGGTTTTGGAAGCCATGTTCTGAAGGGAATTCTACCAACTGATATGAATAAGAGATAGACCACTAGATGTGGTTGATCGGTGACTTTGGAGAAACTTTTGTGTTGTTGACCAAGACCCGATGAGTTGAATGCTGAACAAGTCAATGCAAGAGAAGATATCGATGCGCTTTATACCCAAGCGACCTAAAGCGACAGTATAGATTCCGGCTCAGCGTAACAAAGCAAGCAACTAGAGTGGACGCAACGATGGAACGAAGGGTAGCTGCAGCAATACCAACATCGACTTCGATGACAGGTCTGCTTCCCTCTATCGCGCTTGCCTCATGTCATCTAAGGCACCAAGAACAGCGAAAAATAACAAATAGAGGTTGTTTCCTCGTGCAACATGATCTGAGATCTGGTGACACGTTGTATCGATCAGTGGAGGCCGCCCTGACATGTCTATAAAGGCTGTTGACGTCGCACAGATGCGAGCACGCATGCAGAGAGGCGAGGTGTCCAGACGTGGGTAGAGACGATGGGATGGCGAAAACAGTAGAGCAGAACCCTTGAAGCACCAGCCTCACCTGGCAGCAAACTGCCAGCACATCAGGACCCGGCAACGCAAAGCAGTGGGTTGGTCCGCACCCAAGCAATGATATGCATGATGGCGGAGAGGGACCTTGACAATTAGAAGGATTGGCGAAATCCCCCGGAGCTGCTCGAAGGCGTGCGGATACTGGACGAGCGAGGAGTGGCCAGGGTATTTGGAGGTGGGGCAGAGAGCAAAGCTGCTTAACCCGGTCTCCATTTGTGACGAGGTACAGAGCGCGGAAAAGCGTTCGGCATGCTCGGGATCTGGCCCAAAGAACCAGCTTGGTTCTCATTCAGGTCAGGCCGACGGCGGTGGTCGCCAAAGAGATCAACGCTTCTCCTTTCTTCGTTGCTTCTCTTCTTCTTCTACGGCCCCAAATTCAGGGCAGTAGGCATGATTGGATGCTTTACCTCAGCTGTTAGGGGGTGCGCATGGCCGTTGGGCAGCAACGTCAACGGAGGGTGAGGACACGCATATCGTCGGTCCACGTTTCGCAGTCCATCGACCATACACCCTCGCCCATGCCTCAGAAGGAGAAAAGAAGGGCGGGTGGGTAGGATGGAGTGGGAGGAGTGGGAGCCCCGGTAAGTACCTCCTCGAGTAGGTAGCGACACGGAGGGGAAACAGCTGTAAGCAAGAAAGTAAGAGGATTAGGATATTGCAGTGAGTGGTATGGTACTGGTGGAGGCGTGGACGAGTCAGCACGACAGATGATTTGCTAACATGCCCGGCAGCTTCTGAGAGTCGCAGTTGAGGTCGAGACGAGTGGCGGCCGTTGAGCAGGTGGACTGTGTAGCCGTGCACAGACAACGCCGGACGGTGGTTGGAGAGCGAAAGGGAGGATGGAGACTGGGAAAAGCAAGATGCAGAAACAGACGACAGACGACAAGGGCGCAAAGCACAGCAGAGCAGAGAAGGAACAGAATCAATGAATCGCAGGCAGTTTTTGGAGGCGGCGGGAAATTTCAACGGGTCTTCGGGGCGGATCTCACCGTCAGTCCGTCAACCTGTCAAAATTGCGGACACCCACCGTGCCCAGCCACTAGATGGCAATCGGGCTTAGCTTGATATGGCTTTTCGCTGCCACAAACATGGACTCACAATTGGAAGGAGTTCTACTACTAGGCGATGTAGGGAGTAGTACTGCAGTGTATAGTACGTTCCATCCAACACTCCAGACCTAGCTCATCACTGGCTGTTTGGCTGCTCGATGATCCGTTCCCTCGGAATGACCTGGATCGTGACGAGGAGCTGCGAGGTTGGCACATAGTAGACCGGACACAATCATACCACCCCTTAACCTTTACGCGACATATCATACCAGGTTAATAGGCCCCCATTCTTCGGCCCGACTCCGGGTTCCTTGCGTTTCTCGATCCGCAAGCAAAAATGTGCAAAATTGTACGGGTACAAGACATCCAGCGAACTCAAGACGTCAGTGTCTGCATCGATGAAACCCATCGAGGAACCAATATATTCGTTCTTCTCTGCTTCTGGAGACACCAGATCATATCTGTTGAACTCAATCATGCTTTGCTGCCGTGACCCCAAACCCGTGTTCCCAGGCCATTCAATCCATGCGATCCATATGGCATAGAGAACTTTCATGCAGATAGCCTTCCCTTCGTCTCATCTCCCATGACCTGCCAAAATGCAGACCTTGTACAAAGAATTCTGAGTGTCCTCCATCGTTGAGAACCTCTTCGGCATTCCCCGCCATCAGGCTGTTTCGAATCATTCATTGCGCAGCATCCTACACCGCCAATGGGGGTTGTGTAACGCAACTTCAACAGGAAACTTCGTCCTGATCTCTGGGGCAATCTGGAGAACATCAGATGGACGCAACATGACTTGTGCGCCCCATCAGTTAGTTGCGGTGAGTCTCAGGCCAGGTTCGTCGGATACAATCGTCGGTGAGCGCGATCAGTCCCGTTGCGACAATGACATCGCCCAGGTCACTCGAGATGTTCCTCTCCTTGATTCGCATGCTACACGGCGGCACCCAAGTCCCTTGAGTAGCTTCATGCCTACTCTGCCTCGGTGATAACCTGTCGGGAGTGATATGAGCCAGGCAAGCGCCAGTGGTTAAGTTGACCAATTCGAATGTGAAGACCGATTCGGATTCATCTTCGAATACATTTCGTCTCCAGGTATATTTCTCTCCCCAATACTCGAAATCGTATGACTCCCCCTCTTCTCCACAGGACCGCTGGAGCTCCACCTGCGCGTAATTTGCGAACTCGATCCTGATAGTATCGGTGGGGATGGTGGCCTCCACACCGACCTGAGCGGTGAAGAGATCAAGATCGTCGTCGGAGTCATCTTCTTGATGTTCGTGAGAGATCTTGGTGGGTCTCCCTTTCACGCCCACTGTCTTGAGACTGACAATGTTCAGAGCACCACCTAGCTTCTTGCCTGGCCGCGATGGCTTGGCAGCAGGCTTCAGATATTTTCGCTTTGAGTTGCAGACTTCCCGACCCGACTGCCGATGATATCGACGGAGTGAGAATTGACGCTCACCGAGGTCGCACATGCGCAGGTGGAAGAGCGTCAACTTCAGCTTTCGACCCTTGGAGAGAAGCAGCTCGGTGTCAACCCGAACATTCAGATTGCCGTCGGGGGTGCTGTCGTCGTGTTGGATAAGAAGTCGTCTGGTAGATGGGAAAAGCTCTGCAAACTCGGCAGGCGTGGTACCAACGGCGTCGGATTTATAACATAGCCGCCTTGTCGGTGGACAGAGGGTCGTCGGTTTCGAATCAGCTTCCTGTGAGGCGACGGAGGAAGCATAGGTCTCGCTGGACGCTCGGGGATCGACGTCTTGCTCATCTCTGCAGTTGCAAGGCCCGACAACCATCTCATCATCACAATTGTGAGAATGTGTGACTATGGGTTTTGTGTCGCTGTATGAGGTAAGGTTGGTATATTGGGTGTGACCGGAATGGCCGGAGTCGTTACTGCGGGTCGAAGCGGAACTGGCAGACGATGTCGGCGACCCCTTGGACCAGGCCCGGCCCAGTGTATGTCGGGGCATATTGACCTTGTCAACAAAAGCACGTGTGGAATTGCTATGTTGATTGTGCAAAAGAATATGTGAATTTTAGACTGAGTTGAAACGAAGATGGGGAAGAGATTTCAACAGTCGTGGTAGATAAGTAAATTTCATGAATACGGGGAAAAGCACGGCCAAAGGGAGCATGAGCCAAAGCATTTGAAAAGCAATCAGAGGCATTCTGGTGATTGGTGTTGAGCCCGGAAAACAAACCACACCTCACCTCGCCAGGATCACTCCACCGGGTGATTTGCACTTGTGGAAGCTGTCGTCCTCGCTTCCCAATACCACGAGGGAGGGCCGCGCCGATAATGGCGTGAATGGTGCGACAGTTATCGTTCCCAAGGTTGCAAGTCCAAGGCCGAAGACAGGCGAGGCGGGACTGGCCGGAAGCGGCCGTTGGATTGTCTTTCTTCTAGACGGTTTATCTGAGTGATCGCAGGTTAGTCACTTTGCTTTAGTGGCTCATGGTTCGACAGCCGAAGAAAATCAAATGAGACGCTGTCGTCGCTTAGAGCATCACTCGTTCGCATCTCAACAAACTCGCTAATGCAGTCTCCCCCTTGCCAGCTTCAGCTCTGGAACAGACATGCAACGAAGAGTTTGGGAAGTCGAGCAGAAAGATCCGTCCTCCTTGAAAAAGCACGAGCTGCCGAATAATGGTTGGTTGAGAGCAGGGGTGATTGAAGGACCAAATAGATTTCGCGGTTCAAGTTGGTGGCAGTGCAGCATGAGTGCAGTGTGATGAGAAGAAGGTTCATATGTCAGACAAGGGAGAATAATTTAATTTGGCTGTCTGACGGACGCAGTATTGGGCCGAAGAAGAAAAGACTCAAGGCAGCGGCGAGCTGAGCCCGACTCGAAGGACTGCTTACCCTGTCCTGTGGGTCAGACGACTGGTGTTTGATGCTGGTTCTATTAAGCTCGACGGCATGACGGGACTGCCGCTGCCAAGTCCCTGATAAGGTCTAGCGGCCGTGTAAGGTCTCCAGAACAACCTGCGCTAATCCTTTCTGGAAATAGAGCCTGTCATCCTTCTCTGTATTTTCCCCCATCTACATACTTCCATCTCTTGCACTGATGAGCGTGGCATCACCTCATTGGCATGCTACGGCAAAATCACCGGCTTTCATCCTTTCATACGTCGCTTCAGTTGCTCGCTAATTCTCTTCGATTCCGTGGGTGTTCAACAGGGATTACCGCCAGCCATGAACATGTGTTCACAGCTCGATGCTGTACCTGCACTGCCGTACCACACATTAGGCTTCGGGTCCGAGCCTGATACCGCTGTGCCTCAGAAGTGATGGCCTCAGTTTGGGCAGCGATGTTTGCTTCATTTTCAAGTATATTGCACCGTTGGGTCTTGTCCTGCCTAAACTGTTCTCCTGCTCTGGTTTCAAGCACGGTCGACACGTCATGGTTGTGTCTGAGTTCGACGGCAGGGCAGGCTTCCCACTACTACGACGGTCGATTGTGAGGCATTTTAGCACGAATCCTGCTTCAAGCCATGCAACGCTCACGGAGTCGCAACAAATTTGTGCCTGATGATGAAAATAGGTTGGATCGTCTTGAGCACCGCTACTAACCCGCTGCTTGCAGCTCCAACCACGGAAATTTTGCAACGGACCCGGTCACCAAGCTTGCTGGAGCTCCTCCCAGACCTATCGCACGTTCCTGGCTAGTACGGCTGGGTGGATCTTTTGCAATGCCGAACTCCTGAATTCATCTCCTTCCATACTCCTTACGAAACAGGGTTTCTCAAGATGGCTCGACGTCGCTGGAACTTTGCGCAAGAGCATTCGAGACAGTACGCCGATGCGGCCGCCTTAAGGTTCCAAAGCACACCGACAAACATTGAGGACAAGACCTTCCTTACAAAGTCGACATCATGGCCGATGTTGGCCAATCGCTACTCAACATCCCCAACGGAATTGTGATGCTCCGCGTTCATTCCCTCGCTATCAGCAATAGCTGCCATTTTCAGCGCCACTGCCAGCAGAAGCCTCTTCCTGGCAGAAGCTCCCACGAGTGAGCACAAGGTCGCTATTCATGGTTGGGCAGTTACCGAACCCCGCTCGAATCTCCTTCAGTCTAGTCTGTCTAACGTCCGATTGAAGCAAGTACCGTGGCTATGACAAAATTTGGTCATATATTGTCTGAGTATGCCCGAGATAAACATAGCCTGCCCCCTGTTCGACGGTCCGGCCAGCCGATAGCGTGGTCCTTGTCACATATGCAGCAGCAGCAGCACGGTCGCCGGTTTGCTTGGGTGGTCGACCCACACCAGTTGCTCCTGCAGCTGCCGATTTGAACGAGAAAGACCACAGAGGGGTCACGCATGATATCAGCATGCAACCATGGCAGGTTTTCCAATCCCGTTCGAATATAGTAAGCCAATGCTTGAGTGACGAGCAACATACTTCACACATGGCCTTCTCATCTATCGGTCACACCATTCCCCACAGAGGCCGAGGCAGCTCGAATTCTCGACCGACCTCAACGTCGCGACCCATGAACCCTCTAGCTCTGGTGTCCACACCAACATAGGCAAATCTTCGCTTTCCCCGACCTTCAACATCACGGGTAACACTCCAGGTCCTCAGGCCGTAATAGCTCCCAACGCAATGGACAAGCCACCGGGTGAATGCGGCGCCCTTATCGTCGTCCAGGCTCTCGAAGACCATTTTCTCGGTGCTGATCGTCTCATCCCAACCCTCTTCCTTTTGTCTCAGCTTTCGCCCAGGGGAATCGTGCATGGCGCCGTTTCTGCCGATGAAGACAATCTCTTCGTCTTCTTCACTGTCGCTGGTCAGGGGGACATCGTGCAACCCTTCTTCCCGCAGCCGAGCCTCCCTCTCATTCCACTGTTGCACAAATGCCCGCACTGGCTCCTCGAGGTCGTGGAGCAGACACTTGGCAGCTTTGGCGCGCTTGAGTCTGGCCCGCACCTCTTTGGGGATGCTGGAAGCTGCCTCCTCCATCGGGCTTACCCCTGTGTTGTGAGCCCGTTTCCCTCGAGATCTTGTACTATTTTTACGGCCTTTCAACTTCGCCTCGACCGCTCGCTGGAACTCGGCAGCATCCCAGAGAGGGGCGAGATAGTAGGGCACAGCACGGCGCGGATACGTGGGACGGACTTCCCAGTCAGACGGCAAGGGAGGTTCAGCCCATGGATTGGACAACAAGCGATCTGTAAACCTTGATTAGCCCCTATTGAGAGCCCGAAAAGTCGCGCCAAGTACCGTTCTCCCAGCGTCGTCGCTGGCGTGATCCCTCTTTGCCCTTCAGAAGTGCGTCTCGACGCTCCATACTGTCGCGACGAAGAAGCTTCCGCTGGGCGTGGATGGTCGACGTGACCACGGGAGTTCTGGATTGCGCGTCGAGAGGCACCGTGATGCGGACTGAGGTTGGCCGCGGAGGCGTCTCCGGATCCATCGAGACATTGTCCATCTGCGTCGTGATCCCTTCCGTACTCGGCCCTGCTTGAAGAGGTGCAGCCTCCGGGGCTACCATTATCGGGACGATGACCATGGTCGGCAGTACGATGATTCTGTGGCGCACTCTGGCACGATAAGTATGGATAAAGATGAAATTGCGACAAGGACAAAGAACCCGTAGTCAGATATACTGCACTACCACGAAACGAATGGAAAAGTTTTGTCCACCCGAGAATATTGAGCAGTGAGCGACAGAGGGGGAGAATCAACGAAGAAGGGTAACGAGTCTACGAGTTCGTGGGGAGAGCAGAGCAGGGCAGAGTGCATTTGGTTGAGGACAGAAGAGCTTCGGCGCCTCGGGATTGGAACCGGAAGCTGGAGTCATAACTAAGCGAACGAATGACAATCAGCATCCTTGCCACATGCGGCGATAAGAGTGAGTCAACGATGCGACGACTGATCGATCACGAGGATCAGATCTCGACAGTACACAATGTCTTGCAAAGATTGGATCAATTATTGATGAAGATGCCCTCGATACTCAAGACTCTGTATATATACTGTGCAACTAATAATATACTAGTATAGGAATAAACACGGGGTGTGAAAGTGCATGGAAGGCTCCCGTTGAACAGTGAGACGTCGTCCTGCAGTGTCTGCCTGCCAGGGCGGTTTCCCCGCCATTAGTAGTAGTATCCAGGTCCAAGCACCAGAGTCAACAACTACAACATCTATAAACCTCCCCATCATATCTACTACTACTGTGCAACACTCGGCTTGTCTATCCCAATCTTTGGTTTGGGGAAGCTATGCAACTCCTTTCGCTTCTTGCCCTCGGTGCGGGCACCCTGGTCAACGCCCTCTCCATCGACCCTCATCACCAACAACAAGTTGCACTTGAAGCCTCAGAGCCACTGGTGGATGATATCTATCTGATCGAACTGAACCCGGGAAAAGTGAGATGGGTGTCAGAGGAGGAGAAATGGGAGTTGAAGAGGGCATGGAACACTTTGTCCTGCGCAGGATCCTGCTAACTCGGGAACAGAACGGCGTCAACTTCATGGACATCACGGAGAATGGCCACACCTATCCATATGTCGTAACCTCGCAATCCGCATCCACTGCCGTCAAATACCCTGTGAAAGCCGAGTACAATGAGACAGTGAAGTCACTCGCAAAGGGTCTGGACAAGGACAACATGCGGAAGCACCTGGAAGGACTCACATCGTTCCACACTCGATACTATAAGAGCCAGTATGGTATCGACGCAGCCACGTGGCTGTACGAGCAGATCGACGGTGTCATATCAGCATCTGGGGCGTTTGACCACGGTGCCAGCCTGGAAAAGTTCTCGCATCCATGGGGTCAGTTCAGCATCATTGCACGCTTCCCGGGAAAGACCAACCATACCGTGGTGATTGGGGCGCACCTGGACAGCATCAACCTCTTCCTACCATCGATCCTTGCAGCACCTGGGGCGGACGATGATGGGAGCGGGACCGTGACCATCCTAGAGGCTCTCACGGCGCTCCTTCAGTCCAAGGACATTGTCCGCGGTCAGGCGGAGAATACGGTCGAGTTCCACTGGTACTCGGCGGAGGAAGGTGGGCTTTTGGGCAGTCAGGCCATCTTCAAATCCTACCATGAGAATGAGAAGGACGTCAAAGCAATGATTCAACAAGACATGACCGGCTATGTCGAGCAGACACTCGCCCACGGGAAACCCGAGTCGGTTGGCGTGATCACCGACTTTGTCAACCCAGACCTGACGGAATTCATCAAGAAGATCATTACGGCATATTGCGATATCCCATATACCCTGACCAAGTGCGGTTATGCCTGTTCGGACCATGCATCGGCGAGCAAGTATGGGTATCCGTCGGCCTTTGTGATCGAGTCGGACTTTGAGTATTCGGACAAGAAGATCCACAGCACGGACGACCTGATCAAATATTTGAGCTTTGATCATATGTTGCAACATGCGAAGATGACCTTGGGGTTTGCATACGAGGCTGCATTTGCCAAGTTCTAGGGACGACAGAGAACGATATGCATTGTTAGGAGTTCTGGTTGTCACCATATTGCTACGACTCGAAACACGTTAATATGTTCCTGAAGTTCCCTGAGAGTATTGCATTTATAGCCCAGGTACCTACTCAAAGTACCTACCATTACATTGTACATTTGATCATTCGCATACTCTCTTTGCCTTACTGCCTTGGAAGTTGCCTCCCACTCCAATTTATAAAAGGATGGTAGGATCCCATACCTGAACCAGGTGTGTGTAACAACAGATTTATGTACAACCTACGTTGGTTAACACCAGCACCAACAACAGCAATAAATGAACAATACTTCGATCTTTGTTTTTCTTTTCCCTGTTAGGTATTCTGACTCTATTTCACAAGTTCCATACTGTATAGGTATTTGAATTGGAATCATACACTCATCATAATCCGCTTGACCATGCCTGGCACATCCTCGTGCGGCATGCCCAAGATATCGTTGTCTGCCTTGTCCTGGGCCACCACAATCGAGCGACGATCGGTGCCCTCTTCCAACAGCTGCGCAACGATAAGATCCAAAACCCAACCACTCTCCCCTCTGGCCCGCTTCTCCCTGCCCCTCTGTAAAAGATTGTCGGTGGTATCGTGTGTAACCGGCCACTTGTGGCCCGTCACCTCCTCAAAAGCGGCCAACAAGTCATTCTGGCATGTCTCGACGGAGCGGACGTGCAAATGACGGTTCGCCACCTCGTCGTGGCATTTCAAGACGCCAACAACTGCCTGGGCGATACCTGCCAGGGTCGTCCCCGTAAAGCGTTCCGTCCCCGAATCGTAGATGGTGGCTTTCCGGTTGACAACGTCGAATCCCAAGGTCGGGAACTTTTTCAGAGCCTGGTTTTGATCCGCCATAGTTGACAATTGTTAGTGGGAGGTCTTCTTTCTTTCCTCGATCCAGTCTCGGTCTCGGCTCAGGGGGTTCTTGTGTGAGGATGAATCTTACTTACCCAATCTATCGGGTTTCCAATGGCAATAGCCGACCAGCTGAACTGCCCGTTTGACCGTGCAGCCTTGTCTTTGGCGTAGGACAGGACATCCTGGCGTGGTTTTCCAATGGCGTCGAAATCGGGCAGGTGGCGGTGTTCAGGCCCGTAGCCGAAATCGCTGAGGACGAACAGACCAACGCCGGCCGCTTCGGCCGCGTCCATCATGTCCTTTTGCTTGGGTATTCCGGCCACGCCGACGGCAGACACGACGGCATCCTGGCCATGCAGCGCAGCCGTCAGCGCGGGGATGGTGTAGTCGGTGCGTATCACCGGGACCTTGTCGGCCGGGAAGGAGAAGGTTGCGGAAGACTCTGGACGTGTGATGATCGTCACGTCGAAGTCGTCCGGCGCCGCGACGAGCGCAGAGGTGATTGATGTCCCGATTGTGCCTCCAGCCTATGTATTTCCTCCGAGAGTGATGGGTAAATCATTTGGACGGGTTCGAGAAGAAGAAGGTCAGTGACTAGATATGGGATACGTACGCCTATAACGGCCACCTTTCGGATGGGTGACATTGGGTGCTGGAACGGAGGAGGTGAGTAAACGTAATTCAAGGATCAAGAGTGAGGGTAGAAGGGAGGTGTGTAAATGCAAGGTATGTGTAGCTTCCCTACAATGGCTGTGTGATATACATTAGTACCTGAGTAGTAGGCTGAGAGTACTTCTGGACTCCCTAGGTACAGTACTGATTACCTCATAATCAGTACTGTAATTTGTTGACAACGGATCTCGGCCGTCTTTTGTCCGGCCTTTCGACACGCCCGTAGGTCTCACGTCAGTGCGGGGTTCAAAGTTCGGGGGTGGCTGACCTAGTAGTAGTGGTGGTGGCACAGGTGGTGGTACTACGTGGTAGTAATTAGATCAGCTTAGGGGCATCATGGTGCTGCCCTGCTTCCTCTCCACTTCGGTCACACCCGCAGTCACCAGACTTGTTCAAGTTGCCAGTTGCATCATAATAAAATCACTGCCCGGGTCACCTAGTACTACTACGTCCTCTGTGCTGCAGCATCCTCTGCCTTGTTCATCCTTCTCTTCCACACGATCTGAGGAGAAACTTTCCGTTCACGTCTGTTGAGCCTCATTCTACTGCAGCATACTACTTCACACCTCCTGACTCGAGAAAGCACATTCAACGACACAATCTCTCTGCAAAGACTTTTGAACAGGCAGTTCAACTCTTCTCAAGATGCCTCTCGCTGATTGTATGGTCTTCGTTTCGGTGCCTGCGGTGAGCACACTGGCTAACTGGCACTCTTAGACAACCCGTTTGCCAAACGCGAAGAGTTCACACGGAACAATCTCATCGCCTACAAGGTCCTCACCATCGTCACCTGGCTGTTGCTGGTGGTCGTCGGAGCCATCTACACCTTCGACCATCCAGAAGATTGCAAACACAAGCACCGGTGCCACACAATATGGGGGCAGAACAACCATGTGGTGACGCCCTTCACATTGAACTCGGTTCTCACCAGTATCTACTGGGTTGTTATCCTGATCTTGCAGGCACATTACATTCGGTATCTGTGGAATTCCGACAAGCAAATTGTGACCAGCGCCGCCAATGTCGGTAGCCACTTCATCTTCGTAAGTTGTTTCCATCCTAGCTCGGATCTCGGTGGTTGACAATGGCTTATAGCATAACCTTCTCACCTTTGGCTTTATCATGCTCTGGGTGCGAGGCCATTTCTGGCAAGGCGAACTGCTCCTCATCATCAACCTCTTCAACCTTACTCTCCTCTATTTTGGACACCCAACCACGCCGCTGTTCATCCATGTCCCAATCGTGTCTGCTCCTTTGGCATGGAACTACGTCGCTATTCTTTGGGATGGTGCCGCCATGGTGCACGCCCACAGTCTACCTGCCAGAATTGTCGCCAACATCTTCATCTGGGGCATCTTGGTGTTGGGTGGTTTCTTCGTTTTGACCTTCAAGGACTACACCATGGGCCTCGAATTGGCAATTCTCTCGCTATGTAAGTATTTCCCGCTTCTGGTCGTGAAGATGGCACTAACACTGCACCACAGCATTGGGCCTGGGTCAGGTAACAAGCCATGTAATCGCTGTCCAGTGGATCTTCGCCTTCGTTATTTCTGGTTGTCTTCTGGTTCTGTCACTGCTCATTGGTGCTCCAAAGTTGTTTGGACAGGACAACAGCATCCGCCAAGAAGGGGCAATTGTCAGCGAAGACCGAGAACGAGCTCCCTTGTTGAACGATCAGTAAAACAGTCGGCTACGGATATCGGGATACCCAGCAAGCAAACATCCCAAGCACAACGTCAATCATCTTTGGAGCATCTCAACTTGGCAATGCTTAACTGCAGGTACAAATGCTCACACGTTGCAATTCTCTCCAGGTAGACGTTGGCTGAACGGGGCTGAAGATAATGAACAGGTCAAGGAATCCTTTGACCAAGCTTGGGCCTAATCTCAAAACATTGTTGCTGTTTCAAGCAGCTGGAAAAGGCGCATCTGGATGGGGAAAAGGGCTCGCGGATTGCCTCGTGTCGCAGAAATGGTGGGATAATCGTGGTGAGAATGCTCCTGCCGGATGAAATACAGGCATTCTTTGTTATAAGCAATCGATGCGCGGAGCATATTTCCTGCTCTCAGGCTACAGTGCAGTGTGTCGAGTTTCTTTGTTGCCTCAGGCATCAAGATTCCTGCCAATGAACCACGGTTGCCTGGAATTGGCGGGCGGATGGTGTCACAAACCCTGGCAGCCAACCTGCACTGCACCTGCATGGAACATACATGTATCTGGTCCATTGGCTGCACGCCGCTCCTAGATGGTTGTTTCTAACCCAACGCCTGTCTTGAGGCGCCATGCGCGCCCTGCCTGGTTTGTATAAAGTCCCAGTTGCGTGCAAATCTGTGCCTCCCGCGGGCTTCCAGCGTTGATTTTCAATGTATACGCTGCGCCTGTGGTCCGGGCCTGGTCCATCCCACGATTCCTCCTTCCTTTCATTTATCTATCACTTGGACTCTCGCTCTCTTTGTCTCTTTCTCTCTCCGATATGCTAGGCAGCGATCAACTTTTCAGCGGATTAGCGGCAGCGGCGCAACTTGCAAAGAAGCCAGCTCAACTTCTGACCTGCCTCCAAAACCACAAGCGCAGCCTTACTTGGGCCTTCAGCACTCCTGGCAGCAGCCTCAGCAAGCGGCAGCATGGCTGACACTCCCAGTTCCTCGAGCTTCAGCACCGCCTTCATCAGAGAGCTCAGTCTTCCTGACGATGCGCATCCCGACTTGGACATTTCCATCCCGGTCAACCTCACACGCCTCGCTGCTATTCTTCAACTCGGTTGGACGCTCTCACACGGTCGCGGGCCTCGGGCGCATGAATATTGCCTTTGGTGTCGCGGGCCCATGAGCGATTCTACTGAAACCATTGTCCACACTCGGAATTACGCCCATGATGACCAGTTGATTGGCTTCCATGGCGTGAGCTCCGTGCTTGCCATGTGGGCGGAAGTACCTCCAGCAGCAGCTACAACCCCTACAGCGACCACAGCCCCAAATACTACTACAAACACGACCGTGGCTGCGCCACCAGTAGCGACATGGGCAAAGCTTCCCGGCATCTTTAAAACAGCAGCGGTACCTGTTCCTACTGTGGCCAATATCACTACCGAAGCATGCCACAATGCATGGCCGTTATCATGTTTTATCGAATGGGTCAACCTCGAAATGGATCGCCCTGGCCACATGGGTCGGCCCATGGCTCGGTTCCTGCGCTGTCCGATGTGTCGACATGAGTTCTACAACCGTCGCCTCTCCATGACGTTTGATTTCACGAATCCAGGACCCGACTTCGTGCCTGCGGCGTGGTTCCGAATCGTGATGGCCAGTCCGGAATATGTGAAAGATTGGCGCAAAACACAGCTTGTCGAGGATGGCTGCCAGGCATTGGGAGAGAAAAAGCAAAAGCGTTTCATTGTGCTGGATCGTACTGAAGTGGCTAAGCTTCCGCTGTTCGGCCGGAATGCGAAGTTCTTCGAGGACATTGACCGAATAGTCGTCACCAAGGCCCCCAAGGACCGGGTTGAGTCGAAGCTAAAGCAGACCTCGGAGCAAGCAAAGCAGAATGCCCCAGAGCCAGACCCAGGCCGAAAGGAATGCAAGGATACAGACTCTACCAAACCTGAAAAACGCGAGGAGAAGACAGTCGTTAAAGAACCAGAACCAGACCACGTTTACAACAAATACGTGCTTCTGGACTGGGGGAACAACGAGTTTCGGATGATTCCCATTCCCAAAACTCGAACTTGGGCCCGCACCCACAAGAGCATCAGCGACAACGACACAGACAAGGACAAAGGGAAGGTGGCATTGGTTGCTCCTACCGAGCTCAGTGCAGCCGACATCGTCAGCGAAGCAATGAGCCAAGGCGGCCTAGGGGTTGCTGTTCGAGCATTTGTCCCTGATGAAACTGGTACAGACGATTATCCGTCGCTCAACTATCTGCAGCTCGCAGGCAGGAAGTACTATCTCCAACAGATCAGTGCGTGTGCGAGAGAGTCAATCATCAACTCCAATGCCAGCGTCAAGAGGCAATACCGAAAAGAAGCACTATGGTATGCTACTTTGACTGAAGTCTTCCGCCTGAACATGAAGACGTATGAAGAGGCATTCACCCTACTTCAAGGGCTCGATTCTGACAGTGAAGAAGACGACGAAGGTGAAGACGGAGATGGAGAGGGAGAGGGAGAGGGAGAGGGAGATGGGGACGAAGGTGGAGACGGAGAAGAGGACGAAGATGAAGATGAAGATGAAGACGAAGTTGAATATGGTGATGGCATTCATGACGGCGATGGACTCGGTACTGGTGGCATCGACGGCATCACGCCTGCGAGTGTCGCTGGACATTGGGTCGATGTTGGCGAGCCATTGGAGGAAGCGCTCCCTTGACGAGCAGAGTGAGGATGCGTGAAGGAGTGGCCACACTACTCGTCCCACCAGAGAGATTCGCGCACACAATGGGAGACGGTGATGTTTGATTGCATCCAAGACGTGCTGGAGCAGCGATGGTAGTCGATATCTATCAAATGCTGGGCCGCAAAGGGGAGAGAGCAGAGGACCGATGTATGGTTACGCAGACGGAGACGCAGACCGGCGATGATCATCCATCCGTACGAGCACTTTAGGCACGGCCGCCACGCAGACAGAGATCATTCATACTGTTACCGGGAATTAGGTATCAGTGGGGACTCCTCTCTCGTCGAAAGCATGGTGGTCTTTCCAGCCCGGCCACTGCCATAGCTCTATGTTCCATAGATGACATTCTGAATGAAGTACTTTCCACGCGAACAAGTGCTCTTCGTAATGGACGCAAATAGTAGAGAGAGACAAAGCCTACTTATCTATTGAGTTGTCCTCTTAGTACTACTAGTACATACATACCTAGGGAGGTATCGAATATGTTAGGCTTAAACTAGTATAAGTATCGTAGGTAAGGTAAGTTGTAAAAGCAGCTCTCCTCGCCCGTCCGGGACTTAGATGGTGGTAATATTCTATCTTAATCCTTGGCTACGTACTACTAATCTAAAGCAGTGTATTATAATTAAGCTAATAAGTAGCGCGTATAATAGCACTAGCTAAATCCATGATTAGCCCGACTTATTTACTAGATATATTTAAAATCTGCAAAATTGCTCCCAATAAATGAGCCGGGTTTCCACACGACTTGTTGGGTCTTAACACGACTCCAGGCCAACTGGCCCAATGGCAAGGCGCTTGACTACGAATCAAGAGATTGCAGGTTCGATCCCTGCGTTGGTCAAATTTTTTTGGAATTTCGAGTGCGATTTGGGTATTTTCGGCGTGGAGGCGAGTTGAGACACGTTTGAGGCAAGCTGGGTCAAATCCTGCTTACTTTATTCAATTAAGAAACTCAGCGACCTCTGCTACCACTAGTACTACTGTGTGGCCTACCTCCTACAGGTAGGTATATTAGACTTGATTGAGAGTTCATCCAGCAATTGTTCTTCGCTATTCAGCATTTGACCTTCCGAGGAGTCACCTGTCAGCCTTGATCAATTTTTGTTGTTGCGTTGATCCTTTCCCAAGCTCGGATCTGAACTTTTTTCGTTATGAGCGAGGCCGAGCGAAGCCGAGCGAAGCCGAGCATCAGCAAGCACCGAAGCACCAAACGACCACTTTGAACGACGTACTACGTAGTAGGTAGTGGTACACGCTGTACACACAGAGTCTGCTCGTGGCGTCCCAATTGTCGCCTCTCCATGAAAACATACACTACTGCTAGTAATATCCATCTAGGTAAACATCCTGGGCCCTCGAATGACAATCGGCCAGACGTCGCCCCTGTAGCGCCAAAGCGCGCTTTCGACAGGGCGCCCAAAGAACTTGGTTGGCGGAATTGATGGATGCCTGAGCGACACCCTTGTAACCGCTGTTGACCCTGTCGAGCTTGTGGCTGTGCTTGACACCCGCACCGATGTCAGGTGTAGAGAGGGGCCTTACTGCAAAGAGCTGATTCTGCGAAAGGCATGACCTAAAGGGACGGGAGATGATATATGAATATGAATGCCTGGGCAAGAGAGACTCTTTTCAACCTATTTCAACCTCGACCGTCCTGCACAGAATTTGTTTCCTACTTCTTGTCTGCGCACCAGCTTGCTGTGTTCCTCGTTCTCCATGGATTGGGACTTCATGCCGACTCAATAATACTGTCACTTGCAAACCTAGCCGACTGAATCAGCTCAAGAAGATTTGGGTCTTGAAGGACTCTTACCGATAAATCCAACTGGGTGCCCGGAGGAATTACATTTTGTATGGTAGGTTTCATCAAAATGCCTCCTACTGAAAAGGCCAGTCTTCAAGCCTCCGCCTATTCCTCAACAACGCCTCAAGATCTTCCTCCGTCATATGAAAATATCATCCTCCCGATACATACACCGGGCCCAAGCACCCCGTCACTTGCCGTCCCTATACCAAGTCAGAACGCACTTGAGGCACTGTCGCGGCTTACGGCCATTGACTTTCCCAAATACTGCGTCGCCGAATCGAAATTGTCCGAGGACTTAGCGACCGTGACGACAACCAAGCCGGAACTGGCACTGACCCAGTATGCCCTGGTCAAATTCATCCACGAGCAAGCTGCCTTGCCGCCGAAGCCGCTCATGGTGATCCGTGGGACGCATGTGAGTGGATTGGCCGGGTCGGCAAAGTACGGTGAGCCTACGGTGGACTTTGAATTGAAGATCAACCTGACGAGCCTACTGGAAATCGACCATGGTGCAGGGCTGGACGCGTCGAGGTCATCAAATCGCATCCGTGTGAAACCTCCTGAGCATTCCTCGTCCTCGTCCTCGCCAAAGCCGGCGAGTGGAAGTCGCTCTGGTCGTGAAAGCACGTTGAGTCCTTTGGAGCAATGGGTGAAGAAGTTCTGCGAAGACAAAGCCGAGAACAGGAGGTGAGTCATTGGTTTTCAAGTCATCAAGCACGGTAGACCAGTCTCGCAGTCGTCCCGGGCACTGGAAGCACCACCCCCGAGCTGGCCCTCCTGCCACTCTGTTTCACCACATATTTCGTTTATACTGCGTTGACTAACATTGCTCGGCACCTGTTCAGTTTCACGATCCGTCGCTCAGCAAACAACCTCCCCACTCCTATCTTGGAGGGCATGGTGCGCACTCTGATCGCGGCGACCAAATACCGTGGCAAAGTGTCCGTCGAGTTCCCCGTCCATCACGCCGATGTCACGGTGCTGCGCCAGTCGGGTAACTGGTTCACCAACATGTTGCAGCTGTATCGGACCAAGCGGTACGATGTGGTTGAGTCGGTCTGGGATGTTGTCGGTACAAATGGACGGTCGGCAGGGAATGGCGCCTTTGCTGGTGAAGGGCGAAGCGACGCCGGCGCGACGTCGCCCCTGGGCGGAGGTGAGGGTTCCTCGACGAGTACCGAGCACAACCGCCGTGTCGCGCTCATTGCACAGGAGTGGTGGCGTGAGTGGCAGTCCGCCATCTGGAACGCCGTGCTTGCGAGGAGGCAGGGCTGGGTCACCATTGAGGATTGGTTTGAAGCACGCATGGGCGTCAGAGAAAAGGAGAGGACTCGGGAGTGGGGTATCGACCACGAACAATCTACGTGACATGCCACAGATCATATTGATGACTTTTAGCTGCTGTTCAGGCTTGCCATGTTCATCTGGGGTTGGGATGGCGCCTGAAATGCGGGTTTTCGGGCGGAAACGAATGCCGACATCGAGTCTTCTGCAGCGGATCTGTGGAATCAGTTGCACCCTGCCACCGTCTAGACCGCGGGCCGGGGCATGTTCACCACTTACTGATGAGTAAGTTGGGGCTGGAGTTCGAGGACGATTTTGTTGCATTTGTTCGGATTGTAGAGAGCCAGACTGAATGGGCGGTTGAGTCGATCAAAGAACAGTTAAGATCTCGGGATTATAATGCGTAGCCTGTGGCAAAGTCCAAAATGCTTGCGCGTATGAGCTTGGGAATCGTCCTGGCAAAAGTCGCGAGTGACTTGGGTATCATGTGGATGAGTTGACATCCGGGAAAAGATATTGTTGGGAAGTTCTCCGCCTGGATCCGACGCTCGCTCTTCTCTCGACTCGTGTATGTTTTCAGCTCGGACGAAATCCTTGATTTGCTGCAGGGATCTGGCCAGTAGATATCCAAGAGTACCAGAGGGATTGTGTATTCCTGGCTCCCAGTCTGTCAATACAGCGACGTTGTTCTTCGAGCGCCTCCCGTCGATATCACACCACGCAAAAGGGAAAAGGGGGAAGCTACGAAGCTCGCAACGGGACCTCGGCCGCACGACGTTGTTTGGTAAACGATCCTTACAGCACCAGATGAACTTCTAAGCCACATTTGCAATGTTCCCAATCGGAACCGCTCGCTTCATATAAAAAGGCTACATTGATGACAACTATACAACAACAACTCCAAACATGATAACAGAAGCGCTGGTCGTTTCCGAACCGGGCGCCCCATTCCGCTACCAACAAGTCGAGCTCCACGAAACCCTCCGCCCCGATGAAGTGGCCGTCCGCATCAAAGCCACGGGCATCTGCCACACGGACCTCAACTTCTCCAAAGAGAAATCCATGCCTGAACTGTTCCCTGCGGTGCTGGGCCACGAGGGCGCCGGCATCGTCGAACGCATCGGCTCCGCCGTGACAAAAGTCTCCCCGGGCGACCATGTGATAGTCTGCTATTCGTGCTGTGGGGAATGCAAGTACTGTCTACGCAAGGAGTCTTCTTACTGCGACTTGTGGTTCCAGTACAATTTCGGCGTGGGCCGGCTGGACGGCTCCAAGACGTTCGCGTCCGTTAAGGATGGGAAGAGGATCACGTCGCATTTCTTCGGGCAGAGCAGTTTCGCCAGAGATATTCTTGTCTCGGAGAACGGATTGGTGAGGGCCGACAAGCATATTCCGTGGGAGAAGCTGGCGGCTTTGGGCTGTGGTGTCATGACTGGTGCTGGAGGTGAGTTGCGATTTCTATGTTCTGTTGATGTCTTTTCGCTTGTTCGATATGTCATATGTTCGTGCTTGGGAGACCCCCTCTGGATCATATGTACGCATGCTATATTTGTTGGTGAGCCTTGAGTTATCTGGTACTTTTCTATTGGTTGGACATTCCGTTAGCCTCTATGTCACACAGTGTTCTGGTGAAGAATGTGTTCTCATTTGCACCGGTACTGTCGCTGACATCAATCTGCTAAAGCAATGCTGAACGTCATCAACCCAACCCACGACATGACCGTGGCCGTCGTGGGAGTGGGAGCGGTCGGACTCTCGGCCGTCATGGCACTGAAGCTGCTCGAATACCCTCCGAAGAAAATCATCGCCGTCGACGTCGTCCCCTCGCGGCTCGAGACGGCGCGTTCTTTCGGCGCCACGCACGGCGTCAATTCCAAGGTCCGCCCGGACTTGATGGCGGTCCTGATGGCCATCACGCACGGACGAGGCGTCGATGGTGCTATCGACACTACAGGAAGGCCGGAGATTGTGCAATCCCTGATCCACAGCGCCGCCAGGAAAGGAAAGGTGGTCACCGTGGGTGTAGGAGAGGTATGTCATGTCGTCCACCCATGCTGTTGGTACTGCCAGTGTCCCATCCGCACCGAGACTTTGTCATATTTGATTTTTTCGAACGCTGCGTGTCGCCTCCGATTTCTTGCGCGCTGATCAACTACTGCTCTCCCTCTAGCTCTCTGCTCAAGTGTCACATAACATCTTCGAGATGGTCAATGCCGGGTGCAGCTATGTCGGGTGTAACCAAGGCGATTGCTATCCCCAAGAGTTCCTCCCGGAGCTTCTGACGGCATGGCAGCTTGGCAAATTTCCCTACGATCGATTAATCAAGACGTATCCGGCCAAAGAGGTGGAGAAGGCCGCGAAGGATGTACTGAGTGGGAAGACGGTGAAGGCCGTGTTACTCTGGGACTGAGGAGAGGGAAAGCATCAATGGTACGTATGAGACAAGGAGCTGGCCTAAGGTCGGTATCATTCAGGCGCTACTCTGAGTCTTAGGTGACCGTCATCCTTCAGGGCTGGTGCTGATCGACTCGACAAAAGGGGCGTCCACATACACAATGAAAGATAATGTGTCGAAGCACTAATGAACTTAAAAGCCATGGAATGAAGGCTGATATGCCGGCCGTACATATCAACGAGGCTGAGCCAGATACGCTCCACTAGTATCCCCGTAGAGAGCAGTGTCATAGTAGTATAATACCTTACCTAGGTACCTTAGGTATACTTGGTAAACCGACGCTCAGCCTCGCCGTGGGGAAATTCTGAGATTAGTCATCCCGACGTGGCGCCGGGCATCATCGCGAATGTTCCAGCCTCAGCCTTATTGCCGTGCGCCATCCACGACCATCCTCTTCGAGCAGTTTGCTTACGAGACCAACCCAGCTTCCATCACACTATCAGCCTTTTGGTGACGAAGTCTTTGCCAGCCTGCCCTGAGTGGCGGCAGTAATGCTTTGCTTGCCTTTCCGGCCGCCATACGACATGGTCAAATGCGGCCTGGTTTTGTTCTAGTCAACCTCACGTCCAGTACTATTAGCGAGCGGTTTTATATACGACATTTCCCTCTGCCTGCATTTCCCGCCCAACATGTCGACATCTACTCCCTTTAAATCAGAATCATCCTACACCGCCATGACCCCCGACCACGACCACGACGTCGAAGCGATCGGCTCGCACTGCGAATTCCCCTACTGCCACCAACTGGACTTTCTCCCATTCCGCTGCGACTCGTGCCACCACACGTTCTGCCTCGATCATCGAAGCGAAACCGCACATAAATGCCCCCGGGCCGGCGAATGGGCGAGAAACAGACGGCGGAATAGCGTGGGCAGACCGACACAATCACAATCACTGTCCTCGGGATCCAACCACTCTACAAACAGTACGGCCTCTGGTGCCGGTCGTCGTCCAAACCACGCCAACGCCACACAATGCAGCGAGCCGAGCTGCAAGACGTTCGTGCACACGCTGCAGAACACAGGCGTGCACTGTCCGAACTGCAATCGGACGTACTGTCTCAAACATCGCATGCGCGAAGACCACGACTGTGCCCACCTCGTCCCGCTGGGCGCGCGTCCGCTTGATATCGCTCTGCAGAGCAACAAAGAGAAACTGCGTCTCGGATTCGGCCGGCTGAAAGCGTGGGGAAATAAAGTGCAGCAAGACGCAGTGCCGAACCCGAAGCCGACCAGTCGCGCCGCCCAGGTCGTTGCCTTGAATGCGCTCAAGAAGAACGCCAAGGGAGACGACAAGCTCGACCCGGCGAAACGCGTTTACTTGCACGTCGAGGCTGAGGCGGCGAGCACGTCGAGTAAATTGCCCAGTGCGGATTTGTTCTTCTCGCAGGACTGGAGTGTGGGTCGGTTGCTCGACGAGGCGGCCAAGAGGTTGCAGGTTGCCAATGTGAACAATCGAGTCGATTCGGAGGACCAGCGCCTCAGAGTATATCATGTTGAAGGGGGGAGGTTGTTGGAGTTCTCCGAGAGGGTTGGAAAGGTCTTGATCAATGGGAACACGGTGGTTCTCTTGAGAGGCGTTGGGCCGAAACAGGCATGATGTTTGAGAAAGAAGAATGTCGGCTTATTATAAGATGGGCCTTAACAGTGGCCGTGCCATGCCGTTGTTCGGACTGGATGCTCTTGAAATGGATGTCTAAGGGCATGAATACTCCCTGGTCGCGAGAAACCGGGGCATTTATGTTACACGCAAGGATAAATGGGAACAATTTCGCGAGCCCAGCGACAATTGCTGTCTGGTACGATCCGATGTGAGGCACCTTGGAATGGAACTTGGTCTCGCCTTTCTCGATGTGCCATGGGTTGGGAGAAGGAACGCATGGCGAGGGCGTTCTAGAGATTCGGACACCCGTCCCAAGGGGGCTGGAAAGTGCGGTTGTGATGTGAGAGATATGTATCTCAAAATCTAATGATACCCTTTGATGGCTTCATGTGTATACCTTATATCAGGCAATTCGATCCATCTGTCGTCTCGGCGCCGATAGACCGAAGGAAACAATACTACTATTCCAGACAAATCCTTTCAGAAACACTCTGCGTACATGATCACGAAACCAGAAAGCACTTCTGCTCCGCTCTGCTCTGCATTGATATTTGTATATGGATTCCGAATCATACCCAATCATACACTCATCTTCATCTTGATCCCGCCATGCGGTTTATACCCCACGACTTCCAATTCTTCGAGCTTCCAACCATCCATCTCACCACTCCCTCTGTCGTCGCGCTTGATATTTAACGTGGGAAACTCTCGTGGCTCTCGAAGCAGTTGCTCTTTCAGAGCATCAATGTGATCGAGATAGACATGCGCGTCGCCCATGGTATGGATCAACTCGCCCGGGACGAGGTCGCAGGCGTGGGCCAACATATGCGTCAACAGCGCATAGGACGCGATATTGAAGGGGACACCTAGTCCCATATCACAGGATCGTTGATACAGCACACACGACAAATGACCTTTTGACTTTGCCGACTGTTCGCTTTGACTCTTTTCGGAGCCGTTATTGGCTTGCTGCTGCTGCTGCTGTTGTTGCAGGGCAGCTTCTCCCCTCGGAGCATCGGGAAAGCTGACATAGAACTGCGCAAACATGTGACAAGGGGGCAAGGCCATCTTCGACAGATCGGCAACGTTCCACGCGCTCAGGATGATACGTCGATCGTAAGGGCTATGTTTCAACTTCCGCACGATTTCTTTGATCTGGTCCACGCCTTTGCCATCATAGTTTGCATGGCAGTCCTTGTATTCGGCCCCGAAATGGCGCCACTGAAACCCATAGACTGGCCCGAGGTCTCCTTCTTCGCGTTCAGTGAAGCCCAGATTGTCCAGGAACTCGCGCGAGCCGTTGCCGTCCCAGATGTGAATCCCTGCCTCAGAGAGCGGCTTGGACGTCGTGCATCCGGACACGAACCATAGCAGTTCTGTCGTCACGGCGCGCAAAAATACTCGTTTCGTCGTCAGGAGAGGGAGGATGGGAATGCGTTCGGCTGGATTCCTGGGATCCGGCTTGGAGAGACTGAATCGTAGTTGTGGCGGGGCGAAGAGTGATAATGTCCCGGTGCCGGTCCGGTCAGGGCGATGTTCGCCGCGCTGCAGAATGTCTTGGATCAGGTCGAGGTATTGATATTCTTCGTGGCGAGGCGTAATGTTGGCTGCGGCTGGTTGTTGTTCTGTTGCGGATGCTTTTGGCAGGGTTGAAGAGCCGTTCATCGATGATCTTGTATCTTGTTGCGCTTTGGCATTTTCTTTCAGAAAGTTCATAGAATTGCCGGGAGGGGAGACGCTGGGGACATCGACTGCAGAGGGTGCCATTTTCGAGACGTTGGACGACCTGGGTGGTGAGACGTGATGATGGAAGAACGTGCAGTGCTGGTCCGAATTTGTTTAATTGATTGAGAATCAAAACGCGAGACGCGACAGTGGACGCGTTGAGGATGATGTCATCAACCAGCGTCTGCAATATCAACCCCTCCTGCTGTGCTTCTTGTTGTTTTCCACCTTTAAAAAGTCAATGAATGAACACATTTCGTCTATCTGATGTGCCTCGTGTTGTGTCATTCTTTGTTGGATTCGGGCTTCTGTGTCTTGTCAACCTTAGCACCAGGACTGTTGTCTGGACCTCGCTAGTCCTTGAAACATTCACTCCCTATGCAATGGCAGTTGCACGCTCCAGTGGGTATACTCAAAATGACTACCTACTCCCTCGCTGCTATCCACCAAAAAACTAAGGTCGTCTGGAGCTACGCCATCACTCGCGCTGCCCATATTTGAGAGACATGAGGCTAAATAGCTGGTGCTTCACAGCTGCAGGCGGTCGTGCAGAGAAAATAAGAGATAGCATTGGCATCAGACCCAGTTGCGCCCTGACGGTCTGCTGTGCTGGCTTCAGTCCGAGCTCGTAGACAATACTGATAACAGACAAGTCAAGCAACTAACGGGCCTCTTGTGGCGGTCAGAAAACCGGAGGAGAAAGCTTCGAACCTAATCTGTGCCCGCAGTCCGAGGGGGTCAATACAAGTACACCCAACACCCTACCCTACGCCAATGCCTTTCCAGGCGAAGAATACCTACACATGAAGCACCACAAATAAATTCCGACTCTGAGGTCCCAAAATAAGTCAGCCAGAGACCCCTTCTCAACATTCATGCAAGTGCCGCATTGCCTCTCGTGGGTTACGATCTTGGGCCGCAATTAGGGTCCTCGTAAACTCTGACTTTGCGCTGAAGTCTAGCCCGTTTTGTTGGTGAATCGATGGCCAGGGTCGGGCTCGATCTCGTGGCTCTTTCTTGCAAGACTGTTAACGATCGCTTCTCACCACTGACATGCTTTTCTGGACAAGCAGCCTGCGTCTGCCTTCTGACGAATGTTGGGCAGCGCTTCCGCGCAGTGGATTTCACACGCTTCTCCCCACTCTGCTCTGCTGATGTATGGTGCCAGGCATGCGATGTGGGAGTGGCCACATTGTTCTCGTTAGACTGAGTCCGCTCGAGTTCGAGTTCTACCTTCTTTTGGCTTTGCTCTGTCTTGTTGACCGGGATCGGAGGCGTCGCAGCGTCCATGTCATCGTTGATGTCTTCCCGTGTAGAGCAGTCATGTAATATGACAGGCTCATCACCCGACAACATTCTTTCCGGTGTGGTCTGGATACTGGAGGTCCGATAACCACGTTCGGGAGGCTGGTTCGGTGGGCTCCGGGGATCTGCGTCTTCTCTCTCGGTAACAGCAACAAGATCCTGACCGATCACAAAACGATCGGTGCGAGCCGCCCCCGCCTTTTTGCTCCTCTCAAACGCGGCGAGGATGTCGTCCAAGGTGCTACCGTTGTGCAGCGCGGCATGATATATTTCTGAAGCACTCGCCGATGATTCAGGTTGAGGGTCAACGCAATTACTGTCGAAGATTTTCGAGTCGCATTCGTGCTCGCATTGAACGTCTATTGCACTGCCAGGCGGATCGAGCAAGAGTGCGGGATCCGGCTGCAGAGCATTTCGGTCTTCGCCAACGCCTTTTCCAAACGAGTACAGAGCTTTGATGATTTTGAAAGTGGTGGAGAAACTCCCACGTACATTTGCCCATGTGTGGCCGAGTGTCAGATTCCCCTCTGTCTTGCAACAACGGGCGCAGTGGACAAATGCGCGGCCTGGGTGCGGCACAATCTGCCAGGCTGTAGGGTACCAGGGTTCGTCGCTTATGGCAAGTCTGCGGGACATGTACAGCAGAGGGAGCATGTACAGCCTCAGGGTGAGCAGAGAGATAAACACAATATGCTGGAGCAGCCTGCGAACGGTGGCACGGAATTCGTCAAAGAGGCTGTTGTCGTTTCCCGGGGTCCTCGAATAGCTCCATCCGATGTTTCCACCATGTACGGTCTCGAAAGCCGTGTGGGCAGGAGATGAAGGCAACATCTTGCGAGGACTGTTACCAGCGTGGGCGGCTTTCGGTTGTAACATCCCTTTGTCCTGATGGTTCGAAGAGTCCCTGTGGGGAGAAGCATGGAGAGAAGGATGCGACATAGGGAGCAATGTATAGCATAAAAGATGATAGGACCAACAACACGGGAGAATGAGGATTGCGCTCGGTCCAAATGCAGAATACTAGGGAAGGAATAGTTGCAGGTTTGAGAGTGTCCTCTGAACAACACATGTCTGACAGCTTCATCTGAATGTCAGTCTGGGGATGGGAAGGTGTGTTGGAGCTTCTGGCATGCGGTCCTTGCGGTCGGGTGGTAGCCACTCTCGCTGTTCACCTGCTCCCCATTCTGACTCCCGCGTTTGTGAGATCGACTGCGCTGGGGGCGGTTTAGATTGCAAAACGCCAGGCGATCCTCAGGCCACGGTTTCGGACCAGCTCTGGAGAAATATGTCTGACATATGCCGTTATGGACCTAGCCGCAGATGCAGACTGAGCTGGTGTTGTTGCCCTCCCCAGATTAGACGAGTAACTGGCGCGGTCAAAGCTGTGACGATCCACATACTCCGCGTCGGCTACAACTGCAGATCCGGAGGTGCTAGGCCGATGATTAGATGATCTCCGAGACGAAGCTAAGGGCGATCAACGTGAACAACTTGGACATTTTGGAAAGGAAATGGAAAGGAAGCTGGTTATGCTGCACTGCAGCTCACGCGATGGTCCCTGTGGCTGATTGTGGCGGCTTATAGAATTCAATTTCTTAGAGCTACTACAGTACTACTGCTTCTCGTGCCACTACCACACCAGATGTTAGCAATCGTGTAAGACTCTTCATCTTAAAGTTGAGGGCTCGAGTCCCTCCTGAGGCGAATCCAAGGTTTTGCTTTTGCCGATGTTGGCAAATGTGAAATGATGCCTCTGAAAAGGGGATGTGATACTGAGCCGGCCTGATCGAGAAAAGAAGAAGGGCAAATCCCCCAGTGAGTCTTATTCTGTCGAACAACAATTCAGCAATGCTCTACTCGGCAGGCACATAAACAGATGGTTGCGAACATGTCAGCCAAACTTTGGCACAGTGGCATTATTATTGACGTGTTCATATCACCACTTGACATCTGAGCATGGGCACATTACCGTACATTCAGACCGCTCGTCGCCTTTTCTTTCTCCCTATAACAAAAGACGTACGTTAATGCCACTGAGCAGATACATGGACAGATGATCGGGCAAGCCTCGAACTCGAAGACGGCAACCGGCCTATATCCATATCTGAGAGGGAAAGATGCTACTTTCGGCAAAGCACCCGACCCTCCTGTTCACTCCCGCCTTTCAGACCATACTACTTCGTACTGTCCTCGCGAGCCGGCGAGTGGCCACTAGACACTGGACTTATTCAGGCCATGAGGCTCAAAGGTGAGGGACAGAAGCCCAACCAGACTGCTATCACTGGCCCCACAGGTAGCAGAGAAAAAGTCGACTCAACTGTTCGGTTCTTTCTGACTGCAAGCTAACTCTAAGGGCCATGCAGACGACCAACCCTGGGTGAGCGGTGTGGTTCTCTTGGGCGACGGCCCACTTGTTCCTCTGATTGTGAAGCTACAGAAACCCCTTGCATGTTGCCGAACAGAACAACCACGGCTACCCGTATTGACTATCTACTCCAAGTGGTCCTTTGGAGTGAACCTGATTTGTGAGTCGCCATCCTGGGCGCTTCCGTCGGGGAAACTCCTTCGGGCGGTATCACTTCCAGCAACTCGATGAGATGTCTATGTGGCCTCCGCGATGGCAAAGCTAGGGGATCGATTGCTCACGCCGATCATATATTGTGGGACACCTTGTATGGTCAGCATAATATTGACGATATTTTATTGAAGAGTAACAACACTGACTTCGGCAGCTTCGGCAGTGTTTGTCAAGTCCACCTTCGCGGCTCCGCTCTAGGCGAGTCGAACTCCAAGGCAAGGCGGACAGGCTTCATGCAAGCTTCTTCTAGGCTCCGAACACCTCATCTGGTTCAGCGCCGAGAATCTTGCTCGCTGGCCTTGGGCACATCTCAGGTTGGAACTCCCGGTTTTCACCGTTTAGGTGGTAAGCATGCTGCAGGTCTGCATTCGCCAGTTGAGTCGACGGTCGCTATACATGCACCTAGCACATCCACTTGGCCGAAAGATGTCTACTCGTATAGCACCAGCAGCAAAGGAGGGAGCCACCACCAGATTCTGGTCCATGCAAGTCCTTTCTCATGTGGCAGTGCTGTTCTAGGACTCGTGGGACTGCGGGGAATATAGGTGCGTACTCAGTAGCTGGACACCTTAGCCAAAATGCGCAGCGGGAGTTTCTGGCCCACAGGCTGCATGGTCCGATACTTGCGTACGACTCGATCGAACTCCAACGTCGAATAGATCCCTGTATAGTAGGTATCCAGGGGTTTGATGACGGGCAAGAGGAGTTGGCATTGGCCCCTCAGCGAACAAGAATGCCCATCGCATGCCTTTTTGTCCGAGTAGTTCGCCTGCAGCATTGTGGCAGGCGGTAGGTTGCAGGCGCTGGGCGAGCATCGTTGTCTCACGGGCCCTTTTGCCGCAACAGGTCTCCCAAGTCCCCCACTTCATCTTAGCGGTTCAGTTTGAGCTCGTCTTCGTACAGATGGGCGCCTTCAATGTAGGCCATGGCATTCCCGGCCGCTGTGGGCTTGCCGGATTATGGGCTGTTCTCTTTTTTTTGGTTTCTAGGATCACACTTCCATACACCATCGCGGGCAAGTGCTTAGGTACTGACTCCAAAAAAGCACGCTCGAGTCCATGACGACGTCCCTTTTACACAATTAGCGGCAAGGACATGAAGCAAAGCAGCCAACAGCATCGCTTGCGCCATTACTATCGTAGCAGCAAGGCAAAATCCCGACTCCGCCCTTCAGGATGAAGAAGAGTGCCGTTTTTCTTCAGTGTCCCATGCCCCTTGATACCGGCCGCAGCAACTAGCCACCAAAGGGGGTGAATCTTGGATTGTAGAAAGCCATGCCTTGCCCGTGCTCTAGTCAGCAGGAACAGTCCTTCGATCTTTGCTCCAGTAGCCGCATTCTCCGCCAGAGCGACATAGTCAAGAAGAGGTACAGACGTTGCACCGGATTCGCCGGGCCAGAGCTCAAAATGCCACCCGCCTAGACGGATCCGCGCTGTAGTTCAGGCTGGGACCGAAAAGTTGACATCCTGGTGCAGACATCCGCTGTCAGGTTCCTTGCTCCCACGCCTTCATAAGTTTTGGTTCACGTCTCTGGTCGGGAGTGGCGAAGGCATGTCTGGCCTACATTTCGGTACTAACCACTCGGCAGGGTAGCTTAATGAACAACCGTGCGGGTCGATCCTTGTTTCCACACATTGGGCATCATTACTCGCGCGCGATGCTGCCTGGTGCTGGACATGGCTCATGCGATAGACAGACCATTGCTCACCGCTTCTTCTCATTCCTCTTGTGCGTTGAGCGTTCTCGGACCTTGCGGACAAGGAACCATAATGGCTGACGCTTCCCTGTTCAGCAAAGTTGGGTGCTGCGACAGATAAAATTCCGTATATGATCTCGGTTTCCTCCCCGATCACAAATACTTCTGACACATTTTGCGGTCTTGTCATTGAACAGTTTTATCTGTTTTTGTTCAGAACCAGTCTTGACCATCATGCCTGCTAGGAGAGCATATACCTCTCGGAGGACAAACGCGCCAATTCCGAGAACAGCTCTAGTCACGAGCCCACGGCGCTCTGCGAGCTCGATTCTTCTCAGCCGATTTCTTCGCACTGAAAATTCTTCGGAGCTCTTAAGTCTTGGAAGGTCCGAGTCACATATTCGGCGGCGACGGGAAGCACGCTTGATTTCCATTCTTGACAGCATTCTCGCTGTTCTTGACTCGGGTGGCTCCGCCGAAAGCGGTCCAGCTGACTTGGACATGGACTCCGACCACAACTCGACATCGCCTGACGATGCATCAACTCAGTATTCTTCTCAAGAGCATCTTCTTGGTAAGGGGCAAACACGCTCGCTATGAGGGTAACATTGTGGCTCATGAGTTTCAGCTTTCGTCGGAGCACAATTCGCCCAAGCCTAAAGCCCACAACTTTCAATGGTACTATACCTCATGCATCGGCCGCGCTCGTGACAGCAGCGCATATGGGGCCGATCCTCACTAACATCCTTGAGGCTGCAGTGGTTAGGTTGCCTCACCGCGGCGCGGGCCGCTCAGAAAGCGAGGGGTGTTCCATGGCGAGCGAGCTATGCATGACCCTTTCTTACGGGCAACAGGGCTTGCGGCCCGCAGGTCAACAATTTCATCCATAAGGCCTCACCCTCCAACAGTTCATTTCACTTTTCTTCTCTCTTTCCTCTTTTCTCAGACCAATTTTGGGGCGTTGAAAGAGCGATGCCGTCGAAATTTGCTTTTTGACTACAGTGGTTTGAGCTGCGGAAGAGAGTGGAGCAGGAACCACGGGTTTACATTCCTAGCGAGTCGCGAGATCCACGGCGTTTGAAGGCCGGCCGATTGGTCGCGGGAGCAGAGGTGGCCATGTTGTCATGAAAGATAGCTGGTCAGTTGAGTCACACCGGCCGTCGAGTGGAACAACTCGCTCGATGACCTGCTTCTGCCAGCGTTTCTGGAGCCAACGGGTCTTGCAGCTGTTTGTACGAGGGATGCGAGAAATAGCTGGGTTGTTTCTGGCGAGTTGACTGCGGGGAAGAGGACCATTTCAAGTTGGACACGGCAAGCGACTAAGACTTGGTATTTACCAGCTCTAGGCACCTACCCCGGGGTCCCTGGGACTAGGTACAGTAATAGAGCACGGTTACAGGGGAGTCTGGACGCTGCTAATGAATGGTTCCTTAACTTCTACTCGGGCGCTAGGTAGGGCTCCCTAGGCTCCTCAGCCAAAGTGGCAACAAACAGCCACAAGCGCTTGTGCTATCGAGCAGCTTGAATTGCTATCGCTTGTATGCGCTTATGAGGGTCGTTTTGGCCACCAATAATAGCGCTCACAAGCGCATGTAAGTGGTTTGTCGAGCAGTCTAGGGAGGCTCCTTAGGTACTTAGGCCTCCCTAGCCCTAAGTGTCGTTAATTTTTACTAACACCCTACCTAATCTCTTTTCCCGTTCAATCTCCCCTTGTCCTATAGGTATTCTTCAGTGACATCGGGCAAGAAACGTCGAGTGTCACGACCGTCCCAGGAACTCTCAACGCAGCCTATCAGGCTATATTCAAGCTGGTAGAAGCGCCCAACAGGCCATTTGCGATATACCACCACGGCAACCTGGTACCTAAGGGTTGCATCAACAACATTGTCCTACAACCGCAGTTGACCTCACATTCTGTGACAGCAGTGCGTTGACTTCGAGCCTCTGAAATGAAGTATGTTCATAGGGAATTCCCCAATCCTGTCGCTTGACAACTCTGCCGTTTCTTCCGAGAGTAGGTATGATTTTCCATTCGAGGTGCAAATGCACCAACCTCTGGTTGACATTCCGTCGTACAGCAGCAAATCGGGGGATCAGTGGTGGGCATGGGTCGCAGTCTCGACTGTCTTCCGTCTCTACCTGCACTCCTACCCCTACTACATGGGCGTCGGTGTCACAAGACTGATGAAGTACCTCGGAAAAGCTCTTAAAATACAACCTCACTCAAATACATTGCTCGTTGTCCTACATTCGAATGGCCTATCGAACCAAAGCCTTTTCTTGATGCAACCGCAGGACTACATACCGCACGATTGGACCTTGAAATGAAGAGGAATCCCACTACTGAAGATGTCTGGGAAGCATTCTGATGCTATTGGTGTATGTTCTATTACGCAACAAGGTCACTCGCTGCATGTCACACAGCTTGTCAATTCCCAACGAGCACTTTGCGCCACCCAAGGATATCAATGTATTGTTTCCGCCCAAATGTTTGTGGCACGTCCACCGAGGAACGTGTTATCGAACCTCCGCCTCAAGACCCCGACGGAAAGCGTGATGCAGCCAGGATCCGAATCCCTAAAATCTAGGGTCTCTTCAAGGAGCTGAATTCATCGACTTCTCAGCGAGCGTCAATGGGCTTTGAGAGTGTTGCAGCGTTTAGAAAAAGGAGCATGCTGGAAGATGAATTTGTTACTTCCTTCAAGAGAGTACAGTCCTGAAACCACATGCACTTTTTCCAAGACCCCTACCACCAATATGGCTTGGTTTGGATTGGCGAACCGCTTGATGGCTTCCGATGGAAGCTAATGTATTCCTTATTGCAACGGTTGAAGTTCATGACAGCCAAGATATCCTGTTAGGTTGTGGAATCCTGGCAGGGCACAAGGTACGCAATCAGCTTACCACCCAGATCGGGTCTCTACTTCATGCTTGACCCACATTCTTGTCATGATCCTTGATCAAGTACCGGCCAGCTGGTGTCAATGGAGCGAGGATGCTACTTGGACGGAAAGCCCCCCAGATTCCCCTGTCACCCAGGCGTTTCCAGTCTGTAGACATCTAAGGTCTTGTGGAGCCCAGAGCATGCTTGGACGCTCCGTTCAATAGGGCCAGGGGAATAGGTGAAGGACCAACTCCCGGGACCCAGTGGCCTCAGGAAGAAAACCAGGCGCAGTCCCTACTAGTACGTCGCCTACAAATCTCGATCCTACTTCTGCAAGGTCTGATCCTAGGCTGACGCTAAGCGGCTTCCCCGGACCATACAGAGACCTAGTATGGAATACAGGCTACAACAAGGTCTGGAGGACATGTTTCAAGAATGCCTGTCTTGATACCCCTCTTGGGGATCCTTTGATTGGCGTCGATGACGATTGCTACGTACAACAATGTTGACGATTCAGAGACCTCGTCGATAACGTCAGCTACCTGGTCGTCGTGAAATCGTCGGGGAGTAAAGAAAGCTTCGCCCGGGGTAGCAGTTTGCAAGGGTAGCGGTGGAAACCACAAATTTACAACTTCCAGCATCACGACTATTTACGCAGAGTTATCGGGAATGGCGTCTCTCTGATGATTTGACATTTTCGCGTACCGCCTTCAACCTTGAGACACAGGGGCAGGCCTGCAAGTTCGAGAACACTTCATGACTTCGGTACAACTTCATTCATAGTACGCCTGATGAGAAAGACGAACAATCGCCAGAGCCCTCTCTTATTCGTCTCGAAACAATCGTCAGAGACATCAACCCACAGGAGATCAGTACTTGTGAGTTAGCCTTCTGGGAATTGGACTTACGAATTTGTCAATGATGCGTGTTGCTCCGCAGATCCATGCTGGCCCATGATCTGTCGGACGGGAGAATGCTCCTCTACATGCGGCAGGCTCTAGTTCTGTCCTCCGAATAACATCCCGGCGACATCACTATCACTCCGTTATGTGGGAGTTCTGTGTGGTATATCTGTCGACCTACATGCGCTCCTTGCTCTTGCAATCTCCCCGAATCCGCGGCAAGGTCTTTCCGGAAGAATGAGCACATCATTCCTGCAGCGTTCTGGCCATTGAGATGCGAGATTCAAAAGGTGATCGGAGATCGTCGTGCAAACAATGGAGGGCCTTCCAAGCTGCAAGCATACACCAGTCTTTACCGGTATAAATAGTCGTCCGCTCGCCCTCCTTGGGCCTGCTGTTTGTCCACTGGGTTGAGAATACTGCAAGTCCATCCAATTCGGCCACACATATCTTGTTGTCAACCACTGACCACTGCCCATTCAGCCACGTCTGCTCCGCTAAGCAAAACAAGATACGCCAGTGTTTGCCTATCTTCTCGAGAATGGGCCTTTATCCTCCAACGACCAAATCGGCAGGGACGGCCGCAGGCAAACTGGCGAAGGTTAACAAATCGTATCAGTCACGCGCAGGGGTGAGAAACAAACCTGAAAGCGCCATGGAGGCCGAGTTGGGTACGTCAATCGTATCGACATTGAAATATATTACTCAAGTTATGGCAGCACAGGTTGGGGCGCAATTCGATGCCACCTCCACTTCACAGACCTCTGGCAACACTAAGACTCGGAAAGCCGGAGATTCTACATCAGGACCGAGGCTTTGACATCCGACCTCCATGGACCACAGGCAGGAAACCCCCTAGTGGATTTACACTCAATGGGCATCGTGGTGGCTTGTCAAGTTCTGCACTTTTTGCATCGCCTCTCACGCACGCTTGATCGCTATCCGAGCGATTGCTCCCTTTATTTCGAAAAGCCCCGGGGAAGCGATAGAAAACGTGTCAACATGTCACAACCATTGTTTATAAAATATGCTACTCAGCAGACCCAGGGTCTTTGTCACACGGCACCTGTCACTTTCTGCAAGTTGAGACGGAGCTGTGGCACGAATACCAGGTATTGACAGCACCTCTCTCCTCCAAGTGCAAGAACATGCATAACTGCGAAGGGCAGTGACATCTCCATGTGCGATGAACATGGCAATGGCAGCTGCATGAACGACCAGTATCCATCGTTCAGGTCCTAATCTCATCTGCCATGTCTTTTTCCTGCATGGTCTAGACCGAAAATAATGGTTTCAGTATCCCTAATCACACCACTGTTGCCGTCTTCATCTTTCTCCGCCCGATTTGTTGTTTCTGGATCATGTTCTTCTGAAATCGAGAATATACGTTATCTCGTCTGCAGCCATGGGTCTTGAAGGTCGACCCTCCTGACCAAACGACAGTCTCTCCACGTCAACTCGCAACAAGCAATGCATGTGTTCCACAGCAGCCTTTTGTCCTCCCACACTTCCCCAAGCTCGAGATGTCTCTTCCGACAGGACCCCTTTTGAAGCGCTGGATACTTAGTAGCACGGGGCATCCAATCTCCGCATTGCATATTCGCGGAGGCCGGGTGTTTCATACGAAGCTGGCAGAGCCAGGACCTCCCCTTATAGGAGGAATATGATCGGTCGTCGAGGCACAACTTGTTGCACATCCTTAAAATGATGAGGCTGTATGTTGCGAACTAGTGACCACTGAGCTTTTCGGACCGTCAGAGCATGTGTGAGTTTGACTTATTCAATATCAAGGTAACAATCGCTATTGTGATTCAGTTTTCTTCTGACATTGATGTCTGCTTCTCCTTCAATCCTTTCTCGCTAGCGTTTCAACGCGATCAGCCTTCTGACAGTTATCTCTGTGTAAATGGCTTTCAAGAACTTCTGTTACAGCGGTATACTAAAGTACCGTAAACACAGATGGAGGTTCTTTGGAATATTGAAAGGGACGGTGTACGGGCGGCCGCCCAACAGGAATTCTGCTACAAGGCTCAGAATTTCTATTACCTTGTCCCGTGATTCTCTCAGCTTTCGATGGTCCATCCAGTCAGAGATCCAGTTCTTTAGACCTCACAAGTATCTATGGAACGAATACTTAGAGATATTAGAAATGGCGAAGACTGGAAGAAATAAACCCATCATTCTGGGCATGATGAAAATCCATTCTATACTTTGTGTCAATCGAGTCAGCGTCTAATGGTCCCTAGACCAAGTACAGCCAATAGAGAATATAGAGATTCTACCTAGTAGGTCGTGCACCCTGATAACACTCACACTCCAATACGCACTCTCCAAGAGAATCAAGACTGGCACGTCCGAAAAATCCGCCCAAGTGTCCATCACCTGGCTGACACCTTGATGGGCTCAAATGTATTGGATCACCCGTTACTGCCGTCTGATGGCAACCAAGCGGTTCTCACACCTTGTCGTCTTCTAAGATATTGTGTTCGGCGTTGTAGGCCTCGGCGGCGCGCCCTTCGGCAAGGGTCACGTACTTTGTGAACTGGCGGGTGGGAACATGGTTCATGAACAACTCATCCAGCTCCTCGTAGGTCCGGTTTCGGGTCTCTGGCACCCAGAGCCATCCGAGGACGGCAAAGATGAGCATCAGGGCGCCAAAGACGAAGCCGATGCGGGCTTTGAGATTGCCGTAGCCCGGATTGAACATGTACGGGCAGACAAAAGACCACATGGTGCTCATGGCGTTGGAGGTGACAATGGCTATGGCGAAGGTCTTGTTACGCAGGGCCGAGGTTGGGACCTCGGCGGCAATGGCGTAGACGATTGAGCCGACTCCAACGTTGTAGAAGAAGTTAAACATGGTGTAGAAGCCGATCGCGGCCGTATTTGCGGCATCCGTATGGACCGAGCCGGCAATGCCCATGCAAAGCAGCAAGATTGTGATGCCTACACAACCGCCCACGTACATGGGTCAACGCCCGTATAGATCGGAGACGAGAACGGCGATGAATGCGCCGGAAATGGACAGGATCTGGCCGCCGATGGAGAGCAAAAACGACTGTCGGTCGCTGATCCCAAGGTACTGGTACATGAGGGCGCCATAGTTGTAGACAAAGCCCAGCCCAGACATGGGTTGTGCCTGGAATACCAAGATGGCAATGAGAGTGCGGCGCAGATTGGTGCCGCGGAAGCAGTCCATCAGGTTCGAGCTCTGGGTTTCGGCCTCCTGCAGGGTCAATTTGATGCTTTCAAAATGTCCCTCGGCGTCGCTGGGTTTGCTGTAGAGGCTGCTCAGGACTTTGCGGGCGGCCGTCTCCTTTCCCTTTTCGAGCAAATAGACCGGGGACTCGGGCATGAAAATGCTCCCGATGAGGGTGATGCCGGCGAACCCCCACTGGGTGCAGATCAAGGATTTCCATGACCAGTCGTCGGTCCAATTCGTGGTATAGTAGGCCATGACGGCACAGATCAAGGGACCCACGCACTGCGCCACATTGTTGAGGCCGACGAGAGAGGCGCGGATGGTCAGCGGCGAGATATCGGCAATGTAGGTCGTACAGTTGTTCATGAAGGCCCTGACGGCGACAAAGTTGAGGAACTTGCCGCCGAAATACATGCCAATTGACGTGGCGGCAAACTCGATGCCAATAGACGCCATGCCGAGCGCCGCGGCGGCCATGATGACCGGCTTGTTCCCGACCATGTCGGCGATGTAGGACCCGAGCCATGCGCCCACCATGATGGCGGCAGTGCCGCCGCCGCTCATGGCCGACTGCCACTTAGTGGCGACGTCGTACTCGCCGTCCAAATAGACGCCGAATCGGCGCTTGAACACGCCAATACCGATGACGGTGCCGGATGCTTGACTCTCGAAGCCTTGCACGACCTGCGCCCAGAGAAGAAGTGCGACCCAGAACAAGAGCTTGGGGTCCTTGCCAAACGACTCCAGGTACCCTCGATTATGTTCTTGCTGCTGGATGGCGCGTCCGTGGATCTCGCCCTTGGATTGGACTATACTCGATCGGTCGTCTGCGACCACGCGCAGCTCCTCCGTCTTGATCTCCATGGTCGTATCCTCCATGGTCGTATCCTCCATGGTAAAGATTCAATAAGTACGGTACTGTTGCCCTTTCCTACGTGTCAAGGAGAGCTTTGTCGGTATGTCGAGTACCCAAAATCGGCCTTCAGGAGAGCAACACTGGAGACTTCTGAACGGTTTCAAAGACTTGCGACGGCCTATATTTATATTCCGACGCAACCAGCATGGACATGACAGCGATGATAAGGCTGTAAAGACCATGGCTCTCGCCTTAGGTCACAGCGATGTCTTGTCGGCGGTCAATGGGCCGAGAAACATTGACCTATTTGCTTTAGCATTCCCGTGGTGCAGCTAAGCTGTCATTGCCAAGGATGGTAGATGAAAGTAGGAGAAGAGCAACTGGAGATCTCCGTGCGCAGGAGAGTACGGCTATCTCTTCCTGCATAGACTTGGATAAAGGGGGGAACGGTTGAGGGAGCGGGCGTCCGGCGCAGCAAAGAACGAAGGGGTTGGGCGCTGATAAGATTCACGTCGAGGGCTTCGGGCGGACGACCCGTCTTCCTTATCTTGACCCTCTCAGGTGCCTCTCGAGGTTACTGCATCTGTCGTTCTCCACCGAAGAGCGTAGCTGCTCCTGACCATAGACGGCTCGTGATCCACGCCTCCCGCAAGGCTGTACCAAGAAAGGAGGGCCATACTCACTGCTATCGAAGCCTTTGCGCGAAGTCAATCGTTAGCTCGAAGATGACTGATTGTTGATGCGGATATCACCATTAGATTGATTGATTCCTAGACCTTTTCGGTGCCCGCGAAGGGACCACGTAGATATCACCATTAGAGAATATATGGGCCATGGTTATTGTTGCTGTAGATATCGGCGGAGAATAGCCCGGGGTGACAGGGAACCACTCTGCCGGTGCAGCTGAAGATATCTATTATCGACGACAGTAGGTCCAGTGAGGTATCTCTTGTGCGGCTGGACGAGTCGCCGGCAATTGTTAGAGATTCGAAAGTCGCGCGGAGGTGTTTACGGCCCGACCTGAACAGGAGTGATGCAGTTGCAGTATGATTTCTAGTGTGAGAGCCGCCAAGCTACCAAGAGAAGCTTGTGACGCTGTGCCAGCCAGTGGCAGTACTCCGTAGGCATCCAAGCATCTACTAGTACCGTGCGGCGCGGCATCAGCCTTGTGCAGGGGGTTCAGCCTCATAAGCTTAATACTGATCGAGATACTATTCACCGCTCTCCGGGTCTAGTCGGTCGTACAGTCCAAGTATCGTGTCCCGACTTGACTATACCTGCTACTCCGAGCCCGCTTCTTCTACCCCCTCCCACCTCTCCTAGAGAGCTGGTCGTTGGTTCGTCAGCGTGGTTATGCGAGCGTCCCTGCGTGTCCCTGACATGTTAATCTGCTTATCATCTTTAGAATCTAGACCCAGTACGCGGCAATCTCCGGCACGTGAGGCTCT
The DNA here is from genome assembly GCF_000585585.1 of Capronia coronata CBS 617.96. Classification (NCBI taxonomy): domain Eukaryota; kingdom Fungi; phylum Ascomycota; class Eurotiomycetes; order Chaetothyriales; family Herpotrichiellaceae; genus Capronia; species Capronia coronata. The sequence continues at coordinate 2,765,503 of NW_006912895.1, read as the reverse complement.
ATTCACCTAGATAACAGATAAGTACCTATGTAGTTATTTGCTATCCGCAATGTCCGCTTCTGCGTCAACTTCTACACCAGGCTCGGCAGAAAGAGAAGCGAGAGGCTTTTGGAGAAGAAGCGACTGGCCTCGTCGGTGTAGCCCCCCCTGAAAGGGTGGTGACTTTCTAGCCTTGCTCGTCTTCAGCCACGCGCATACAGTAATGGTGGCCGTCCAGCCTACGCTCTGCGCGCCTACCATCGAGCAGCACCCGACGGGGTTCGGTGTTGGGGTGCCTTCGCCTCGCCTGTCATGGCGATTCGTGCTCCAGGATGGCACGCCGCCGAACTGGGAACAGCAGGTTACGAGATTGAAGTTGACCGTCCGGCAGCATCAGCGGCGGAAGAGCGCGGGCGCGGGCGGTACAGAGTGCCTGGCAGCGCCTCCGTCTTGGTGCCCTGGCCTAGTACGCCTTTGCGATCGCGCGAACAGGCGCGCGTGCGTGTCCGAGCCTTTAGCAACATGAAACTTGAACCCACGGGTTGGTCCCCCTGGACGTTGGTCGAATGTGCACTGCTGGAGCGTGGGGACTGGAGTGCTCGACCCATTACCAGCGCTCGCCCGCTCGATTCGGATGTCGCTGGCCCCTTGAGGCCCATACGGTTTAGACGCACATTTACCGTATCACCTGACGTCGCCGTGGCGGCACGGTCTCGGCTATACATCACGAGTCTGGGCGTATATAAGGCATTTGTCAACGGCAGGCCCGTCGGCGATCATTGTATGGCACCCGGTTGGACTAGCTACCACCACCGCCTGAACTATCAAGTCTTCGATATCGCTCCCTTACTGAACCCAAGCGGAGACAATGTCATCGCGGTCGAGGTCGGCGAGGGCTGGTATGCCACCCGGCTGGGCTTCAGCGGAGGTCGAAGGCATATCTATGGCAACGAGCTGGGCTTACTGGTCCAACTGGAGATCGGCGGCCCTGACACAGAGCGACTCGTGTTGGTCTCGGACAAGTCGTGGTCCTGTAATGCCAGTGCCATCACCCGCAGCGAGATCTATGACGGGGAGGTCTACGACGCACGAGAAGAATGCCCGGGGTGGAAGGAAGCGCCGGAACAAAACCACCAGACATGGCACGCCGTCCGCGAGTTGCCAATGCCTCAAGCGGAGCTGGTCGCTCCGGATGCGCCGCCGGTGCGGGTCACCGAGGTGATCAAGCCCGTCGCCTTGATCATCACGCCCACAGGCAAGACCGTGATCGACTTTGGCCAGAATCTGGTCGGCCGATTACTGGTCCGGTCTCTTCACAAACCCCGTGGACACGAGGTAACTTTCACACACGCCGAAGTCCTGGAGAATGGAGAGTTGGGGATTCGTCCTCTTCGCCATGCACGATGCGCTGACACGATCGTCTCATCGGGCGAGCCACTGCAGAATTGGTCTCCTCAGTTTACCTTCCACGGCTTCCGCTATGTTCAGGTGGACGGCTGGTCGCCAGAAGACTCGGACGGCCCGTTGCTTCTCGACACCAGCCTATGCGCCTTGGTTCTTCAAACGGACTTGGTCCGGACGGGCTACTTCTCGTGCTCGCATGCCAAGGTCAATCAACTGCATGAGAATGCCTGGCGGAGCATGCGAGGGAACTTCCTCTCTATCCCGACGGACTGCCCTCAACGAGATGAACGACTGGGATGGACGGGTGATCTCCAGGTCTTCGCGCCCTCGGCCAACTTCCTGTACAATACCGCTGGGATGCTCAGTGATTGGCTGAAGGACCTGGCCGTGGAGCAGTTGAAGGACGTGGCTGACGGTGTCCCCCCTTTTGCAGTGCCTAACGTTCTCCATGGTATCTTCCCTGTAGTGCCCCAGGCCGTCTGGGACGACGCGACTATCTTGATACCCTGGGCCTTGTATCGCTCGTACGGTGACGTGGGCATCTTGCGACAGCAATACCCGAGTATGGTGGCCTGGCTCGACCGGGGGGTCCGTCGGGGCCCCGATCGGCTATGGGACTCACAACTTTGGCAACTGGGCGACTGGCTCGACCCCACCGCACCGCCAGACCAGCCGGGGGCTTCTCGCACGAGCGGCAGCTTGGTCGCCGACATGTACCTCGTCCACGTCACGTCAGTCCTGGCCAAGATCAGTGATATCGTGGGGGAGGTCAAGGACGCCAGGCGATATGCCGCCGACTCCCAGCAACTGATGTCCACGTTCCGAGCCAAATACATTGCCCCATCGGGACTCTTGGTTGGCGACACCCAGACAGCTCTCAGTCTGGCCCTCGTGTTTGACCTGCATGAGACGCGCGAACAGGCGTCGCGCGCGGCCGAGCGATTGGCCGAGTTGGTGCAATTCGCCCGATTCCGCGTGAGCACCGGCTTCGCGGGGACACCGGTGATCACGCATGCACTGACCAAGAGCGGATACCACCAGATGGCTTACCGAATGCTGCTGGAGAAGAACCGACCTTCGTGGATGTATCCAATCAGCATGGGGGCCACCACAGTCTGGGAGCGGTGGGATAGCATGCTGCCCGACGGGTCGATCAACCCGGGCGAGATGACCAGCTTCAACCATTACGCTCTGGGATCCGTGATCAACTGGCTTCACGAGTGCGTCGCCGGCGTCAGTCCGCTCGAGCCTGGGTGGAAGACCTTCCGCGCCGCCCCAATCCCGGGCGGGACGATTGACCACGCCGAAGCAAGCTATGAGACGCCCTATGGCCGAGTCGAATGCCATTGGTCCATCCGGGATGGCGATCACTTTGAGCTCAGCCTGCTGGTCCCTGCCAACAGCCGCGCGCTGGTCATCATGCCCCACGAGCGGACACAGGATCCTGATGTCTCTGGGAAGTGGGTTGGATCGGGACGACATCGATTCCAGAGTCGGTGGGATCACCTTGCGCAGTGGTCCCCGAAGCCGCTGGGCCTTCAGAAACACCTGGAGGAAGCTTCAAATTCCTGGGAGGGCTACTTTTGAACAAAATCACGGTAACAGACGCAGTAGTGTCGTACATTGAATCTAGGTACTACTAATCTGTCCCAGTCCTCAAGGTTCTGGTCCTATTGCAGCATGTAATTCACGCTACTTGACTAGGCAGTACTCGGTACACACCAAAATGGCTGAGAAGGATCTGGAAGACAGAATTTTCTCTCACGGAGAGAGATTGCACAATACCATATACCGAAGTACCAGGGACAAACGAGGGTCTCGCCAACCAGAAGACGAAGGGCACGAATTTCTGCCCGAGAATCAGGTTCGGTCGGTTGCCATTTGACGTCAGTCGTCTGTATCAGGTATTGTGCTGTTTGATTGGCTGCAGTGTTCTCGGGGAAGCTAGTAGCCGCTATATCTTTGACCAATCCTTTTGCAACATGATGACAGTGACATCATACTTCAGCCTTGTGAGGTCAGCCAATGGGGGGTGACTTGGAGGTGACTATCCTGGGTGAGCGCGAGGCTGAGTAGGCTTCCGACAAGCACGACAAATTAGACGAACGAGATCCTTGGCCAGGGTACGGGTATGGGTCTTCTGACCCGGTTCAAGTTGTGTTTCTGATGAAATATGACACGCTCGACAGCCGATGACTTGGGTCGTAGTGACGTTCATTGGTATTTCCCTTTGGTTGCATTCCGCTCGGTGATAGTTGACGGCCACGCGACTCTAAGACTCTTTATATGGTCAAGCATAGCGATGCTATCGTCTGCCCCCTCTATACCCTTGTATCTCCCTCAAAGTTTGAATCCTGCGAAGTTTCCGCGCCCCGTAGATGGAGAACAAAGCACTCAGGATAATACAAGCACTCGTAACGGCAGGAAATCCCCAAGTCGAATCCTCCGCATGATTAACCAGATTCATACCAAACAGCCCCGCGACCAAAGTACCTGCAGCCAATCCCAGAGTATGGATGGCAATCCGGGCCTCCAAGAACATGATCTGGTTCCGTTGAACAGCAAGAGCCGAGCGGAACGTGTTCTCCTTCCTGCGAATGACACCGATGGCCCCCGCTGCAGACTCCACCAGTGCATCGGCTGCCTTGTGATACGCTTCTAGCATGTACTCTGCTTCCTGATGATCACTTACGGCATGAGGTTTCCCGGCGCGCGTATCGGTCAAGTACATAGAGGCCAGATCTTCGTCGGTGTCGAGAACTTCACGGATAGTTTCACGGACCAGACGGGCTTTCTGCTCGATCTGGCCCAGGCGTCGTGAACGCTCGAACAGCAGGTCAATCCCGACAGCGGCCAGACCAGATTCCAGACGTAATTCACGTGCGCTGTGTTCGGCCTTTTTGCGTGCATCGATGAGTTCTTCACGCAGCGTGGAGAGGACGGCAACCAGCGCGGCTTCCACGGCGCGTAGTTCGTATGGAAGATCCGATGACAGAGTTGCTTCGCTGGAATTGAAACCGACTAGTCTCCTTTTGAAATCATGTTCGAGAACACTGGTGGACTTAGTACCAGTACCGGCACTATTGGTGGCGCTGTTGCTGTTGGTAGTATCTTTCGTTATACCATTGACGAGCAACGCCTCGTCTGCTTGGATAATGATACACAAATCAAAGAACTGCACCAAGATGGTTGCGGGCCGGACCAGGATCCGCGTCACCGCCTCGGAGCGCAAGTCGATATCGCGCAGATCTCGATACCGTAGGTCGAACTGTGCTGCGATCTCCGTCTTGGTGAGCTCTGCATACTTGGACGCCAGGGGATCGGATTTTTGGAAGTAGATGCACGAAATCCTCTCGTTGGCGGTAGACGGCGTTTGGGAGGACTCGATGGCTGCGGGCTCCTCGAGGAGCTGATCAGGGTCGGGATCATCTTCTTTGGCTTCATCGGCTTCATCTTCTGTTTTTGGTTTGGCGGTTTTGGACAGGCTGCCAGTTTGAGAATAGAATCTCGTGAACGCAGATTTCCCGATCAGCGGGTGTCCAATGCGCAGAGGTGGCTGTGACAGTCTCGGGGTTTGTGATAATAAGTTCGCGCCAGACGGTCGGAGACCTAACCAGCATCTGGCGAACCGACCGTGCGGTCCGACAATTATTCGTCGGGACATTCTCAGTTGTCCATCTTGAGTTTGACTTCCGGACTAGACTTTCAGGCCGGTCAGAAGTGCTTTTGAAACGATGAGGTAAGGAAGTCGGTCGCTCGTTAGTGCGAACGACGGGGAACGATGCTGGCGTTGACGTCGCTTCTTCGACCCGGGACGCCATCGCCAACTGCCAAGCCTTTCGCGATGCCGAATATACATGTATGTACACCCCTTACCAGGTCTCCTACAACAAGTATAACTCAACTGCTTCAAAGGGTGCTGCCAATTTAGGGCGATGAAAAGCAGGGTGGAGGGTCACTCAACATGGGGACGTTTCTACTATCACACAGCCTGCGCCTCGGGAGCAGCATATACGGGACGCACTACCCGGGCCATCACAATGTCGACAAGACCTGGTAGGACACGACACTTTCAGAGGCTTGCAAATGCTCTCAGTCAAATCAGCCTTGGGCAAGAGAAAACTGGCAGAAGAATAGCCCAGTCAGACTGTTGCGCCACGGTCGCCTATGCAGCTCGAAATAGGCTTCACACGAAGTGAGGGCAGGGGGCAGGGGGCAGGGGCCATCATTATTATTTCAACTATGGACGCATAAAAAATAGAATAGCTTGCTCCACGCAGGTCATGATATGCAACAGGTCACTTCCATATCGGCAGGCAGAGGAACACCACCTCCAAGATGATCGTGACGACCAAGGCCCCAATCATACTCTGAATGACAATCTTGCGCTGTAACACGCGCAGCCCCTGATCCTTGACTCTAATCTTGCGTTCGAACAACATCAGCTTCCGCACAAACCGCACCAGTGCATTGGGGCGCTTAGGCGTAGCGCCCTGCTCAAGACTGTCAACGCGCTCCCAAGGTAGTTCCTGACGACGAGAAAAGAGGAGAAGAAGAAAGCAGGATCCGCGCCAGCCGGCGAAGAGGAACGAGACCCCGACGAACCAGAATGGGGCAGCGGCAATCCCTCGCCAGCGGACAGAGTGGTGGATCGAAGGCGATGCAAAAGCCAGCAAGAGCATGGTGAGCAACCCCAGCGTGGTGAAGAGTATGCCGACAATGGTGACCATGCAAAGTGTCTCAAAGGTACCATTCTTGACGCCAAGTCGGATGAAATTGCGGTGCGAGCAGTTCTTGAGAAGATAGTAGATGTGGTCGGCAATGGGGGCTAGGACCTGGGGGGAATCCGATTTCTGCATATCACTTAGAGCACGAGTCCTCATACTCGCAGGGAGATTGAGCTCCTTGGGCGCCCCGGGAACAAGGAACAGCAGTGACATTTGTTGGAGCTCCTCAAAGTTTGAATAGTTGGCCAAAGTACGGTCGGAGGTCTCGGACGGGCGTGAAAAGAAGGGACGGCATCGTTTCCACACGCTGAGGTCCTGCGACGGGACGAGGCTCTCGATGTACCGCACGAACTCTGGAGAGCTTTGTTAGTATGGACGAGACTGGCTAGTATGGGGCGAGTTGCAGTACCGGTTTCTTCGTTGTTTCGTTCCAGATCCGATTCCTCACCAGGTGCGACACCCGCATAGCTGGTGTACGTGCCCGACTTCTCGTCCGAGAGCTTGAGCAGCCGCGTTGCCGGGTCGGATACACCAGCCTCTTTATCTTCATCGTAACGAGCCTGGTAGTCACGGAACCTATAGAGCGAGTGAGAAGATAGGCCTACAAAGACTCTGCTGAATGAAGATACTCACCATATCAGGAATTCGAGGTTCTCCGGCGACAACTCTATATGCTTCAGGTACATGTAGAAATCATACAACGACAAGGGACTGCCTGTAAATCGGACTGTCAGTACTCCATGAACGAACGCATCATCGATTGGATCATTTACATGTCCGATTGGTAAGGACACGCTCAAGGGACAAGTCAGCGGGAATAGCAGTATCGGATTGTGACGAAATGGACGGCGCTCTTGATCCATGGCTATCCTCGATCGCCGCGTTGGCCGTCTGGGTAAAAGTCTTGGGGTCGCGATAGGAAGGCTTTTGGTACCAGTGTAGCCATGCGGGCAGAATGCGCACCATGATGGGCAAGTCGTCTGGCTTTGTTATGGAGATCTACCCGGCGAGTGCAGCAAGGACAGATGGACGGTCGATCAAGTCCGGTAGGACGACGAGCACCCAAGATATATAACAACTTCCACAGGATACGTACATGGCCCTGGATCTTCGGACCGCCAGTGGTGGTCCTTCAAACCTTCCTGCCGGCTGCTGGCTGCTGGACAACGTTGATAGCTGTCGTGGAGAGGTCGTCGCTGACTAGGTATGTTTCCATGTCTCTCATCGCCTCTTTGGGAACTGTCCGTCGGAGTCCACGTCCAATTGTCGAGGCAGGACACAGAAACCAGGTGGGGTCGGCGTCACTAGAGTTGGTTCCTCTTCTGTAAGGAGGGGGCGTCCCAGCTGTGATTGTGCCTGGTTCCTGTCCCAAAAGCAAACCCTGCTGAACTGTTGTTGTCAGGTAGACCCCTGTAGGCTTTTCATCAATTTGATCGAGAGGTTCGCGCGCTCCCAGAGATAATCCTAGTCATCCACGACTGCACCTCGCCAAATCGCCAGAGCAAGGGCCACAGGAAATCTTCCAAAGTTCCAAGGGAAACTCATTTACGTACACCCAGCAGCGCCACCGTTCACCCAACCTGGTCGCCCCCTTGACACCTGTCAAACATGTTGTCAGGTTCACCCACGCTTCCCTGATGCAGGCATCCAGCTCACGCCGCTTGTGGAAATTGGTCGCCAATCGTGAGGCCTCTGGAGGCAAGCCTAGCGAGAGAGAGGCGATTGAGAGGACATGTGAATGCATGCTGCCCATCGCATTGGACGAAGCGAGGTCGAAATGGTATCTGTTGGACAAGTCTGAAGGTGTAGCCACAACAATCGTGTGTCAAAATATCATGCTGGACGATTCGCAGCCCACGACAAGAACAAGCATCCTTCGGCTTCTTCCAGGTGGGAGGGATTCAACTGAGGGGTGACCCTTGCTCAGCTCTCTCATGCCTCGTTCATAGGTGCCGCGTCTCTATGCAAGAGATACGTACCTAGTCATGTCTGCATCTCACCCTTGACGCCCAAGGACATCCAGTGTCGGATCTTTGTGCCTTCATCGGGCAATGTCAGCCTAAAGGAGGAACAATCGACCTCTCCCAGTGGCTGGGATGGATGAAGCGAAGGGAACTGGAAACCCAAAGTTCGGATGAGGTACGGATCCAGAGAACATCTTGAGTCGGTTGGGCTTGATCGGTCACCACTTGAATGCCTAAGTGCTCCTTAGGTACAGGCGGCCTCTAAGTAGGTTTGCATTAGGGATCCAAAGCTGTCTGCAGTGCCTCTCGATGCCCCCGGATAGTAGTCGCTGAGCTCGCGTAACTAACTACCTGGGACCCTAGGGCATAGGCACACTGTGCCGGCGCCTTTCTTCATGCTGGGTCATAATTCGTCAAGAAGCCAGTCGGAGCCCCATGTTTGACGGTTGACGGTTGACAGTTCAAACTCGATATCGTTCATTCCTTCAGAAGGGGGCTAAGGGACCAGCCAGCCATAAGACCCAGTCCTTCCGGTGCCAATCGTACCACAGCAGGGTTCTTCTCTACCGGCAGTCTACTGCAATGGTGACATCCTCCTCCATCGTGCTACACCAGGGCTCAGGCTGCACTGTTTCTGGAACCGGGCTCGGCAAGTTGATCTTCTATCTACAACGGTGTCGGTAATTCGGCTTCGAGCAAAGGACTGAGGATCCTCAGACCGGCGATTGTGGGTGCCGGCGACAACACCGGGAAAGCACGCCTAGGATAGTCATCTCACGGTGGCTAACTCACTGCAAGGATAAGATGCAAATGAAGGACTGCTTTCGCCTGCCTTCCAATCGACGATGGGAATACATCTCGAGTTATGTCTGCCACTCTTCATTCAGTCTGCAAGCTAAGCAATTCCCACGGGTTCAGGACGTCCCAATCAATCAGTTCCGTGAAGCACGGTAGGTGAAAACGTGAATCTTCCACAACAAAGTCGGTCCAACTCCAACGGGCAGGGAACGCCACGTTGGACGACGCAGCACAACAGCTGTCACACTGACGATGAGGACCGGATGCTTGCAGCCCATTTTACATGTCTTCGACGTTTCAGCCCAGGACCGAACTACTCAAAACATAAGGTAACCTAGGCGGATTGCCACGTGTCCGTCGTACCACGTATATGGATCCCTTGCCTGTATACCTTCTTCATGCGATCCTAACCAGAACAAGCCGGAGCCCTCATTCTTGACACTTTTCCTGTCTCACCTCTGTGGAGCTGTGCACACATGGACTGTTTAAGTAGTAGTTTGTACAAGGATCTGATCTTGGAAATATTCGAACACTTCTGAGTGCTGCTTTTTGGACTTTCGGGCTACATTGGACAGCCGGGTCTCAATGCTGATAGGATAACCACATTAGGCGGCAGAAGATCAACCCTCCGATGAGCCAAATGCCGGCTTGCACATGGCTGGTCCGAGCCAGTCTGTGGTCCATGGCGAGAGGCTGTCATGAGAACTTGGCAAAGAACACGATTAGAGAAGCATCCCTGCCATTGTCGTCGCTGGAATGTCCGGGGAACGTAAACGCGATCGGGCCACTGTTGAATGAACAGGTCGAGGTCCGCTGCAGTCGACTCGAGTAAGCCAAGGTTCGGAGAAGTCTTGCTGTGCTGGGAGAACGGAAGGCAAGGCAGAGACTTGACCGCTAGCTGACCTTAAGCTATACTGCTTGCTTCGTCTAGAAGACGCAAGGAAGAAACCTGAATTTGTCTGCTTGCTCAGTTCCGAGGCAAAGAGTCGTTGCATTGCAGTACTAACAATGCGGGGAAACATTGCAACAGCACCGGCACGTCCTTTCACCCACCAAGAGGAACAGGTTTCCCCAGACTTACTCGATCCTGGATCCGATTTCAATCTCTGAGAGAGAGGCTTACAACATGGCGCCCGAGAGCTTTATTGTCTCAGGGGACAAACTGACCGGGCCCAAGAACAGCACCATCCTCATCACTGGGGGTAGCAGCGGGATTGGACTGCAGACAGCAGTTCTCCTCCACGACCTCGGCAACAATGTTGTCGTGCTGGATCGCGCGCAACCTCATGCGTCTGCACCGAAATCACTGACCTCGTCATCTCGATTCCTGTACCAGCAGTGCGACATAACCTTGTGGAAATCGCAAAGGGCGGCATTTGAGGCCGGTTTCCAAAAGTTTGGTTCCATCGACGGCGTCTTTGTGAATGCGGGGGTTGCCGAATACAAAGATCAGTTTTTCCAAGATGGAATGGACAAGGACGGTTTACTCGAGGAGCCCGACCGCCGGACGTTGGACATCGACATGCACGCCGCCAACGATACAACAAAGCTGGCCATCCACTACATCAAGAAAGGGCCCGAAAAGAAGAATGGAGGGAGCATTGTCATGACTGCTAGCCTCGCAGGTTACCTTGCCAGCGCCGGGGCTCCCCTGTACAGCGCTGCCAAACACGGTAGGCTCTCGATGCCAATCCTGCCCTTTTTTTACAATTAACTCTGTCCGCAGGTATCGTAGGCTTGATGCGGGCATTGAAAAACGACACCGCCAAACTAGGAATTGCTATTTCAGTCGTTGCGCCGGGCATCACTTTGACGGACATCATTGCGGGACGAAAATCCGGAGAGTCTTTGTCAGATTGGGCAAAGAGGATGCGGGCGCTAGGAGTTCCCATCAATGACCCCTCGGAGATCGCAGCTTATGTAGTGCATTTGATGAGCCTGGGGATGGAGGCTAACGGCAAAGGGTTGCTGATCCAGGCCGGTCGCGCAGTGGACGTAGAACAAGGTATTGCCACCTCGAGAAAGATATGGATGGGAGAAGAGATGTTGAGACTATTTCGGGGTGGGAGAAATGCACCGCTGTTTCCGAATCGGTTGTAGATAGAGCTGCCCCCGTGTTGACGGCAGATCTTGGCTGCCATTAGAACCAGCCATCTCTCTGATTGACTTCCTTGCTGTTGTGCTCATTCGGTCTTCGGAGGCCGCTTGGGGCATAAGCTAGAGGGAAGACGAGGGAGGTGGGTGAGCTGTCGCTGTTCGATAGGAACCAACTCCAGAGTGGCGGAAGAGGATTAAAATTGAAACTCGAGGCGATAAATGGCCGATCCGGTGGCTCTAGGTGCGATGTGGGGGGGAATATCAGCAGGGGAGCAGGCGATAGAGGAGCGGTAGTTGGTGCGTATCAAAAGGGTCAAAGGGTAGCGTGGTGTCAGTGCTGCTAGTTTGATGTCTGGCTTTTGGGTCAGAAGCAAGTCGAGCCTCAAGCTGCACATACAACGTTCATCCTGTGCAGCCACCGGCGTCGCCATGATCCCAGTTGGGCATCTTGCACACTGCAGCACACAACAATCCTTGATGATTTCATTCAGATCATCAACTCTAGCCGCTGTCTGGCTTGTGATATGGTACAGGAGTACGTACCAAAGTCATGAGCATCTCCAGGCTCTTCCTTTCCTTGACTACGCATAGTCTTAGAGGCTCCTGTCGCTTCACAATTTAAATCCTCGTCTACCCTTGTCTGTACTGTCTGCGATTCTTCTTGAATCATGATTCTGTCTGAATGATATTGGCGAGCTCTTTACTCTGACGCACGAAACACTTACGCCTGCAGTGGTCGATATCGTCGCCACTCCTCATGTCCGTCGTGGTGAAACATTTGAATGCTGACTCGACCTTCCTTCTTGTCTTCTCGCATGAAGAGACTTCTCACGCTACAGACCTCCCATCTGTCAATGGAAGATTATCAGTTCTCATTGATCCTTGGCTTGCTGGGCCGTCCATTGTCACAGCACCCTGGTTTGCAAAGACAGAGCACAGAATCACAAGTGCCATCCAGCATCTCTCCGAGATAGAAGAACCTGATGTGGTTATTGTCTCGCAGAACAAACCTGACCATTGCCACAAGGAAACCCTCCTCCAACTCCGCCCTCATGGAAAGACTATCATCGCAGCCGAGCCGAGTGCTGCAAAAACGATCAAGAGCTGGAACTATTTTGATCCGACCAATGTCCGTGGCATCCTCAAATACGACCCCAGGTCCAAATTTGGTCGGTCTCTACAGATACGAATCCCTCCGCTCTCTCCTCTTGGTCTCCCTGGCGAACTCAATATCGCATTCATTCCAGCCAAGTCTTACATGACTGGATTGCATAACGCGTTCGGGATCACATATCAGCCTCCCACGCACACCAGAGCATTTGCACCCGTCTCCACGGTCGATCTTCCCAGGACGACAAGATATTTTCATGTGCCCTTGACTCCAACGACAATGCCGCCCTCAAGCCCTCCTCCGCTCATGTCACCTACCGTGGCTAGACCCATGTCATTTGATGGATCTTCTCGCAACCACGATCTTGCATTGAGTCCTCGATTGTCGCAGATTAGGAGACACCGGCCACGGTTATCCAGAGACTGGAACAGGACCTCCGACCTATCGCCGAATGGTTCCGATGAACCCAGCATCCAGGTCGTTCCAAACCCAGAGACTGGAGAGATCGTGGATCGATTCGTTACAATCCCAAGTCAATCACCGCGGCTGGACTCTCGCTCCCAGTTCAAATTGGGTCACGCTCCTTCTGCGTCTGGACACGCTTTACCGACGCCTCCTGATTCTCCCGCCACAATGCCGGCAGTTTCGAGCGAGTGCTGTTCCGCCGGGACTCGGTTGTCTCCTTTGAGTCCAGCGAGCGGTCAAACCGATCCAACCAGCCCGGCCCTTCAAAATTCCGTGACCGCTCTCGTTTCGATGTCGGGCCTGTCTCCAGTCACGCCCGCTCGGCCAAAGGCCATATCAATCATTTACTCGCCGCACGGTCTTCCTCTCACGGATCTCCAGCCGTACATTCAGAATCACCTAGTCCGGGTACCGGGGGCCCTTCCATTAACCCTACTCTTCCACTCCTTCGACCATGCCCAGAATCCATGGTATCTCGGAGGCAACATCATGACGGGCGTACAAGGTGGAGCTGAACTTGCTCGCTCACTCATGGCGCGATGCTGGATCAGCGCTCATGACGAGGTAAAGGACGACCATGGTCTGAGCGTCAAGAAATTGCGCGTCAAGCGCGTCACAGCCGACGAAGCGACAGAGTATCTATGGGAAGGCGAATACGGTAAGTGGTTGCAGGGAAGAGGTTGGACCTGCAATGTCAGGAGTCTTGACGTGGGCAAGGAGATGGTTATCCGTTCAGTGAGCCCGAACTCTCCGAAGCAGTCTAGCGTTGAAGGCCCACGCGAAAGCTCCTGAACAACAGAATGTTTGTGCCGCGTATCGTTGCCTGCCGGGAACGAAAAGGTCATCTACGCGTCTATGCCATGGTGGAGCTCCGTCTGTGAGAGAATATATCTGTGTCGCCGCAAAGGTATTACCAGCAGTGGCAGTGACTTGTAACGACCTACGTGGCGCGTTCACTTGTCTTGAACCAACTACCTATCCCGCAGGCTGGAAGAACAACCATGCACATCCCCAGAGGGGCCCAGGCAGTCCTGCCTTCGTTCGAGCCTTTGCAAGAAGCGCGAGCGCATCGAGTCACTAAGGAACCACTTTGGGCAGAACTTTGTTCTTCGATGAGCACAATTTGGAAAAAATTTTGGGGGAATTCTTTCCAAGATCGAGCTGAGCATGTATCCACAGATTCAAGGCATATCAAACTTCAAGCGAAAGAGTCTCAAGATCAAGGACGACATGAATACAGCCTAGAAGATCGGAGAGAAAAGAAGATCACTGGGAGGAAGGCTTTTTTCTTCGATGACCAATACTCTACTACACCTTTCAAGACTCAAGTATCTGCCGAGACTATAGTCAATCGAAGATGTAATATGATACCATATTCTATCTGGTAAGAATTGATGACTGGACGTCTGGACCCCTAATGCTTAACACCACGCTGCTGTGCACTCTGGACTTCCAAGGAGATCGCAGGTCAAGCGTGCTCCACTTGATTAAATCTTTTTTCTTTCCATTCCCTTCAATAGTAGAGAGGAGGCACTGTTGCATTTGGTCTGATATACTTTCGAGCAGCCAGGGGTCCCATCCATGCATATGCACGACACGATCAACCGAGTCCGATGCACTAGACGGCGCCGTGCGTGACCAATCCCGCCTTTTATCTTCTGACAAGGATTGAGGAGAAACCTCCCGTCTTCGTCCACCTCTTTGCAGGGGACTTCGCTCTGTACCTGAGCCTTCTGGTGGCCCATGTCCTAATCCTTGCATGGCCATGATTGGTTTAGCTACCTCATTCGGAGGACAACCGCGGAGGAGTAGATGCCGACTCTGCCTGGACGCGTGTGGACTTTTGGCTCAACTGTCAATATTACTGCCAGTAGGCTGCGAAGTCATCCAGCAACGCGTGTAACTTCCAGTTCATCACCTTCAACTTCAAAGGGATCTGATTGCACATTCTGATGAAGGAGTCCGGGCGCATTTCGAAATCGGAGGGGAGCAACATTGAGTAATCGTAACTCAATTCTCATGTAGCATCCTTATCATCCTCGACCTGCTCTAGCTGGTTGATAGGAGGCCAATGCTCGGATTGTTGTACCTCGAACCTCCCAACACAGTTCACAATAATCGCGTTGGCCTCGTCCAAGGGATGACCGTCATACATCGAGACTCGGGCGATCATTGTGTTGAAGTTCTCCCGTCGGTCCGTGGGATCGAACCATTCTGGCCAGATGATCGACGTGTCCATGGCCGGGCCTGTACGCCGGTTACATCTGTGCTCGTTAACCGTCAATTCGAGATCAGCCACAGTGGAAGCCGGCACGACAGATATGCAATAGATACCGTTCGCGATGAGGGGAATGCTGAAATACATATGGAGATTTGAAAGTTTGTAAACCACCTCGGGAGGGAACCAGGCTTGTGCCAGCAGCCTTATGGATTCTTGGATCATCGTGGCCATAGCCCCGTTATGGAGGGTGTCCAGCGGCCCTGCGGTGCCATACCCAAACCCGACCACCATGACCAATATACCACGTGAGGGACAATAAAAGGCACGGGGGAAGACGCCGCGGGCACCACGGAGAGCAGTGTATATGAAATGGTGGATCTTTCTCCCGGGAACGTTCTCCTGTATTGCCTTGGTGACTTCAAGAGATGTTGCAAGGGGAAATATCTCTTCAAATTCGGGATCCTCGTTAAGAGCTTGGACCGCAGGATGTTGGTTGATTTGCTCCATTATTCCAAGTACCAGCTGGGCGTCAGCCGCGGAGTCGACCTTTACTCTGCCCTGTCGAACGTATGCCCCTAGACGGTACCGTAGGGCTACGATGGTGCCCACGGTGACAAAGACAGATGCCCATATCAGGGACCTAAAGAAGCGGACTTTTCGTGAGGGACCAAGCGGAAAGGGGTCCGAAGGCTGGTATTGGGGTTTCCAGGGTTGAAAAGCACTCGAACGACGCTGCAAGAAGAGCGGAGTCGTAGAGGAAAGCTTCCATTTCCATTGACCGAGAAGGGCCCGAGTGGGTATCGGCCTGTTCGGACTGCGGAGAGGGGTTGTGTGTAGATGGACTGTTGACCAGCGGATCATCTCCCCTCAGCTCATAGCAAAGCTAGGGCATATCCTTTACGTCCATATAAAAGAGGCATGGAACGATTTGAATGCTAAGGATGGTGAGGACGGAGAGCAGCTGAAGAGATTAAGTCTTAGACTTCTTGCAAGGCTCGTCATGCAGTCGTCGGACACGGGGCGGGGAAAGCGGGAGCCCGCCGAGGCATTGCACGTCAACTTGTGCAGCCGGGCGTGTCGCGCCTATGTGGCAAGGGTGGTTAGGCGTCGGACGGGCAAGGCATGACGGGTATCACCACTGCCAGTGCGATATTTGTAGGGACCTTAAGGTAGGTACCTATGCTGGGCTGAGGAGGCTACTTTAGCTGGGAACCTAGGCGCCTAGGCGAATTTCCTCGCCGCCCCGAGTGTCTCTCCATTGGGTTGCCTCAACAGCTTACGTCATGGAGAACGTCGTCTTCCTTCTACAGAGTATCCTGCATACTGTGATAGCAATCTCGCCCGTCTTCGGTTTCTGACCATCAGCAGCGGTATTGTATGTGTCTAACAGTATGGGTGAGGTCCTGTCGCCCGCCCAGTCGGCTGCGCTCTTTGACATATTAACCCACCATGACACTTACGCACAGATCCGCGAGTTCAGAAAGCCCGGCACCCTCGCCCACTATGGCCCGCCGTTTACGGCCAGACCTGGACAGCCATCCAATGCCCCTTTCTTGCAGGCTCTGGTGTCGAAATTTGTGTTGAACTTACCGGGGCTGAACAACCTGCCTGAAAAGTGGTGGAAGGTCCAATGTCATGATATCATCGAGAACCTTGAAGCAGCCAACCTCAGCGAGAGCTACGACAAAGGGGTCATTGGGAGTCGCAAAACGCTCTCTACTGCCATCTCCGCCCTGATTGAATATCCCGTTCGAGGTGTCTATGGTGGCTTTCCTGAGATCAAGAATCATGACTACAACTACGACATCCGCAATGCAGACGACCTTAATCGAGCCTTCCGAGAATTCCTGAGCGATGCCGTCTATGGAAATGTCCTGGATGAGCTCGTCCAGAAGACTGCCGAAACTGGCAACCTGGAAGACCATGGACCGCAGGCGAAGGCGGTGCACGAATTCGTGCTTGTCAAGTGAGCCACTTTGTCAGCCTGCTTTGTCTAGCTTTCCAGTCTATGGAGCAAATTGCTAACCGGGCACTCAGCCTTGCGTCTTTGATGCATTACACGCTCATCTTGTCACCGAAGGGCCAGTATTTGCTGAAGCTCGTCGACAATGCCAACAGGCTGGTACCATACATGGTCCTCAAGCAGACCTTGAAGATCGGAAATGTGGCATCCATGCTCAACGGCATAGTCAAGATTGGACTGGCCAAAATGAGCGTGACCAGTGTAACAAACTGGATGGGTTTGACGTCAAACCCAAACGAAGGCATGAATCTAATGCAAACGTGAGACGGCCTGTCCTTGCCCGGAAGACGTGATCTTTATAGTCACTGACGTCAATCAGCATCATCTCCACCGTCCTGAACTGGGATATCAAAGACCTCGAATCCCGCGCGTCCAAGATCGAACGAGAACGAGCCAAACTCGGCAAAGAGCAACTACGTTCCTTGAAAGATTACACCAACAAACCTCAGCACGAGCAGGATCGCATCCGAACACAAAGCCAAACGCAGCACATGTCGATCGTCACCGCCATCTTGCAGGAGAGCAAATGCTCGTCGACCGAACTGACCGATTTCCATCACCAACAAGCCCTCGAATACCTCTCGATCCACCTCTCGATCCGTGATCGAAAGCAGTTGATACAGTGCCTTTGCAAAGGCACACCGGACCACCTGACCGTTTCCGTGAGGGAAGTGATCGAGGCTTACGAGCCTGTCATACGACGAATGCACAATGCCATTGATTTATCATCGACGCTGTCTGACTTTGAGTACTTCCTCAAGGACTTGATCAAGCTGGCCAAGGTCCAAACAGACAAGTCGGGTAAATCGATTGTGCCTACGGTCGGGGACTTTGTGCAATTGCTGCGGAAACATCAGAGAGCCGCTCATGCCTTCCTTCACCAATGCTGTAAGAATGACAAGGAACTGACTGGATGGTATCTGGAGTGGTCAAAGCAAGCGGTATCGCAGTTCAAACGAGATCCTGGGCCTGACACGAATCCTGACGATCCTGAGATCACCAGCAAGGGAGCAGGGAAGCTGACACGGCCACTCCACGAGCTCTTCCAATCATTGCCCAAAGAGACACAATCGCACATCATCCCAATCCTCGACTCTCATTCGATATTCCTTGAAAAGATGCATAGCCAATCGGTGGCCCGCCTAGCAAGTGTTCTGAGATCCCCGCCATCCAGGGATCCCGCCATTGCAAAGATCTTTGCCAATTCCGCAGCCAGCCGTCCGCCTTCTCGATCTGCGAGTCCTCCCCCACGGATTGATCCCCGGAGCGCATCGACGCCCACATTGGCCGGAGAAGGGACAGACGGAAACGACGATGCAATCCCCGAAGTCTCGTCTTCCCCAGGTCCAGGGGCGTTCCTGGCTCGCTGGCAAACTTTACTTGACGCCACACCCATCACTCCGTTGACACAATCCGGCCCGTTGCAAGCAGCAAGCAGTCCTGAAGTGGTTCAAGCCAGCTCCGCCGACGTAGACGGAAGGAGGTTGGTTAAATTCGGATCACAGGAGGCAAGGGGCGAGAAGATCCGGGCCGGAGGTCAAGCCGGGCACAAAGACAGCAATAAAGATAATACCAACCTCAAAAGCAAGGACTCCGCAGGCCCTGGACTCGGAGTGAGGGAAAGACAGAAGGACCTGAAAATCGTCATTGATGCAATGGGCAGCCAGTTCCGCCAGCTCTTGGGCGAGAAGGGTTGTTACTGGTAGGAAGGGAAACCGACCGGGTTTGAAAATACCCTTGAGAATGATGCAACCTAAATGACTCGTGACGGTAACAACCGAAGGCCGAGGACACCGACTCCAACAGCCTCAACCGGCACCTCAGAAGAGAATGGAAAGAGAGTGAACACTGTCTTCCTGCATAGTGACAGGCTGGACCCAATGGGCCCGCTAACCAAAGATTTCCCAGGTGTTCATTTTCCCACTGGCACGCGAAAGGTGAAAACGGAAGGGTGCGGAACGGCTCGATTCGATTCCCTCTTCTACATCTAGTCAACGTGGACACGAACACAAACGTTGAACGTTGGCCCTTTTGAAACTTTGAGGAAACCTACTATGGCTCATTAACGTATTTACTTCCATCGACCAGGTTCATCTCATTCTTGGTCGGTGTAATCTGAGTAGACGGCCCCTGCACAACCTTGACAGAATGTATCCGCTGAAACACACCGGCTGTGATGGTAACAGAGGACTGTGCAGGGGTCAGAGAAAAAGGCTATACATAAACGTATCGGTAAACACCTCATCGTATAGGTATGCGCATTAGGCACGTATGTATATAACAGCACACCAAGTGTTCTGTGACTTGCCCAAGGAGGCAGTCTCCTCTGTCATACCACCTCGCTGTAAGGTAAATGCACCTAGAATGCCTTGCTCGGGCCTTCCCAGCCCGTTCATCCCTTGGCCAACCCCAGGCAATATCTTTTACCAGACCATACACCTCGAGTAGAGTCAAAGGGCGGCTCAAGGAGTTCGTGATGCGCTCTAAGCCCATTCAATCGTCCAAATCGTTCACGTCATCCACCTCAACTCTACCAATAGTCCCCAACAAGTACACAAATGATGGGCCCAACGCTTGCCATCATAGTCGTCTCGATCCATCAACGCAATCTTTCGTATGCGCACGAGCATGTAAACTCTGTAAAGTGGTGATTCTCGACCAATCGTCTTCTTATCCTAGCGTTGCCGCAATCAATAAAGATGCGTAATCCCTAATGGAAGTGCTCTGCGGCGGTGTTCGCAATCGGGTATCGTTGTTTCTATACGCCAGAAAAAATGCTCTTCAAATGGTTCGTTAACACGTTTGAAATAAATGAAATCAAGGTTCCCGGCTTTCACCGGCCTCGCATTTGCATCATCCTAATCCTTCGCTCGTCATCTTGGATCGAACTCAGGTTTCTGTGTGAAGCCGAGCGGGAATTGCTCATTCCCGCATCGGGAGGACTCGATGCCAAGCTTCCCGGGACCCTAGAAGAATTGCGAATGTAAGCGGTCGGAGGCTCTGTAAGCGCAGGAGCGCTCGGTCCTTGAACAACCGCTCCGTATGTGGGTAGGGAGCTCGACAGATCCGATCTCGGGACAGGCGCCTTAACCGCGGTTGAGTAAGAAGGAACCTTTGCCAAGTCCTCCATGTGGTCGAACTGAGGGAATGGTGTTCGAGTACCAGACTGATGTCCTTCGTCTTCTTCAGAGGTCCGCCGCGACATGAGGTTACTACCTGGTTGGCTTGGCGTCGTTGATTGAAGTCCGGATTGAAATGCGGTGTCGTAGGGGCTGATTCTGGGATGTGTCGCAGAATTTCGGGGATCTTGAGACGCAAAATAATCCTCCTGCAAATGAGCAGAGGAGGAATTCCTCCTGGAACGTGCTGTTGGGTCTCCCCGATATAGATCGTTCTCATCCTCCACCAAAGGACCCGAAAGGCCACCGCGTAGATTCTGAAGCCTATTCTGAAGAGCTATGGGTGAAACATATGTCCCATTCGTGATGGCGGCAAGGCTGGCCAGATTTTCTGACGAGGTGTGGCGACTGTGCAAGTAAGGCGTGCCTGGAGTCGACAGAGCCGTCCCCGGAGTCCTGTAGCCATCCACGTCGGAATACAACAGATCCAGCGTATGCTTGCCATAAACCGGCGGCGCAGAATTGGCCAAGTCGTTCGCTACTGCGGCTCTTGATGCTTGTGGTGTTTGATCGATGAGGTCATTGTTCTCGTTGATTGGCAGACTAGGTGAAATATAGAAGGTGACTGGAAGGTTGGCTCGTAGTTCGGAAATATGACCATCCGGGTTGTGCAGCTGGACATTGAACTTCACCTTGTGGCGCACTTTGATGCCTTTGACGTTACAGTCCTGAAGGCAATGGTTGAGCGATTTCGGGAGCTCCAGATAGCGAGAGAACTGATAACCCTCTGCTACTTCGTCGATAACTTGTTCGTCCACTTCGGGATTGATCCGGTAGACGTCCGCGACTATGACCCTTTCCGTTTTCATGTGGCCATTGCTGAGGGCGGAGATGCCCCATTCTGGGTCGACGACAAATTCTTGCTCTTCCTTGACCTGAGTGGAAACATTTCCAATGACGAGACCTTTGAGCAGCGAGATCAGCTTGAAATCGACCTGGACAAAAGACCCGAATGCCACGGCCTTATTCGGTATGCATATAGAATACTCAATCTTGTTCGGCCAGATGTTTTCCACTGACTGCCGGACGAGTTAGTGTCATGAAGCCTGGCGAGGCGTAATCTGCGGGGGTTACACACCATAGCGTGAGAGAGTTCCAAAGCATTGGAATCGAGAGTCCGGACGATACGCAAGGGTTTCCTGACCACGATATCTCGGCCTCTTTTGCGACTGATTTGTGCCTTGAGCCGATATATGATCCAAGCATCTTTCAGTCCTTCCACACTTTCAGGGAGAGAGCCTTGTAGAACGCATTGAAAAGGCCACTCGTAGTTGTCTGGCTGCAGGACCTCCGTCTTTCCTTTCCCCGGTTCTCGAAATACCCAACTCTTCTCGAAGAATGTTCGCTCTTTGGATGCGGTCCGTCGGCCGGACATGGAGGAAGTGGAAGTGGTTTGCCATCTGTACACGTGGGCAGTCAGTACATGATTATGCCTACGCTAGCCACGACCAGGTGTATGTTTGAAGCGGTACTCACGACATATGCAGGATGCCACTCAAAGTCAAATCGATATGCGATATGGTGAGAGGTTCAGTCAGGCACAAAACGACGGTGCCGGACAGCGAGGCGCTCGAGGCCTCATCCTCACTACCCCGAAAGACAATATAATCATTGTCCAGGCGGATGTCGAAATACTTGACGCTGCTGCTCGAACCGGTATTCGAACTGTGGCCGCTCAGGAATTTGAGAGCCATGGCTGGCGACTTGGAGCGAGGGCTGGCGACGAAGTGACGGTTCGCTGGAGCGTTCGAACAAGAGCTAGAGGGGCGTTGACTCAAGAACGAACGTGAGACTGGCTCATGTTGGACGGAGGTGCATTCGGGCGAATGCTTGCGGTTTAGACGGAGCAGTGGCCGAAGCTATTGGAGTACCCAGACAACATTAGAACCGTCAGAAGGAGGATGATCTGGGCGAAGGAAGACCTCAGAGCAGAGCAGATTGTGCAGTTGCAAGCAGCATATGACAGTTTGGACACGAAAAGGCACACCGAGAATTGAGGTGGATTAATTGCGCAAAAAAGACATGGGATGACATGGATGGAGGATAATGGATAAACGGATTGGATGATGAGGTACACTGCAGAACACCGTAGTGAGGGACGCAGAGTGAGTGGACTGCCATGGGTCATGGTGGCAACAATTAAGCTTGGAAGGTTAGGCGTGAATCGGTCAGGCTGGGTACGTCGGCGATGCACGAACAGCCTGAGCCGTCCTTTCAGGCCTTAGGTACCTTAGTACCTAGGTAGTAAAGAGCTCAAACGGCATACCAAATTGGGCCATCCATATGCCCTAGCATACCTGGTAATACGGGCAACGGGCATTGGGCATTGGGCATCGGGCAAAAAAGGTGGAAATCGTAATATGGAAACAGTGACAAGCCACATACCGTCGTTCTTATCAAGCGATGGTCCCCTCCAACTGCAGCTACAGGCTCTTTAGGCCCAGACGCTCGTGGCGGTGATACCCGTGGAGGAGTCAGAGTCAAGCTCTCGCTGGGAGTCGGCGCGGTTGCTCTAGGTGCAATTGCTGATGTACCTGAAATGATGAGAGATGGTCTAGGCGTCAGCGATGGCAGCGGCGGGCTAGGGATCTCTAGTCCTGCTGCTGATGGTTTCGGCCCCGCTGCCAGCGAGTTCACACTGCGTCTTCCCGCCGTAGTAGCTGACACCGATGCGGCGGCAGTGGATCCTTCTTTTATCTCTGTTTCTTTGGCATGTGTTTCACGGCGTTCTTCTTCATCTGCTTCGGCCTCGCTTTGCACCTGGTGATACGTCGACTGATATGTGTGTTGACTCAACCCATTGCAGCAGCCGATAATGGTGATGGCTGGAAGATGAGTCCGTGAGGTGGTGATAGTGGCAGTGGCAGTGGTAGCTTTATCGATATTGGGGCTGGCACAGACATGATTGACGCTGGTACCGGTGCTGCCGCTATGCCTGGTGCCCTTGGTGGAGCTGCAGTCGCAGTCTCGTTCAATGACACTTTCTGCCTGCACCTCTCCCGGAAACAATGATGCTCTTGTTGGAGATGGCAGTCGTGACAATGCAGCCTGTCCTTGTCTCTTATCCAGCTCCTGACCGTCTGGCCTCATGGTCTGCTTTTGCGTCCGTACCCGCAACCTTTTCACTTCACCATTTTCTGCCCTTATGTGTGATGGATTTATGAACGGTCCCAGGCTATCTCCCACTGGCAGATCTCGCAAGATCGCCCTCATTTCTGCCGATCGACCGCTCCCTAACGTCATCGTCCTTTTCGCTTGTTTATCTCCTATACCTCTTTCAGCCTGTTCCAGCTTCTGTGACCACCTACTACTAGTATCGCCCGTCGGCCGTCGGCGAGTTTTCCCGGGAACCTGATATTCAAAAGGCTCGGGAGTTGCAGAGGGCAAAACACCCTACACTAGTAGGTCATAGAGGTCGATTTCGTCTGGAAGTTGATGCAGTGATGGTAGTCGGTCATTTAGTCGTAATAAGTGAACCGCGTAGGTATGGGATTGCTCTCCGACTTCTTGAAGGAGTAGCCGTACATTCCCGGGGCCTTTCTCGCCAGCGGCGTTGAACCACAGCTTGTACTGCAAACTAGTGTTGCGGGTAGGAGAGACTGCAACAGTCTCTTATCATCGTGCAATGCTTGAGGGCTTCCTTGCATATGCCAGGACACTTTGGGAATCGAGACAGCACGACCTGACCAAACGAGAATTGAGATATATGCACGACTGATGTATCATGCCAGGAGGGGTTCCTCGATTATATACTATAGCACCAGGAACAACGTGAAGATCCTCATATCCCAGGGAGCTCGCTTCAGCGGGAGCCGCAGCCTAACCAGGCGTCCCACGATGGCATTGGCCTGAACCGCAGGATGGCTTTTTATCCTGCCTCCAACACGACAACCATGCTCCGGAAGAAAATACGCTTCCACTGAATTCGATGGTCTCCTCTGAATGGCCGCAGAAGAAGTGAACAGCAACAAGTTGTGCCTCGACTTTCACTGGCCAACACCTTGACCATGAACCGGTCTCTGTCCAGGTGTCTTAAAGCCTCATGGCTGGCTGTAGCTGGGCACTATGTTTAAGTTTAAACACCTTGATAACTACCTGGATATCAATCCATGATGCCTTGCCTGATCTGCTTGCTTGTTTCTCCACCCGGACATGGCACCCACGGTGTAGTAGTACGTATTTGATTCCAGTGACACCATAAGTTGCGCAATAGTATGAATACCTGGCCAAAGGTACATGTATTTGGTAACTTCGCTGCCTTCTTCATTGGCTGATGGCATTATCAACCCAGGCGGGCCAAGCAACTTGTCATCGTGTCGTGGTACCAAGGATCACGCCGGTGTCCGCACATGTGCACCAGTCGTGGCATGTGTCTCCTCCCGTTCCGACTCGTTACGACGGGGATGGTAGCAGCCTGATCTCTCTCATAGTTCGAACTACGCAGGCAAGACACTTACTGCACAGAGTGGACTGCTGGAGGCAGAATCCGCATGCGAAGCCGGCTATCGGAAGACTGGCTGTTCGTCGTTGGCCGTTGATCGTTGCACCCAACATATATGCACATGTGCCACTTGGGTACTATGCGCCAGTAGTTCATTTACGGTCTTTTCTTCTCCGATAAGTCGACTTGACTACTGTTCGGGCCTTCTCGAGGCCGGTCCCAAGTACGCACATGCCCTGAGTCAATTGTAAGCTCCAAGGGTCGTTGACGAAGGACATTGGGTCAGACGACGTACCTTCAACGCAAGATGTGATGATACAGTCCTGCTCAAATGCCAGACCACTCAATGGATGGTCATCAATCTTCTTGGACTGTAGATCAACGTCAGAATGTGATGACACTGTTCAGAACTCAAGACATACCATGACCGGAGGTAGCTGTGCAGTCCGCGCCCGTGGTTCCACAGGATGGTTGATGAACTCGGATTCGTCGACAATGTCTTGCTGTATACTGCCCGTTCGGTTTGAGTCGGACCGAATCCTGTTAATCACGCTTGCGCTCTCTGTCCGTTGTCGGAGAAGTGACCCTGACTGCTGCGAGATGCTACCTCTCGTCCGCGCAGTCGCCCCTTTCGGTCGATGAAGCATACCGACACTGAAGTCCCATAGCAAAAGCTTGCAATCTTCCCCGACGCTGCCAAAGCGATAGTTCCTATCGTCACATCGCCAGGGATCGAATGCCACTGCCGCCACCCACGAGTCATGCCCATGACATCGAGCGATGATCTGTCGCTCATGAAGCGACCAGATAGAGACCAGGTCATCCTGGCCACCAGTAAGCACGTATTTGCCGTCCGGAGACCAACAGACACAGGTGAAAGCACCATAATAGGATGAGTATATATCGGTTAATCTGAGAGAAATCAGTTTTCTGTCTCAAAGCCATCGTTATGCAGCAGTCCAAATGGCATTACCTTTCTTGCAAATAGTCGATTATTCGAAGACAGCCGTCATCCCCGACCACTGCCAAATGCTTACTGTCCGGTGAGAAGGCAAAGTCTGTGATGGCTTGGTTTGAGATCTTCCAGCAGGCCACAGGATTGGCTTTTTGATTTGATGAGTTGACACTCTTGGTGATGACCAGTGTAGATTGTTCTTCGTCTTCGATGCTGATGCCCTCGTCCACCAGCTCTTCAGAGACAAACGGTGCATCTTCTTTCTCCTTATCGTACACCACCAGGGTGCCATCCATGTGTGCAGCAAGGAAATGGTTTTCGGAGCCTGGAATCCACCTGATCTTCGCAACAGCAGAGCTGTTAATGATGCCGTTCTTGTTGATACGGGCATATTTCTGAGACATGGGCTCATACCAGATGATATCACTGGCCGAAGAGCCCATCACAACATCCATATGTGTCGGATGCTTCGTGAGAGGATTCACATCATGACAGAGCATGTGCGCCTTTGTGAAGAGGATCTTCGTCATTGGATCCTGCTTGGAGCTTGAGGACAGGTCTAGCCACTGAAAGGCTCGATTGATATTCGCAAACGCAAAAGTACCGCCTGGGTCTCGTTCTACCAGCTTCTTGACCAGGCCCTCGTGCGGGATGACCCGAGACACAAACGAAGAGTTGCTTTTAATGATGTTGTTCTTTGGTTTCCGCCGCTTGAGGCCATCTCCCCTGCTGATGACTGGCGATAGTGCCGCGTTTCCCTCACCAAACGCCCGGACAGTACTTGATTTATTGCTCCCGTTTATTGAAATCGCGGGATTGCTTATGTCACTTGTCGTCTCAATGGATATCCTTGGCTCCTTCTCTGGCTCTTTATTTTCTTTGCTCTCCTTTGCCTCTTTGCCTTCCTTGATGTTGTTCAGCCCTAGTGACTTCCACCGCAACAGGCTACTTGTGGCAGTAGGAGCTTTATACAGGTCATGATTGATTTGTTTGGGATTCAGCGATACAAGCGATAATTTCACCCCACTGGTCGGAGGAACGACGCTCGTCGCCAAGGGATTCGGATTGATTACCGGGGCCTCGGAGGGATGAGGAGGAGGCGTTGCGAGTTGCAGGTCGTCTCGTAAGATATATGTGCCTAGTTTTGGGGATAAGCGTCTTTGAGGCGCCTCCTGAGACTTGCGCACCCACCTTCGCCAGCCTGAAAAGTGTACTCTGGTCCTTCGCGATGGGTTAAGGTGTTGGCTGTCTCGAGTGTGGCGGTGATCAGCCCGTTGTTTGTGGGGTATCGAGGGGGAGGCGGTATTGCACTATACCAGAGACATCAGTGAGATTTCATGGATGGGGAGGCGGCTAAACATACAACATCGTTCTATCTCACAAGGGGTCTACCTCGGTGCGCAGCTGGGCTGATCGCTATCGATTTGACTGCGCCGCGGAAGTAGAGGACGTCTCAGCCAAGGCTGAGCTTGGACGCCTGAGATTGGAAGGTCAGGTCTCAAATGCGAAGGCTGAATGTCGAAGTGAGGCGAAGCCTGAGACCATACATGGAAGAGCGGGTGTGAGCGATGGTTGTCTCGTGTCGGCAGAAGTGTCGAGAGCTGCCACTCCGAAAGCGGTATCTTTAGTGGTTCACAACTTGAACGGTGGGTCGAGCTGCCACGAGTGGTTCAGGCCAAGTGCGGGGGTGGCATCTGGGTCCGGTGTCCAGACAGATGCATCTGAGGATTTCCAGCCTCGTTAATGTAACACAGAGTGACCCATTATCCCCGACACGTAGAATGAGGCAAATTGGCGATGGCTCTGACGCGTCTGATACTGTCACAATAGCCAGGCGCGTACTTGCGGCAGCATCGTTCACCATACTCCAAGACAGCGCAAGCAACGGTATGCATGTCTGGACGCATTCCCCCCCCCCCCCCCCCGCCGGCTTGATGGTAGTGTCTGTCCTCAATTGGCAGTATCTGTCATACCATTGCAGCGAAAGACTCGCGGATGGCCGTGGTGTGTATGCTGATGCGCTACCTGTGCAAGGCCTCCTGGCAGAATCAAGAAGAAAGATGACGCCGGGCCGAATGAAGATCGAAAAAGACAAACATCACCACCCGTTATCTTACAACGTTCTCAAATATCGTCCGGCCACTTCATCGCCGCCAGTTCGTCCCTCAACACACTAGCAAGCTCCTGGCCGACGACTTCAAGATCCGTTCGTATTTGCCTCTGATGATCGTCTTCGCCTTCCTCCTCATAGTGGTGACCGTTGCGCTCCTCCTCCTGCTCCTCCTGCTCTTCTTCTTCCCGCCGACGATCATCTCCAATACTGCTGCCATTTCTCCCGTTTACGACACGTTGCTGTGCAGTGTCTCCCTCTTCTTCAGGATGCCCATTAGGCATTGAATTCGAAATTCTCTGCTTGGGTTCCGGCCCCGTCACAGCCAGCAATACATGGTCCCCAATCGGTGTGATAACAGAAATGGCTCCGGTATTCTGCGCTTCGAAGACAAGACTGTCCTCGGACGCAACAGTATATGCGGCCGTCATGGTCGTGGA
The DNA here is from genome assembly GCF_000585585.1 of Capronia coronata CBS 617.96. NCBI lineage: Eukaryota > Fungi > Ascomycota > Eurotiomycetes > Chaetothyriales > Herpotrichiellaceae > Capronia > Capronia coronata. The sequence goes on along the minus strand of NW_006912895.1, from coordinate 2,737,589 downwards.
CTGGGTGCGCATAGCCTTGATTGACGGCGTCGCACCTCTGTACGCGTAGGCGAGGATCGATCCGTTCGTTGCAGACACCATGAGCGACGAGACATTCTCGTTCCAGGACAGCGCCTCTCGTAAAAGCGCAGACAGTCGGTCCGAGTCGAGGAGGCACACTTGACCCATTCCTTTTCCAATGGAGGTTGGGGCTGTGATGAAAGGTACGGTGTGCAAGCTTGCGCGCCTTCGTATGAGTATCGAGTCCAAATGTGAAAAGACTTTGAGTCCTCTCGCCGTGGGTATAGCTTGTAGGACTTCATCAGAGACTCACATCTAACTGCGCGGGATGGACCTCGCAGCGAGATACTGGTCACGTGCATGTTCAATATTCCGCGGCGGGAATTGTCAATGCTTGGCATCGTCATGATTCAGCACCTGCCCCTGGTACTAACATCAGGCTGCATTATGGACATGATAAAGTACACCTACATGTATCTACAGGTACCTTACCTACCTAGTACCTTGTAGGCTGAACTGCCAATGTTATGGAGAACGATTAGGACGGAATTAATGCTGATCAAGAAAGAGCCCGGGAGTTTTCGGGGGTAAGCAACACCAAGTTTGCAGAGAAGGGCAACAAACAGCGTTGTATATGCTCACAATGGAGTGCCTTGTCATCCCATCATAACAATACCATCGGTTCAAACCCACTCAAAGAATGCACCTGTACTGCCTCCTAGAGGAAAAAATCAACTCGCTGTCAATGCAAAACTAAATCCCAGAATCGCCATGCCCAAGAAAGCGAACGCAATACAAGTCCCCTTGTTATGAGTCAATTGTAGACTCTCCGAGAACAATGATAGTGCCACACTAGCCATGACTCCCGAAGTCACTGCAAACATTCCACCGTATATGCCTTCGGTAGGTGCGCCAAAACTGCTCTTCTTGGCTAGCTTGAACCACAAGGCTGCAACTCCGGCTCCTAAAGGCTGCGATATTCCTCCAAAGAAGGCCGACCACGCGATCGCTTTAAAGCGAGAGTCCAACGCCAGGTAGAGTGGTAAAGACATTGCAAAGCCTTCCGTGATGTTGTGGATGAAGAGCGCCATGAACACGGAGAATCCAAGCTGCGGATTGGCATGGTTGGTCGCATATGTGATGAAGCCCTCAGGAGCCTTGTGCAGCGCAATAGCCAAGGACGTCTGAAGCCCTATCGACATGAACGCGTTGGTGGGAACATGATGATGATGTTCCCGTCCGATTGAGTGGGAAACTCCCGACACCTGACGCAAGCTGTCGCTGCTTAGTTCCGAATGTTCGTGGTCTTGATGGTGAATGTGATGTGTATGGTGAATGGCAGATCGCGGGCGCCCCGCAGGCGGCCTGACACTTTTCGAGCCGCTGTGAGTATGGGAATGAATCAGTCCGGATTCATCTTCGGTAGGCATCTCTTCAACGCCTTCTAAAGAAGGCGCCGCAGGGCGCCCATCATTGCTAAAACTTTGCCACGTCTGATGTCTGGCCAAAGCGCCGTGGCCTGGCAGCACTGAAACTCGTCGATGGACCACCTTGAAGCAATCCTGCCCACAAGGATCTGTGAAGCCCATGCAAGGGCCTTCTTCGTCACAGTTTTCCTTTTGTCCAACAACATATTTGGAGAACGTCCTCGTTAATGTGTTAGGTATCATGGAGGGTTTTCGACTACTGGGCGCGGTGTGGAATGACTGTTTGCGACCGGCTTCATTATCCCCGTTGCCTCCATGATTATGCTTCAGATGGCTGAGACTGGCCGTGCGTGTAAGCAGCGGTGTATCTTCATCTTCCTCCGTAGCTGGTGCGGCGCCTGATCTTGGAATGGGAAGTCCATTGGTGTGTTCTTCATCGTGTAACTGCTCTGCCATCTCCTCACGTTGCTTCTTTAAGTTCTCCTCATCATCGTGATTATGGTCACAGTCCACAACGTGCGACGGTAATAGTCGATGAATGACGCGCGACAAAAATTGGATACCCACGACTCCCGCTAAAAACAGGCCGATGAGAAGGAACGAGGCAGTCCGAGGTGGGTATCCTGCGTCCTCGAGGTAGGTCTTCGACTGCGGCAGCATCGAGAACAAAGAGGAGAACAACTGGCATGATATCAGCTCACTAGCCTGTCCAGAAAGAAGGGAGTCGTTCCCTACCATTACACCAAAGCTCAGACTTAGCGATGCTGAAAGGAAGCCATCACTTTCCGCGATCGAAAAATCATGCCAACGTGGAAACAGGCGGACCACTATGTCGACGCAGATGATCGTAGCACCAAGCACGCAGGCTGCAGGTGTTAGCAATCGCTGTATCAAAAGCGCAGAAGCAAGCCAGGGTCCTTACCGATCCCACTGATGCATGTCATGATCCATCCCCGAGTATCATTGTCAATGGCCATCTTGATGGTCTCGCCTCGGAGGCGAGGTACGGCGGAATATGTATGAGGTAGGTAAAGTCTTGCACAACTGGTGTAGCAAAATATACACTTTACTTGTGTAGAATGGAAGATGCGTCTTAAGTTCTACAACTCTGATGCATCGTGGTTCTGGACACGACGAGGTGGATCGGCTGAAATATTGTCACTTTGAAAGGAGTTGGGGTCGCAGGCACGGAAAGTGCAGACGGCGGGAAGAGGAAGCGACTGCAGCATATGATGCGTATGACGCTGCTTCTGCGACTAGGAGGACCTGTTAGAAAAGTGGCTCATGAGTAGCCGATAACGGGGGATCTGGGCACGCCCCGAACAATTGGAATGGAAATGCAGTCCCTTGGATAGGTACCTTATGAGGTACTTACAGAGTCCTTGCGCCCCTAAGCCTTGTCGCTTAGTCAACCACTCGGGGCAACTAGTAGTAGTATGGAGGCTAACCATTTACGCGTTCCCTTGCACAAATGCACAGGGTTTGAGCCTCGCCGGTAACTGGACTTTTGTGCCGCGCTCCAATTTTCCCGAGACACGAATTGTTCATCCCTCAATATAATTGCTAGATAACGTAGAACGACGGATTATGGGCCCAAGAGCCTTGTGTCGAAAATCACTCACATGCCCAACACGTCCCTTGCCATCGTCGCAGCGGCGTCTGCAGCCGCAGGGGCATCGGTGACAGCTCTTTTATTGTCCAGATCTCGACAACGCGAACCTTTCCCTGCCCCTACGCCCACATCGACACTAAAGGAACCGCCCTCGTTACCTGCTGCTCCCGTTCCGGTCCCGGTTCCTGTACCGGTCGCTGTATCAGCTACTCCTGCTCCTACCACTACACTCCTCCCGCCTGTCGACCCGTCTGGAATTCTGCGGTATGGGTTCCCTGGACCTATTGCGGACACTTTGTCCACGCCGTCTTTCCTTGCCGCTTTCAACCGAGCGACTCGAAATCCTCACTGGGTAGCGGAACACTTCACGGCCCAGTCACTGCTCTTGAACAATGCCTCTCGGCGAAATAGCGTCTTTCACGAAGACTTGACGGTACCTCCGATGTTCCGAGCCAAACTGGCGGATTACGCACGAAGCGGATATGATCGTGGACACCAAATGCCGGCGGCAGATGCAAAATGGTCACAAGAGGCGATGGATTCTACCTTTGTCTTGAGCAACATGTGTCCTCAGGTTGGGGAAGGCTTCAACCGAGATTACTGGGCACATTTCGAGGACTTTTGTCGAGAGTTGGTCAAGAAGTATCCCAGCGTCAGGGTGGTAACCGGACCTCTGTATCTGCCCAAAAGGGACGACAAAGATGGTAAATGGCGGGTGTCTTACGAGGTCATCGGAAATCCGCCAAACGTGGCGGTGCCGACCCATTTCTTCAAAATCATCTTCGCCGAGGAGGCCGCCGAAAGCCCTATCGGCAAGGTCGCACTGGGTGCTTTCGTCTTACCGAACGCAGAGATCCCCAATCAAAAGAGCCTGGGCGACTTTGAAGTCCCGATCGAAGCTGTGGAGCGGGCGAGTGGACTGCTGTTCGGCGAAAAGCTACCGGCGGAAAGGAGAAAACAGCTTTGCAGGGAGGTCAAGTGTGAAATCGTCGTGAGAGAATTCGACAGAAGTCGTCAGCAGTCTGGCAGGGTTGGTCAAAACTCGAAGGTTGCTCCGCAGATTGCGCCTGCCGGAGTGAAGTGGTGATGGCCAACTTGAACGCTGAGACACTACAGAGCAACTTTCACTGCATTCAAGCTGATTCGTGGAAACCCGGGCTGCGACGAAGAGGTTTAGCTGATCTAGGCAGGGTGGCCCTTAACTACCTACCTAGGCATTCGATTCAGTGGTTTCGTTTCCCATACTGAGCGTTCAGCGGCATCAAGTGGCAGCATCCCTGGTCTTCTCGGTGTCTTATGTATCTGCTGTACTAGAATTCTTTCGTCTCAATCGCCAACTTCGCCGTACGAGGCACAAACGTGGGCACGGCAGATGCCAGCAGACATATCATGAGTGGGCAAAATATAGTCCATTTGGGTAGGTAGGACAAGGACAAGGACAAAAAATCAAAGTAGGCACCTAGGTAGACAATACCAGCGTGTTTGCGTTGTTACAGGCCATGGCACGAAGCCTTAACTCAGCCAGGCTACTCCGGCAGCTGCTGCCTAATGATACGGACATAGAGGATTGGTGACACACCCACTCTTCAATCCCCGGCAGCCGGCTCATGCAAAGGCCTCTCCCACAAGAGTTAGGTGTCTGATCTCGTCCACGTTCATCGCTTCTCTCCCCATTTTTGACTTGTACAGAAAGGAAACTTCATTCTGGACCTGATCGACAAGTCAACCAGCACGCTTGTCTGTCCAGCTGCCTCATGTATACCCTTGCTTCCACTTGTCTTCCAGATACGGGCCGCCTCGCTGACCTACTTAGCAACCCGATAGGGGCGGCGGAATGGTGGTCCAGCTCCAAAGGTTGGTCGTGGGCGTCGCACTGTCTGAGTTGTGGTTTCCGTGGAGGTTCGGGTGGTGGTGTATGTAGAGCCACTGGTCATGGTCTCGGTGCTGGTCAGGGTCTCGGTGAGGGTGACGGTCTCTGTGTCGGTGGCGGTCTCGGTGCTGGTGGCGGTCTCGGTCCCACTGCTAGTGACCGTCTGAGTGCTGCCGTCCGTGATGGTCTCAGTCTCAGTGCTGGTGACTATTTGACCTGGATCGCCGATCAGGGTCTGTGTTTCAGTGGATGTAATGGTCTCGGTGGTCCCGTCAGAGACAGTCTGGATACTGGTTACCGATTCGGTCGTGGTGCTGATGTCACTGACGGTCTGGGTGGAAAGGGCGGTAGAGGTAACGGTTGAGGCAGGGACAGTGTTGGTGAAGGTTGCCGTGATGGTGCCTGTTGAACCGTCCGAGTTTGTGACAGTGGCAGTCAACGTCTGCTTCACCGTCAGCTGGGATATCGAAAGAACTCAAAAAGCAGCAGTGCATACCGTATCAGAGGTGACTTGACGGACGGTGAGGTAGTCGAGCTGACCATCTTCAGCGCGGCCCTTGATGGCTGCCGCACTGGCCCCAGCAAAAAGAAGAGCGAGACTGAAGAAATGCATCTTGGTAATAGTTGAATGGGTACAAATGAGTGATCGAGGAATGCTGGGGATGGTCTTCAAATGAGATGTGGAAGAGAGAGAGTGTGAAGAGAGGGAGAGATGGGGGCTTTCACAGTTTTATAGGGATGAGCTGTGCGGGCTCATCGAAAAGGAGGAAAGAATGAACCCTCTTACTTGCATCTTTTGGAAGTTGCGATGTCATTTTTCATTGATGGGAGGCAGGCATCACCACTCCCGAACATGTTTGTGCATATCCTCGCGACTTCGTCATATAGACATTCCCGGCAACAGCAAGCACGAGGACAAGCCGCTGGGAAGCTGCGCAACGGGATTCGTACATTCTGACAACGGCTACAATCTCAATCAATCCAACGGCAGATATTCCGTCAGATTCTGTCGGAAGAATCGACAGACACGGCGTAGGGGGACAGGCAGAAAGGAACAGCGAATGTCCGAAGTCGCAACACAGTCTGCGCCAATTCATCTTGGGATCTAGCAGCCAATCAAGCTTTAGATCAAACGCTCATCATGATAGGACGGCTGCACAAGGCTATACCCTGAACACATATCTAAGACAAGTGGTGCGACGAGGAGCCACTGATCCTGGTTGCCATACAAATGATGTTGCGACTGTCTGACTAGACCGCTCGCTGCTTCAGTAGATGCCTCGAGAGGTCCCAAGCGTGCCTCCTCCCAGTGGACGAGAGATGGCGAATTCCTATCGCACAGGTAGGAAGCGTGGGCGGTGTATTGATCTTGAATGAATAGATATTGCGTCTCGACGCCGGCTGCGGGAGACCTGAACCGCCTTCTGGTTGGCATACTCCCCCGCTGCCCACTGTTGACGTGCTGCACGCCCTGTTCCCATGTTCGAGTAGGCTCTCGTCGCGGTTGTCGTGGACAGCAGAAGTGGGCACTGGGTAAGGCAGTGATGCCATCTTTCCTAGATATGGCCTGATGACGGAAGCGAGTGTTCCCGACGTACCGTCGGAGGATACCAACCCGTCTGCGGAGCACAGCTTGGTCAAGGTGCTTCAAGTCCCGTCACGATGTGACGTACGAAGTCGATCTTTAGTCTTGCCGTACGCACCGGCCTCGGCTCTCTTGCGCTCAATTGCCTCTTTATAAGGCGGTGCCGTGGGCGGCTGTACTGGTGGGAGGCTCACATAGTCTGCTGGCAACCTGTAGGTGGCGTCAGCATCCCATGCGGACAGGTCTCCGCAAGCGAGAAACGGCGCGATCCATCTTTGCGGATCGCTCTCCTCGTCTTCAAAGTGAAGCTCAACAATGCCATCCTCTCGCACATGTCTCGTCTGCGCTTCTGAATGCACTGGTTGCTGCGAAGCCCGTTGCGGGATGTTTAGTGCGTCTCCAATCTCAGGAGTCCAGTCTTTGACGGGCCGGTATCCCTCACATACCACGAAAGCCTCGACGCTGCTTGCTCTACTAGATCGGGGTTTGGCAAGGTGAACTCTTTCGAAGACCAGTTTGAGCTGTGCAAAGATCAGATCCACATTGCGCCCGCGGAAAATCTTAGCCACAAACTTGCCGCCCGGTCGGAGCACTTTCATCGCCAATGTCAGCGCAGAGTACAGTAGCTGAGATTGTACGTAGATATCCAGATCATGAAGACCTGTCACGTCGGGAGCACCGTCACTGATGACCAAGTCAACCTTATGCGTTTGGTTGCGCTCATCAAAGTCCGGGTCGATAGCTTTCATAAGAAGCGGCACTGTAGAAGGATGGGTGATATCGGCCGCCATTTGAATGATGCCTTCCAAGGGGGCCATCGGTTGAAGGTCGATCGCGACGATTTTCACGTTAGGGCGAGGCTTGAGCTCTGCACTAGGAGGTTGTACTCCCAGGGCGCCCATACCGGAGACGTCGTCGTCCTTCGAGTTCTCGCCCACTGGTCCGCCAGCTTGCTTACGAAATCCCTCCATCTTCTCCACCCATGCTCTCCGGCCAAAGCTTTCACCTTTTATGAGGATGCGCGAAAGGACCTGACTCCAGCTGCCGGGGGCTGCGCATAGGTCAACGACTCGTGTACACTGGGATGGTTCTGCATACGAGAAGAGATCAAACTGCTCGTCGATCTGGATGAGTTTGAATGCCGACCGTGCTCGCCAATTCTGCTCCTTGGCGAGTCTGTAGTAGGCGTCTCTCTTGTCCTTGGATGATTTTCCCATCGCGATTGTTAGCTGTATAGCGAATGCTGGATGGTGGACTCCAGATTTCACGTTGGTCGACGGGTGAAAACCAGGACTCAGTATAAGGGAAGATTTGCGCTATACTCCGCCGTTCTCAGCCTTGTCGCATCCGCAGATGAGCGCCAAGATTATACGGCGGATTTATGCTACTGCACAAGCATTACATCCAATGTGGTGTCCTTTCTCAAGTTGACACGAGGGCATTCGCGTACCGCATCGGCACCAATTCAGACCATATTGACCGCGATCTTATTCTCATCAAACAAGCTCAGGCCAGACGCGCGCCCGGTACGGCTGAACGAAGGCATTGGCAATCATGGCGCCCAGTATGTCGCTTCACAGCGTGATCGCAATCTTGATCCTCTCCACCGACACATCCCCTGAGTCCTCTCGGTTGTTTGCCAAATACTACAATCCCCCTCACACATCACCTGCGCTACCTGCGTCTCCTCAACCCTACCCTACACTTAAGGAGCAGAAGGCTTTTGAGAAGGGACTGCTAGAGAAGACCGCAAAGCAGACCTCGGACGTTATCCTCTACGACAATAAGGTCGTGGTGTTTAAGATGGAAAGCGATGTTATGATATACGTGGTCGGAGGCCCTGAAGAGAACGAGATCCTTCTATACAATGTGATTTTGGCTTTGAGGGATACACTCAGCATTCTACTCAAGTACGGTTCGCCTCCTCCTAACATAGCGAGCGGGTATCTAACAATACTTATTGCAGGAATTCAACGGATAAGCGGACAATCATGGAGAACTATGACTTAGTAACGCTCGCCATTGACGAGATTGTGGACGACGGCATCGTGCTGGAGACCGACCCGGTCATGGTGGCATCGAGAGTGACCAAGGCTCCCGCGCAGGACGCACCAAACATGAAGAACATCGACCTAAGCGAACAAGGTATTCAGAATCTTTGGGAGTTTGGAAAGAAGCAGGGGATGGAGTTTGTCCGGAGGAACTTATGACCATTGTGGCCGTGGGAAGTGCAGGCATGTATGAAAGTCGTTATTGGGCAATGATTGGGCTGGCGCTAGGCGCAGGCTATGGCGTTATCATGGGTGCGATATTGTCCTGAAGTTCATGAAACAGAAGCAATCTGTCGTGACTGGCAATGTGCCAGCTATGAGCCGAAGTCACAAGGAGGCAAGCCTTGCAAGCGTGGAGTATCTGATTAATGGAGATCCTGGACCAAAAATCAATGTGTCTGATGAATGACAAGCCGACGTCATTTAGGGCGGCTTTCAAAAAGTGCCTGCGACTGTATTTCCATGTCTCTCTCCTCACCACTAGTTATGTCCAGGTACTCGAAAAGTGCGACTTATTAGTTTGTATTTGTGCCCTTTTCTTTTGCTTTGAGAACTTTCGCACCTCATTCCATTACCGGATAAGTCCTCATTATGAAGCAGCGTTTCTCTTCTCTCGACGTAAAGGTCGGTTAATCCAAGCCCTGTCCCCGCCTGGTGATTTCGTCGCGACTGACTACAATCTTATTGTTCAGGTTATTGCGGCTGAACTAGCAACATCACTTACGACTCTACGTGTCTCCAATATCTACGACCTTTCTAGTAGAATCTTCCTCTTCAAGTTCGCCAAACCTGGCCGCCGAGAACAGCTGATCGTTGACTCTGGATTCCGATGTCACCTTACGTCTTTCTCCAGAACAGCGGCGACTGCGCCATCAGCTTTTGTCAGTCGGCTGCGGAAGTACCTCAAGAGCAGGCGGGTCACAAATGTGGCACAAATAGGCACAGATCGCGTCATCGAAATAACCTTCAGTGACGGTCAGTATCGGCTATACTTGGAGTTCTTCGCCGCCGGAAACATAATAGTCACAGACGCACAGTTGAACGTCCTTGCTTTACTACGACAGGTCAGTGAAGGTGATCAAGATGTCGACGTGAAATTGGGTGGGAGATACACCTTAGAAGTAAAACAGAACTTTCATGGCATTCCTCCCATCACATCGGACAGAGTCAAGGAGATTCTTGAGCATGCTGTGCAGAGAACGAAAGCGGCAAACGAAATTGGAGGTAAAAAGGCCAAAAGAGCGAAAGGAGGAGACGATCTGAGAAAGGCTCTGAGCGCTGGTTTCCCAGAATTTCCCGCTCATCTGTTGGAACATGTCTTCAAGGAAGCCGGCGTGGATGCGGGCACAAAGGCAGAAGATGTCATTAACAACCAGCAATCTATGCAATTAGTTATGAAGGCTTTGGATCGCGCTCACGAGATCTTTACGACCTTGGGTACTGGACGGTCTAAGGGTTACATTATCGCGAAGACAAAGACGTCTGCAGAGAGCCCAGCTTCAGAGATACAATCCCCCGATCGAGCCAATCTCCTCTATGACGATTTTCACCCATTCAAGCCTTGCCAGTTTGAAGACAAACCTGGTATACAAATTCTGGAGTTTGAGGGTTTCAATCGCACAGTTGACGAGTTCTATTCCTCCATAGAGTCGCAAAAGCTGGAGTCCCGGCTCACAGAACGAGAGCTGGCTGCGAAGAAGAAGTTGGAGTCAGCAAAAGAAGAACAGGAGAAGAGAATTGGTGCACTTAAGCAAGTGCAAGAACTCCATGTCCGAAAGGCTCAAGCCATTGAGGCAAACACTCATCGCGTCGTAGAGGCATGTGCCGCCGTCAACGGATTGATTGGGCAAGGCATGGACTGGGTTGATATCGGAAAGTTGATCGAGAACGAGCAGAAACGCGGCAACGTTGTGGCACAAACTATCAAGCTACCGTTGAAACTGGACGAAAACACAGTGACTCTCCTGCTTGACGAGCCTGGATTCGACGAGGAAGATGAAAAGAGCGAGGCAGACGAGACGGACGAGGAAGAAGACTCGGACGAAGACTCGGACGAAGAGTCCCGCAAGCCCCCGGGCAAACCAGCTGCAGATAAACGACTGGCGATCGATATTGACCTCGCTCTTTCACCGTGGGCAAATGCCAGACAGTACTACGAACAGAAGAAGACCGCAGCAGTCAAGGAATCGAAGACAAAGGAAGCATCCGCTATGGCGCTCCGATCGGCAGAGAAGAAGATTGAAGGCGACCTTAAAAAGGGTCTTAAGCAGGAGAAGGCTGCCCTCAGACCCGCGAGAAAGGCATTCTGGTTCGAGAAGTTTCTCTACTTCATCTCCAGTGATGGGTATCTGGTCATTGGTGGGAAGGATGCACAACAGAACGAATTGCTGTACAGACGGTACCTGAAGAAGGGCGATGTCTATGTGCATGCTGACCTTCAGGGCGCATCTAGTGTTATCGTAAAAAACAATCCACGGACTCCTGATGCCCCCATACCACCATCAACACTATCCCAGGCAGGTGCTCTTACTGTTTGTACAAGCAGTGCATGGGATTCGAAAGCCGTGATGGGCGCATGGTGGGTGAACGCAGAGCAAGTGAGCAAGACCGCACCGACCGGAGAATATCTCACCACAGGTGGCTTCATCATTAGAGGTCACAAAAACCTCTTACCTCCAAGTCAGCTGCTGTTGGGCTTCGGCGTTTTGTGGTTGATCAGTGAAGAGAGCAGAGCCAATCATGGAAAGCATCGGTTGGAAAGATCTGAGAGCATGCTGCCCGGTGAAGCAGAGGCTCTGGCGAACGATGCAAGAGGTATATCGATAGACGAGCAAGACCTAGCACAAGAGCAGAGCAAGCCAGTACCCGATGTGGAAGATGCCGCAAACTTTGTGGAGGAGGAAGAGGAAAATAACGAGGTTGACAGTGGATCAGATGGGGCCTTCGGCATTCCAAATGAAGAGACAGAAGTGGGTAGCGACAGTGAGGACGGTCGAAACGGTTCAGCTGTGGACTCTGAAGTTGATGACAAGCCCTCGAACCCACTACAGCATAATGGGTTAAGCCTCCAGCACGATGCAGAAATTGGGGATAAGGACAAGCCTGACGCCGATGTCGAGGCCGAGTCGGACGGCAAGTCAGAAGCTGGAAGTGAGAAAGGAGACCTCAACAACGGGACACCTGATGGCGATATGTCAACACGTCCATCCACCCCAGCAGCTTCGCATGTGCAGTCGCAGTCGCAGTCCAAACCGTCCCAGCTGGCACGCGGTAAGAGAACAAAAGCTAAGAGAGCACAGAAGAAGTATGCAGATCAAGATGAAGAGGATCGCGCCCTTGCAATGCAATTACTGGGCTCGAACCGCGGTCAAGAACGAAAACAGGCCGTAGAAGCCGACAAGGCAGCACGCGAAGCCAAAGCCCAAGCCGACCGGGAACGACGCAAAGCGCAACACGCTAAAGCTGCAGAAAAGGAACGTCAGCGACGCGAGAGACTCGAGAAGGCAGCGCAGAGTGGCAGCGGCGCTGCTGTTCCGGAACTCGATGAAGATGATGAGCTGAGTCGTGAGCAATTGGAAGAAGAACGTCGCGAGCTGCTCAACATTGACCGACTAGTGCCTATGCCCGAACCTGGAGATGAGCTGATTGCAGCGATCCCTGTGTGCGCGCCCTGGACAGCTCTGTCACGCCAGAAATACAAGGTCAAGCTACAACCTGGCAATATGAAGAAAGGCAAAGCTCTCAAAGAGATCCTAGGCTTTTGGACTTCATTGGGGGCTAAAGGCTCCAAAGTGGTGGATGAGTCAAATCGCGATAAAGAGCGTGTCTGGAGACGTGAGGTCGATTTGCTGAAAGAGTGGCGTGTCGAAGAAATTGTCGGCTCCATTCCGGTCAAGGGGTGTCGCATTGTTCAAGGTGGTGGAATGGCTGGTGCACTAGGGGGTGGAGGAGGTGGTGCGGCCGGCAAGGGAAAGGCTAGTGGTGGTGGGAAAGGAGGGAAGGGCAAAGGGGGCAGTGGGAAGAAAGGCAGATGAAAATCGCCAGCAAGAGAGAAGAGAGAATAGCAGCGACGATGGAAAAGGACCTCGCAAGGCTATGCATAGCATGGCCTCTTCCAATGGCAGAGAGATTGTGTGTGTGTAGTACCTTGAGTCGATACACACTTTCTCATAGGCGATATACCATCTGCCTAAGTGTGACCGTCTCAAGTTAGGTCCGTTTGATGTCAAGTGAAGAGGTCAAGAGAGACGATACAACCACACCGGCTGCAAAGAATAGGATGTGACGGATCTATGATTAAACTTTCTATTTGCTCCTTCTGGGACACTGTTCTACTGTCCCATGCAATAGGTCGTCGTCGATCTTGCGCGGTCGCCGCGGAGACAACATGTACCGCTTGTACCACTTCTAAAATGACCAGCAGCTGAACGACTCCTTCCATTCGAAATTCTAGTCGTCTCTCGGGCGAAGAAGCCACCAAAATAGAAGCCGGCCCTATCAAACCATCACGATCGAGGTTCTTTCTTTCGTTGTGCGAGCCGGACTGTGTTCCTAAGCTGGCGGCGTTTCCTCCTCCGCTGTTCATGTTTCGTTGACGGGAACTTGTCGTCCACATCCTCAGAAGTCGACTCTCTCAGCCGCAGCTTTTTCGATCCGGTCAGTGACCGCGTCTTCAATATCCTGGGTGATTGATTCTGCGAGGTAGTCTTGATGTCCCTGATGTTGCTTGTTCGCATGTGGATCTGCGCTGCCATTTGCTGCAGCATCTGGTATCACACGCTCATGCGTGGTCCTCTCTGTTTCTCCGGTTCCAATCGCGTCCCTTCCACGTCTGACAGTCTCAGCAAAGATGAAATCACAGTCAAGGTCATCGAAGAGTCGTAATACGCCAAATAGGGAATGCGCCAGGTCTGTGATCGTCGGGCCGATCTGGACGTTATACAGCGTAGTTTGGACCTCGACTCGAGCTTGACGACCATCTTCAAATGTAATACTTTGGTCCTCGTCCAAGGATGAGAAAGCGGGTGGAAATGTATATGTCGCCACCGAAGTTATCGGGGCGTAAATGGATTCGGAGGCCACTGACGACGTGAGTGATATTGGCGACCTGGAGGAAACAGGCAAGCCAGCGAATGCGGACCAGTGGCATGAGATGATGCCGACATTCAATCTGACCCGTCCATTTCCTTTCCCGTTCACTGCGGCTGTGTCTTTTCCTTGGCTGCTCAAGAACGTGCGGACCAGGTCGTTGAATTTCGCCTCGACTTTGCCCGCAGCGACAGCGGCTTCGGTGAACAGAACAAGCCTACCTCGCGGCGCATAGTGTCTGTATTTCATCCCAGGGGCGCGCGGGGCAGCATCCACATCGTCCACAACATACTTGTCCTGGTTGCTGTCTTTGCTCCTGTTTTGCGAGTCACTGGTCTTATGCCGTTTGTACCCGATAGCAGTGTACGCAAATCGATTCCCAGCCTCGCGACCATGCGCAATCAATTCCGACTGCGACACCCCACCGGGCCGTAAGATCAGCGGCGGATCATGCAGCCCATCAACCACACTACTTTCGACGCCGACATCGCAAGGTCCTGCGTCGAGGATGAAGTTGATTCTGCCCTTCAAATCATCAAAGACATGCTGCGCGGTCGTGGGCGACGGTTTCCCCGACGAATTTGCCGAAGGACCAGCAATAGGCCGATCCGTCGCAGCGATGAAAAACCGCGCATACTTGGACGACGGGATGCGAAACCCGATCGTCCGTTGGCCGGGATGGACGTTCGCGGCGAATCGCGAGGTCTTGGGTACAGGCAGCAAGACGGTCAACGGGCCAGGCCAGAATCTTTCGGCCAACGCTCGATAGATCTCCGGTAGAGGTTCGCCTGTGAGTCGCTCCAAGTGTGCGATGGATGCGGCATGCACGATCAGAGGGTTATCGCTGGGTCGGCCTTTGGCTGCGAAGATGCCGGAGATGGCAGCTTCGTTGGTCGCGTCGGCCCCGAGCCCGTACACCGTCTCCGTGGGAAATGCTACTGGTGGAGCGATCCCGTGCCGGATCGACTCGATAGCGTCCCGTAGAAGAGAGGCGTTCGGATTTGTGGCGGCATCTTGGATGTAGTGGAGGTAGATCTGGCGGTATTCCTCGTCCGATGCTGTCTCGGGGAGGTGGAGATCTTTCAAGCCGACAATCCTCGTGTCGCAGTTCGTGTAGGGCATGGACGCCAGGTGCCGCCGGTTTTGCTGTATGGTGTCCATTGTGAATGTCAAAGTTGATGTTGATCCTGGCTTGGCTGAGATTGCTGGGTGTGTCGGATGCGTCGAGCGTCGTCTGTATACTCTTGGATGGGAATGAAATATCAAATTTGGTGAGCGGAGAAGACGAGGCAACTGCAATCGCATAGGAAATAGAATTCAACCTGGACGCCAGGAAGACGAGAGCCTCCGAGAAGATGTGACACAAAGGCTGAAGATGAACGATGCAATCACAAGGCTCAGCATATTGAACCTCTTACTGGCACGTCGTTGAGACTTGGGGGGCGTCGAAGACAGCACAGAAGTTAAATCATCATCTTACAGAATTGTATCCGTTGACTTTCTCTCGAGGAAATATAGTAGGACTGACGGATCTGGCGACGGGAGTGATGCTCTTTTCCCGACCGACTTCTTGCTGCAATGGTTGCGAGCCTCAGGAATTTTTTCGCATCCGGATTCACTATTCAAGACTAGCGCAGCCTCGTCATCCCTGTACAGCCTTGTCCTACCTTAGGTACCTTCTATGTGCCCACCTCTAGCGATACCTGTAGCATCCAAACTAATGTACCTTATTAGACGTCAGGGGTCATTTTGACTAGTCTTCCCACACCATTGCTACATGAATTACTCTGACAAGATCGGTGGCTGGGTGTCCATAAGACCATATTAGTTGGAGTTTGTTGATAAAATAAAAACATTCGGCGAGATTCTGGCAGTCAGTCTTATCTGATATGGTTTGTTATATGCTCATGGATTGGGTCTAAGGAGTCCACACCGTATCTCTGGCGTCCGTATGCCTAGTGCTAGTGTATGTCGACATCGGAGACACGATAAGCCAAGGGGCCCCGCTGCAACTGATAAGGTCTTCCCGACCTAGTCGGAAGTACCCCGTCGTAGACATTCCCGTTGTAGGCGCATGGAGCATGGGTTGAAACAATCTGATCGAACATTCGTCCCATTGCTCAAACCACTCGGCACGCGGTGGACGATATTTCGGGTAACTGGGTGATGGTGGGTGCGTCTCATGCCAGTCTGCGCACAAAGACTGGCTGCATGACATGTGAGTCTGGAGCCCAGTACCTTGTCCTGTTGGAATCTTGCCGGCAAAGCGAGAGACACAGCTAACTTGGTATCTTGCCAGGCCGTGCTCGACGGAAAAAGTGCAACGAGCAGAGGCCACGGTGTGAGAAATGCGTCAAGTCAAACCGTGCATGTTTATGGCCTGACGAGGATGATCTTTTCGACCGACGCCATCGTCGTGTGTCCAAGTCGCCTCGATTGTCACCTAAGTCGCCGGAGCTCACAAAGACCGGTAGAAAGCCATCAGTGACAGCGCAATCAGCAACGAATAGGCGTGGACAGTCTCTCCTCGTATGTCGTGAGATCTGCTTCAAGACCGATCTCTTCAACTCGGCCATGTTCAAGTCGGATCTTGAGGTTGATTGTATGCGGCATTTCTTCGATGGATTCCTACCGTTGCTCATTTTGTCAAATGCTCACCCTGGTTTCTATTCTGCATACGTTCCAGAGGTGGTCGACATGTTGCTACAGTTTGACGGATTGAAAGATGTAGCATTGGCCTGTGGAGCATCACATCTGCATCTTGCCACCGGAAGTCCACAGATGAACGAATCTGGACTCGTGTATTATTCCCGAGCTGTTTCCAAGGTAAATCAAGCATTGAACAAGATTGACTGGAGCCGAGACGATTACAATGTCGCGGTTCTGCTGGCCATAACGTTTCTATACATTCACGGGGTAAGTGGCCCGCAAGCAGATCGGTACCGGCGGTTATTGTCTGCTCGGATTTCGCTGACAATATCTGAAACACAGGCGTTCGCACTCCACACCAACGGCGACATTCCGAAGCATGTGATGGGTGCTGTGCAACTCATTAATCTCCAATACGCTCAATCACGGAAACCGCCCTTGGCCCGACCAATACACCGGATCATTTGGGAGAGCATACTTTATCAGATGTTTCGCCAGACGGTCCGGCGGCCTTTCTCGGTCGGCTTCCAGCCAGATTTCGACTTTGTGGCAAGAGCCGAAGGCGTTCTGCAGTCTCTCACATTTCCGGATGCCTCACCTGCTGACAATAGTCCTGTTATTGGAATTCCTTTGGATCTTCAGAAACTCATCATCGAGGTGGTACAGCTTTGCAAGAGTCCATTCGTGCCGAGGCCGGAGGTCTTGCGAGATCTTGAAATCCGAATGAAGCATTGGGAGGGCACCATCCTGGAAGATGGACACTGCATCAAACAAGAGCGCCATACCAGCCTCATGTCCACGCCGTCAGACAGAGCAGGTGTCTTTTATCAACATTCGACGAGTCTTCATATTCTTGCAGCCTCTCTGCTTTTAGACTGGGTCTCGAGGTGTCACGAGGTTCCGTGTGGAGCGGAGCCACATCTTCCGACCCCTTGCAACTCGTGGCAAGTCCGGAAAGCGTTGCACATTATGCGCTGCCCGCAAGCAAATGAAGACTGGTTACGATGCTATCTCGGGTCATGGCCGTCGTTGATCTTTGGATATGCAGTCGATAAGCCTGAGGAGGTCGCCCTAATCAGAAGTGACTTGCAACAACGATTTCAGAAGCTGTACTCGTCGGAAGAGCTGCTGTTTCTGGCCGAGTTAGAATCAGTTTGGCATGCAAGAGGGATTGGCCACTGAAATAGGTACAAACGTGTCCAAGGTTGGGGCGGGGCTCGCTATGCTTATATCTGATGCTGAAGCGAGCGCAGGAGTTCATGTTATAGCGCGGGATAAGTATTATGCAGAACTTCTTGATTCCAAGCCTTTGTATTCAAGTACTTTTCGGATGGCCCCCCGAGCGAGCGTGGATTTGCCGTCGCTTTTGCGTGTTAGGCTGCTTGGGTAGTAATATGATCAGTCCACCATGCGGGCGCAACGGCGATAAAGTAGGCGTGAAGTTTGCTGCTTGACGAAGGAATCTTCCAGCGCACGAAGAACTTGAACCACACTCCCAGTTGATCTGCTCAGCACTTTACGCGTGGACGCGTTGTGGGAGCCCTCGCGTGACGTCATACCAGTATTACAACTCTACCTTTTGCCGCTGCTTCAACTGTGCCTATTTCTGTTCTTCCTAAGGTATGCCTGCTCGTACGTAGGTAAGTACCTACTAGGTACCTAATTAGTCATCCACACCAGCTTCGTCTCATCACAGTCAGCAGGCAGCAGCAGCAGCAGCGGTCAGCAATTAAGTCTCAGCTCGCCATGTCGATTTGACAGGCGTTTAAGATTATGATGAATAAGCGAAAAAGCGTGGAGAAAGCGACTTCTTGGTGATTTCTCCATTCGTCCACACTGGCATGGGCCGTTTAGTTATTGCTACGCCTTCCTTCACATGGTCAGAATTGCCCGCCGCTTTGAACAAACTGTTAACAGAGCGAGGAGTGAGACGGGACCCGTGCTGCTTACGGACGGTCCGACCTCGTATAGGAGCATACTTATGCACGGTGGAGGGTGAAGCGGCCACTCCAAGCCCCGCCGACCTGGGCGGTTTGTCCATGGCCTTTCGTGATGATGGGCAATGCCTGTTGTCCGCTCGAGACAAGTCAGAGATACGGCCGCAGAAGGTAAGAAGGTGTGCATGGCCATATAAGTACTAACAGCCAGCCTGGTACTTCGCTCCGGCCACTAGCACACATACTCTTTCATATTCCAGCCCTTCTACACGTGGAGCCCTCAACAGCCTAACCCAGTTGCTTGCGGAAATATGGCCTTCTTTCAATCTCCTCCGTGGCATGACGGAGAGAAGTCCATCCATAAACGTACCCATGTACGCTACGACGAGGACAACCCGACCTCACCTTTCTTGACTCCCCGGGCAGCGCAACAAATTCAGCGCTACCAACTTATGGCTCTTGGGACATTGGACGACAACGACCGGCCTTGGTGCACAGTCTGGGGTTCTGGCAAACCTCCCCTGGCACAATCCATTGGGCAGAGCATTATGGGCATTCGAACCAACGTAGACGCCAGTTTTGACCCCGTGGTTGAAGCCATATGGAAGGGGAAAGGTAATGGGGAAGTCTTCCGACCCGAAGGTGATGGGAAAATGATGGCCGGAGTGAGCATTCAACTAGAAGAGCGAGGCCGAGTCAAGTTGGCCGGAAAGATTATCGCTGGGGCCCTCAACACTGGCGCGCAGTCTTCTGAGCAGACAAGGAACGAAGGCAATATTCCGTCAGGAATATCAGGCGAGGTCCAGTTGGTGATTAAGATTGACCAGAGTCTAGCAAACTGTCCGAAATACCTCAACCGGAAGAAAATCACTTCTGCGGCTCCGAAACCAGTGCTTCTCTCCTCTTCGCCCCATCTCACACAGAAAGCCATTGACCTCGTTCACCAAGCGGATTTGTTTTTCATCACCTCTGCACATGAGCACGAGGACATGGATACCAACCATCGGGGTGGCCCACAAGGCTTCATTCGCGTACATCAACCGGAGGATCCCAACAAAGGAAGTACGATCGTCTGGCCCGAGTACAGTGGGAACAATCTGTACCAGACATTGGGAAACCTGGAGACCACGCCTCGGGCGGGACTCGCCATTCCAGACTTCGCAACGGGCGATGTACTATATGTGACAGGAGACACAGAAACGCTGGTTGGCGCGGAAGCCAGCAACGTGATTGCCAAGACGAAGCTCGCCGTGCGGCTGAAGGTCACAGGGGCAAGGCTTGTCCAAGAAGGCCTGCCTTTCCGCGGGACATTGATGGGTGACGCCTCGCAAGGTCGCTCACCGTATAATCCGCGCGTGCGGTTTCTAGCGAGCGAGCAGGCCGATGGCATGGCCACATCCGCCGCTGGAACAGCTCCAATCACCGCACAGATGGTGCTTAAGTCAAAGATCACGCCCACCATCACGCGGTACCGGTTTGCACTGACGGATCCTACGACGTTTGGGCCGTGGAAGCCTGGACAATACGTGGCTATGGATTTCGCCGACGAGTTGGACATGGGCTATTCACACATGCGAGACGACGACCCGACAAGCCTAAACGACGACTTCATCCGGTCGTTCACCGTCTCGTCGGCCCCCAACTCTCTAGGCGTGCATGGCGAGGAATTCGAAACCACAATCCGCACGGTCGGCAGTGTCACCCTTTGGCTCGAATGGCAGCGTCCAGGGATGTGCGAGGTGGAAGTGCTCGGGTTCGGCGGCGAGTTCGCCTTCGCACAAGACAACAGTGGTAAAAAGACTGGCTTTGTGGCCGCCGGCATTGGAATCACGCCGTTGCTTGGACAGATGGGTCCTGGTGTTCTGGACCTGACGCGCCTCAAGGTCTGGTGGAGCGTTGGGATCCGAGATGTGGGATTGCCGCTGGATATACTCACACAGTATCCGGACCTGAGGCCTGCGTTGACCATCTACCTGACCGGAGACGAGGCGTGGTTGGCAAGTGATAGGGAACAACAGGTGAAATTGCAAAAGCTCATCGACACGGATGTGGCCATCAAGCGGAGGAGGCTCGAACAAACAGATCTGACAGGCGCACAGGATGAGGTGGACAATTGGTATCTCTGCACGGCGCCAGCGCTGCGGAAGATCGTGCAGGACTGGCTGCCCGGCAAGGCTCTCGTGTATGAGAATTTCGATTATTGATTGATGAGAGATGTCAAGCATTACGATGAAGAGTACTGCTGAAGGTTTTGATGATGTGAAAGAATTGACGAAATTTGGCGACATGGACATCTCATGTCTTCATCTAGCCAAGGGGATTTGATTGTTCGTCTTCGATGCCATGGGCAGCCCATTCTCCCTGCCAGAGCTATAATCTCTATATCTACGATCTTGACCAGGCATCGCTGGATTCCCTGAGATTCTTTGACCTCGTGGAGCAAGACTCATTCCTGAGAACTCGCTACATATCAGTGGCCATGCTCATTCTCGGACTCAATCTCCTACCTTGCCAACCGCTTAGCAAATGTCTCACTCAATCACTCATACATATTTTCCCGGTCGGTCCTTGCCACTACCCCAGACGTACTGTAACTCCATGGGGCTCCCATTGTATGAAGAGAGCATATCCTCAATGAGATGATTCAACACAACTCAACATCTTCCCCTCTCCCTCCTGTTCCAAAGACAAACTGGCACAGTGTACCTGTGATAACATCAAACCAATCAATAGAATTCACTCTTCGCCACAAAGAACGCAACAACCTCATACGGATGCGCGCTCTTCAACGCCCTCACTGTCCTCTCCACCTTCCCCTTCCCTCCACTGATCACCATCTCGACCCGGTCTTCCTGGACATATTCGACCTGTCCGCCTGCCGTGCCGATATGCGGATTCGCTGCGGCGGTGGGTTGGAATTGGCCGGTCCCAGAAGAGACGAAGCAGGTGTTTATGTATTTTGGTTGCGATTGATCAACGACAGTCAGACTCACTGCTTCGGAAGTAGACCCGGACTTGTCGTCGGCGTCATCGCTGACATCGGGGTTTGGATTCGGCCAGGTCCCTGCTCCCACGGAGAAGAGGGCATCTATGCATTGCTTGGTGTGGGTTTGAGGGACGTAGAATGTGAGCTGGTAGAGTTGAGTATTACTGGTATTACTGGTATTGTTGTTGTTGTTGTTCATCATGGTGATGTCGTTCGTGTTGTTCATGGTGATGTCGTTAGTCGAGTCGGTGGATCTTTTCGTGGGAGTGCTGACTGTAAGTCTCGTCGATATAGTTGATGTGCCTTTTTTCGAATGTTTTGTGGTGCAAGTTGTTGGTTGAAAGGCACGGCAACTGTTCCTGTTCTGGTGCTGCTAACTTTGGTGATATCCCAGCTTATGCTGTTTCTTAAGTCGTACCCCTTTTTTGAGCCACTGACCGTACATGTGCTACACAACCCTCGGAATAAATGCGGTAAATTCATGGACATGGTACAGTAAGATCCCGCAATCGGTCGGTGATGCCTAGGTAGTAGTCAATCCTACAACGAAGTACTGTGTGCATTCCTAGATCCCCAAGCCTCCTGGTACGCAAAGAGGATTCCGGCCTCAAAATTGAACGGGAACATTTGGAGAACATTTGAATCGATTTTGTGGTATCTAGTCACCGCCTTCCACGGACTTGAAAGACAAGAACGCCTCGCCTTGCACCCTCGACCATTTTACCCAGTCGAGGAGTCTAAATGCAAGTTCTTCAAACTCATTAAAAAAAAAGGAATCATGCCAACCGACAAACCCTGAGACGGAAATCACAACTCGTCGTGACCGGGCTCATCATCATCGCCATAATCTGGCATACCGCTAGCACCACCACCGTACAACTTGCTGGAGATGGGGTATGCCACGTTCGACAGCTTTTCGTACTGTTCATCAAAATCATCCTTTTCCGCCGTGTCGGCATTCTCGTTGAGCCAGTCTTGGGTCTCCTTGACAGCTTCCAGAAGAGTTTCCTTGTCCTCCTCGTCAATCTTGCCGCCGAGGCCTTCTTCATCGTTGGCCTGGTTCTTGAGTGAG
This sequence comes from Capronia coronata CBS 617.96, assembly GCF_000585585.1. NCBI lineage: Eukaryota > Fungi > Ascomycota > Eurotiomycetes > Chaetothyriales > Herpotrichiellaceae > Capronia > Capronia coronata. The sequence continues at coordinate 2,715,312 of NW_006912895.1, read as the reverse complement.
ACGGCGTAGTTCTCAAGCTTGTTGCGAGCCTCGATCTTTTCCCGGACCTGTTTGTCTTCTTCGGCAAACTGCTCGGCTTCGGCGACCATTCTTTCGATTTCCTCGGGTGACAGTCTGCCTTTGTCGTTGGTAATGGTGATGGCCTCGGATTTGCCGGTACCTTTGTCGGCAGCCGAAACCTTAAGAATACCGTTGGCGTCCAGCTCGAATGACACCTCGATTTGTGGGACACCACGAGGCGCAGGAGGAATGCCGGTGAGTTCGAATTTGCCAAGTAGGTTGTTGTCCTTGGTTAGAGATCGTTCGCCTTCGTAGACTTGAATCAAAACAACTGGCTGGTTGTCGGCCGCGGTCGAGAAGATTTGAGATTTCTTGGTGGGAACGACGGTATTGCGAGGGATGAGCTTGGTCATGACACCTCCAGTGGTCTCGATTCCAAGAGTGAGGGGGTTGACATCCATAAGGACGAGGTCTTCAGTGCCAGCCTCGCCGGAAAGAACACCACCCTGTACAGCCGCACCGTAGGCCACGGCTTCGTCAGGGTTGATGCCCTTGGAAGCCTTTTTGCCACCAAAGTATTCCTCGATCATGGCTTGAACCTTGGGAATACGAGTTGAACCACCGATAAGAACAATGTCATCAATGTCCGACTTCTTCACCTTGGCATCTTTGATGACCTGTTCAACTGGCTTCAGAGTCTTCTTGAACAGATCCATGTTCAACTCCTCGAATTTGGCTCGAGTCAAGGTCTCGGAAAAGTCGTTGCCGTTGTGGAAGGCCTCAATCTCGATGCGAGTTGACATTTGCGAAGACAAGGTTCGCTTGGCTCGTTCAACTTCTCGCTTCAGCTTGCCCATGGTCTTGAGGTCTTTCCGGATATCCACGTCGTGCTTCTTGTTGTACAGCTTGACGAAGTGGTCAATGACTCGCTGATCGAAATCTTCACCACCAAGGTGGGTGTCACCCGCCGTAGCCAAAACCTCGAAAACACCGTCTTCAATCGAGAGGAGAGAGACATCGAATGTACCACCACCGAGATCGTAGACAATGATTTGGCTCTCCTTGCCCTTCTTGTCAAGGCCGTACGCAATGGCTGCGGCGGTTGGCTCGTTGACAACGCGGAGAACAGTCAAACCGGCGATTGTTCCAGCGTCTTTCGTCGCCTGTCGCTGGTTATCGTTGAAGTAGGCCGGGACCGTGACAACCGCGTGGGTGACTTTCTTGCCCAGGTACGCTTCTGCGACTTCCTTCATCTTGCCCAACACCATTGCGGAGATTTCTTCGGGAGTGAAGACCTTGGGTTGACCGGCAACCTCGACACTGACCATAGGTTTGTCATCTTTGTTGATAACCTTGAAGGGGAAGTGTTTGATGTCTCGTTGGACGTCTTTGTCTGAGAATTTTCGACCGATCAATCGCCTGAAGAGTGACAGTTAGTGTGCTGTTGCGGGTGCCGCCAACGATGGAAGGAAGACAATACTTACTTGATATCAAAAACAGTGCGTGTCGGATTCGCAGCATATTGGTTCTTTGCCGCGTCACCTACTAACCGTTCTTCATCGGTGAATGCGACATACGAAGGAGTAATTCGGTTTCCTTGGTCGTTGACGATGATGTCTACCTTTCCGTTCTGCATCACACCGACGCAGGAATAGGTGGTACCCAGATCGATACCGATCACGGTGCCATAGTTGGAGTCTGATTCATTTAAAGGTGCTTGATCTTTGGCGTTGACAGAGCCGATCAATGCGAGAGGACAAACGAAAATGAGGAGAAGATAGAAAAGGGTGGTCCACTGCAAAGCAGAGGAGGATCTGGACGCCCGGCGCGCCATGTTGAAGTTCGTCGTGAGGAAGGGAGAGAAGTAAAGAATGGTAAATGCAGGTGGTCAGGACGGAGAGAGTGATGGTGATGGGAAATATTTATGGCGCGAGTTATCGATACGCTGTCCTTTTTGAGTCGCCGCCGCAGTTTACACTTCATTCATTGATTACCCGCAGTCTCAGGGACAGTTACAGAATAATGGCCACCTATAGCACTGCTACTATGGGCACCTAAGAAGCCTTTACTAAGGGACAAACCATGACTTTCTACAGGGCGGCCCCCGTGGACTCCGCAGTTTCCGCTTGGCGGCTTAAGCTAGAAACAAAAACTGTCCTTTCAGCCTTTTGGTTGCCCCTTTGTCCCTTCTTCAAGCCCCTGAATGCCAGCCTGGCCTCTTTGCCCCGTCTTGGAGTTGCTAGAGCCTTCCATCCCATCAAACTCGTGATTTTTCTGCGTTGCCTCGTTTCTGTCTGATCCAGAGGGCAAATTATATGATCATGCGCTTCTCAGTCTGCTTAGGATTTGCGTTAAGTCTTGAGATTGTCATTGTCGCCATCTACCATTCTTGACACGACGCGTTCTCGCAGTCTCTAGAGTCGTCACGTGACCACCATGTTCCTTTCCAAGCGTCTCACTGGTGATCTGCCCTTATTCTAGGCCTTCCGCTAGCAGTATGCTCTTCAAGAAGAACAAGATACTGCCCTGCTGCTATGTGGTCATGCTCCCGCAAAAGGACAATGCTCCGTCTCTTATTGTCGCTGAGCAAGGGCATGCCAGGGGATGAGACTTGGTGGAAGGTAAGGTGTACCCTACTAGTACTGTGTAAATAACTTCAGGCAAAAATACCTCCGGACGTCATCATGATCGTGTCGTGATCCGGATCTGCATCTCCGCAATCTAGAGCAGTTCAAGGTCAATCCATCAATTCACCGAAACTCAACAGCCTTAACAATTCTTGGTATATCAACCATCAAGTTGCTCCTCGTTGATTCTGTCGGGGTGGTGCTATGCTCAACCCCTTTACCCTACCCTGTCAAACTCCTCGAACAGTCCGTCTTTTCCGTCACTCTCCATCCTCCTTTATCCCTGCCTTCAAATCATACCATAGCACACCCTTCAGGATGGGCTCAGTCGACACATCTCTCCATCCGCACACAAGCGGCCGTGCCGCGGAGTACGCTAAAGCCCACTCGTCCACCAACCCACTGATTCTATATGGCGGCTGGTTCTGCCCCTTCGTGCAGCGCACCTGGATCACTTTGCACGAAAAGAACATTCCCCACCAATATGTCGAGATCAATCCGTACCAAAAAGATCCGGAGTTCCTGAAACTCAATCCACGTGGTCTGGTACCGACGCTCGCCGTGCCTGTTGGCAGGGCCAACAAGCAGCAGAAGCCGCTATACGAGAGCGCGGTCATCTGCGAGTATCTGGACGAAGTGTACAACGACCCAGCCAAACACGGCCCGCCGCTGTTACCGGCGGACGCATACGAGCGAGCCCGATGTCGAATCTGGATCGACCATATTAGCGGCCGCATAGTGCCTGCGTTCTATCGGTTCCTGCAACATTCCGATTCTAAACCGTACAGTCTGGACGAGGCGCGGGCCGAGTTGTTGCATCACATCAAGACCTTCATTCAGGAAGCGGATCCAGACGGGCCATTCTTTCTCGGCGAGCAGTTCAGTATGGTTGATATCATGCTAGCCCCCTGGCTGTGCAGGTTGTTCCTCTTCGACGTGTATAAAGGCGGTCTGGGCATTCCGGGCGAAGGAAAAGGTGGAGAGGATGAACAGGTCTGGCAGCGCTGGAGGAAATGGGCCAAGGCCACGGAAGCCAGGCAGAGCGTGTTGGACACCCTCAGTGAGCGCAGGCAGTATATCGACGCCTACAGGCGATACGCCGAGGATACCACGCAGAGTGAAGTGGCCCGGGCGACGAGGGCCGGGAGACGCTTGCCATAGAACGTAACTACATATCCTCAAGGAGGATTCACAGCGCAGATCGCTTCATTGCGCCAAAAGGGATTTTGAGCATATCCGTGGCTTGTAATGGCCCCCCTATGCGTGTAAATGCTCGACTCCGGCATATCCTCGCTAGCAGTTCGTATGCTCATGCTTATCAGATCATTCGACGGAGGTTGCAGTTTGACCTTCAGGTCCCATCAAGAAACAGACGTACTTGATTCCTTCCCTTCTCTGCCAGAGATGTATCTCCCTCCGAGCATCCCGGCGCCAGTCTCATTTCTATCTCTTCGCTTCTCCCTTCAGATCACTTCCCAAAGAATATCCCTTGACTTTCTCCCACTCAACCTTTTGTCTAGTAACCGGTAATTGTCTCCGCAGCTGCTTGAAGCTCGTCTCGTTCATACCCACAAACGCCCGATTGACTTCCTCCTGGTATTGATTCTCAATGGCGGCAATCTTGCGCACAATGGCCGCGCCGTCAGCCCCGCTACCCACAGAGACCGAGTCTATCTTCTTGCTCGTCGTTAGCGCAACGTTTCCGTCCTCGTAGTAATGCACATCAATTTTGATTTCACCGCCCAATGTCCCCGTTGACGGGTCGTACAAGAAGACGCTCCGCCAACGCCCGCTGAGGAAGTTCTTGGGCGACGCTTTCGTGGTCGACAGCAGCACAGCGACCTGGTTGTCGTCGTCGGGGGTCGCGCAGACTGTATATGCTGACGCCGTAGTGGGAGGGTAGTGATCAGCGAAGTGGGCCGCCAGGGATTTCAGTATCGATTGGATCAATGTGCTATGTTGGGTTTCGTGCGTGTATGATTGCGCGGCACTGGCTTTGCTCGAGGTGTGGTCGAATTCGAAGGAGGTGGATGTCTGAGTGTCGTAGTATCGACTTGAAGCGGAAGAAAGTTTGTTGTGTTTCGATATTAATACCTACGGGTCCAAAGATTGGTGCTGTCAGCGCCGTATGATGTGCATGCCATGGGATGCTCTCGTCTGTGCAGCCAAGGCAGACAGATCTTGATGTCTCAAATAGCCGGACCGGGAGTGTAACATACATAATCACTCGAGCCTGGCAGTTTCACTGTAACCATCTGCTCCTCATTGTATCGTTCGAAAGCGGGATTCAGTTTCGCAATCAACGCTGGATCATCGTCGGACGTGAGCGTCTTGATGTCTTTGACCACTTCCTGCAACTCCCCCGGCGGTGCACCTTGAATGAATGAGGACGCGATGTCCACTGCCGAAGTCATCGTTACGGTCGGTCGGACGCCCGTCAAGATGTAGAGAGAGATTCCAGAGAGGCTCTGTATCCGGCGTCGGGTGCAGGCAGGTGTTGGTTGTTGTTCGTGGTTGGCGGATCGCACGCAGGTCCGCACGTCGGTTCAAGGTTGGGGATGGAGGGAACGCGCAGTACTACTACTGTACTATGTCCCCATGTCACGCCGCTTTAGTGGATTTTGTCTGCCTCCATCTATGGGCTGTGCCAGTAGTGGATGAAGAAATGGAACAAGAAACAGCGACATCGAGCAGGACAGGCTGAACCCGGTAAGAGCCTACCTAGCGAGCTAGATACCATGGCACTGCCAAAGAAGGCAAAACCACCCTCTTGGTCTACAACACGATCAATGAAATACGATTAGTTGGAATTGCCAAAGGATTGCATTTTTGTGCCAATATCAGCAGAAGGCAAGGTAGGATGCCTCGGGCGTCTGAAACATCGAGATTCACAGGCTTATGGAGCCAAATGGAACCAACCGACCCAACCCAAACCAACCAATGCCGCAGAGCTGGTGCTCATCCCATTCGCCATCGAACCCGTAGACGCCTCGCTAGTTTGCAAATTCAAGTGGACTAAAAAGCCGGGATTGTAAAGCTGGCAACTCTTCAATCAATGGTCATGCTCATCAAGCCTTCGTTGGTCTCAGTCATGCCTTGTAGGCCAACCTTCTTGGCGCCGTTCATGCTTCCTCCACTGTTGCTGCGGTCACCTTGAGCTTGGCCATTCGCTTTTGGAGGGAGTTTGGGCCAAGCTTTGTCGCCATTGAGGAGGGGACTCTGTGATAGAAGGGGACTGCTCTGCACGCTCATGCCAGGAGAGACTGCTCGGCGTTTGGTGTATGCCTCATCAAAGTCTTCTTCGCGTCGCCGCTTGTTGTTGACTCGTCTCGCGACATCCCCGGCGGTAGGCGGGTTGGAAGCTAATGGAGTGCTGGATCGGGACCGTCGGTTAAAGTTTCGGAGGGCAAGGTTGTCTGCAAGAGCAGAGCTTGGAGTGTCCATGGCGTCGTCGCTAGCGGCCGAAATACTGTCGCGCGGTAGCAGACCAGGGGGAGGTGTTCGGTAGCGTCCATCGAAGCTGTTCCAGAAGGCGGACCCGGCAGAATTTCTCTCGGCTTGTCGACTGAAACTCTCCAGTGGAAGGGTACTTGCGGTGTCGACAGCCATGTCCTCGATGGAATCCTCTACTAGCTCGCCTGCAAATGCAGTGGTGGCTTGAAGGATGGGTGATGGCGCGGGGGGGGCGGTCGGATCATTCTCCTGCACTTGACGAATGACTTCTGCCTCACGTCGAGCTTCACTTTCGATGGGCGCAGACTCCTCGAGGAGCTGGGCTCGGATGCGGGCGAAACCTTTGGTTTTGGGAAGCAGGTTGGCACGACGAGTCACCGCTCTTCGGATCACGCCTCTAGGGCCTTCGCTGCCTGGGCCGTCCATGTCGGAGACAGTGTGCCCGGTGCCCGGTTTGTTGGTACTGCTATCTTCGCTGTCGGAGAGATGAAGGTCGTTTGTGCCCAGGCTTAGACTTTCACGTCTCGACTGGACTTGTTGTTTTGTTAGTCCCGTCCCAAAGTAGCCGCTACCTGCGTTTTCCACACTCTTCAAGACGCCAGGTGACAATGGCCCAGGTGAAGGCTTGGAGCTTTTCATGCTAACGCTGCTGGAACTGTGTTGACTCTTGCCCTTGCGCGTTCGTGCTCTCCGAAAGCTCATCAGGTTCGGCTGGAAACTCATCAAACTTGCTTGTGCGGGAGAGGGTTGGGCGCTCATCCATTCCAGACCTGGGCTGTTCATGAGACCTGGCACCATTCCTCCATTCATCCTGGATGCTGCAGGCGTATTGAGGATGGCGTCCTCCATCTCCCGATCAATTGCCATGTCCTCTGAAGAAGAATCAGAATCAGAATCAGAATCCGATCCAAGCATGTTGACACTGCTGACAGAACTGGACAAGTTTGTCTTTTCGTTCGACAAAGAAGTCCATAAAGGATTTGACTGATTGCTTGGTGAGTCAAGCACGTTGTTGTTCGCAAAGCTTCTCCTGGGTGGGATTTGGATACCTCGTCCAGCAATTGGCGAAGCGTCTGGAGAGGCTTCTGCCAGTGTTGAATGGTGGAGGTTTGTACACGCTCTTGTGTAGTCAAGACCTCTTGATCTTCTCGGAAGCATAGACGACGGCGAACCATAAATCTGGGAGCTGTCTAGCTTAGGCGAGAGCGGGATTCGAGGGATGTTCGCCACAGCTGCCCCCTCCAAAGAGTCCTTCGCAGGTACATGGAGGGATAGGCCTCTGATGTGAAAAGGGGGGGGTCGAGTAGGGGTGGACGAGCCTGAGATGGTCGAATCATCCTTGGAAACCCTGCGGAAAGGTTCTCGAATGGCTGGAGATGGGGAGAGGAAGGGCTTTGGAGCGTCGGAGAGGGATCGAGGTTTTGGCGAGCTTCTAGCTGCCTTGGATCTGGGAGTACGTTCGCCTTCGCTCTGCTCGATCTGTTGGGTCAGAGTCGACTTGCTCGAGGGCGAGTCTGGCCTGCCGACCCGAGGCGGGTGCATGATAGATGTCGACATGTCAGGCTATTGTCGCTATATGACATGCATGACTGTCATGACGGCGCGAGAGATGATAGCCTCACATGGTGGGATGAAACCATCCTCGATGGAAAGCACAGAGAGGGATTGCAGTAGATCGTGTCGTATCGCGAGATGGGCGGCTGCGGGGAATGGGAGAGTTGAGGTTCGACTGAGATACGAATGGCGCGAATTCCACTTTGTCGGCCATTCGTTCATCGTTGAGGAAATTAGGTAATCAACTAATACTGCGGTCCACAGTCCAGTGAATGGCACTTTCAACGGCGCAACTGCGGACAACTTCTCCGATGCTTGACCTCATCGCCCTGGTCAAGAAACTGGATGAGACCTTATTGACCTGATACATCTTTGTTTTACCTGCCTTTCATCTCCCTGGCACTGTCTTTCCTTCTTACAGTGCTTGAGAGCAGCACTGAGGTCTTGTCGACCGAACGAAATCAACCTGGTCAATCAGAGGACTCAACCCCCGCTTTCTGGTCCTCATCGATGTGGTGGCTGCAGCAGACTCCATCGACTCACGATTCAGCTCCAAACGCCGACTAGGGCATAGCAGCTGGTCTGAACACTGCACAAAGATCATTCTTTAGCATTGCGCCCATCATCTCTCTAATTCTGTCCACATGTCCAACCGCCGTGTCAAGTCGTTAGCTGCTGATGAGGATGATTACGACGATTACGACAACTATGACGACGACTATGAAGACGGCGGCAACGAGGAACTCTCCCCGGAAGACAAGGAACAGATGCGTCAGGGCACCACCAAAGTCCGTGAAGCTGTAGGGTCAGCCTTTCCAGCTACAGACAAGGAGATCCATGACGCTCTCTGGCACTATTACTACGATGTGGGCAAGACTGTTGCCTACCTGAAGAGTACCGTTTTCCAATATCCGAAGTCCTTTTCATCTACTCATCTAGTCAGATAAACAAAAGCCTTCGACTGCACCCACAAAAGCCAAGAAGGATGAACCAAAGAGTAAGCTTTCCACTTCATTTTGTTCCACAGCACTGCCTGGTATATCCCGATCAGATCGTGGTGGTCAAGATGGCTTGCAAGCGACAATTCCTCAAAAGGATGCTGATGGGCGTCAAGAGTGCATCAGCTCTACCATCTACTCAACCGAGTTTTCGGCTGCGGAATTCTTTAAAGACTGCCCTTGGCTGCGTATTCCAGAACATCGCAAAGCCGAAATTCTCATCGAACCCGTCTATCCCCGCCTAGGTTTACTTGGTGGTGCTTCAGCAGGTGGCAAAATGTCCAAACTAGCTGCTCTGGCCGCCAAACGGAGGCAAAAGGAAAGCGAGCGTTCTGAGTCAACTGCCACAGGCAGTTCCGAATCACAGGATGATTATACGACCCGCCTTAACAAACTTCGGCTCCAGGAAATCAATCGAGCAAAGTCGAACACCAGCAGAGATGCGGACACGCCGATGAGGGAAGGCGACAAAGCTGTATCTGATTCTGGAGTCTCCGCAGACATCCTTCGACAAGACCTACCGGATCCGTTAAGCCACGGACAAACAACATCCACTCCTGACCTATCGGTTTCGGTGGAACCGTGCATCAGGGGCCGACCGTCACCTTTTGCCAGCATCATGACCAGCCACGATGCTGACCTCTTCCTCCCAACGTCTCCCGATCTGCTTGCTGTTGGAGAAAATGCTAAATCATTCGACTTTGCAGAACCAAGCCCAGACGATGTCGTGATGAAGGCGCAAAATGCAAAAGGTCGGCATTAGATATGACTCATCAGAAAGATGGGCTAACGATGGTCGTCGTACAGTCGCAGCACCGGCCAAAACGAAGCCTAAGGAATCAGCGAGAACGAAAACCACTTCGCTCGCTCATGGCGTTCAGCAACTATCTGTTCAGGAGACCCCCAAGGTCAAGAGCAAAAACATTGATGTGCTTGCAGAATACAAGAAGGTAAAACGGAAGAAGGCAGCAAATTTTGTCGTCATCGGTAGATCCCCGGTCATTCCAATCGGAAGGTGTCTTTGCTAATTGGACGAAGGCCATGTTGATGCGGGAAAGAGCACTCTGATGGGGAGACTCTTATTCGATCTGAAAGCGGTCGATCAACGCACAATGGACAAGTATCGAAAGGAGGCAGAACGTATCGGCAAAGGCTCGTTTGCCTTTGCATGGGTCCTAGATCAAGGTACAGAAGAGCGGGAGCGTGGGGTGACCATCGACATTGCCACAAACAAATTCGAGACCGACAGAACAAGCTTCACCATCCTTGACGCTCCTGGCCACAAAGACTTTGTGCCCAATATGATTGCTGGTGCCAGTCAGGCAGACTTTGCAGTTCTAGTGATCGATGCGTCCATGGGCAACTTCGAGTCTGGTCTGAAAGGTCAGACCAAGGAACACGCCCTGCTGGTACGATCCATTGGTGTCCAGCGAATCATAGTCGCTGTCAACAAGATGGATGCAGTGGATTGGTCTGAAGAGCGATTCGCAGAAATTCGTCAACAAATGTCAGCATTCTTGACCAGCGCAGGCTTTCAGTCGAAGAACGTTACGTTTGTTCCCTGTTCAGGTCTGGAGGGCGGGAACATCCTCGCAAAGTGCTCAGATCCAAAGGCGTCCTGGTACACCGGGCCAACGCTGGTTGAAGAGCTGGACCAGTCAGAACCATCGACCTACGCACTCGACAAGCCACTGAGAATGACCATCAACGACGTTTTCAGAGGCAGCGTGCTGAATCCTCTGTCAGTATCGGGACGGATTGAGGCAGGTAACGTCCAGGTCGGTGAGCAGGTCGTCGTCATGCCTAGTGGTGAAAAGGCACAGATTCGAAGCTTGGAGGTCGATGATGAACCACAAGACTGGGCAGTGGCAGGACAAAATGTGGTCTTGAACTTGACGGACATCGACCCTATCCACTTGAAAACGGGAGACGTTCTGTGCAGTGCCGTTTCACCGATTCAGAACGTCAGCGAATTCAGGGCAAAGGTTCTTGCTTTTGAGCACTTGACGCCCATGAACATCGACGTGCATAAAGGCCGACTCCACGTTCCTGGTCGCATCAGTCAGCTCGTTGGGGTCCTGGACAAATCCACAGGCATGGTCGTCAAGAAGAGGCCGAAGATCGTGCAGCCAGGAAACGTCGTTCGCGTCGTCGTCCAGCTGGATCAGCCTGTGCCATTGGAGCCCCCGTCTCGTGTCGTCCTAAGAGCAAATGGAGAAACTGTCGCGGCTGGCCTGTTAGAGAAGAACGAAATGAGACCATGAGAAAGTCATACTGAGACTCCAAATCGAGCAAAATTCGATAGTGTTGATGTGATCAGTAAAATACAAAGCCGTTCCATGATTCCAATGAGTACTACTAGTACGTACGTACCTCCCTGAGCAATGTTCCACTAGCCTCAATCTGCCCGGCGAATCTCGAAATCGGCCTCGTCCGATACCATCTTTAGACACACCATCTAGTTAAGCTATCAGGAAGAGACTGAAGACGTCTATAGTCACTTCGGTGGCCCATACGATAAGCAGCGCAACTAGAGATGCACATCAAAGAGTTCATCCCAAACATTGCAAGTGCAGATTGACACCCAAAAAATATATGTGACTCCATTCCAGGAAATGGCTTGCTCGGCATTAACGGCATTCATTCAAGCCTCACCGTTCACCAATGGCTACAAAACACTACAAGGTGCCAAAAGAAAAGGGTTGACACAAGGTATACAACAACCCGCTTTCGTACTTTCACCTTGCCTGCGCCCGCTGATAGAACACAATGTAAGCTTCGCCATTTTGCAGTCGATCCCGATGTCCCAGCTTGTTAGGATCCAGATCGACATGCCGCTCGTCGTCGAACTTCCTCCAGCAGCCCCGACCTTGATCCTTGACAATGCTGATATAGTGTCCTCCGTCACCACTGTTTCCCAAATGTCTCAGCACACCATACGCATCGTAAGTGTATGGTGCTGTGGTCGCCATATCGACAGGTCCATCCTGATCGGGAGCGGGCGGGGGGCGAGGGATGACAAAGTCGTCCATGGCCAGACCGTACAAGGGAAATTCGATTGGAGTATGGATCTTTTTGGCCTTTTCGTGCTTCGACGCGGCAAACCGTTTGAAGTGGATGACAAGGAATTGGGGAAGACGTGTTAAAATGATCTGTTTGGTCGCCTCGCGCTCACACTTGCAGTAAGGACATCTCCACAACTCCGACAGTTTCTCTTCTCGACAGTAGGAATTCAGACAGTCGTAAATGTGTCCGGTGCCGGACCTTGGGATCTCGATGGAGATGCTGTAGAATGCTTCGTATGTTGTAGACGTCCGTTTGCACGTCAGACAGCGCAACCGGGAGGCATGCTGACCTGCAAACAGCGATGACAAAAAACTATGGTCACGATGTTCGTAGCGTTTCCACTCGATGGAACTGGCACGGGCGATCTCCATCCTCTCCCTTTGCATTTCCTCGGCCGTGGTCAGGGGCCGAAGTGGATTTCTCTCCCAGTTGACATTCAAGTCTTCATGCAGACAGTCAACTAGAAAGTCAAAGAATTCTTTTGCGTCCTGCTGCCGGTCAATAGCCCATTCCCGGTTCATGCGCCCACAAAAGTTTCTGAAAGTGGATGGCTTGATGACTTCATTGTCTCCTTGCCAGACTGCTTGGATTAAGTTGGCATATAGCTTGGGCATGATGCCGTTGCTGCCTTTCCAATTCCTCTGTACATAGCCCTCGTATACCCGTTCGTTGAAAAAGGTGGACAAGGGAATGGTCGCTGACAAACATTGCAGAGTCGAATTCATGTAACATGTGACTCCGAAATTGGTGAGACCAGTTTTCGGTAGCCTCCTATTCCGCATAGACGTGACCGAAGAGTACAAGGGAGGGCGAGTAGCGGAGGTGACCCTTGCCAGTGCCGGTTGAGGTGCATTGATGTCCGCATGGCCCGAATAACTAGGTCTTGGGATTGCGGGAGGGGGTCTAGCAGGCACTGCCGGTAATGCGGGAGGAGCATGAGCAGCCTGCGGTAAGTAAGCGGCCGGATGCGAAGGTAGAGGCCTCCGAGCGGGCATGACCATGGATTCTTGCTGTTTGATAGAGGGAAAGCGGCGCAGGAAAGTTTCATAGTCCGGGATGAAGGGTGCTTGCGGCAACTGCTCTCCTTCCCCCCCGGGATACTCTTCATCGCTGACCGTTTCTGACCTTTCAGTTGGAGTCACCGCCTCTTGCAATGCTTGTTGTCTCCATGCCTCTTGCTCGCTCTCATCCAAGAATTTGTGGTCGCGAAGCCGCCTGTTGCGGACTTCGTACCGTGAATTGGCGGACACTAGGCGCTGGCGTGCGACAGGTCTGCCTGGTAGAACCGCGGTTCGTTGACGAGTACTTCCAAGTGTGGCGGCTGTTCTCGATCGGGCAAGGGACTGTGCCCCCATGTAATTGACCCAAGCATCAATGCCACCTGCTAGTAATGCCGGAGGGCGACCGTCCTTTAGTGGTTTGGTGTCGTTAAACTCGTACAGAGTGTCGTAGAGAGCCCTGAGCGCTGGAGCCTTTGTCATACTCGGAGGGCCTTTCAGGTAAGAGTGGTCATTGGTATCCTGGTCATAGTACACAACAAGATCGAACTCATTTCGGCGGGAGAAATGAGCTTGCTCATTGTCAGGGGCAAGGACAAGTCGATCTTCAAGCTCTTCAGCCGAAACACCTTCTTTCAAGGAAATGGGTTCAATACAGATGACTGAACTAGACATGATGTGTCCGTCATCGAACAGAACCCTCTCGCGGACATCAATCAGGAGGACGTTGTATTTCCTCATGTATTCGTGTAAAGTGGGTGCGTCGATGGAAGTTTTGTGTGGAAGATCACTGGTGCTGCTTTTAGGGACGATGGCAGAATTCACTCCATTTGGGGTGGTCGGCCGGTAGGGGGAGAGGAGCTCATCGCGGGTCCTCTGCAGATGTAGAGATGTGGAAGACGAATTTTGCGACTGGTTGTAATAAGTTTGCCTTTTGTCTGAGGGAGGGCGGCCACCTTCTGCGGACAGACGATTGCTGTTTGCATGCGATCCTCCCGCTGTGGTGGATATAGGACTGTACGTCGGACTAGGTGGTTTGGGCAGAGCAATCGATGTCGCAAGGGGCACCTTGGGTGGTAGATCAGGGCCATTATTGATGGAGCCAGGCATGTCTCTCGGCCCATTCAGGCGCTGACTGGAATATCCATTGACGTCTGGATACGCCTGCGGAGTATACGACTGAGGCCGTGGTCCACGGTTCCCGCTGGCCTGGTAATCACTTGCTTTAGGCATCGCCAACAGAGAGGGCTCCTCGGAAGACGTCCCGAGACCTCTAAGGCGGGCAAACCTCTGGCTGAGATCATTAGATGTGTCGGTTAATGGTCGCCCATGGAGGCTTTCCGGCTTTGGCTTGTTGGAAGGACGGGCGCGCTCTATCCGAAGAGGCGAGGGCAGTTGATACGATGGCTGAGAGGGCGCCTGTTGCAGGGTTGAGGGATCCGTGCCTCTCGAAGAGGGCGGGCGTTCGGCGCCAGCATTCAGAGTGTGCGGTGGCACTCCAAACCCACTTGAGTACACCGGTTTCCTTGACACCGTTCGAGGGTTTGTACCGTATCGGGCATTGTTTTCTTCAATCATTGCTTTGACTTGAGTCATCTGACTCTCCATCTCGTTCAGCTTTCTCCGCGCCGCCTTGTACTTCATCGCCCAAGAATGATTATTATCCCAGAAACCATACTCCTTATGATGTGGGATATAGTTGACGGCTATTTCGTAGGCGAGTACATAGTTCTTGTAAGCCAAATCGGGCCGCCGAAGGAAATCTACAGCGTTCCTGGCAGTTGCAATGCATGTCTCAACCTCGTTCAGGTATTGTATAAGTGATCCATCAGCCTTGACCGAGGTTGTGGCATCTTGAATGATGTCCTTGATATGAGGATAGACTCTTTCGGAACCAGGCCCTTTTTTATGGTCTTTCGGGTCGATCCAACTCTCTCTTGAGGAGGAATGAGTGGTTGCGGAGGTAGATGTGGGAGTAGTGTTGCTGGCCGAAGGTGATGCGTAGGCCGCCATCGCGGAGTCAGAACGATGTTACCGGGGGATCATCGCGTCATCCAATCCGGTCGGAGTTGACGTCCTTTCTATTGTCTGGGCTTGGTATCTCGATGCGCGCGAAGGTCATCCTCCGGGCTAAAACATGGTCTGTTCGAAGAGAAAGTGAACGGCTGCTGACGATGGGTTTCGAGAAAGATGCGAAGTCGTGGAATGAAGGCAGGTGACACCGGGCCAGGGAGGATGTTGATGGGAAAAGTTGCCCGTTGCAGCTGGCGAGTTCACTGAGCAGTCAGTAGTAGTGGTGGTAAGAATGAGAAGAGTGTCGAGGTGGTTCCATACTGCTGATCAAGATGTCGGCGCCACAGACGACTACCTGCTCTAGGTACACAACGCTAACCAAACGGAGGAGCATGTTGCGGGCGGCGTGGGCGTGACAGCCGCTCGGAGTGCCGCCCGTCTACCTGAATAATTGCACATGGATTGCGGGGGGCAGATGTTAAGTTAGACGTACTACTACGCTGTGTTAAGTTAGGCACCTTTGGCTGCCGCCTTAATCCTCCTATCGAGGTGCTAGGCTAACAAGATGATCAGGGAGCTACCGTGGCAAGCAACGTGATGGATTATTACAACATCGCAAATACGTACTACTAGGCACTGACCGCGACTCTCCCCAGTTTCATGTTCGCAACCATACAAATACATCCCTCTCCTCAATCGAACAGCATCAGTTTAGGCGGTTTTGAGGCTTCCGCTACCTGTCACCGTTGAGCGACTCTGGCGTGGTCTTGCTGCATACCTCTCTGTTCCACAAATCCTCCCGCGGCCCTCCTCCGCCTGCCTCACATCCACTGCGCTTGCAGGACAGACAAACCATGGCTGGATGGTTCTCCTCAGGGACGTCTGCTCTTGACGAGCAGATCGAAAAGGCCACTTCGTCCAGCTTGGAGGACATTGCCACCAGCCTTGAGATCTCCGACCTGATCAGATCCAAAACAGTGCAGCCTAAAGACGCCATGCGGTCACTAAAGAGGCGGATAGGCAACAAAAACCCCAACATACAAATCTCTGCCTTGAGGCTGACGGATACCTGTGTCAAGAATGGCGGATCTCATTTTTTGACGGAGATTGCCTCCCGGGAGTTCATGGACAATCTGGTCTCTCTATTGAAAGCCTATGGCGCGGCTGCCGTCAACGAGGATGTCAAGCAACGGATCCTCGAGTTGATCCAGAGCTGGGCTAGTGCGACTCAAGGTCGTCACGAGTTATCCTACATCTATGAAGTCTACAAGAGTTTGCAGAGCGAAGGCTTCAAGTTTCCCCCAAAGATCGAGATATCCAGCACCATGTTGGACAGCAGCGCGCCGCCAGAATGGACAGATAGCGATGTATGCATGCGATGCAGAACAGCTTTTACCTTCACGAACAGGAAACATCACTGCAGGAATTGCGGAAACGTGTTCGATCAGCAGTGCTCCTCCAAGTCAATTCCTCTTCCCCACTTGGGCATCATGCAGCCGGTCCGCGTCGATGATGGATGTTATGACAAACTGACCAAAAAGTCCGGTGGTTCAGAGCGTCGCGTCTCGTTTGCTCCAAAGCCCAGCACCATGCAACCCCGCAGCGCCAGAGTGGAAGCAAGCAGTTTTGATGAGGACCTCAAAAAGGCTCTTGAGATGAGCTTGGAAGAGGCAAAGGGCATATCTAACTCGGGATATGTACCACAATCACAGCCTCCACCCGAACCGGTCAAGGCGAATGGCGCGTCCGCTGAAGAAGAGGATGATCCTGATCTCAAAGCTGCCATAGCTTTGTCATTGAAGGAGGCAGAAGAGCAGGCCAAAAAACATGCTGCGTCGATGAAAAAGTCCGCCAATGAAGGAGCAACATCAGCCCAACCATTCATCATGCCCAAGAACGACTATGAGCTATCAATGATGGAGACTGAAAATATTCATCTGTTTGCCACGCTGGTAGACCGACTGCAACATCAACCTCCAGGGACGATACTCCGTGAACCACAAATCCAAGAACTGTACGAAAGCATTGGAAAACTCCGCCCGAAGTTGGCCAGGACTCTCGGTGAGACAATGTCGAAGCATGATGCGCTACTAGACTTGCATGCCAAGTTGTCCACTGTTGTGCGATATTACGATCGGATGCTTGAGGAGAGGTTGAACAATACATATCACCAGCGGAATCCTGGTTATGGAGCGTATGGGATGGCCACGCCTGTTCTACCCCCTTCCACAGGCATGTACCCTTCGCTAGCCACCTCAGGACCACCAGCACAGATGGCGACTGGTCAGGGGGACGCAGAGAACTATTATTTCAACGATGCCGCCGTTGATCCTTACTCTCGTCCACCCCAGCAAATACCAATGCCACAGCCACAGTCACAACCACAGAGATCATACTCATATTCTAGCCAGCCCCAGGAAGCGCCAGCTTCGCCGTATCAATACGCAAGCCAGCCGCCGCCACAGCAACCTCAGTTTAACCAACCGTCGTCGCCAATGTTGCAGCACCAACCTCCTCAACAACATCCACCTCAATCATCGCAGCCTCCCTCTATGTATCCTCAGATCGCCCCTCCCGACCCTCAACAGACGCCCACACCTTATTTACAGACAGCGCAGATGGTTCCCGATGCTACCGCTCCGCAACCGTATCAACAACAACCGGCATCTCAAGCCCCACCTCAGCCTCAAACGTACCAACCCCAGCAACACTATCCACCACAGCAGCAACCACAGTTCCAACAGAAAGAGCTGCAGCAACCAGCTTCTTCGTATGGTCCTTATCCAACTTACACGCCAGATCAATTTCCCCCAGCACCACAGCATGCGCCTGCATATGAGCAACCGCAGCAGCAGCAACCCCAATCTCAACCGGTTGCCGTGGAGGAGAGCCTAATCGAGTTGTAGGGTTTTCACTGTTGCGTACTTCAGAACACACTTACCAGCGAAGGCGTCTATGGCTTGCCCAGCTTACGCAAGGTGCACGACGCGGCAAGGGAACCTGCTCAAATACTTAGCGATTTGACAGGCCACAAGCGAAGATTGGAATCAATATTGTCTTCGCGGCAGCCACTCATCTTGTATGTTCGAGGCTCAAGATCAACGGAAAGGGCGGGGGAATACGCGTATGACATAAGAAGATCCTCACGGCGACGTTAATATCTGCTTCCCTCGGCTATCTATGGCTAGTGTTCCGACCTAAGCAGCTGAACTTCCCGTTAACTTGGTGCGTTGGCATACTTGGGGTTGAGAATAAAGACATGGGTTATCTAGCGTGATCCGCTCTGGTGTAACTCGGCTCTTCCGACCTGGATCAGAAGTGCAGAGATAAGCTCAAATATCTCAATCCTCAAACACTTTCACGATAATCTTATGGTTCATATTGCCTAACAGGAGAATACTGACCACGAAAAAGGCATTGAGTAAGCTCCTGTTTTACTTCCAGGCGTGGCTTCGTCCTCAAGTGAACTCACAGGGCAAATAGATGGTAGCACACCACTAAACTCAAGCTTGCATATGACAAAGCTGCTCCCAGGCAGCTCCTACCACCACTACCTGTCGATACCTGTCGGATCGGAGGTGATGGGCGCCAAGATTCTCAGCCTTGTCGACACCTCCTGAGGCTTCAGCCTCGAGCCACGCACGGACAATCTACAGTCTCGGCCGATGTCCAGCCATTAAATCGTCTTCGTACAGAAACGCTTTCCTTGAAGATAGTATTACCATGCTCAATACTTGAGAATGTTGGCAGATTAACACTACTTGGAATCGTTCGCTGACATTGACAGTATTATACGGGAATAAGTAGGGACACCTCACCCACGCAAGTAACGTTGGGTTTATGTTCGACACGAAGCCCGAAATCGTCGGCCCATACCTAAGTATAGAGGACATGTCAAGAACGGTCGACTGAGGATTTTATTTGGATAGTGTATTGCCGGTCACTGCAATATCACGCGATATACTTACTCCCATGGGTTACGTAGCAGAGAAGATTCCGACCGCTTTAAACGGCAGATCGTCAATCCGGTTGTTCATGAGACCAAACATCTGGTGGGTTTTCTTTAAAAAGGGTCAAGACACTCTGGTCTCCTCGAAACCCACAGGCCAATTTCACAAAGTAAACACCTATCTTCCAGGCATTGAGGGGCTAGGAAGCAAGGGTGCTTAAGGTAGCCGAGTGTCAATGTGACACAGTAACTCAAGGGGTAGAGGCTGTGTTCGATGACACCGCGCTGATCCTGAAGAATGAGACCAACAGAGTATCCATGCAGAATCCTTACTATGCAGCACCTCTTTTGAGTCATGCAGCCCCAAGGATCGCTTTTGTACAATTATATAACACAAAACATAACCTAAACCTCTGCCCGCCCCTGTGGTGCTCGTGAGACCTGCATTCTTTTCAGTACTTTTACTCCTTCTTCTCAACATTTTCCTCCCCGCCCTTCTCGTCGACCCGATCAATATGATGAACCTGCTCATCCGTCATCATGTCCAACTTCTCCTGAGCCGCGGCCAGCGAGGGGACAATGACCTCATCGCCAAAGATGGCTGCAATCTCCTCGAGCGATTTGCCCTTGGTCTCGACAAAGAGCAAAAACACGACGATGGCGCCCGTCACGTTGGTGGCGATGAATAGCGAATAGTATTTATATCCGACTTCAGAGAAGGCGATGGGCGAGATCTGGTTGAAGACGATGTTGATCAGGACGTTGCAGATGATTGAGACGGCGCTGCCCTTGGCACGGATGGCCATGGTCATGATCTCAGGGACGTAGATGTAGTGGATGGAGTTGTATCCCAGAGAATATCTGAGAGGATCGAAGTGTCAGCTTGAGAAAAATGCAACGAGAAATAAGAAAAGCACATTGTCATCGCACTTACATTACCGAGAACAGGAAGATGAAGGCAATAGTAAACCCCTGGCCGACTTTGTTGTCTGATTTGGCGTAGCCGGCGGTCAAGCCCATGACCAGAGACATATCGATGGCCATGATGATTCCGCTGATCCAGAGAGTTCTTTTCCTGCCCCAGCTGTCGACGAAGTAGAGACAAATCATATTGGCAATGGGCCCAGCCATGCCGTAGCAACTGTTTTGGTCAGCTTTCATGAATATAACAACACAGGGAGAGAGCGAAGGTGGCTCAACTTACCCAGCCAGCAATGTCACCATATGACCCGTCATACCGAGACCTTTATACAAATCAGTCTGATAGTAGTTGATGACATTGATACCCGAAAGCTGCGTAAAGGCTTGGACGAGCACAGCAAGCATCAAACGTTTCCTATTGCTGGGTTTTGAGAATAGCTCGCGCCAACTGGAGACGGTGATGCTCTTCTCATAGCGTAGCTGGTCGCGCATCTGGTTGAACTCTGCACGGAAAAAGGTCTCATCATGTCCAATAGTCCCGTGTAAGCGTTTAATGACGGTGTAGGCCTCATCATCGCGTTCTTGCTCCATCAGCCACCGAGGAGAATACGGAAGCCAGAAGATGCCCATCAAGACGATAGAGGCCGGCAAGCATTCTGGGGGTGAATGGATTGATCAGCATCTGTTATCCAAAAAGCTAACCGAAAGAAAACCGCCATAGAGGGGTGTAAGGACGAGACATACGGAAAGCAAGTGGGAACCTCCACTGAAAAGCACCTTTCTTCGCATATCCAGTGGCGAATCCGATCCAGTTGGCCATGGCGAAGCCAAACCCGACGAACTGAGCGTGAAGTCCTGAGATCATGCCTCGCTTATGAGGCGGTGCAATCTCGCTGTTGTAGATGGGGATGGTCATGTTCATCATGCCGACTGCGAAGCCGCCGATGATGCGCCCGGCTATAAGCATTCCGACATGGACGGATGCGGCTTGGATGATGCCGGCGACCAACGCGATCACTGCGGCAATGGCAATCGTCTTTTTTCTTCCATAGTAGTCGGCGCTCCAGCCGGCGAAGAAAACGCCAAAAACCGAGCCGGCTCCAAATGTGCTCACCACTGCGCCTTTGATGCCGGGAGTGAATGGAGCAAAATACTCGAGAAAGCTGTCATGGGCCATCGTCGTCGAGACGATACCCGAATCGATACCATACAGGAGTGAACCCACCTGAGGAATGTCAGCGTCTCTTCGGCTTCCTTCTCCCAGATGATAGTCTTGGTTTACTCACGGCAGCGAATAGGGAACAGCCCCAGGTGTAAAGGTTGACGGATTGCTTCGACATTGCTGTAATTCCTGCTCTTCCCTGAGAGTGTCTTTGTCTTTCTCGAGAAGGGCTGTCCACTCTGCAGTCCCAACTGCATTTCAAGTGAGCTTATATCGCCTTGAGGCAGGGCTCCCAGCCTCGGTGAGTGAGTATGCCCCTGGACGCAGAATGCCCCATCCGGGGTTCTAGCCCACATTTCGCTGCCCAGAGAATGGGGATCGAGGAGAGAATTTACCCCCGACATTTGCTTTTAACCGCATGCAAAAGGATTGGTCCATCGCCTGGGTGAAAAGAGGGCCCTTTCTCAGAGGTCTTGATCGTTGTAGCTTGTCGGGAACTTGGGCGATGCTCAGAAAGGCAACCGTGACGGCTAGTCATGTGCACACTACAACAGTCCGTATGAGCGCGGTCCCATAGCGGAATGAATATTCACCAAGGCCTGACTGGCTCTCGTAATGGTGGAGTGTCGTGTTCATGGCCAATCGCATTATTTAGGGGCTCCGCCGGAGAACTTCCCATTGGTGATAGCGGAGCCGTTTAGTCGCATGGTAGACAAGTGCCTTCCTTCTGGCTCGCATCGAGGTGTTTGTCCTTAATTAATCGTCGGCATCTTGACCGATGAACAGGTGATCTTTAGACGTGGGAATTGACGCTCAGAGAGGCTGAGATCGTATCTACTGGCGAGGAGAAGCCTCTTTGCAACTTTGGTGCCGTCTTGTCTGACCATCAACAGTGTCTCGTAATGGTCGCGAGTCTTGAGAAAAAGTGGGTCTCCCCTGTCCCGAGATGAGGGTTTGTGTTGGATCTGGCGGGTTTAAGATGAAAAACATACAATCATATTCTGGACTATAGAAGCCAAATGGGGCACTAAACAACTAGTGAGGCTGACAGTCAGCCTTTCACGGAGACCTCTTCACACCTCGTGATCCCCCTGACTGGAGACGGACGTGCTAGCCATGGAACACACCGAACGGTGCCCGATATAACATAGGTATTTTACAGAGGTAAACAGGCAAAAAGGGTACATCCGTGCCTCTCCGCCAAATTTCACGATCCACACGGAACAACAACGCGGAGGTACGGAGTGCTCTGGTCTTCTGTGCCATTTACCGATTGTGCTTCGGCGCCTGCCACCGTTGCAAACCTCGATCCAGTATCCACAGCTTGCCACTGTTGTCATACTCCAGATTGACCTGATGCATAAACAGGCTAAATGTTCTGTATATGCCATACTCAGGCCGGTATATTGAGCCCTTCTTTCTTTGACTTGAACCCGTAAGCTGGGTCGGCTATTATCCTGAATGTCACTTTGACTACAATTCACTCATGACAACCCGTGGACCGAGGTATTGCTCCACATTCTGTTGTTATTTGGTCTCAGTGTGAAGCAAGAGGACCCCGATCTTTGATGAACAATATACTATTGATACATCGGCGCTGTACATAAGGGAAAGAGTCGGCGTGCAGTCCCCCGTCCAGTTTCCCAGGGTCAACTGTTGCAAACATGGTCAAGTTCTCTCATGGCTGCTGGCATCCAGCGCCAGACACTTTAATAGATTGGGCTGTGGAGGTTGTCAAGGCTGAAGCACGAGATGACCACCTACATTTCGTCTCGGCATCCAAACCCATCAATTTTCGAGGCGACATCCTGAACAATCCTACCTTGACCCATAAGCTGTCTTCTCCTATCGATGATGTTTTTTACATGTCTTCGACTCATTGGAAGGCATCCAAGAGTGTCACTCAGGGGCCATTTTTCGAGTTATACCCTCAGGGAAAGGTATGTTATCGTGACAACGTTGAGTCCCATCGAACTTCCTGTTAACAGACGTAGCCATCTCATACACAGCCGGTAAAGGCCATCAAAGACACTGAAACCCTGTCACTGGAGGTCGGAAAGCTCAGGGCATCGGTGGATACCAGGCCGAAATCGTTCAATGTCGATTTCCACGCTGAAGACAAGTTCCTGACGAGGCTTGGCTGGAGGTCTGTAGGTTACGTCAAGCACAACACAACGGCCCTCCACCCCAAGGCCAACTATACAAATCCAAATAAAGGAGAGAGATGGACGACGTACCAACTGCAACTGAGTGTTGGGGAGAAGATTTACGGTCTCGGCGAGAGATTTGGCCCTTTGCAGAAGAATGGCCAGTCCATTGAACTGTGGAACGACGACGGCGGCACTGGATCAGAACTGACGTACAAAAATGTGCCCTTCTTTCTGAGCTCCAACGGATATGGTGTCTTCATTCCAACATCAGCGCTCATCTCTTTGGAGGTGCAATCTGAACGAACAACCCGAGTCAACATCGCCGTGAGGGGAGAGAAGCTGTCCATGTATTTGATTTATGGCCCCGAGCCGAAGGCGGTCTTGCAGAAGTATGCCCTCATTACTGGCAAACCGGCTCTTCCTCCGGCCTGGACGTTTGGCTTGTGGCTAAGCACGAGTTTCACGACGGAATATGATGAACAGACAGTCAACTCATTCTTGGATGGCATGAAGGACCGCGACATCCCGATCGGTGTCTTCCACTTCGACTCTTTCTGGATGAAAGGCTTTGAGTGGTGCGATTTTGAGTTCGACAAGGATATGTTTCCAGATGCCAAAGGGCAACTGGCCCGGATCAAGGAAAGAGGCCAGCGTATCTGTGTCTGGATCAATCCATATATAGCTCAGGAGAGCAAGGTCTTTGACGAAGGTGTCGAGAAGGGCTACTTTCTCAAGCGCAAGTCCGACGGTGCCCCATTCCAGTATGATTTCTGGCAGGCTGGAATGGCCTTTGTCGATTTCACCAATCCGGAGGCAGTCAAGTGGTGGCAAGCCAACATGCAGAAGTTGATAGACATGGGCGTCGACTCTTTCAAGACTGATTTTGGTGAACGAATCCCCACCGGCGACGTCGTCTACTTCGATGGATCGGATCCGGAGAAAATGCACAACTATTATGCTTATCTATACAACAAGGCGACGTTCGAGGTCCTCGAGCGAAACTTTGGGAAGAATCAGGCGGCAGTGTTTGCTCGGTCCGCCACGGCTGGGTGCCAACAGTTCCCTGTTCACTGGGGAGGAGATCCATACAGCACGTATGAAGCAATGGCTGAAACACTGCGGGGTGGTCTCAGCCTCGCTCTTTGCGGGTTTGGATATTGGGCGCACGACATAGGCGGGTTCGAAGGCAAGCCGGATCCAGGTCTCTTCAAGAGATGGATTGCCTTCGGTCTGCTCTCGAGTCATTCGCGCCTCCACGGAAGCGGCAGTTTCAGAGTGCCCTGGCTGATCGACGAGTCCGGAGAGGCCGATAAGGTGCTGCAGAAGTTCGTGGGCTTCAAACAGTCCTTGATGCCATATCTGTACTCCCAGGCAATCCAAACCCACGAGACTGGCGTTCCCATGCTGCGAGCGACGTTTCTGGAATTCCCCGACGACCCTGCCAGTTGGTCTCTTGAGACACAATACTTTTTAGGCGACAGTTTGCTTGTCGCGCCAGTCTTCAACAACCAGGGCAATGTCACTTACTATGTCCCTGAAGGGGAATTCTATGGCATGCTTGATGGCAAGATCCGCCGCGGCCCCCGATACTTCACGGAACAACACGACTACTTCTCAATTCCAGTTCTACTCCGGCCAGGCTCTGCTATTGCGATGGGCAAAGTGACAGGAGAAACCGTCCATGATTGGAGCGACGGGCTGAAGATCATGGTGAACCACACTGATGACCTTGACAAGGTGGTGAAGATCCCGGATCACACCAACCCGGGCGGGATAGCGGTAATGCTGACTGTCAAGGGGACTAAAGAAGGCGTTACCGTGGAGGTCTCGAAAGGCAAGCTTGCCAGCGATTGGGAGCTGGTCGTTGTTAACCATACCGTAAGTGACGCTTCCGTCGATGGGGCAAAAGTGTCAGCAAAAGGGGGTGCAGTGGTTGTGAAGTCGTCAGCAAAGAATGTGAAGGCGAGCTTCTAGCCTTGCTCGACAGCTCAAGGCAACCGTTTGCCACGGGGGTATCAGAAACCCGGACAAATATCCAGCGCAAGAGCTTGCAAGTCAGCTATTGCTGCGCTGCAAGATAGTCGTTGAGTGACATGAAGGATACCATTTGACTACAAGTGAAGTGTGCTGAAAAGCTTCTGAGTAGCACCCACACCGTATGCTTATGTCTCCGTTGGATAAGCGCTGTGGCATAGGAATAAAGCTGCATCATGGCATTCTTGATATACTGTAGCCCATCTTCCACTTGATATATGTAGTCGAGTAGTCAGTAAAATTCACATGAGCATCATCCATTCCACTCTCATAGGTCATCCATCACCCTGCCTAGTAGATCAAGCCACAGTTTTGCGCCTACTAAAGACTCTCTTCAATCTGCTCGGTTTTGCTTGATCGGCTGTCGCCTCCGGAACAGTGGCAGACTCGGTCTCTGGCAATGTGTGCAGCTTGGCCAGGGTGGTCCTTCTGTTGGTGCTCCTATTATGCGTATTTCTGGAGCCAGGGCCCGTAAGGTAGTTCTCAACGGTCTTGGTGCCGTAGAAGCCACGTAACTGCTCGTTCCCCTCGTAATACATCTTGGACTCGGCCCAGTCTCGCAGCGCTGTCAAGTAGGCATCTCGAGAAGGAAATCCTCGATAACTCTGATCAGCAACAAGTGTGTCAATTGATGCAGCGGAGAAGACGCTGGGCGGCCGTGAGGAAGAGGAGGCAGGGACATGGCAGGCTTGAGACATTGGCCTGGCACTGGGCATCGGCATAATCACTAGGTAATAAGCAGCGACTTTTTCAACTTCTGGGTCAACAAAAAGATATGTGTTTGAAGAACCTCAGGTTCGGCAAATGTCACCTTTCATCATTATGGAGAAGCATATACCTACGTAGATAAGATGCCTGGGCCTCGGCGTCGTGCCTGCGTGCTGCATCACCCTTGAGAACATGGTTCATGGCCACTGATGCACTCACGGCCCAAGAGGCATGGCAACCAGTCTGCTAGGTACTTGGAACACCATAGATGGTAAGACCAATACGTGGCCAATGTGGCCCACGTGCGAGGGCAATCGTATACAATACGACGAGGCGTGAGGGATCAATCATGTCTTGTTTCATGTTGTCACTGCGCCGCTTTACTCACTCTCGGCGTACCTTCTTCACTCGGAGAGCTGTCGGTCTTAATAATGTAACTACGTACCACCTCGCCACTTTAACTGTTGATTGTGTTTGCGGTGTTTGCCTTGTTTGCATAGTTTGTAGTCACGTGGTCGTGGCGTTGTTCGGCTCTGCAGGAACCAGACGCAGGGACGGAATTTGATTGATTCACGCCACCCGTGGACTGACTCCGGGCCTGCCGAGCCCCCTGGAAGCTCGGGAAAATAGCAGGGATGATAAGCACGGTGACAGCTACACAGTGCAACAGCTGTCTGGGACACTCGGAGCTGCAAGGATCACCGTATTTCTACTGGGCGGTGGTGAAGCTTCGCTCTCCGGGAACGTTCAAACCCCCCTTCGTCCCTAGAAGCTCCCGAGTGATGCCACTCGCCCTGTAGTACTACTGGCCCAATAGAAACATTCAGCCAGAACCCACCTCCAATCAACGAAAAGTCCAGCCAGCAATTCATCGGATTCATATCGACTACTAACTGATGAATTGATTATTGTTGATTTCACTCTTCTCCTATTCTCTCTTTTTAAAACCCTGAGCCCGGGCCTTGCACTGTTTCATTCCTCCCCTGCACGTCCTTCATTCAGTCTTTTCCAGGAGAGGTCGGTTGCCACTCCGGCGTTGTCCCAAGATGTAGGCTCAACGAATTCCGTTGCTTGGAGTTTGTTTGCTAACTTTTGCCCCCCTAGGAATTCGACCTACAGCTCTCCGGTCACCTACACCGACTACTTCCACGATATCGCCCAATACAATGTCCACCTGAACATCTTCGAGAAGGCGTGGGCGGCGTGGTACGCCTACATGCAAAATGATGTCCTGGCCACCGGCATCATGTCCTTTGTCATGCACGAGGTGATCTACTTCGGTCGCTGTTTGCCCTTCATGGTGATGGATAAGATTCCATACTTCCGGAAATACAAGATTCAAGCGGTAGGTGTCATGCCTTGTATCTCGGGGAACAACGACAAAGAGGCTAACGTTCTCAACAGGGGAAAATGCCCACCCTTTCCGAACAATGGGCCTGCGCAAGGCTCGTCCTGCTGTCTCATTTCACCGTCGAACTCCCTCAGATCTGGCTGTTTCACCCCATGGCGCAGTACTTCGGCCTGTCAACCAGTGTCCCGTTTCCTCCGTGGTACAAGATGGCATGGCAGATCGCCCTTTTCTTTGTTCTTGAGGACGCATGGCATTATTGGTTTCACCGAGCTCTGCACACCCCTCGTCTGTACAAGATGATCCACAAGCTTCACCATCAATACAGCGCGCCATTTGGCCTGGCCGCGGAGTATGCGTCACCACTTGAAACCATGATTCTCGCTTTCGGCACTGTCGGTATCCCAATCGTCTTCTGCGCGTTCACCAGAGACCTGCATATCATCACGATGTACATCTGGATCGTCGGCCGACTCTTCCAGGCGATCGATGCCCATTCTGGGTACGAGTTCCCCTGGAGTCTGCATCATTTCCTGCCGTTCTGGGCTGGAGCCGAC
The DNA here is from genome assembly GCF_000585585.1 of Capronia coronata CBS 617.96. NCBI lineage: Eukaryota > Fungi > Ascomycota > Eurotiomycetes > Chaetothyriales > Herpotrichiellaceae > Capronia > Capronia coronata. Next base: position 2,687,774 of record NW_006912895.1, on the reverse strand, counting down.
CACCACGACGTGCACCACGAGAAATTCCTTGGAAACTACGCCAGTTCTTTTCGATGGTGGGACGCCATGATGAACACCGAGTCCGGAAGTGCCTCGGCTGCAGCTAAGAGAGCGAAGAAGACGGCGGTCAAGAAGAACGAGTAAATCAGACCGTCGAGATTCAGATTTTCGGACAAGCGAAGCTTCGACCACCTTCGCTGTACATATGTGGTCGACTTTGAGAAGTCGCAAAGACTGACTGGCAACGTGGCATAGACTGGAGCATGGGCGGCGTTTGAAATGCAAGCATAGACCGGCAACGGTTAGAAGCGGATACCGAACTATTTTTTGGTTCTGGAGTCTCGGCTTCAATTAAGCCAGGCTCATCCATATCCTATTGACAATGAATTGGTTGTGGTACAATTGGGTTGGCGTACACTACTGGCGCTTCACCTCGACAGAGAAAATCCCTATCCAGATACCTGTGGTAGATATGAAATGACTGTGCTGAAGCACCTTGAGAACCATATCCTATAAGGCCTTTGCTGTGCTACAACCGCAGCTTTCCAGAGCATCTTCTATTTTCCGTCGATTGATCGCAATCAGCCGATTGCGCGCTTGGGCGAATTGCTCCTGCAACTGGTCCAGATCCAAACTGGGATCTGACAGTCGAGCGGGCTGTGTCGCTGGCAGCCCGGCCAACACCTCATTCACCTTCATCGCGAGTCTGGTGTCCCTCACACTGAGCCCTCGAGGGCTGTGGGTGGTGCATGTGACGGTAAAGTAGCTCTCTCCATCTTCTCGGGCAATGTGTGGATGATGGTGCATCTCTTCCGCCTCGGCCATGATCCGTTGGACTACTTGGTCGCATTCGTCCGGCGAAGTCAAGGATATGTGCCTATGTATAGCATCTCCCAGCGGATCGAGTTCCCATTGATGGATCCCGAAGGATGGTGGTTCATGGCTGTGCGTGGAAGCACTCGAAGCCGGGGTGCAGAGCAACGAAGCAAGAGCTCCAGCGAGCTTGTCTAGCTTGGCTTTGGGCGTGGGAGAGATCTTCTGTGTAATGGAGCGTCCATCTTGCAGGCGAAATGTGATCTCCTGTCTGTTATTGGCAACAGTAATAGGCTCGACGGAGGACAAGGACAGCCATCGCAGGACCGTGGGTTGGACAGGCCTTCGAGAACAGAGCAGCGGTCTATTTCTGCCGTGAATGGCGTCGCGCCTTGCTAGCCGACCATGGCGGAAGACTTGACATGCTGCCGAGGAAATGCGCAGCATCACTGGCGGCAGAATGCATCATGTAAGATCAGAGGTCGAAATGCTCGAAGCAGGTTCTCCAACCGACCTTTGGCGACCGCGGTCTTGACATGCCATGCCGCTTTTAAGTTGGTGCTACGAATTATCGACAGCAGTTCGGCACAATTAAAGCAGCAGGTATTTGCTAGTACGGAATTTACAAGAGGTCAATCTGTTGACGACTTGAATGTCAGAACACCGCCCGCCACGTTGCAACCTGCATCTCAAAAATCACATCGTCCTTGGAATCATCAACGAGTCTTCGGTCGTAACGAATACAAACACTTGCTCTACCTCCTTTATATCAGCTTAGCTCTCAATCATGGCGGGGACACATACCGTTGTTCCTTATCCAGCACGCGTTTCATCCAGCCTCGCCCGACATGATCTCGAGAGTCAGGTGAGTGGGACTACGGGGGAAGCAATCATTGCATAGAGCTGCCGACTTCTAGCTCATTATACTAAGCTCTCTCCGCGGCAACGGTATAAGCTTGGGATTGACAGCGACCCTGGCCTCACCAATGTGTTCTGCCTTGCCCAAAATACCTGAAACGCAACACGTTTTATGCATCTTGGGGACACCTCCGACTACGCGGCTACACAGCCCCAAGAATTGTTTTTGCTTCACACAACGAAGCCAGAGGTGAGCCCAATGCAGATACTTGTTGCTCTGGAGACTATGTATGGCCCTTTCTGCATTGTTTTCCACCCATGTGTCTTCCGTGTGCATGAAAACGCCGATGTTCTCTCAATTAACCTGTCTCTGTCTTGGTGATTGCGGGATTCAAGTTGGTTTCTGCGGCGTGGCGTCGTTTACTCATTTGCCCAGATACTATATTTTGATCTTTCACATACAAAAAGCAGCGCGGTTGCTAAGATGCGTCGACTTAACAGCGTGGTCCTTTTTTATTTCGTTCGTTATTCTGTGAATGCTGCTCCTATCGAGCCGGGGAACATCCTTGATCATCTCGATCCCTTGAAGAGTGTGGCCAGCGACATCTTTGGCATCCCAACCGCATTGGCTGGCCTGGGAGTTTCGGCAAACACGGTAACGACACCCTCGCCGTCTGCAGCGACATCCTCAACGATCTCAGCCGGGATTCCAGCGCAGTCAGCAGCCAGCGCAGAGATACCTGCTCTTCAGAGCTCGGTACTAACCACTGGATCATCTGTGACGACTACAAGCCAACCACAGAGCATACCACTATCGAGAACAGTGACTCAACTGCTTACAGATGGTGTTGCAACTCCCGGCTCAACTACCGGGTCGTTCGGTACAACAACTACGCAATCTGTCAATAATGAAACCATATCGGCCACTTCAAGCAGTACAGCAGCAGTTTCTGTAGTCCCGACAACCACTGGCAGCAGTAGCGCAACGAGTCTGGGTTCGAGTTCCAGTACCGTCTCTGGCTCTGGCTCTGGCTCATTAGCCAACTCACAAACATCTGGAGGTCTATCTCCCGCAAAAAGAGCTGTGACAGTCATTCTCCCGATCCTCGCATTGATCATGGTCCTGTTTTTCTTGTGGCGCAATGGTCCCTCACTGCACAGACGCTACACAAACTGGCGTCAACAGAGGCTCGAACGTCGTGCATACAGGAAAGCACTGGACGACCCGGTACTTTCATTTGGAGTCCGCGAGAAGGGTCTAGGGCTCGGCGACGTCGAGCAAATCATGCGTCCGCTGTCATTTGGCTTTCAGAAACCCCATCGGCAGGGGATCAGACGGAAATCCCTGAATTGGGATGCCACGTGCGTTGGTGCGGATGGGATATCTGGAATTGGCATGGCTGTTCCTTTGGGCGAGCAGAGGAGGACAGAGAGCGATAGTTCGGAAGGAAGCCACGATTCGAGGTACGAGGACGCCCGGTTGGAACAGACATGACTGTGGAATTGCTTGGTGAATCTATCTTTGGCTCAGGTGTTCTGGTGTTTGTGGCGGTTACTTGTCTGCGCTGTCGGTGAGCGAGTGGTCAGTATGCTACTTTGTGTCCATTAGTCGACACATATAGATAGAAATGTATACAGACTGGGGTTTGTTGCACGTAGATACCCGTGTCCTCACCAGATCGTGTGTTGGGGGACTACAAGTCCAGTATATGCAAATGCTTCGGACAGATATGTGCCGAGACTTTCCACCTCTTTCTGTCTACCATATTGCGACTATTATAAACACAACCAATATATCATTGCCTCGTGCCTTATGCAGTGAAAGCAACATAGCGGGTAAATCCACGCATACACACACGGACGCTCCTTTTCAGCACGTTCTATCGATCCTGCACACTGAACGCCAGGAAATATTCTTCCTCCATTGGCAGCGTATCATTCTCGTCTCCTTACCTGTCTGTCTTACATCCTTGACCACTCTTGTACGTTCCTCCATAAGCTCGAGTCAAACCACCAGACAATCAGGCACAATGGCCTCTACGAGCACCAACATCGACCTCCCTCAACTACGGGACCATCTCGTCACAATCGCCCTACAAGCCGGAGAGATGATAACCGCGGCCAAACCCAGCACGACATCATCCGGCACGAAGAAGAACTCGGCCGACCTAGTCACCGAAACCGACCAGGCCGTAGAAGCATTCATCTCATCCGAGCTGAAGCGGCTCTACCCTTCGTTCGCATTCATGGGCGAGGAAACGTACAAGCCTGGCCAGAAACTCGGCGACGAGCCCACATTCGTGGTCGACCCGATCGACGGGACCACCAATTTTGTCCACCGCCATCCCTACGTCAGCGTGAGTCTCGGGTTCGCCGTGAGCAAAATCCCTACTGTGGGCGTCGTGTATAATCCCTTTACTGGGAAACTGTACTCCGGCATCCGGGGCCAGGGGAGTTTTCTCCAAGAAATCCACCACGGGCAGGGAGTTCAGAACAACAACGACAGCCACCACCTCCACCAACAACACCGACTTCCGCTGAAAGATCCAGAGCCTCTTACCGGTCTAGATTCTTGTGTTGTGGTCATCGAGTTCGGCTCGGATCGCTCCGGCACGAACTGGAAGACGAAATGCGATACCTGGGCCCGACTGGGTAGGAGTAAAGACGAGGGAGGCGCCATGGTTCACTCCGCACGCGCGTTGGGTAGTGCGGCTTTGAACCTCTGTGCCGTCGCCGAGGGCACGCTCGATGTCTATTGGGAAGGAGGGTGCTGGGCGTGGGACGTTTGTGCCGGCTGGGTCATTCTCACCGAGGCTGGTGGGAAAGTGGTCGATGCGAATCCAGCCGATTGGGAGGTGCCTATCCCTGTTGACCATCGTAAGTATCTCGCTGTCAGGGGAGCGACGGCTGGGCAGAGGGAGCTGGTGGAGGAGTTTTGGACAAATGTTGAAGGCACTTTGGAGTACGAGCATTGAATCCGCTTGAGAGAATTGAAATGAAAAGCGATGGATGGAATTTAAGCAAGGAGCTGATCAGGCTAGGTCCGCAGAAAGCTCAAGCGAAGTTTGACTGGAATGAAGTAATGGTTACAAGAGTCAAGATAAACCAAGGGCAAAAGAGGGTACCGACTCTCTTCAATAGATGGACGGCTTGCTCCGCAGATTCGCCTTGAGAAGACATGAAAAAAAGGGAATATGCAATGTACTGTCATGAAGCACATGTCAGACTGTATACGAAAACAGTGACAGCATTGGAGAGTGCCATCTTGGTGCAATGCATCCAAAAGGGCGTAGAAGATGACACCATAGACGAAAAGTGAACGAAGTGTATATCATGTGGGGCAGTAGAGTCCAGCATTTGGGCCGAGTACTGTGCGGCTGAGAGGTTGCTCTCATTGTACCAGATGTAGACAAAGTCTATCAGTTCTTCGATTATCTCGGTAACAGTACAGTTGGCCTATACAAAGACAGCCGCTGACCAGAGCACAACCCGGAAGAGGACCTTTCACTTCCAGAGTTTGCCCAGAGAGACTTCCTTGTCGTCGTGCTTGTTCAGCACCTTTGCGGTCGCCAGGTCGAAATCTTCTTGTGTGACGTGCACTCTCCTCTCCCGCAGCGCAAACATACCGGCTTCTGTGCATACACCCTTCAGTTCTGCACCAGAGCATCCGTTCATCTTTTCGGCGATCTTCTTCAGATTAATGCCTCTGGTCAAGTTCATGCTGCGAGAATGGATTCTCAGAATATCCGCTCGGGCCTCCACGGTTGGCGGAGGGAATTCGATCTTGCGATCAATCCGACCCGGTCGAAGTAGAGCGGGATCCAGAATGTCCAGTCGATTCGTCGCCATGATGACCTTGATGTTCTTGGTGGGTTCGAACCCGTCCAATTGATTCAGCAGTTCCAACATGGTCCGTTGCACCTCGGAATCTCCACCACTGCTTCCTTCCACACGGCTGGAGCCTATACTGTCGATTTCGTCCATGAAGATGATACTGGGCGCATGTTCTCTTGCCATAACGAACAGCTCTCGAACCATTCGACTACCTTCACCAATGTATTTCTGCACCAATTCCGAACCAGAGACCCTGATAAACTTGCAGTCGGCGTGATGAGCAACCGCACGAGCCAAAAGGGTCTTGCCCGTTCCAGGTGGGCCGTAGAGCAGCACGCCTTTGGGTTGAGCGATACCCAATGATTCGAAGAGTTCGGGATGGTTCAGACCAAGTTCAATAACCTCTTTGATCTCCTTGATTTGTTGATCCAGTCCACCGATCATGTCATACGTGCTGTCCGGGACTTTTTCGACCATCATGAGAGACACCAGGGGATCCACGGAGGAAGGCAGCATCTTCTCGAGTTTGTATGAATCGGAGAGGAGGGACACCCGTTTGCCGACGGTTAACTTGCTAATGTCGACGCTGTCCGCAATGTCGACGACTGGTCACTCGATTAGTTTGCCTGCCAATACGTCGTCGAGCCCTAGCTAGAGCTTACCGTATTTGCCTTCAGGATGCACCTTGACCAATACCTTCTTGGTGCTCATCACTTTCACCACCTCGCCGACATATGATCCGGGTTGTTGAAGAAGGCCCAACTCCTCCCGCAGTAGCCGTACTCTTGAATTGTAGTCATTTCGTTGTGCTTCTAATCGTCGGAGGACAGCTTGGCCTTGGATGATCTCAAGCTTTAATGATTCGATCTTGTTTCGGTAGAAGTTGTCGAGCGCCATGATGAAGGGTAAATGGCGAAGGGAATGCGGTGGAACGACGATAACAGTCACTGCGACTCAGCCTGGGTGATCGAAGAAGTTGAGTGCGACTGCGGATGGAATACTGCGATGGACTACTGTGGATGGGGATGAAGACAGACGAACGCGCCTCCAAATCGCTGCCTCGCACTGGAGGTCACGAAAGGCTTATAGGCTGGCGGCAAGCGACTACGGTGCCACACTAACACAGTCGGGCACCTGAAGGAGCATAACCAAAGAGGGCTAATGACACAGTATGTGGCTAGTAGTGTGACTAATGCGAGATTACTCTAATTTGTGATATCCTCTCCCATCATCTTTCTACTAGGCCACGGAAGGTTAAGAACACACAAGGGTCAAATTTCGTACGAAGCATGACCGATAGTTGGCTGCAAGAGCGTGATGCGCATGGAAGGGCAATGGCGTCCTCATGAGGTCTCAATGCCGTCCATTCTGCACCGTGTACTGCAGAGACGTATCCGTCTTCGATTAAGGTATTGTGGGTTCCTTTTTTTCTCAGATCAGAGCCACGCTTACCACAGTGACAACATGGGGTGAGGACCCGACGAACATTGGGCGATTATATCTTTGTACCGCCGATGAACCAGTCTCCTCCGAGACCGAACCCCTGATTCCATCCTTTGCCGCCCTGTCTCTGCTCTCTGATGCGCCAGAAAAGCGAACCCTACATGAATCTATCAATTAATGTGGAGTGAATATTGGTAAAGCTGACGTACATCATAGAGTTGACGGAGGTCCTCCTTGTAGACCTTACCATCCTTCTGTAGGAGAAGCCATGTTGTGCCCCATTCGAAGAAGCTGGCACCCCACTGAACTGCGGGTGAGTAAAGTTCTCCCGCTTGGAGGTGGGAAAAGGGAAGAAATGGGGAACTTACGCCAAAAGGGTCTGCTGCACACCTGTGACCCTTCATCATACTGAACAGCTCACCCAGTCCCAGCGCTCCGTCATTATCCTTGTCCCATTTGGCGAAAAGGTTCTCGAAAAGTTGAGGGATAAAACGTCCTTCTGGATCGTAGGTACCGCTGTCGGAGCCGTGCTAGCAGAAACATCAGCATCGCAGGAGACAGAAGCCGCCGCAGCGGTAGTCCTGGAAGCTCCTACCTTTGCTTTGTGTATGCTGTCCACGTATACCCTAAAGAAGGGATCTGGGATGTAGGAGTGCGCAAGCCGCGTAGGGTAAGAGAAGTTGCCATTGACGATGAGGACTGACAGGAATGAAAACAATATACTGAACCCGAGTTCGCGAAACCCGATGTATGTGTCATGCGGCCATATTACTCCGTCGCCATCTCGATCCCAAAAGAGGACGTGCTGCTGGAGGACGGTCTAGGAGAAAGGTGTTTAGTCAGAGCGCAACCACTTTCAGCAAACATGGACAGTGAGCCAATACCTACGTAGTCTTTGTACTTGGAGGCATATCCATTAGCCGTCGAGCCATGAGGAACATCAGTTGATACTGCTAGATTTGCGCGTGCAAGTCCAGGCTTGTCGATGTATTTGTCGAGATCGGCAGCAGGAACTCGGGCTTGTGATGGCGGGCAGCGCTTCACGGACAAGTCAACATCAACATTGTTTGTCAGGCCGAGCATATGCTTTGCCATTTTCATGAAGGAGGAGCAAAACTTCTTCGAGAGGTTACAGGAAGAGCACAAGCACAGCTTAAGTACCTACTTCATGAATGTGGTTGTTCCCTACAAATTACAATACCTACCTACCTAAGGTGGTTTTGTCATCTCAACCAAGGCAGACCTGGTCGATTTCGTCACGGCGCACAGAGCCTCGTCACTCACAGGGTGTATTTGTGCAGAGTACTGTGTATGAGGATGAAGAGAAAAATGTCAGAGCATGTGAAAGTGAGAGTTTTGGCGAATGAAAGTGATGCGATAACACAGCATTCTACAGGTACATTAATTGTAACATTGCAATCATCCCAACGGTGCCCGGATAACCTTCCGGGCGTATGACGTATTCTGCATCATCATTATTAGTACCTTATTATTTACTACTACCTACTAGTACTGGTGGAAGAAGCCTCCTATCGCCGGCAAGGTCCGCCAGCGGTGGAGCGGGGCGGAGCGGAGCGGGGCTATCTGACATAATGCCCTGCCCTGTGCTGCGTCGACGTCGTCGACTTCATTCTTGTTCATATAACTTCAGCAAGATATCCGGCTCCTTCTATGATGCACCATGCTGATATTGGCTGAGGAGAAGTGGTTGGACGAGGCTCCGCGCTTCGGCTGGATGACTGTGCGCGACAATGGCCTTGATGACTACTTCCGAAGACTTTCTCAAACAGTTTTCCTCAGTAATCGTTTTGACGTTCGAGTCAATGTTGCTGAGGTTGTATTTGCTGCCTTTGTATTGCTGGCGTCAAGCTCTTCAGTGCTGCCTTCTGCTGTTTGAAACTCCCAGTGTTATTCATAGGTCAGGGTCGAAGAACGCCGATTTCAAAGGCTGATACCCACCGAATCCATCAGAGAGACATAGCCGCCCAACAATATGATGGTACCTACAGATTCTCTACGGTCAACGTGTTGAGGTGGGGTGGCAGATTCAGCTTGAACATGGAGCGCATTGTGGTCGACGTCTGTGGCATCAATGTCCGATCTGGTTCTTCGGTACTGGGGTTTTCCAGGGCCGTCTTTGCTAGAGAGCCTCGTGTTGAGGTTTATGGCTCCAGGTATAAGCAGCAAGTCATTGCAGGTCTCGTCAGAGCCGTACAGACAAAGCAGGTTCAGGTCGAAGACAAGCATCAGCAGATTCTCCCACATCGTTCCAGGCTCACCAGACTGTGTTTATGGGCTTCGTCAGACACCCCTGGTGGGCCATCGAAGTTTTGTTGGGACTGCCACATTGCACAACCTCAATGCCCAAACTGTTCTAGAGAAGCGTGTGCTTGAAGTCCGCGCATGGTGGGCTCCTGTCGGTGATGATAAGTCTTCACATAACGCACCTGGCAAAGTCATAATCTTGTTGGCCGTGATGGCTCATTGCTGCCTGGCATGAAGTACGTCTTGGAAAATTCGATTTGAGTCATCAAAGTGGTGCTAAGTGGCGAAGTTGGTTGTCTTTCAGGTTGGGCATTACCCTCTGGAACCGGAACCGAAGGCATTGCACGAGCTCTTGCGCAGCTGTTGGACAATCATTGACTGAGCGTACAGATTTTGTTTGGAGGAAGGGAACCCTCTGTTGGGATGATATCGCCATTAATGTATACTGTGATTCCCTCACGTGCTGTTTGCTGGCCATACTAGTAGTATGACTGGCAATCTGCGTCGGTGAACAATTGACAATCGGTAACCTAGTACTAGTCGAGGGCAGAGGCTAAGCGGCAGGCTAAGTTCCCTGTTTGGAAACATGTGTAATACTAGCTCATACTAGATCTAGATTCTCCTGTTAAGGCCAATATTCCATTGGTATATTTGCGTATGAGCATAGAACTCACAAGCCTACCGCGCACTCTAAGTCTTTGGAATGCATTTTCAATCAAGGGGCATAAGCCCAATGACAGCCTGTTATAATCTCTGCTTAAAGCTGAGGCCGTGGACGAACAAATTCTTCCTTCTTACGGTCTTTTACGGTATTTTAGTGATTTAGTGGTAAACTTCCCAGGTCAACCCTGTTATGAGAATCCACCTTCTATCCGTAGTGCATCCGCAACCGCAACCACAACACCAACACCAACACCAACACCAACCATCTCAGCTCGCGTCGACCCTGTGTCCTGTCTGTCAGCTGCAAGTGTGTTCTATACCCAACCTATCCTTCCGAAGCATCCCATGGTGTTTTGTGTACACACACCATCACCTCTCTCCCCTATTTGCTGTCAGTGGTCACCAGGTGCACGTGCATCGCTTTGACGTGTTGACGCTGGCCTCCAGTGTGCTTGATCTCTCTCACCTGCTTCGTGGATTTGTTATCGCCTTGTTCCCCAGAATCCACATACGTCCACATACGTCCACAACTTTCCTTCCCTTCCCCACCTGTTATTCCTACTCGTCCTCGCCATCATCTGACTCGGTATCCTATGCCCATCTGATGCGCCGACCGACCTTTGCCAGGCATCCGCCAGCCTGGATTTCCACGACCCTCGCTCAACTATTCTGATCGCAACTACGACGACACTTCGGACGCTGTGCAGCGGCCGAGAAAGGCTTCGACGAGTCCATGAGCACTGGAGGCTCCTGCCAAAATGTCGTCCAGTGACACCCCTAGTGTGGAAACAGCGCAAGATGGCCAGTCTCAGCATGTCGATGAGTCGGTTGCCAGAGACAGCACCGTTCGGAAAGACTATGGTAACACCGGTGTTGATGCGTTGAAGTGCTGAGCCTAACAAGATCACAGGAACGCTCAGTAACGTTCCCACAACGAGCAGCCACAGGCCCCGAAGTGCCAACCGATCCGAAGATGGCCCCGAACCTCCTTCTGGTATGCCACCCTTGTCACCGCAATCTACGAGGCCACGAAAACCTGCGACTATAAGAAGAACATCCACGCGGAGGCAGCTCCCTCATCGCGGCGAACAATTCTCCGTCGACGACGATCCTGCCGAGGTAGAGGAAGCTCGAGTGCCACCTGGCCCTTCCACACCGATAATGCCCACCCCTAGCCGACAACACTCTACTGTCCGCCGACGCACGCATGTTGCCGTTCCTCAGCTCGCCCGTGTGGACTCTGCGGAAGAAGAGGCGGAGAGGTTGAATCTGGAAGAGCCACTTCCCGCGCCTGTGGAAGAGATCGTGGAGGAGGACCAAGAAGAAGGACTAGAAGATTCAGACGATGCATATTTGAGCGACGCCGAAAGTTTCACCTTGCGAGACCGGCAGCTGGCTATCAATGAAACACATCCATTCGGTATCCGAATATGGAAACCCGCGTTATACAAAAAGAACAGATCAGTCGAGAAGGGGGCAGAAGAAGACATTCATTCCTCTCCCAGTGAGATCGTCAGCAAGTGGCTTTGGACTTTTAACTGCCTATGGACGATCCTCTTCGGTTGGTGGCTGGGTGCCGCAGCCGCCGTGGCTTCGTTGGTCTGCTATCTATTTGCTTTCGACCCTAGTGCGGCAGCATATGGCACAGTCTTCTGGGGTCTCGCTGGCTACCTCTTCTGGCCATTCGGCAAATTCGTCAAACTCGAGCAAGACGAGAATTACGCGGATGAAGACGAAGGAGAAGGTCGAAGTATCAGTGAATACGAGCGATGGCAAAGTGGGGACCTGGAATATGGCCGACTCATGTTCGGGCCACACCATACTCAATCTGGCTCGATCGTTGGACGCCGACGCAACAGCATCGACTCTGCTAGCGAGACGGACAGTCTGCTCGGTCGGAGTGGGAGAAGCGACCGGGAAGATCCGGTCATACAGTTCAAAGCGAAGCGACGACTTTTCGGCCGGGGCCAATGGACCCCTGGGAGAGTCATCTTCTTCATCTTCTTCTATTTCTACGTCGCGCCACTGATGCTGACGGTTTCGATGATTTGCTGGTTCATGGTCTTCTGGATTCCCATGGGCCGAGTCACGCTCATCCTGTTCTACCATCTGCGCAAACGACCGCTGTCATTGACCTTCCACCGTGACGCGTCGGCTGCTAGAAGCTCGACCAGACCGTCATCCATTCTGCTATGCACATATCGGGCGGTCGGAATCAAGTATTGGAAGTACACGGTTGATGGCACCAACATCTTCCTCATCAACTTCCTGGCTGTGGTCGTCTTCATCATCCTCGATAATTTTATCCTCAAGCAAGCCTTGGGCCTGAAAATCTGGTTGACCAGTCCGGCGCTGATGTTCACACTGGCATTGATATCGATCATTCCGTTGGCCTACTTTATCGGACAAGCGGTGGCTTCAATCTCCGCCCAGTCTTCGATGGGCATGGGAGCCGCCGTCAACGCTTTTTTCTCGACGATTGTCGAAGTATACCTGTACTGCATTGCCCTTAACGAAGGCAAGGGTCCACTTGTGGAAGGTAGCATTATTGGCAGTATCTTTGCAGGTATTCTTCTCTTACCGGGACTGTCGATGTGCTTTGGAGCGATCCGACGCAAGACGCAACGGTTCAATGTCAAGTCCGCCGGCGCGACGTCGACGATGTTGCTGTTTGCTGTGATTGCAGCTTTTGGGCCGACGCTATTCTACAAGATCTATGGAAGCCATGAGTTGGTTTGCAAGTCTTGCACGGCCTCCGGCCTGGACACCCCACGCGATTGCCGACAATGTTATTTCCGACAGGTCCCAGCAATTAGTGACGAATTCTTCGTCAAAGCTGTCAGGCCGTATTGTTGGATTGCTGCCGGTTTTCTGTTTTCCTCCTACATCATTGGATTACTCTTCACTTTGCGGACGCATGCGGCCATCATCTGGAGCACCGAGATCGAGGAAAAGAAGATTCAATTAGCAAATACGGCTGATGTAAGCCCCATGGATACTCGACAACAGAGCATGGTCAATTCGCAGCAGATTCACCACCAGAATGGCTCCTATGTTCCCAGAGCAGCCATTCGAGACTCTCAGCTATACAAACGAATTCTAGGGCAATCTCTGCGCTCAGCAGGCCTTGGAGCAGAAGCTGATGGTACTTCTGAGCATGAACCTGCTATGGGATCCAGAGTTGGCTCACAATTTCGTGGCATTGATCACCAGAACAAACATGATCTGCCTCATGTGGTACCCCCCAAGTCGAGTCATGGATCTGACATGCCTCAAAGCCCTGCGCTGCGCCCTGTTGTGCCAGGACTGTCCGAGGAAGATAACAACAACCTTGTTCGACAGGTCGCTGAAATGGCGGCCACCGCTGCGACTGTTGCGGCGCGGGACGCGGTCAACCATCCACGAGCTGCCTCATATCAGGCGACACATTCGACCAAAACCGACACTGTGAGAAGCTCCCGGCCTGCAATCACCCGCAGTAGTACTGTGGCGGAGGAGGCGTCTGCCAATCCCGCCGCGGAGCAAGCGATACACGGAGAAGGCGGTGGACATGACGCCCCCAACTGGTCGCGAATGAAGTCGTCCGTGATCCTGTTGACGGCAACAGTTGCCTACGCTATAGTGGCGGAAATTCTGGTGGACACTGTTGACGTTGTGCTCAACTCGATCGAGATCGATGAGAAGTTCCTGGGAATTACCTTGTTTGCGCTAGTGCCGAACACCACCGAATTCCTCAACGCCATCTCGTTCGCTATGAACGGCAACATTGCGTTGAGCATGGAGATCGGTTTGGCGTACGCGTTGCAGGTCTGCTTGCTCCAGATTCCAGCTCTCGTCCTCTTCTCGGCAGTTCATGGCCAGTTCATCGACCCACGCGACCTCCTTGACCACACCTTTAACCTCATCTTCCCACAGTGGGATATGGTCACTGTCATCCTCTGTGTGTTTTTGTTGAGCTATATTGCAGGGGAGGGAAAGAGCAACTACTTCAAGGGCAGTATCCTGGTGTTGACCTACCTTGTGGTGGTCTTTGGTTTTTACTTCAGTGGGTTCACCACCATGACCATTATGGGAGGAGACCCGACCGATACACTATCCATCATGTCGAGTATGGCATGGCAACAGAGTCAACCAAGAACCAGTCAGTTGACAGGGGCGGTTGGCGGAAGAGAACTGTAGGGGCCGTCTTCAGAAGGCGCAAAATACTGGACGGTCGATTGGGGTTTTGCATTCAGCGCTGGCGTCTGAAGCAAGCAGTCATATACGTGACAGACCGCTGGCTCGAGCACAGAACCAGAGACGCGTCGTGGGGTCTGCGTAGAGGCATTCGAGACAGCGTTTGCTCCGTACATGCTAACTATTTTCATAGCACAGGCGCCTCTCGGGTGACGACAGCCAGTCACTTACACCTATTAATTGATGATATTGATACATTCCCGCTGCTATTTGGTAACGTGTTACGAGGCCGAGGACTCATTTGTACAATACACATAAATTCAGGGTCAGGGCGGAGAAGTGGAGTCTCATTAAAGGTTCAGATCTAACCCCAACTTGTTCTAGCATACGGATCTTCCCACTCAAGTGGACCCTTATATGGCTAGAGCCTTGGCATTAACCTCACTTTGACTTCATCGGTCATCACTCATCAGTCATCCACTGTAGTCCATCTTCAAGAGCAAGCAATGCCACTCATCTGGCTTCTTCATCATTGCTGACCCTTTGCCCTTTTCGCTGTACTTCTTTCGCATCGGTGCGCATCATTGAAGCCCAACCAAACGGGCGGCAATGTCAAGCGAGAACCCATCTTCCTCGTGCATCTTGCCGCCGTCCCTCCTCGACCTTCTATCGAATTCACTCATCCTCGATAACCTCATATCTTACTTATCGCTTTCTTCCATATTCTCATTAGCGAGGACATCTCGTTCCATTCGTGATTTACTCCTGCACACGAATAGTGTCTTCCGCTATGTCGACCTGTCAAGATGTCGAGGAGCGTACGTCCCACCCAACCTGTTGACCAGAATAGACTCCGGCGGCAATTCCTGGCGTGCCGCACGGATGGACGAAAACCTCACTGAGGATGAGTTCTACGCCGGCCCACTGCGCGGTGTCTTGGGGAAGCTAGCTCGCATCAAGGTTCTCCAGAATATTCAGACTCTGGTCCTGGACGAGCTAGCTTCCGTCACTCACGATCTGATAAGTGACATCGTCCTCGGCCCGGAGTACAACGTGCGTATTCTGAGTGTTCGACGATGTCTGAACCTCAACCACTCCAAACTGCAGCAGCTGTTACGCCACATTTGTCGGCCGAGCAGGCCAGAGGGCACTCCACGATTACAAGGCATATACGTCTTCACGCAACCCGCACCAATCAACCAGCAAACGTCTGACTCCAGTTTTCTGGCGTCTGGTGTCACCGGTTCACAAGGGGTGCAGCTCGGAGCCGCTGCCGTGCCGCACGGAGAGCCTGGCGTGAGCGGGATCGATCCTTGGTACGCACCAAGCGGGCAAGTCATTACGCTAGGCCACGCGCAGCGAAGTTCTTGGGAGGAAACTCTCATGGCATGCAAGGGGATCATCAGCTTCGACGCCGTCCTGTGCACTCATATGCACGCCGACATGGCTCCAGTGCTACATGTCGCGTCTCGGGACTATCTGACCGAGAACAAGGCGGGAATCCCACCGCTGGCCACAATCGCCCTCGGCCCCAGTGGGTGTGCAGGCTGCGGTCGACCTCCCGCCGGCGCACCGGTTTGGGGGGAAAGCGATCCTTCTGAGTTCCCGCTCCTCTGGCCGCCTCCCTCGAGCGGAAGAGTCGTTGACGCCGTCCGGCCACCCCTCCGCCTAGGCGAGAATGGAGAGGCCCTGCCCCAGCGCCTGATCGTCTCCTGCACATGGTGTCTCACGAACAGACACTGCGAGAGTTGCCACCGCTGGTGGTGCGCCGACTGCTACAATCCGACGGTTTCGAAGAAGCTGAGCGATCTGGAAAGACTGAGTCGAGCCGGACTGTCGTACCTGCCCTCGAGGGAGGAGCTTGACAATGGAGCAACGAGCGGTGAACGTGGCGACCACATCAAGGTATTTAATCGCCTCTGTGTTCAATACTGTCTGGTCGATGAGTGGATGGTCGGGGCTGGCGGCGGCGGTATGTGGGGATAGTTGGTCAGGTCGAGACGAGAAATCGCCCGGAGTCGGAGGTCCAGCACCTCGCAAGAGGCAGGGACATCTTATTTTGTCGGTATAATAGAGAGGGATGCGTATACATCCACATCTCACCATCTGCCTCCGCCGCCACCGCCGCCGCCGCCACGAAGAAGACAACAGGTTCCAAATCTCGATCCTGCCTCCCATATCTACACATGCATTCGCCCGCAACCCCGGCCATTCTCCCCCTGCATCATCCACCTTTTCTCCTCTGTTATCATGTCTGCTGATACACCTGGCTGACGCGCTCTCCCATTGTTTTCTTTCCCACAGCAACAAATCAAAATCGTCCACGGCCAAGCGGCCGTCACGCGCGACTGTTTCGAATGCGGCCGCGTCTGCGGTCTTTGCGCACCCCTGTCGACGCGAATCTGCACGCGATGTAAGAGCAGCTACTGCGTCTTACATAACACGGGTTGCGACGAGAAGATTGTAAGTATCTGGGGTTTTTCCCATGCCAGTCCGATCAGTGTTGTAGGGAATGACAGGCTGATTCCTTTCCGTTTTTCTTTCCATGATAGTGTGACTGGTGCATGTTCCGGGGCGGAAGGCGGACAAGGGAATTATATTGACGATATGGATGGAATATCCTGTCCTATCAATATCAACGGCTAGCTGGTCTGATGCGGTGCACCCGTGTTGAAGAGGCGCAAGCAGCAACATCGGAGTGTTTGCCATGCCCTGCCTTCGGACACTGTCACCTCAGTCTGCTCAAACCACATCCCACAACTGCATTCAACTCCGAGTCTATCGCACGCTGTTCCTCATTCAGGTCACCCGGGAATCCCGATATCACCGCTCGCACATGTGCTTGAAAGAAAGCAAGAATCCACTTCTTCGAAGTCCTCGTTGCGGCATGATGGAGCATTCGCATAGCATTTCAATCCAACATGATCAACGAGATCTGCCGCCAGCGCTGCTCAAATGCCTATATACAGTACGGTGCCCACGCTGAGAAGTCAGTCCTTAAGCCAGAATAGCCTCGAGGCGGATTGACCACCGCTGTACGATGCAGTCGATCTTTCTTCTCTGAAACCACGGTGCTCTCCGATTCTCCGGAGCGGCTACCTATAGCTTGACACCTGCCCAGTCCTCATGTCATTAGAATCTATGAGGCAATACGAAGTCATTCAAGTCTCGTTCTCGTTATCATTTGCGCCTGGATTACTGGCGCCGTTTTTCAACCATGAAGCTACTCATACATTGTAGTCGTGTTCAGGATCCTTTTCCTTCCATGACTGGGTGCATGGTTCGCTGCAATATAGTGTGTTCACTGCATAACGCGCTGCACCGGGCTCTTCAGGGCCCGGATTGAAACCATAGACAGGAACAGGACATCAACCGCCGCCTTCCATCAACCGAAAGCCTACTCCAATCAAGTGCTTGCCATAATCTTGTGCATTTTGCTTGGTGGCCTCAACTCCTCTGATCGCCAACGATCAGGATCGAAAGTGCTTGCTAAAAAACATACTCTCTCCTCTCTACTGTTGCTTCTTGGATTTGGCACCACCCACGTCCATCAACTCAATCAGCGTCAGACCGACCTTCTCCGTCTCGGTCCAGGTGCGTTGGCGCCTCCAGAAGCGATCCGCCGGGTCTGATGACGAGAGACTGTCTCGTCGAGCATCGTCCTCTAGAGTCTCTTTGGTGATCGAGGCAAATGCCTGCGACCCGGACTCATCCTGTAGAGGGCTGTTTGGCGACGCGGTGAGCGGCTTGATAGCGTCGGCGAGACCGGCCTCCTCCAGGAACTTCCTACGGACCATGAACCGCTCGCTGCGTTCCTTACGCATGGCGGCGCTGTCCAGCTTGCTGATGGCTGAACGAACGAGAACACGGACAACCAGGAAAATATGTTCGCTGAAGAAAACGCTCAGCAGCAGCGCCCACAATTTGATCGTGTGCGGCTTGCCGTCCGGTCCGTTCCCTCCGCTAAACATGTACACGAGCGCGGCGGTCGTGATGCTGCCGAGCCATGCGAGGAACTCGAGGCTGTCAAGCCAAGGTCCGATACTGTCGGCTCGTACAGGGTTTGGCCGCCGACATTCGACAGTCAGTTTGAACGTGTCGCCGCGGAGTTCGAGCCAGTTGTTGAAGAAGTACGACACTGGTGTGAGAGGCCAGATGACGGAGAACAAGGCCAGGTAGCCGAATTGGATGCACATTTCCCGCAGATCTGAGGTGACGTCGTATTCCGGAAGCGCGGCTTCTTCGCGGACCCGGGTAAGGAACTCTTTCTCTTCGGGCGGATCATTCGCTGATACGGATGGAGCCGTGCCTCCGCTTTTCTCGGCTCTAGAGGATTGCATCTCCTTGTACTTCTTGGTCCCTTTCTGCGTAAGTACCGGCACCACGGTCTCCATGGCGAAGTTGACAACCTGAGCGGTCACTGCAAAGTAGATCATCTGGTTTCGGAGTCGGTTAGGATTGATGCTGAAAGCGGCGGGCGAAGGTGTCTGCATTTGTTTCTCGTTTTCGGCAAACGGCTTGACTGTAAGGCTAAGAACGTCGAGGTATGGTACGAGGAGTGAGGCGAACGGGACGTAGACAAAAGATGTCAGGAAGATTGCTGTGTAGGAAGTGATGAAGTTGATAACGAAAACTTTGGAAATCATGGCGCGGTCATGTGCCTCCTGGGTTTCGTAGTTCTCATAAAACGTCAGCTTCTCAGCAAACTGTGTCAGATAGTTGCTGATGGCAGGAACCGCCAGGGTCAGAATGATGGTAGGTGTGAAGACGAGGATCGACTTGAGCGGGCCATTGTAGACTTCCGAAATGAAGATCTCGATGGCGTAGCAAGTGCAGATGACCGTTCCAAGGGCCACAACGCAGAGCAACGCCAGCGGGATTTGAAGTAGCTGTCTTAAGATCCGCTTCTTTGCTGGGAAGTAGGCGACCTTTTCGCCGGTGACGGGATCTGTTGCGACTCTCTCAGGTTCGAATTCTCTCCTCTTGGCTTCGATGGCAGAGACGTTCTTGACGCCCCATCGGATCGCCAGCTCTTGCTCTTGACGTTTCCAGTATTCAACAAAGACAACACACCATAGTCCATTGACGACAGCGTAGACGGCAGAAAAATTGCCGAGCAAAACCCAGCAGGAAAAGCCGAAGGCTGCTGGGAATATTAAGAATGAGAAATAGGTTTGAAGAAAGGCGTAGTAGTAACCAATCTGGTAATGTCAGTCATATTCAACAACAAATATTCCAGTGAGTATGGCGACTAACCTTTTCGCCTACAGTGTCCCTGATGTCGTCCAGGTCCTCCGGGTTCAGGAATGTCTTGCTGGAGAACTCGGTCAACCACTTCTTGTTCTTGACATGATCCTGCAATGGGAACACGGCTTCGACATTCTTCCATTCACCATGGTTGGGTGTGATTCCCGCACCTCCTTCTTCACGGGAGAAGCATATCATATGATGAACGTGTCTGTGTCTTTCGGCGTCCGTCAATGGCTCAGCCCCCAGTGCCTCAGCTGGATCACCACGCGGTTGGATCTGGCGGACTCCGTATAGCCAATCTTTGATACGAGATCTGTACACAACCTGTGCAAAGATCCTCTCATCCGAAATCTTGACGAAGAGCAGAAGGGAAGTTTCGTCTCCGCGGCGGACTTCGGTGGTCAGCCCGGTTTCGGCGAGGGCTCGAACGAGCTTTTTGAATTGAGCTATTGCAGCTTCCTTATCTGCCAGCGGTTAGTACAGAGCCAGTTGGACGGTGGGAGCCAGGCCGGTACCATCTTCGGGGATTCGGTAACTGATAACATAGTCAACATCGTAGTTTGACTGCAACACTTTCGACGCCATGTTGGACGTAGGGAGTAGAGAGAGGTGATCAAGCAGGGAGAAATCTCATGTGATATGGAAGCCAATTCACGAGTGCTAGAACGTAAAGAAGGGTATTATGGCAGCCGAAAGGGTTCACTTTCTACAAGTACAGCAGCTGGAGCTGAAACTTGGAACTGAACATGATGTCGAGGACGAAATGATGCACACGCAGCCCACATCTAAACCTCGACGTCATCGCAGGGGGTCACTGCTAAAGGGGACTTAGTACAAATAGGGTTAGTTTTGTATGATAGCAGTCGCTAAGCTGTGCAAGACCCACTTGATGTCTTTCGTCAGATCGGCCAATCAATGCAGCAGATCCCCTCGATAATACACATGTTTCGACACCACCAACACCAGACAGACAGACCTCGGTATCCGGCTACCAGTCCTGCTTCGGTCAATATAGGTAAGCTTTCATATACTCTGGTGATCGACTCCATGGCATCAACAGACTTCCTTCAGACCTCTTTCCTCGGACTGTGTTCCACGGCCCTTGCGCACCTGAACTTCGATCCTTATAATCAAAGCAGAGACCATCATGGCCTACAAGGCTGAGGCAGAGACATGGAACCAACCCTACATCGAACCAGACTCGAACAACTACTCTGCTTACCAGCGAGACATATATGGATCCCTGCGCGCGCCTCTCTTCTCGACCAAACCAGCTGAGTGGGAAGCATTGGCCCGCTCCAAAGTCCCCGCAGCCAACTTTGGGTATGTCTATGGTTCAGCCAGCAGCGGACAGACCCATGCCGCCAACATCGCCGCTTTCGATCACTACCGGCTTCGCCCGCACATGCTGGTCAATGCCACTCGACGAGATATAAGTGTCGAGCTGTTCGGGACCCGCTATCCCACTCCCCTCCTGGTTGCCCCGGTCGGTGTCCAGAAGATCATGCACCGGGATGCCGAAGAAGCCACGGCCAGAGCGTGTCAGAAAGTGCGCGTGCCAATGATCTTGTCGTCTGCCGCCACTCGTACCATCGAGGAGGTCGCTGAAGCAAACGCGGACGGCGACCGGTGGTATCAGCTCTACTGGCCCAGACCTCAATGGGAGGAGGTCACGGTAAGCTTGTTGAACCGGGCAAAGGCCAATGGGTACAAAGTCTTGGTTGTCACTCTGGACACTTTCAATCTTGCATGGAGACCTACAGACCTTGACAGTTCCTACTTACCTTTCATTTGGGGTGACGGCTGTCAGATAGGCCATTCCGATCCCGCTTTCCAGAGGAGGTATGAGGAGATGCAGAAGCGGGATCCAAGGACCAGCAGCGAGAAACTGGCCGAACTTTGGGCAATGCTGAAAAGGCCAGGCTCAATCTACGGTGCAGCTAGGGTCTTGATGAATGTTCATATGTTGCAACGATCGAGGGCGTGGCTGGATGTCATGAATTCCGGGACTTACCGTGAATGGCCACACCTGGAAATCCTGAAGAAGTTGTGGGACGGCCCTATTGTTTTGAAAGGAATCCAAACCGTGGATGACGCCCACAGAGCCATCGACTATGGCATGGACGGCATCATTGTGTCGAACCATGGTGGCCGGCAATGCGACGGTGCCATTGCTTCACTTGATGCACTCGCCCAAATCGCCGCGGATGAAAGAGTTCAGCAATCCAAGCTGACTCTTATCTTCGACAGCGGCATTCGCACCGGGAGTGACGTGCTGAAGGCGTTGGCTCTAGGTGCAAAAGCCGTATGTATCGGTCGACCGTACATGTATGGGCTCGCAATCCAAGGAGAGCAAGGGGTTGAACACGTCCTCCGATGTTTGTTGGCAGATACGGATAACATGCTTGGGAATGTCGGTAAGAAGAGGATAAGAGACCTTAGCAGGCACGATTTGCAGATTGGTCGAGACTCGAAGCTCTAGTTTGGTAGCAATGGTTGGATCCCTCATTTCAAATACATCTACGACGGTGAGGCCATGTCCGCGGAACATCGGAAATCGGAGCCAATTCCCTTGAACAAAAAGCATAAGGTCGGTGATTCCATTGAATGGGTCGCACAAGCCTCCTCTCTTTCTCCCTCCCGGCGCTTTGTCGTGGATCTCACAGCACAGCTAGTTCTTTGATCGCCTCCTACGTATCATGCATTGCCTCGACACAAAGGCTTTCTTGTGAAAGCTGAGAAGCCTTTGTCCACGAACAATGTGAATGACACTTGCCGAGTATTCTTCAGAATATAAATTTTCAACTACTACGAATGAAGACGGACTCAGCTTTACCAACATTGCACCCACCAACAGGACTGTGTTCTGGTAGACTTTAGCTTAGCACAGCTGTCGTAACCACCATTTCTCGAAAGTTCGGAGTCGTTGCATCGTCCTAAGTTCGACCTTGACGACCAAGAAGGTTCGGGTATTCAGAATAATGGCACCACAACAATCTGACCACTGGGTTCGGGTAGGCAACGCCATGATGATCGGCGTCAGACCAGATTGTGACGAGTGGCGGCATGGAATAGCAGCAGTGCCAACGCTCGATCTGACTTTTGCAGCAGAGCCTAGCTTCATTTCATGGGACGCCGGAACAGGGGAGAACAATGGACGAGGGAGGCCAGCTCACGGATACGCTGTCCACATTGCAGGGCGTCCCGGCGGAACGAAAGTCTGGCTCCATATTCGCTCAGCTTCCGATTTTGGGCGCGTGATATTCTGGGTGAAGAACGTGGCAGTCTTGAGGTCGATCAAGTTTCACGGTGCTTTGATGCGCCAGTTCGAGCAGGAGTGCGAGCAAGAAGCAAGCAATGTCCAAGATGGAGATGATGGTCTTCCGCTACTGCCCTCAACTGAGCACTTTCGCAAGGGCGCAGAGAAGTTGCTAACAGAATTCGCTGAGAATCCTGTCCCAGACCTTGCAGACTTGTGCGCTGAGCAAGGTCAAGTCGGTAGGTGACTGGAAGATGGTTCGGCACAGGTTCGTTGCAGAGAAACATAGTTGGGTACTGGAAGGCAGGCCCGCCAGGTTGTTGCCGATGGAGGTCAGTTGCTGCTGGGGAGACAACGAGTACTTGTTTTGGATATTGTTAGTATTTGGTAGCAAAGAATGTAACCTGTAGCGTGTCCGACGCCATCAATGTGCTCTGACTGATTGCGCTAGAGTATTGTGCTCTGAATGAATCAAGCGTTAGGGTTGAATGTGTGAAGAACATAAGGTGAGGTACATGTAGCACTACTGTCAGTAGTGAAACTGCATGTAGATACTACTACTACTAGTGGTAAGGAGAACGCGCCAAGGCTGCATTCACTATTCGCGTGCCAGTGGCGCGACAACGTGGATTTCGTCGCTCGTCCATCTATAGGTAGCATCCGGACTTGGATCAATCCTCATCTCTACTACTGCCAACCTCTGACAAATAGTTGCCTGCATCTCTCTCCCTCTCGTCAATTTGCCTGTCAACATCCTTGTGATTAGCATTGGCAGAGCTCAATTCCATCGAACCCCTTTGCGCCCCGAAGACCTGCTGTCGCCCTCGGCGCAGCGAGACATACGATGTATGTCCTGCGTCAACAAAACGTAAACTCGTTGCTAACAAAGTACATAGGGAGACATTCGAGAATATTTACCTCGACCTGTCGAAACAGTCCGGACGGTGTAGACTTGCAGAAAGTGGTCTAGGGTGGAAACCCAGCGGCGGCAGCGAACCATTCACGCTTAACGGCGATCAGATCAGTGCGGCGCAATGGAGCAGAGCATCGAAAGGATATGAGATTAAAATCATCACGCGAGATGCTGCGGTCATCCAACTCGACGGATTTGAACAGGAGGATTATGATCGTGCCGCCAAAGCCTTCAAGATATTCTATGGCATCAACCTAGAACATAAGGAACATGCGCTGCGAGGCTGGAACTGGGGTAAAGCCGAGTTTGGGCGCGCAGAATTAGCATTCAATGTCCAGAACAGGCCGGCGTTCGAGATTCCCTACTCAGAAATTTCCAACACGAATCTGGCAGGAAAGAATGAGATTGCAGTCGAATTCAACCTGGATGCGGACTCAGCTCAAAATGGCACAAATGGTCACAAAGCAGGCAGCACTAAGAACCGTGGTCGCAAAGCAGCAGCTGGACGAGACGAACTGGTCGAGATGCGGTTCTATATTCCCGGAACGGTGTCCAAAAAAGAAGTCAATGGCGAAGAAGGCAGTGGCGCAGAAGAGGACGAAGAAGAGGAACAGAATGCCGCCAACTTGTTTTATGAGACCCTCATGGACAAGGCAGAGATTGGGGAAGTTGCCGGTGCCACGTTCGCAACTTTCCAGGACATATTGCATCTTACCCCCAGGTACGTGCCCATTGCTGCCCATTGCTCTTGACGATGTTCTAGACAGCCGGGGATATACTAACTACCTCACACAGAGGACGGTTCGATATCGACATGTACGAAAATTCATTCCGCTTGCGTGGTAAGACATACGATTACAAGATCCAGTACCAGTCGATAAAGAAGTTTTTCATCCTGCCAAAGAACGACGAAATGCACACGATGATTACACTGGGACTGGATCCACCTCTTCGCCAAGGACAAACGAGATATCCATTTATCGTGATGCAGCTCAAACTCGACGATGAGGTGAACCTGGATCTCAATATGACAGAAGAGCTCCTCGAAACGAAGTACAAAGACAAGCTGGAACCACATTACGAAGCACCGATCCATCATGTCATTGCCAAAGTCTTCAAAGGCTTATCTGGGAAGAAGATAATCATGCCCTCCAAGGACTTTGTCAGTCATCACAACATGAATGGGGTTAAGTGCTCCATCAAGGCCAATGAAGGATTGCTTTTCTGCCTGGACAAGAGTTTCATCTTTGTCCCCAAGCCTGCCACCTACGTACCGATCGACTCCATACAGAGCATCACTATGTCGAGGGTTGGAGGAGCTCTAGCGGCTAGTCGCACGTTTGATATTACCATGACACTGAAAGGCGGCCAAGGAGAGCATCAGTTCAGCAACATCAACCGTGAAGAACAGCAGCCACTCGAAGCGTTTTTCCAAGTAAGTTATTTTCGTCGTGCGCGATGCAGTCCAACATCTAATACGTCTTTTAGGCCAAGGGCATTCGATTCAAGAACGAGATGCTTGATGATTCATCCACACTGTTGAAAGCAGCCCTGGAGGATCAGGATCTGGCATCATCAGATGATGATGACAATGGCGGCGTGAATCGGGGATCAGCCGATGAGGACGAAGACTCGCCCGATGAAGATTTCCAAGATGAGTCTGAGAGTGATGTGGCTGAGGAGTACGATTCAGCACACGAAAGCAGTGGCAGTGATGCAGGTAGCGATGCAGAGATGGCTGATGTTGCAGGAGATGATGAAGATGCGGCTAGCGAGGAGGAAGAAGAGGCAGACCGACGGCCTAAGAAGAAGGCAAAGAAGTAGGCCTGACGGTTTGCCTACCATCACAGAGCTGAAATTAGATAATGTCAGCTCTCAAATGTGATCAAGTTGCTTGTTTGTCCAGCCGTCCGTATGCCTGTATGCACAGCTTGAATGTCGTTACAGGTGAGTATGGAGAAATGCAACTGTTAGTAGTACTACGTACTAGAGCAGGTCAGCGCCAGTGCCGAGCTCTCTCTCGGCAGCACACAGGAGGTATAAGTATTTCTCCCAACACGTAATTGCACTCTCTCTTCTTATCTACTCACTCATATTTCGTCATGAAACTCGTGGAGGGATCACAGGGCAATACTTTTGCAGTTTGGTACTGGTGCTGGTCTCCCAGCGAAAGTGAAGCCGTGATAATGGAAGCTCGCTTGGCGGCTTTTCGGCATCGGATTAACTTTAGTCCGATGCCGGAAGTGCATGTCGTCTGACTTTCCTTTCACAGCTTCAACTCTCGCTGGGAGACCAGAACAAATCCAATCCGAAAAGATGGCAACCAAAACCATCAAGCCCAAGGCCACAGGCGTGGCACAACGCAGCCGAACTGGCTGTCAAACTTGTCGCAACCGAAAGCTCAAGTGTGATGAGGTGAGTAAGATCTGTGCAGATTTGAGATCCGTTGTTGACAAGACACGTCCAGGCAAGACCTGTCTGCGGGCAATGCCAGAAATCACACCGTGAGTGTATACGCTCGGAGGGTGAGTCATAGACTGATAGATGAGGCTTCTTCGAACTAATCTTGGACAGGCGTTACCTTCCGCCACCATCAGAACGCTGCCTTTGCCAGAGAGGGCCAAGATCATTCCCTCGACAGCTTCTACAAGTACGCGCAGTCGTACACAGAGGAGGAAGTGCGTACTTTCCTGCCAGTGCCAAAGAACTGTGAGTGACGAATGAATGCATTTCTTTCTGTTGATATATACTGACGTAGCGCAGTGACCTGGATCTACGTGACGGACCCGACTGCGGAAGACTCGACAACACCACCACCGCAGGCGCAGACACCATCCGATTCGTACCAGCAAGTCGCGGCGCACACATTGGAAGCTCTGTCGACGGCCGCCGCTGACCACATCTCGTACCCGCCTCAGGCGACGGCATATTACACATCAGTGACTTCTCAGGATGCGCACCCTGACTATGCTTTTGTTCGAGGCGAGTCAGCAAATGGAAATGGCGGACAAGGCAACCAGATCAATCTCCTACTGAACCCGCAAGGACAGACTCCGTCTTCTCTGATTGACCCCAATCTCGAGGCCACCGTGGCACATGCCGCTGAACAAGCGATTGATATGAAAGGCAACGCCAGGGCAGAAGACCACTTTGAGATACAGCATCCAGACGACATGCAAGAACAACACGATCACCAGGAAGAAGCCATGGGCGATTCCGATGTTGCAATGCTGAGGAAATACAACGAAGCACAGGCCTAACGAGCACCATGACTGCACTCATACACGCTCGCTCACGCATGGTGATATCTTGCATATGGGATGGGCATGAATTAGGCGTCTGGCGAAGTCTTCCATCGGAGTTGAAATACCAAGGCACTTTTCAAGGAGGGTTTTATGATGATCATGAGACGCCCTCTTATCCTCTTTGCAGCATGCAGAGACGCGAGATCCCCTGTACAAATAGCATATTGTCTTTTAGTGATGAGGATCGCTGACTCGGCGAAGTCTAGCTGAGTTTGACAAAGGCTCAATTCACTTACGCTCTATGAACAGAGGTCCCTTTTCCACTTTGTTTCTTGCCCAGTTATATTTCCATGGCCATATCATTGCACCCAGTAGCAAGCTCCTTGGATCTACGACTGGCTACGTCCCTCGTTGGTATATTGCATTCAAACGAGTACCTTTCTTTCGAACGACACAAACACGACTGGCTATTTAAAGCTGACAATTAAACGATGATCCACCTATAGTCCCAGCCGTGGATCACACAGGTCGCATGGCAGAATGCATGTTTCGCCGGTGAATGCCGAATCATCAACTGGCTAGCATGACAACCAGAATACCTGGAAAAGTCGCCTGTGACTCGCAGGTTGGCATACAGTTTAGGCGTCCTGACAGTTGTGTGACTCGGTCGCTGTGTTTGGCAGAATTAGACAGAAAATGGAACATGGGGTCGGTTCCAAGCACGTACTGGCAATAATGGAAATAAGGGTCAATCGCTGCTGTAACGTTAAAAACAGAGATGAACGCAGCAGGCGAAACAGGTGGAGATCGGTTACGAAGGGCCGCAAATGATAACTTTGAAGAGCGAGACTGCGGTAGATCCGGCACTCCGGAGCAAGCGGGCAGCTAGAACGATAGAACGATACCGGCATCCTAGTAGAACTTCTGGGACACGACTTCCAGCCAGACGGGCTTAGGAGGCCTCTAGATCGGACAGGTTGCTCGCTAGAACAACATCACCTACGGTACCCCGGCTTGCCCGGTAGTCACGTACCAGGTGTGGCACGTACATCTTCGAGACTCGGGTATGATTTCATGGCCCCTTGCAACTGCGGTTCGAAGGGTGCCAGGCGACTGGGGTGAAAGACTTCACTTCCCTGCCAGAGCGGCCGGTGCCAACCTGCGACCCTCCACCTCCGAACGCCGAGACGTCAGCGTCTGCAATGGATTGCGTCTCCATCTCTTGATTTGGACACCGCCAATCTCAGCCTCAGGCTCTAGTGCTACGCCTATTTTGCTTGTTTGGTATATTCATAGGGTATGTTTCTCGTACACACTCTGTACGTGTGTGATTTTATTCCCTGCTTGTAAATTAGACCACGTCTCAGGCTCATGAGGACGGATGGAAAAAGGTAGTTAGGGTCCCAGAAGCCACATTGCCGCGTGCGAGGCCGTAATCAACTGTAAGGGCCGCATAAGCTGCAGGTGTGTAGCTTAGGTACTGCCGTACTGGTTTCCGCTCGATGACGACCCGGCACAAGAACGTTACCGCTCACTCATCGAACAATACTTCAGGTAGGTACCTAGCAGGTAAAATTGCTATTGATATTACCGCCTGAACTGGGTAGCATCTGCATCCGCATGTCGTACTCTGTCAGGTAGTAGGTACGTACCTAGGTAGGTAGTTGTACTCTCTGTATGTTGGTAATAGTGGCTCCGCACTTTTCCTGCGCCCGAGCGGCGGGCTGCACTGATCAACTAGTAACAAGTGGATGGAAAAGTAGAGAGGACCACACCACTACAACCATCTGATGGGAAGCCAGTACGTCGGCTCGCCCGCTTTGTTTCCTTTCTCTGTCCGCGATGGTTCAAACAGTGACTGCGCTTCCTTCTCCCACTCTGCTTTCTCAGCCTCGTTACTACCTCCCACTCGGTAAACCCCAGATTTTGGCGAAGTCCTCCGCCAATTGCCCTTGGCTACACTCCCAAAGCCACGCCCAATATTTTCTGGACACTCGTTCCGTCATTATCCCATGGCCGGCCGAAAATAACGTCGTGGAAAGAGGTAGACTGGTTCTGGTGCGTGGTTGTCGCAGTGGTGCGGACAACTTTGTGGGCACAAGGTCCTGTTCGTTCCTGACTCTTTCGCCGCGTCTGGACTCAAAGTCGCGGTGGAATCGTGCCAGCACAACATGAATCGACTTCGAAACTTGTCCGAGAGCTTCAAAGCCGCTGCATTGCATTCCTCCAATGCCTCATCATCAACCTCCTCGCTCTCCAGGTCTTCACCCAATGGCCAGACTGAGATAGTCGACAAAGATTCACCAGCTCCGACCGCCAATTCTCCGCTTGCGCCGCCGTACGCCGACACTCCTGCACCATACCCTCGCCCTGACCGTCCAGCCTCTCGTCCCGCATCAATGGTGTATACGCCACCCTCAATGGACTTGGGGAAGGACAATCATGTTGAAGAGCTAGTACCCGTTTTCAGGTGGGCATTGATGTTAAACAAAACTTTGCTTGGCTCTAGAGCTGACCATGTCCGCTAGTTTTCTCTCGAGTCATGCCAACAAGCTCTATCAAGAAGGTCTGTTGCCAGCGTTGTCCGAGCTACAAACATACTGATATCACTGGACAGGCTACTTCCTCAAACTCAACGACCTTGATACACGTAAGTGGCGACCATCTTCCACCTTAAAGACACCTTTTAACTCTGTGCTCCTAGATGGACGCCCTTATGTCGATCGGAATTGGACCGAATGCTTCGCTCAATTGGTCGGAACAGTTTTGTCACTCTGGGATGCAGCTGCTCTTGATGCAGCTGGCCAAGATGGAGAGGTTGCCCCGACCTTTATCAACCTGGCAGATGCTTCCATCAAGATGGTACGCCAACGGAAGAGGACTGATGACTTTGTGGGCTTGATTTACTAAATTGCAACCAGATACAAACCCTTCCGACCCGCAATCCAGATGTGCAGCCTCTGCAAAATGTCCTCTCAATTTCCACGGCGGGGAAGAACCGCTATCTGCTCCACTTCAACTCGCTACATTCTTTGACTCAGTGGACAGCCGGCATACGCTTAGCAATGTTTGAGCACGCATCGCTACACGAGCTGTACACGGGCTCTTTGATTGCTGGAAAAGGCAAGCATCTAAATAATATACGGACGATTATGGAAAGAACGAAGGTCAAACAAGAAGACTGGGCACGGGTGCGATTTGGCGCTGGAACACCGTGGAGACGCTGTTGGTGTGTGATTGAGCCGCCCGACGAGAAAGAATTGCATAAGTCCAATAAAGCGTTGAAGAAGAAGTCCGCATATGACAGACCGGCTCTCCCCAAAGGAAGACTCAAATTCTACGATTCCAGGAAGACCAAGAAGGCTACGCCGATAGCGACAATCACCGACGCCTATTCGGCATATGCCATATATCCTCAGTCAAAGCCGCTGATCGACCAATCGACTCTGGTCAAATTGGAGGGGAAAATCACGATACATTCCAAACCCGAATCAACGACAGAAGGTTTCGTCTTCGTTATGCCCGAGCTACATCCCGCCGTGTCCGGGTTCGAGATGATGCTGCGGTGGCTTTTTCCTGTCTTCGACGTTTTCCATCTATATGGTCGTCCTCAACGACTGATTGCGGACACTTTGGACACACGAGGACTCATGTTCGCAATGCCCAAGGAGCGGAGATATGGGTACCTGGACATCATAGACGTTGCAGCTCTGATTCATACTCAAGGCAGCGAAAAGTGGAGCGAGCGCGAGTGGCGGCAGCAACTGAAAGACATGACCTCCAAGAGAATGGCGATGACGGCGCAGAGTCGATCGAGCAGCAATTTGGAAGGAAGGAGGACAGCGCGCGCTGTTTCAGATTCCAGACAGGGTGTGCACTACGATGATGGCGCCTCCATCCGCTCGACGCCCTCGCGACACCAGCATGACCAGCCAACGGATGCTGGCTTTGCACCCCCTCAGAAAGCCACCACAGCACCAGCCAATGCTGCATATCTCGCCACTGGTCAAAACCAGCATTCAAGGTCTGTATCCGAGTCCGTGGCATACGTGTCCCCTACCAAGTCGCGTCGCGCGAAAGACAGTTACAATCAATCGAGAATGTCCAATGATTTCTCTGAGATGGAGTCTAACCCACCTCAACCGGCACCTCCAGGGTATCGTCCTCAGTACAAGAACGGGACTGTTTATACGGAATTGGAGGCTTCTGACGGCCGCTATAGCTCCGACAGTGACGGTCAAGGCCCGCGGATTCATGCAGAAGACATACAGGAAGATGTGAGGGGATCAACCCCGCCTGCACCAGTGGCAGCGCCGCCTGATTTCCAGCATCAGGCTGGGCAAGTGCCTCGTAAACGACCAGACATGAGGCCGGATTTGAGGCGTGAAAAAAGTCGCATGTCAAATGCAACTTTGTCTCAGATCGCTGATGTGAACAAGATGGCAAGCAGTGGGGCGGCGGGGCATGCCGCGATGGTGGCGTGGAAGACCGGAAGACCAGGGGAGGCGGAAGATCAGGGGCTCCGAGGGGTAAATACTGAGACCCCTCACGACGAAAGAGAAACATCTGCTAATCAACGTGCCTCCAAAGGGGTGGTAGCAGATGGTGCATATGCAGAGAGCCCTGCTGATCTCGGATCAGGACAGACTCGACAGCCCGGTGATCACTCGTCAACTCGAAAACTGATCTCTCGCAAGCCGGTTCCCTTTCCCAACGCATCCCTCGAGGTTCCACGTCAGAGATCTCGACCTCGGTCTCCAGCCAACATGTCACCATATTCAGCCTCCGATTACGACAACGAATCCATCGGGAGCCCCGAATATGACAGTCCTTCTGAGGATGCTAACCTCGACGTCCTCCCGCAAAGAAGGCGGACGGGTGTGCTCAAGACGGTGGGAGACATTAAGTTAGGACAAACTGGCAACGTCTCGCATGGATCCATCGCGGTGGATATACCGGACGTGGACTTTGGCACAACCTTCACCCCGAGCTTGACACCGGCTCATAGTCGTCCTCCGACTGCGAGCGGGATTACGGGCCGGCAGTCTCCGTTCGATCGGCCTCCCACGGCTCCTGAGACTCCACTCACGAGGTCACCTCACGACGAGAGAGCACCATTGGGCCGCCAAACTCCTCGAGAGGACAGAACGCTGTCCAGCCCGCGACCCACCCATTCACGATCTCGTAGTTATGCCTGGCACCCTGCCGCCACTACCGGTAGGCATAGTCCGAGCGGCGGCTTGACTGCCGAAGAGTTTGTCCAGCAACGCGCTGCGGCTGCGCGTATGCCGAATGGTTACGTTCCGCACCGGAGCTTCTCGTCAAGCCAAGTCGAGCGATCTCCCACCAAGCTCCCGAAGAAGAGGGACTCCTTGGCCCGACCCAGTTCGCAAAATTCCCTCCTGATGGACTATTCCTCTCATCTCTCCGCGCGAGAACAGGAACATGTGGCGCGAATGACAGGAGGGCCGCTCATTCAGGTGACAGAGAGGAGTAAGACGCCAGATCCGTCCATTGGCCTCATTGGCGCTATTGAAGCACGAGAACAGGAGAAGAGGAATATCAGAGAAGGAGTTGCCGGCCATATGGTTCAAGCGGCTATTGTGCAGAGACAAGCGGCAGCAAGGACGTATGGATTCCCGCAGTATCCTGGACACCAGTCTTTCATAGATGCCGGACAGGTCGGGCAGTGGACAACCCCGCAGACTTCTAACCCCTTGATTGGCGCTTTTCACGGTCCTGGTCAATTATCACAGCCCCAGGTACAGCAGATGCATCTGGACTCAGGGTATTCTCCCCCATATGATGGGCAATTTGCGTCGCCGCCGGGGAGTTATGTGATGAGGTAGCTGACCAAGACGAGATATTGTATCAAAAACTGCATGGCGTGCGTGGAACCATTTGCATTCAGGACCCTGTAACCGTCCAGGTTGCATTTTCGCATTGAGGTGGACATGAGTCAGATCGAATGTGGTCTTCATGGTGATAATGGATTATGATATTGACTATAAGATATACAGCTGTGCCGGCTGAACTTGAGATAGAAGCAAGCGAAAATAATGATGAGGACGAACTGGTGTCTATGTGAGGGAAGAGCTTACACGTAAGCATAGCAGCGGTTGTGTCTTTTATGCAAGCATGATAAATGCTGTCTCGATCGATTGAATTGTACAGAGTACCTTTTGTCTAATGCAGTGCGCAGCCTGGATGAACAGAGGACAGGTAGTGGTGGATAGTCTTGTCCATCCAACGAGCACGTGGCGGCCCTGTTGCAGAATAATAATAATAATAATCAAGAAATTCCGGCCATTTTGCAAGGTTCCGGGTCCGGGTCCAGGTCCAGGTCCAGGTTCAGTTGAAGTTGGGGAGTGAAGCAGCTCAGCCTCCACTTGCGATTGGGACCACTACTATCAATACCAACCACTCCTCGTTCTCCTTTGATTAGATCGATCGATCAATTGCTTCACGTACTCAGCCATCTCGCGTACGAACGATTTCCGGAAACTGTACCGTTGCTTCACGTTCATCTTGCGTCCTTTGCGTCCCTCGACCCGATGCTCCTTTCTCTTCAACCTCGCTCGCTTCAATGTCCCTGCGTCCATCCAACATCGACCCCGTGTGTTCCACTCGCAGCTGGCCTGCTGACCGCGAGTGTCTGAACCGTCCGCCAAAGCCGTCAATGTCCCTCTGCCTTTCGTCGCCGCACGCACATTCGCGATAGCCACGAACCTCCATTTTCGAACAATCTGCACGAAGGTCTCGACATGACCTGAACCACGCGGCCCCTGCCCCTTCGATCGTTGATCATGTCGTTGAGAACGCTCCTGTCCAAGGCAGGTCCTCGAACCGCTCATCGTCGACACAGCAGCATTCTCGAAGATGCCAACGAGGACTCCGAAAGTACCATGGCTGGGGCTCACAGCCGTGGGGATTCGCTGAAGAGATTGAGTCTGGGTTTATCTCGCACCAACGAAGAGCCCTTTCAGCCGTTCTTCACTCACGAACCAGAAGAGACAAATCCACGCCCCATTTCCCCTCAAGGTGGCGAGGCATCCGACCATTTAGCCGGGTCCAAAAGCGCAAGTACCCCGGCTGCGATCTCTAGGGCACGAGTTGCACCATCACGAGCTCCCAGAACGAGTGACGGTCTTGACGGAGATGCCCTTGCGCTCAAACCACAGAGGTTTCCGCTACTTGGTACGAGGCATGCTTCAGACTCGCAATTGTCGATGAGGTTTAGAAAACAAGAGCCCCCGGCTTCGCAAGACGCTGCTCGTACGTGATATTGCCGTGGACCTGTCTGTTTATCGAGGCTGACTGTTTTAGCGCCGAAAATCATCACCACAGCCCCAACTCATGACTTCGACGACACCACCCAAAAGAGACCCAAACGCAAGTTGTTTAGCCGATCACCCAGTTTTTTCCGCGACCAGCATATCCAAGAGGAACCGCAAAAGACCGCCGACGGGGAAAATCGTATAAGTTCTACAAACACACCCTCAGTACCGGAGTCGAGTTCCTACGAGCGGTTGCCGCGACCAACGGCACTCAATGGAGCCATGGCACCCCCTGCCTATGGTGATGAATCCTCCTCCTCGCTGGCCATTCCAGTGACCCGACTTTCCGACTCCTCTCGTTCCGATGACAGTTCTGGAGACCACCACGTCTACGCTAAGACTACCACGACTCATACGATTTCGACCACCACGACCTTCTTCAAGCTCAAGAGGCGGAATAAGAACAAGGGTCCACTGTTTCCATTGCCAGAAAGATTTGCAAACTCTACGATGGGTCGGACGAACAATTCTCATACCCACCAAGAGCCTCAACATGAGAGGAAATCCATGTCGCCTAGCAGGAAATCCACAACAACAGTCAGATTTGACACCGCACAGAGTCGTCAAGGCTCCGCAGAGGCTTCGCCAATTCACTCGACCGTTGCGCTTACAAACGCACCGTTTGGATCGCCGGGCCCAACTATCATGCGTCAAAACTCGACATGGTCGACCCATTCCGGTCGTTCTACTCCGTCCGTAACGCTGGTGCCTCCTCAGTCGAGTGGCAGGGGGCGCTCCTCCACCCTGAGCTCGCTCGGAAGACAGTCTGTGGAGAGATTGCCAGATGCTGTGCCCCAAACGGCATCGGCAAGGACTTCAACGTCCACAAGTGGAAGGAGGAGTTTTGGTGATCTTCTATCGCTACCTCATCGGCTCCGTCAGAATTCTGCCCCACCTCCCCGACACGGGCCGGCCTCATATCCTGGCACGCCAGGTTCAAAGTCCAATTCACTGCACATCCCCCGAGAACCCGAGCCCGAACGGGTCTACCCGCGAAGGGAGGACGACGACACTCCTGCAAGCTACGTGGAAAAGCTTGAAGCTGCCGTCCCCAGAGGTGCAATGGCAACTATTCTCTGCAAAAGCGCTGATGACTTCTCCAAGACATGCCTGCGCAAGTATATGCGGGGCTTCTCATATTTTGGCGACTCAATTGACATGGCTATTCGGAAAATGCTGATGGAAGTAGAATTGCCTAAAGAGACCCAACAGATCGACCGGTTGCTGGCCGGGTTTTCGGACCGCTATTACGAGTGTAACCCAGGGATCTTTTCTTCGACCGATGAGACGGCTTTTGTTGCGTTCTCCATCCTGCTGTTACACTCAGACACACACAACAAGAACAACAAGCGGAAGATGCAGAAGCATGATTACGTCAAGAATACTCAGCAAGGCCCGGTACATATCTCCAGCGACATCCTAGAGTGCTTCTATGACAATGTGTGCTACACTCCTTTTATTCATTTTGAGGACGAAATCGCTATCAACAGCCACCGCCTGGCCGCCCCCAAACAGAAGAAGAGCTTGATTCGAACCCGGAGTCTGGACAACCTGCGTGGGCCTGTTGACCCATACATTCTGATCCTAGACAACAAGCTGGATGTGTTGCGGCCCTCTTTGAAAGACGTGATGGAAACCGAAGACTGCTACTGCTCCACGGGAACGGTTGGCAGCCTCGAGACAAATGACATCCACAACGCCTTCCTCAATTCTGCCGTGCTGCAGATTGTATCTGCAAGGTCCAGGCCCGATGCTTTCTCAACTCAAGCTACAATCAGCAATCCAGGAGAGGCACAGGCCGGATTGGTCAGTATCAAGGTCGCCAAAGTTGGGTTGCTGTGGCGTAAAGACCCCAAGAAGAAAAAGGCGAAGCGCCCATGGCAAGAATGGGGGGTCATCTTAACGGACTCCAAGTTGTACTTTTTCAAGGACGTGGGCTGGGTCAAGAAGCTGATCAGTCAATATGACGCCCACTCTAAGTCGGCCAACAATGACGGGCCTTTGGTCTTCAAGCCCCCAATGTCATCCTTCGAACCAGATGCGCTCATGTCAATGGACGACGCTGTGGCTTTGCTAGACACAAGCTACAAGAAGCATAAAAACGCATTCGTCTTCATCAAGCACGGAGGCTTCGAGGAAGTGTTTCTCGCCAACACCGAGTCCGAGATGAACGACTGGATCGGCAAATTGAACTATGCTGCCGCTTTTCGCACCGCAGGCGTCAGGATGCGCGGCCTGCTCAGCTCTAATCATGAAGCGCGACAGGTCGTCCGCAATGACTCCGACTTTCCAACCAAAAGCGAACATTATTATCAGAAGGACCTGAGGGTGGACCCTCAAGCGGCATGGGAAATCAAGTACTATCGCCGGCAAATTCTGCATAAGAGAATCAGCGATTTTGACGACAAGGTTTCTGTCGCTCAGAAGGAATTGGACAACCTTCTCCGCAATGCCCGACATCTGCTTATTCTCTTGCCGATCCAGCAGAAGACGCGGGAGGCTTTGGTCCTAGCTGCTGGCCGCATGTCAGCCAAGCTGAAGTGGACGAGGGTGGAATTGTGGAGAGCAAGAACTCATCGTGATATCCTGGCCAAAGATTTGGAGCAGGAGGGAGTAACGGCTTTCCCAATTCCTCGTACGTTGTCAACGTCAACGCCTCAAAAGACCACTCCGTTAAAAACAGGCCCGGAAATTTTGGCGCGTAACCCCACCGATACGAGTCATATGACTTTGTCTCCAGTTAGTGCAACTTCTCCCAAGCCTGTCAATCTTATAGAAAGACTCAAGACCTCGGAGAGCGAGGGCCACCAACAGGAGACGAGCCCACATGATCTTTCGTCCACCAGGAGCCCTTCAGTGTCTGAGCATGTTTTGCCGAGACAAGAGAGCAATGCAGACTCTCGTTCCCTACTCCATCAGGTATCCATGACAAGCTCGCATCATAGCCGAGATAGGGAACACTTGGTCAGAAGCGCGGAGGATGGTGAAGAACAAGCCTGGCGTGAAGCAGGCTTATTCGGGACTGACAGCCATGTTTCCAAGGAGAAGCGGCCGGACACAAGCGAATCGGAACGAGATCGTCTAGCTGCTATTGCGACTCCGACCGAGGGATCAAAGATTGGCAGTGTTCGAAGAAGTCTCCACCGCAGCTTACGTGAAGGTCCTCTGCGTGATGGTCACCACCATTCACCGAGCATCCATCGGCACCGGAAGGGAAGAGAGTCAGGATCCAGTTTCACTGGCACCGACGACGGCGGAAGGTCAGTGCAGAGCGAAGTTGAGGAACTCAAACGGGGTACCGGAAGTTTCATTCTGCATGGTAAGAAAGCTAGCGTTATCACCATGTCATCGGAGTGGCAGACCCTGTCGAACGAGGACGGTTTATTATTGAGGAAAGCCATGCGTGACGGAGATGAGAAAGAGATGCGTTCGACGGTTCAAGACGAAGACGAGGAAGCAGTGGAAACAGCCAGCAATGTCTCGAGGCAAACCGAGTATCAGTACGGGTCGTTGAACTCGAGCCGTAAGCAAAGCATCGCAACCACAGCGGACGAACAATTTGTCGATGCTGAAACAGGCAACGGATGAAAACGCAGTGCAAATGGATGGAACGCAATCAATGCGTTTGATGGTGCACAGCGTCGTCTGCTGTTCCCTTCCTATTTTCTTTACTAAAAGCTGTCTCATGGCGGGAGTTTGGGGATTCACCAAAAGAACTGGGACCTGGCGGCTACTTGATGATCACGATCATGACACGACGGATGATAGAGGCATGAACAGAACTGGAAGATAAACACCGATTGGGGCTTTTGCAAGGGAAGATATCAAGATACTACGTTGGCGGGGCATGGGATAGGCGCAGTGATAGATTATCTAGCAACCGGCTTTTTCCATCTCGCGCAGGCAGGCCGGCAACATGGATGGATGGTAAAATCAATATCGCCCAAATGAGTAGTAAGATTGTTGATGTCAGCATTTTTAAGGAGGAGTCTCCGCCGTGGACATTCTGTAGATTGGTGTCATGAGCAAGAAAGCCGAATGAACCATTGTCAATACCTGTAGGTATCTATCTCCCATTATATCGCGTACTGGAGTGTTGGAATTCCAGTCCCAGCCATTCCATTACCATCCGAGACAGAGTGAACCGATCAGTACCTCTCGTATACTAGTATTTTCCATCGTGGTCGCTCGAGGGGGTGTGCTACAGCCAATAGCACCCATCACGCCTTGCCCATCAAGCATGGAGGCTCGATGGACGAAATGCTTGCGCGTGGTCAAGCGTCCTGGCTTGCCGAGTAAAAATGGGCGTTGTCTGACCATCCCTTGGCAAAAGGTGTAGTCGACTGCAGAATTTCTTCTCCAAATGAAAAAACAAATGGCCGTCTGACAAAATGAATTTGTGGATGCAATGACGTCGATGTGTTCCTGTCCCTTTCCCCTTCATGTTTGCGCGGAAACTGTCGATGGGCGATAATTAAATTTCCTGTCTTCCACAGCCTTATCATGTGACCACGCGATTTCAAAGCCAATACTAGACGCGGTTCGCCCGTTTAGTACGCGTCTCGATCGTTCGGCGACCTTATAGTAATTGCTGAAACCACGCCCACTATATCGCCAGATTCTTGTCCTATACAAGGGAAGTCAATCAGAACAGAACACAATACTAGTAAGGATCAACGGATTTGGAAGGGCATGATGGACGAGTTCTTGCAACAGGATATCATTACTAACAGTGAGATCCCCTTCAACCTTCTACAATCAATCCCATGTCTATTGTCCAAGTCCTTCCAATTCCTGCATGTTTCTCCCTCATTGGCTAGTAGGTACAGTTTTTCTCTGGCTTGTCCACTATCTCAGTCACGACAAGCACATTCTGGCCAAGCACTATACTGACTCAAGGCGACGGAAAAAAAGCCCTCCAAAAGCCCTTGCTATCACCCGATGGGAAATATCTCGCAGTCATTGCAGCGGATGAGCAGATCCACATCATCAATCTCGCAGAAGCTGTCCATCGGCACGCAATCAGCAAGACGATCAAATTACCGAAGTCGATACGGACATTCTTGAAAGAATGCAATATATTACGCTGGTCGCCGGAGACGGTGTATGAACTGGTCGAGGACGCAGAAGGCTTGTCCAACACGACATCAACGTTGACACCGACGTCAGACCACGAACCAGAAACGACATGGATCTTGATAAGCAACGGCGGCCGACTGGTGGCCTTGCGCACCGACCTCCCCAAGTCCAAGTCCAACTCCAGATCTCTCTCGAAGCCCAGATCCAACATTCTCGCCGACTACGAACTAGGCAACCAGTACGGCAAAGCCACTCTCGTGGAATATGTCTTCAACCACCGCCACGCGCTGGTGCTGTTCGAGTTCGGCACGACGGCCGCGATTCTCAGCCTGACCAAACCGGAGCGCGACGAGATCGCACATGTGAAATTCGCCGACGCGCGAAGTTTCGCTGCAGCTCCGGACATGCGATATTTTGCGTTACTCCGACGCGATAGGGGCCAGGACCGAGTCACTGTGTTCGAAATGGACGACGGCGACGACAACAGCACAGCCGACACCACGAACAAGCACAAGATTACTTACAAAACCAAGGACAAGATCACTTACAAATCCTTCGACGTGGATACCTCAGACGCGCAGAGCGTGACGTGGTGTCCGGATGGAAGCCCGGTGCTGGCGATCTGCGATTCTCCAGCGTATGGGACGAGAGTATGTTTCTTCACGGCTCAAGGTCACGCGCTGAAACAGCTGAATATCTCGACGGGAACGTTCACTTCCATCCACATCAACAGCCCCACTCCTCCCCCTCCCAAGGACGGACTGGAACCATTGAAGGTAGAAGGTGTCGGTGTGATGTTTTGGAAATGGACTAAGTCATGCATCGTTGGCCGGACCAAACGAACCATCCAGACTGTCGCGGACGGTCAGAAGCGAGTTGTCATCCGATCCTTGGACACGACCACCGGCATGGCGACGCAAATGCTCGCCCAATTCACCCATCCTGACCTGATTGATGGCTCTAGTGCATTTGTATGGCAGGAAGTTTTGGGTACGGCAGCGTCCGCAATGGCGCCGCCGACCTTCAAGCGACATATGGGCACATTCGAAGTCACAGACTCGCATTCCAATTCCCACTTTCAAACACACAGCACAGCGCAGACTCAGTCGAGAGAAGTCCACGCCCGAAGAGAAAATGATAAGGACAAGGAAAAAGAAAAGGAAAAGGAAAAGGAACACCATGTCGACACCATCGCAGTCAACTCGGATCAGACTATGGCGGCTACACGTCTTCGCTCTGCGCCTCGCACTCTGTTTCTCTGGAGGCTGGACAGCCGACAAGCCCAGCAAGCGCACCCACATACCGTTCTTATCTTCAGCAACGCGGTCCGTCAGACTCTATGGCACCCATGGCTGCCGAATGTGCTTTTGATCGTGACGACGAGCAGATCTCCGCGCGTGTATGTGTGGTTCACGGAGACTGTTGCTCCGGTCAGTGGCCTCGTTCCACTAGATACGACGCCGACTGCGACTCCGACTCCGAGCAGGTCGTCGACAAATTTCACGGCCGCTTGGCTACCGCAGTGCAGTACTAGTATCGATATCGACACCCACAGGCATGATAGTCGTGATGCCGATGACAACACCAACGACACCTCAAACAGTTTCCACCACAGCAACGACAACAACCACAACCATAACAAGCAATGTCCAATCCTCATTTCTTCATCCACAGCCTTCGAAGCCGGAGCCCTTCTATCAACTACCGACAATCAACTCTTTTTCGAAAGCATTCTCAATCGCCCAGATGGACCTGACACTTCTCCCACCGTCTCCTCACCGTCTCGTTCGGATGTGTTTCAAGCTTTCGGGAAGCGTGACGATACCGAGACGACAGATGTGATGATGATCGACACGCCCAGCCGTCTTCCACATATTCGACCGAGGTAAAGGCCAGACCGAGCTTTGAAAGAGCGAGAAGATAGAGCAAAAGACCAGATCGACCTTCCTTCAGAAGAACGAGCAGACCTAGCAAAAGACCAGAACAAGCTTCCTTTAGAAGAACGAGCAGACTCGGCATAATATCAAAAATCGGCCATCACTGCATCAGAAAAGAGAACAGACCCGATGCATTCGACGGGGAGAGAGGCAGGGATAGACCTGATCGACTCAAAATTCGCCGACAGATCGAGACGATGAATCCAATACCACACGCTGAGACTCGGTCGAAGAGTCACTGTTGGTGAAATCAGATCCCGGAGACGTTTATCTAACATCGCAACTCAACTGCAGTCATTTAATGAAGGCTATATAAAGATGAGGCGAGACGAGACGAGACGAGATGTGGAATGGAAACCTATACGATATGTTATACTGATACCCAGCCCTAACCCGATTTGAAAGGACTCAGGTGGTCTCTCCTAGAGTACCCCGGGATAACAAGACTCGAGGTATAACGAGGATTGAGGAAAACGATTTCAACCTCTCGGTGGAACTACTCATCCGTGAAGAAAAGCAGCGGCAAGCGGAGAAACCGACTCTCCTTTTACTCACCTAATGGCTGGGAAGAGGACGAGCGCAATAAACGACCCATCGACTGATAAGGACTGATACATTTCATTAAGAGACTTAATAAAGTACCTCAAGTAC
Source organism: Capronia coronata CBS 617.96 (assembly GCF_000585585.1). Classification (NCBI taxonomy): domain Eukaryota; kingdom Fungi; phylum Ascomycota; class Eurotiomycetes; order Chaetothyriales; family Herpotrichiellaceae; genus Capronia; species Capronia coronata. The sequence goes on along the minus strand of NW_006912895.1, from coordinate 2,646,051 downwards.
TTATCAAGCCTCGCTTATGCCTGAAGGAAGTCGTTTCGCTCTTGACTTTTATCGCTCAGAGAAGTTCATGATCGTTTTCCATACCAACCAACCGAAACCCCCACATTCCGCTCGCTGGTTGGAAGACGCAATTCAGAACGATAACTTTTTGAAACGTGCATTAAGCCGCAAGCCAACAACAAATGCGAGGATAGACTGTAGGCAAATGACACAAGCGGCGTCTAAAGTAGACAGGCTTCGCTCAATCATCCAAAAGCAAACAGACCAGGAATCGCGGAAGGGAAGCTGATGGCGGAATCGTTTGTCGCCTCGAACCATTGAAGCTGGCCGAAGAGATATCCTGCTGATCTCCCCTAGCCCATCCTCGATCCCCTATCAGCACTGCGCAGAGCAAAGACATGCTTCAGACGGTGTTCGCATTTGTGCTTGGGAGACATTCCGTCCAACGCAGTTCTTCTTTGACGAAGACTCGGATGTGTACGGGTCACCCATATCGAGGAGTCATCATACCTCCATCAATCCATCCGTCGTCCGCTTCTCGCTTGCTTTGCGTTCGGTTCTCGCTCGCGATCAGCAAGAAATAGTCATCGGCCATCCCGGGGTTTCCATGCTATCGAGAATACTTTCATTTCCAAGAACAAGCACAGATCAATCGTTGCTTTTTGGCATGCCTGAAAAAAGGCAAAGAATGTTGCATGAAGCTCAACTTCTACCCGACAATGGGTAGCATTTCAGGTGGTTGTCGGAAGAATAAGCTCGATATGGCTCCGGCAACGGTCGACATCCAGCGTGGAACCAGAAGAAGAGGTCTTTTTGATGACCTCGTAAGAATATGCTTCAATCTCCACGGAGGCACACATCCCTCACCGCGTGGAGTTGGTCAACCACTCAAAACCGGTCCTCAATCTGCCCAGCAATCTGCGGAGGAGTGTCCAATGAGGCGATGGGCTTGTCCAGGTTCTCGCCACACTGAGCCTTCCAATTCTTGGGCACATAGCCATCAGTGACACGCTTGAACGCCTCAAACGTACAGATAGTCTCGTCTCCTTGATAATTGTTTCCAGGCTTCGCACACGCCGGGACCTTCATGACTCGATCATTGTACCGAACGCGGACATAGTACGAATCAAGTCGGTCCTTCTGCGATTCCGAAAGCTCATTGTAGGGGGTTCGGGCAATAAGATCCTTCGGAGGCAGTGAGGGGGCGAGTGTCGACCGAAGTGACCGAGAAGGCGATGACAGTGGGCTGGACAATGGCGATGACGACGTAGAGTCAGTCTGGGAGGAAGCTGGAGAACGGAGACCCAGGAAAGAGGCGAAACGACCAGGTCGTGTCATCGAGTCCGTCTCAGACTTAGAATCTGTCGACGGCGGACTTGCAGGCAGGAGTACGTTCGCGTCAGCACTGAGACCTGATTCATTCGGACCTCTCTTTCTGAACAGCTCAAAGGCGATATGGCTGGTGTAAGGAGGCCACTTCTCTTCCTGGAATGCTCCGAGACTCGTCAAGACACTAGCGAGTGTAGTATCGTGGCAACCAGACAGAGCAAATCGAATACCCTTCTCACCACCTCGACCGATACCTAAACGGCCATTCTCACCACCGATCTCGTTGATACTGAGGCCGGCACCTTCAATCTTGGAAGTCATCCGTTCGACAATATCGCCGATCAAGGCTCCTATCCCGAGCATGCGATATTCCCGATTTTCGTTGTACCCCGAGAACCATTCTTCGACACCGATCCGATCAATGATGGCCCGGGACTTTGCGTCATAGAACTCCTTAGGAAGACGGGTCTCCGGACCGTGAGCGAGTGTTGAATTAATCGTGTCCATTATGCCAGACAGTCGAGGATGCGAGTCGACGGCGACTTGCTTGTTGGAGTTTTCAGGCATCCACTTGCCAATCAGCTTGGTGATGTACTTCAGATCATCGGTGTCGTTCCATCTATCGGCGGTGCGTTGCGCAAATGCACGAGACAGTTGGGCGAAGCGTCGACAATTGCCGTCGTTGGGGAAGAGGGTTTCATCTGCGGGCGTTCTGGTGACAATGGTAGGAGCAGGAAAGGCAGCAGTGCGAGCGGTCAAAGGATACATTCCCCAGAAAGTCTGCTGGACGGATTCTAGGGCGCGAGGGAGAGGAGTGGCTCGAAGGTAGATCAAGTCGGCGTTGGCGATCAAAGAGGGCATAAACTTCAGCTGGTCGATGTAGAGATGGCGCAGACGTTTCCCCAGTTCGTAGGTCGTCTCTCTTCCCTTATCTGTGAGTTCGCCCAGTTGGCTGAAGGAGATATAGTGTTGGTCTTTGTATTCAATCTTGCCTGCAGTTTGGGGAGTTGAGCCTACCAAATACCATCCACCTCGCCCGCCGGTCCTGCAGCAATGACCGGACCGTCGTCGTGGCCAAATCTTTCCAGTCTTCTTCGCCATTGTAAGGAATTCCACCGTAGGTCATCTTGTGGTGTCAGGGCCACCGATCGCAGTCGTTGGGCGGCATTGCAGTAGGGCCAGTATGCGGGGAGACCTGCCTGAAGAGAGAGGGTATGATAAGTAGTGTCCCATGCCATTTGACCGTGCTAGACTTACATTGCCGAACCGGGCAGACACAGGAGCACGTTCACCATGGCGGAGAAGGACTTGTACGAGGCGAAGCTCAAGATCTTTGGGGTACAGTTTGTCGAGTTCTTCCTGTGAGTAAGGAGGCCGAAAGTCGATGGATGTCATGTTGCGAAAGTGGTTGCCACGCCGATTACTGGTATCCTTTTAGAGTTGTCATAGGTAGGAGCCAGGCAGGAGAAGAGGAGCTCTGAGGTTAGGTGAGGATGACCCAGGATAATGAATGCGGGAGTGAAGAGTCCAACACAACTTGAAGCGAAGAAAAGGTGGTGTCGAAGTGCAGAGGGCAGTCAGTCACCGAGGATGAAGCCCTCAATCAACTGGAATCTGGGAATCCCAGCGGCTACTTTCACTCGTTTCGGCAGAACGTCAATAATTAAATACTACGCCGTTATCGATAAGGACGAGCGCTGGATACAATTGCATAAGTTGATACCGCATGTTATATTCAATTCACGCGACTGTTGGCATTTAGTTGGTACCTAGTAGGTATACGAGGTTCAAAAGATTCAGCCAGGAGGGTATCTCAATTCAGTTTGTCGCCAGTATTCAACGCTACATGTAAAGGCCCCAAAGCCTTACTTCAACCCCGTGACGCTTGCTCCATTAATCAGATATGCATGTCATTCATTCGTCGTCCTGTGTCGTCTACCGGGCTCAATGTATCACTTCCGTACGCATCACTAGGTTGACGACCATGGTGTATTTGTGACGATGGGTCATATGCAGCAGGAGAATCTGGCTTCTGAATATACCCTTGCGCCGATTCATAAGGATTTGAAATCTCCTGCCCGCTGCTGAGCTCGCTAGGGTATTGATGTCCGGCGCCCCTTTGTGGCTCGGTGGACGGTGTATCAGGGGTGCGATCATATGTTGATGTGCGTGGTTCATGTCGTTGTGGCGAACCTGACCCATATGCATCGTCTGCGAAGGGGTTTTCGCTGTGCCCGTACACCCCAACTCGTGACTGTGGCCGAAGTCTGGTCGGCAATGGAGGTGCTGTTCCGGGAGCGGTGTACGGGTACGCATAATCGTAGCTGCTTGTAGCAGGCGGATCTCGGGCAGCTCCTTGAGCGGAGGGAGGAGGGCCTGGTGGAGGAGTATACCGCTCTTCCTGCCGGGATCCATTGACAGGGGTTGGAAAGGTGTTCTGTCGCTCGGGAGGCGATTCCGAATAGGCGGCACTATCAGGTCGAGCGCCAGAACTATACACATTTTGGCCCAGATTATGTTGCGGCATAGAAATCGGATTCGGCATGGAGTCCGTCTGAAGTCCAGGACTGGGGGTACCCGTCCCGTTGGCCTTTCTCGCCCGTAGCACTGCTCTCTGATGTTTCGACATGGCGATATTCAAATGATCATTGGTTTCGATCAGAGTGAGCATGGTGTCCGGATCCGGAGGCGGGTTCTGACAATTCATATACGTTTGGATGCTCTTTTGCGCAGACTGGGCTCTGCCCGCGAACTCTTGTACCAAATCGTTGGCCAACAGTTCCGATTGTGGCGTTGATTGAACCGTCTGGACGAGTAGTCGAGCAGTAGTTTTTGCTTCTTCAATCCGCGCGGCCAGTTCTTCTGGAGGTGGAAGGAGATCTACCCTTGGACCTGGGTGTTGGTATTGTCCCGCAAATGGAGGAGGTACTCGGTGTTGCTGTTGGTGTTCAGTATGACGATCGGAACTCGCGGCTTCCAGAGATCCTGAACCTACCGATTGACGAAGAGTATTTCGCTTGCCTTTCTCCTTCCTCCACATTTCGACCAGCGGCCCAAGAGTATCATTGCCAGGAGCCTTGTCGACCTCGATGTAATCCAGCGTTTCCCTCAGGATTTGCTGTACACTGCCGTCTTTCCCATCCCGAAGCAGTTCCTTGACCGTCGACACAAACTTGGAATCGAAGTTCTGAGTAAAGCCGGGACCAGGGTTGTCGGTGAGGATGCGGAGCAACATGATGGCATTGTATTGTGCATATCCCCTCTGGTAATGGTCTTTTGACAGGTAGCGACGAACGGTCGCAGCAGCTTCTTTGGCTGCGGTAGGACTCGACTCGGCTGCATCAACAATGGCTGGGAGATGAAGGTATTCGTCACCGGCGGCCGCTGAATTAGGTGCGCCTGATTCACAGAATGCAGTCTAAGTTGCGGTCAGCCTTGCGACGTCTCATACCCTGGAGCGGCGCACTCACCACTTCGCGGACAATGACAGCTTCAGGAGAATCGCCCTGGGGCAAGACAACCGGTGTAGTTGCATTCCGGTCGGGACCTACATTGTCATCAGCCTGTTTGTACGCAATCATGTATAGTGGCATTGCCCATACTCCCGCTCTTCTTTTTGATGTTTCCTAGGAATTTCTTCATCTTCGCTCCTGTGTCGGAAGCGCCGAAGAGACGCTGTCAGTATGCAGGAGTATCCGCCGCAGCCCGATGTGAGAACTGAGAACTGAGAACTCCAGGGATATTGCTCAATGGCCAGGGCGCGTATAAATTGGTCAGGCAGGCTATGCGATCGGCGGGGAGACGGTCCGTTGGTGAAACAGGGACCCAAGGACCCTAGGGGCGGCTCGCAGAGGATGGAGAGGAAGCTTGGGGATCTCCGGTTCTTCCAGACCAGTAAAGACCAGGGTCGTTTTAAGCGGCGGAGACAGAGTGATTGCGGTGTCGGTGAGGAAGATTCGATCTGGTCTAGAAATCAGCATCGGACACTCCTTTTCATCCCGAGCAAAGGTTGGTCGAGGATGGCAAAGATGGCGCGTTCCGACAACTTGAACTGCGGCATCAGCGCAACCATCCAACTACTAATGCGTTGGCGATGAAATCGACGCTGTACAAAGACACGAGTGTTGCCCGAACGTGAATCAGCCACGCATCTGCTTCGCTTGGCTCTGGTCGCTCGTCAGCAGTGAATCGACAAGTTGGCCGGGTTAGCATTGCCTGAATGACATCTACGCCAATCCTGCATTGCGGTTCCTCGTCATCCGCCATCCCTGTCACCTCGATCGTTCACGATGGTTTGCGCGGCATCCGGCTTGGTGACGAGGCTGTGCAGCACAGATGGAGGTCCACATGATTATTCAGCTACTCTGTACGTGTATTGAACTCAGCAAGTCATCGTCATTACTGTTGCCACTTCTACATGGTTCAGAGGAGTATGAGGCATACATTATTAGGATGAATTCTGCGATACAAAAATGTCGCAGTCTTGTCTTGAGTGGCTGAGCGTGTGAGCGTCCGAGCACACGGCAGTAATACTCGACGTTAGGGGCGCCCATCCTCCCCTAAGCTCGAACAGCTCTCCATCACCACGTGAAGCTCTCTTCGTTCATATCCATGTTCGCCTTGTGCATCCTCTTGCGCACCGCTGCTCTAACCTCGTCCGCCAATGCGCCCGGTCCACAGACACTGATCATGGTCGCCCCAATCCTCGCCGGTAGCACTTCGTCTAGGATACTTCCAGGGTCTACTCGACCTTCAATGAGTTGTACCGTCGGCTTGCTCTTCTTTGGATTGATATGGTGGGTGGGTCGGCTGACACAAACCATGATCTTCAAGATCTCTCGCCGGCCTTCCATGTGGAGAATCTCCGTCATCCACGGCTTGACCCATTCCATGGGGTCGACATCGCGGATTGACCAGACCAGAACAATCTTGCGCGTCGCCACCGTTTGTGCCTGCGCTCCTGCCAGTAGATGGCGGATTTGGACAAGATGATGGGTGATGCCACCACCTCCAGCAAACATGACGACAGTTCCGTAGCTTTCGAGGGAATCGTGACCGGCGTATGGCCCCTCCAAAAACCCATTCAGATAGAGCTTCGCGTTAGGGGCCCGTCGGGCAGTCTGATAGAGTTGCCTCGTCATGCCTGTCCGAGCCACCATGATAAGAGAGACGCTGGTAGGGGCCTTGGAAACAGAAAATCTCCGACCGAACGACTGTCTTTCCAGCGTGGTCGGGGTCTTTGGGCTCAGAGGCAGAGGAGAGCGGCCCACAGGTGGTTCGGACTCAATGTTGGTCCATGCCACTGAGAATGGGTGTGACATCCACAGCGAGATTGCTGGGATGTATACATAGACATGGCTGCCAGGGCGGATGGTAATGTGTCGCGGAAGCTGAAAGGTGACTCGGCACGCGTCCCCGGGTAGAGCCTCCACAAACACTGTTGTGATACCGCCTTTTCGGGAATAGTTGAGGTACACCAACCTTCCCAGACGCAAAAGGCGTTCAGCCATCCACAAGAGTACTGCCGTCAGGATTGAGGGGTAAGCGGGCAATTTCTTTGCGTCCAAATGGACATAAACACCCAGGAGAGCTGTGAACGCGAGAAATTGGTGAAGGTGCAGGAATGTCTCGTAGAAAGCATGGCGGATGACGGAGAATGAATGGAAGGGGATGATTATGATGGCAACCATACCCGCCAGACCAAACTGGAGGAAAGGATTGTGGTTGAAGATCTTGGGAGTCGCGTCATCCCCTTTGGCAAGAATGTACGCGGCCATCCACGCGAAGAAGTGGATCATGGTTTCAATGGCCACAATCCTCCCAATCCAGCGGTGAAATAGGTTGAAGGTGTCGAAACTGACCCGGAGAATCGGAATGGCAATGTTGTTCCTGGAGGCCAGGACCACAAGAGGAATCAGGTTGACGGTGGCCAGAATACCACTTCGACCTCGGAGTTCGGCAAACACCGCTCCTTTCTCCGGCGCTCTCCAGTCCAAGAGCAGGCAATACACCAGGTTCGAGAGCGCATAGAGTATGAGGAGTATCGAATGGATGCGCCCTGGTAGGGTACCGTAGTTGACGGCGCTTGACATCTGAAACTCACGGTTGTGCCGCTTCTTGACAAGGGGCGCATAGACGACGTGCTTCTTCAGCCACGGCCAGATCCAGACTCGGTCGATGGTATAATATTTCTGTTGTGATGGGGTTACCGTCATGCAATAGATGTTCCGGATGTATGACACGAAGAGTTGAACCAGCCGCAGGATTAACACTATGCTGATGGCGATCAATATCGACAACCACAACAGTCTGACTAGTCGGGAGTCCATTTTCAAGTTGACGCCACGCAATCCGGTATAATAGGGAGGGGTGTTGGTCAGATTGTGGCCAGCGCCTGCAACATTCGAGAAGGTCAGATTTCCAAACGTGCTGTTTCCGGGAGGTTGGAGTCTTAAGCTGCTGAAGGGTAGGTTACCATCTGCCAGGTCCCTGGCATCATGGAGGTGGTAGTGATTTGTTTGCTTGCCGGCATGAAATCCGGCATGTTGGGTTGCTTTGACAACCGTGTCCTGCACGACTGACATTGGGGTTCCCATTTTTCCAGTTTCGTTCCCAACGGGATCGGTTCCAATGTTCGAAAAATGGATCAACAGGCTATGCATGTTTGACCTGACGGCAAACTCCTATTTGGCTGCAGTCGAGTGGGTGAAGGTAGAGGTTCTTTGTCTCAAGGTAGTGTTGATACCTGGAGGGTTGCTTAGGACTGTCAACAAAGATGCAAAACAAAGGGCGCTTTGTCGGCAAAGATAGACTTTTGAAAAGGACCGAGACAGCAGACGTAACAAAGAGAGAAGAAAGAACAGGAGGTTTTGTATCATGAGAGACATGGTGTGTCAATAACAGGGCCAAAAGCATGGCTGAATAGAGCCTCAATAAACAACAAACAGCACGTGACCCACTCAATAACCAAAATAGGCATTGGACGGCAACAGCAGAGTGCGGGATCTTGTATAAGATCCGCCGTTTATTGAGAGCTCTCTCAATAAAGAACTTGCAAGTTCAGCGAAGCAGGGCAAACAGCCAGTAGTCGTCACCGGCTGTGACCTGACTTGTCGAACCAGCGCAAGAGCATCGACGATTCTGGATCGTTTTGCATGACCAGTTCCCCATTGACCTACCTGCGCCGGCCATAGAAGGCCGCCATGCGCAACGCATCGCATCTCCAGAGCTCAAGGAGTGCTTGTCTGCTGGTCCCAGACAAGGGCCGGAATTGGTGAGATCGAAGTCGGCATACCGTCGGTCCAGGCTCAGGGAACGACTCTAGATGAAAGCTTGCCCCAACTGACTGAATTGTGATCTTTGACCAGCTCGTTACCTACCAGTGGTTTCTTGCCCGGCACCAGGACTCGAGTTGGCAGAGGCAGTAAGGTGAATCAGAACACTTTTGAATAATATCGTTGTCATCGAGGTTGACACAGACACCGGCAAACCTTCCCCGACTTTCAAATGACAACTCCTTCCTGCAAAATACTGTCTTTTCATTTCCCCTCTGATGCTTTTTGGCCTGCGCATGTCAATGAACCGCTTCTATCAAACAGTTCCAGTGCGAATCATACCTAGTCTGTGGATAACACACGGTGTTGCTACCGTCCCATCCATCCTCCATCAATCGTCAACACCTCCCCACTCACATACATACTAGCATTACTCGCAAGGAACACCACTGCGCCCTTGAAATCCTCGGGCTTCCCCCAGCGTCCAGCCGGAATCCTCTCCAAGATCTGCCTGGCTCTGGTCTCGTTCGCGATCAACGCCTCATTCATATCCGTGTCGATATATCCCGGCGCGATGGCATTGACCTGAATCCCCTTGCCGGCCCATTCGTTGCTCAGCGCTTTCGTCAACTGGCCCACGCCGCCCTTGGAAGCCGCATACGCAGGCACAGTAATTCCACCCTGGAATGTAAGAAGAGAAGCGACGTTGATGATACTGCCTCGGGAATGTCCCGGCGCCGGGTCGGGTTTAGACAACAAGTACGCTCCGAAGTCGCGACACAGGGTGAAGACGGTTGTAAGGTTGACTTGTAGGACCGAGTTCCAGTCGTCCAGGGGAAATTGGTGAGCTGGATGCCGTTTCTGGATGCCGGCGCAAGTGAGAAGAATGTGCATGTCGTGGCCAGCCCTGACTAGGCCTGGGATCAGCGTTTCCACCGACGACTGGTCTGCCAGATCGGCTGTGACAATTGTGGCTTTTCGACCAAGTTCCTGGATCTGGTTGTAGGTCTTCGTGTTGCTTTCATCTCTCTGGGTTCGAATGATCAAATGTCAGTTCGAATTCGATGTCGGTATGTCAAGACTCCACGTAGCCTCAGCCGTTTGTCACGGCCCTCCGTGTTGGTTGGGTTGGCCCTTCCTACCTGTATCAAAATGATGTCGGCTCCCGCTTCAGCCAGGGCCAGGGCCATTGCAGCGCCAATGCCTCTTGTGCCACCTGTAACCACGGCCGTTTTGCCAGCTAGCGAGAACATCTTTGTTAATGCGTCCATGTTGGCGGTCGATCAGTAAATGCGTCCAATCCTTGTAGACGCCCCTCAAGGTGACAATGCAAACGATCTGAGATTATCTAGCAAGTAACCACGACTCACCACACACCTTGATGAGGTGTAGTCTTCTGAGAATCAAATAATGAATTAATGAATCCCACATCAAGTATCCCCAATCGTGATCTTCAGGAACCCCAAAGCAGTAATTTGCGGCGATGACACCGGCTGCTGGGCAACTTGGCAATCTTATTGGCCATTCTCACTAGTATTCGGCTTTTGAACATCAAACGCCGACATGGGGGCCCATCCATTCATTCATCCATCCATCCCTCGCAGCTGCTCCTGGCGCCTGCTCTTCATCCCTACCACCATAGGCCAGCCTGTTCAGCCTCAACAAGGGCCTGTCCACCTACTTCGGAAGGCTCGAGATATGTTTACAATCTAGTTGCCACAGAGTTTGGCATTCGAAGGGAGCCTTACCTAACTTCGTCCACTCTTTTTATGATCGGGTGGGCGCCCTGATCACAACAGATATCAACTCCAGGCTCAGAATTACTAGGCACAATGCCTAGGTAGGTAGGTTGAAGTCCTTTCTGCCAGGGCGGCCCCCTAGGTGAGCGTGGGCCCGTTTGTGACAACTTTCCTATCACCATACTACGCAAGTTCTTTTGCTCCTTGACTGTATTTCACGCAGACTCACATCCTTTCTGCCTCTAAACAGATAAAGCACGCACGACGCGGTTGATCCGTTTACCCCTGAGCACCAGATTACTTTACTATCGAGATCGAACATTCGAGATCCGATCCTCGAGATTCTTCGTCTGCCCAAGGAAAGCAAATTCGTTACCTTACTCCCACTGCTACAAGCCATCGATGATAGTATCATTGTCATGAATCCGGTGGACTCCCGGTCATGTCAAGATATCAACTACAGATCCAGAATCTCTAGGCACAATGCCTAGGATTCAAGCCCTTTTGCCAGGGCGGCCTCCTGGGCGAGTCGTCGGCCTGTTCGTGACAATCATGTCATCTTGGGCGCAGTTCAATATGGGATTCCCGAAGCGCCGGGGGAAGGGCGATCGTACGTCCAAGAGCGAGCTAGTTACACCTTTGCGATACTAAGGCAAGGTACGTTCGTACCCTACTCAATACTCGGGCGGAAGATGCCTGTCGATCCTTAGTACTATGACTAACGTTGACTCACCCGAATGATAGGGTCCGACGACCACCTCCGGAAACACTGGCTCACGCAAAGCCCCGGGACTTCAAGAAACGAGCCGGGAGTGCTCCAGCGTCGCCATCACAGCCAGTAAGTACTATATATATCCTTCGAGCCTTTTATCTTACGTCGCCGATTCTTGAAGGCTAACTTTTCCCACCTAGAAGCCTTTACACGGCGTACGAAAGATGTCATGATCCGGTGGGCGCCCCGATCACAACAGATATCAACTCCAGGTCCAGAATCTCTAGGCACAATACCTAGGATCAAAGTCCTTTTTAGAGCCAGGGCGGCCCCCCTGGGCGAATCGTGGGCCTTTTCGTGACAAAAGAACGCTCCATCCATGAATTCGAAAAGAGATATGCGCCTCGCGCACCGGCTCTCCCAAGTCCTACAACAGCCTGACGAAAAGGATACCAGTTTCCGGGCCAGAATCAACGAAGATCTTGATCATGAACCGCGTACCTACACGATTCCCGACGATATTGTACACGGACCTCCTGAGGTCGAGATCGGCCTATTCGAACCCGAAAGCCTCCCTATATCTAACATCCCAACCTACGTTACCGAGTCTATTTGGGCAATGATCACGAAAGGTGTACTGAGGGGCCAAGAACCACAAAGAGCGCATACCAAAATATCGGGGCGAAATTCTCGCACATGCGCCCGCGTCTGGAGGGATCTTCGACACGTCCCAGTGAGCATGGTTATAAGCCAACGCAAATAGCTGTTTCATCATGGGCAATTACATGCCTTGCAAGATTCAACACATTGGCGAGAAGAAGGGTCCTCGGGTACCGTGGTCCAGGATGCAAAGCTGCTGGAAGGGTGGTGGAAAGCTGCGCCCACTCTGTTTATGGCGCGCTTTACGGGAGCTCAAAAGGGGTCAGTCCCCTTCACTACATTGTTCATTGTATTACATGGCGGCTGTGCGGGTCTAAAGTGTCACGAATATGGATCCCCAGTTTGGCCATTGAGGTTTATTCACCCGAAAACGGAACAGTATCCGCATTGCAACGGCCTCGGCACCCAAAGAGGACAGGTTCCGGCGGTCAAGGAGTGTGGGGATGCAGAGGTCGAACAGTGGAGGTCTCCGGAGGACAATATTTGGAGACGGCCTCGACGGGGAGTAAAAGCATGGATGGATGGATGGATGGATGAACTTGGGTACACGCAGGTATAAATAAAGTACCTCATATCCTTCACCTTGAAATATCAGACGCAGTCTCTCTTTTTCATGTTCTTTTCCACTTTCCGAGGAGCACCTTCCTTTCCTTGTGCGACGGTGTTGATCCTGTGGTGATAGATACCCCGCACCACCGCAATATAACCGGCGACAGACTGCAATTCGATACCTACGGAGGACTGTGGTACCTAGTACTCTGCTGTGGTCACTGTCGCACACCGGTGACGGTATAAGGCCTCCAGACCTCGAGGCGTCACTCTCTATCTTCCCCTACCTGGTCATCTACCTCCCTCAGCGTCCGGCAGCATTTCCTCCAGCACCGCCGCAACCATGGCCTCCACGACGACGGAGATCACAAAGTCCAACATTGGCGTCTTCACAAACCCGAAACACGATCTATGGGTGGCCGAGGCGTCGCCCTCGTTGGAAGAGGTGCAACAAGGCAAAGATCTGAAAGAAGGGGAAGTCTACATTGGAGTCAAATCGACCGGCATCTGCGGCTCGGACGTCCACTTCTGGCACGCAGGATGTATAGGACCGATGATAGTGACGGGAGATCACATCCTAGGCCATGAGTCCGCCGGTGTCGTTCTAGCCGCCCACCCGTCCGTGACAACGTTAAAGCCCGGCGACCGCGTGGCCATCGAGCCCAATATTCCCTGTTTCAAATGCGAACCCTGCTTGACGGGCCGTTACAACGGGTGCGAGAGCGTCGAGTTCCTCAGCACACCTCCAGTTGACGGCCTCTTGAGACGGTACGTGAAACATCCCGCCATGTGGTGCCACAAGATTGGGGACATGAGCTTCGAAGATGGAAGTCTGCTGGAACCGCTGTCGGTTGCGTTGGCCGGTGTGGAGCGCGCAGGCGTTCGCCTTGGTGATCCCGTGCTGATATGCGGTGCTGGCCCTATTGGGCTGGTGACGCTGTTGTGCTGTCAAGCCGCCGGAGCCTGTCCGTTGCTGATCACCGACATTGACGCGGGCCGGCTGAAGTTTGCGCAGTCGTTGGTCCCGCGGGTCAAGACCTTTCAGGTGCCCATGGGCAAGTCTGCGGAAGAATGTGCCGACGGCATCATCCAGGCCATGGGAGGGATTCGTCCCCGCGTGGCCATGGAGTGCACAGGGGTCGAGTCCAGCGTGGCCAGTGCAATCTGGAGCGTCAAGTTCGGCGGCAAAGTGTTTGTGATCGGGGTGGGCAAGAACGAGATGAAGATTCCCTTCATGCGCCTCAGCACCATGGAAATCGATCTGCAGTATCAATACCGCTACTGCAACACCTGGCCCAGAGCTATTCGGCTGGTCCAGAGTGGCGTCATCAATATGGACAGACTGGTCACGCATCGCTTCAACCTTAGCCAGGCCGCCGAGGCCTTCAAGGCGGCCAGCGATCCCAAGAGCGGAGCGATCAAGGTGCAGATTAAGAATGATGATAGTCTTTAGGGGATTGGAGATAGGAGTCGCATGTCCCAGCATCTCAGACTGCGGTAACAAGCCAATGAAGAGATTAAAAGACTCTTTTGGCAACCGAATCTAAGTTCCGATATGTAAACAATCCCTATTCTTTTCGCTGAGAATGTATATAATCCTAACAAAATAACTCATCTAGTATATTAAATGTCTAAGTTAGTAAGTAGTATCTCACGTCGAGAAGATATATCTGCTCCATTGCAACATACCTAAGACTTGGAGAGATCCCTCCTCTTCTTTCACTACTACTAAATAGAAACATGTAATATATAGTATGTGTGTGTATATATGTATATTATCCCTTGTCTGTCCAATTTCAATTCCATCTCTCAAGTAAGAACCACCCCCTTAACCCCCTCTCCAGCCATCCACGCCCTCACAACCTCAACCTGCTGCTCATACCAAGCATGCATAGTATCTTCATCAGCATAACCCAAATGCGGACTCAACAAGACACGACTGCGACCTTGTCTTCCCCAAAACCCCTCCCTCCGCCACGGACTATCGGCCGGCAACGGCTCGGTGTCAAAGACATCGAGCCCAACACCTCTGATGCCGCCCTTCTCCAGGACCTCGAGCAACTCGGGCTCCTGGACCAGCGGGCCGCGCGACGTATTGACCAGATACGCGGTGGGTTTCATCAGCTCGAGTTCCTTCTTGCCGACGATCCCGCGCGACCGCTCGCCCAGCACGTAGTGGATGCTCAGCACGTCGGCGCGGCGGAACAGGTCTTCTTTCGAGGCGGCGACTTCGAACACGCCCGCGGGCAGGCCGCGCGAAGAGGCGGCTTCGTCGGCGCGCGCTTGCGTCAGACTGCTTGACCAGGCGAGGATCTTCATGCCGAATCCCAGATGGCCGGTCACGGCGGCTTGGGTGCCGAGCCGGCCGAGACCGAGGAGACCAAGCGTTTTGCCGGCTAGGGACGAGACCAGGGCTGGATTGAATCTGTTGTCGGGTTTTGTTTGTTGGTCGTCGTCTTCTTCTTCGTTGAAGGTGAAGGTATCCTCTGAAATAGTGGTTGTTGTGGTGGTGGTGGGTTGTAAGTCTGGATCTTCAGTGTCGTTGTCCATGTCGATAGTGTTGGTGTCGGTGTCAAGGCCAGCATCGTCCTTGTCGACATCCTTGTCAACATGACTTTTACGAGGAGGCTTGATATCAACCTGCCACCCCTCCCTCGTCGTCTTTAGCCTCTTGTCGCCCTGCACGACACCTTTGACTAAGCCTAAAATCAACGCCCACGTCTGCTCGTTCGTCGCATCATACCCCGGCACGGCGTTCGGTTTCGGTCCAGTCCCGGCCACAGTGATCCCTAGTTCCTTGCACGCGGCGACGTCGATCGCCGCGTTCTTCGGGCCTGTCGTCAACAGTAGCTTCAAGTTCGGCAGCTGCGAGAGCACGGAGCGCGGGAATTGCGTGCGCTCGCGCATCGAGGAGATGACGGTGTATGGGTACAGACGGGCCACCAGTAAGTCGTGCTCAACTGGTAGACGCGCGTTAAGGGTTTCTGGGAATGAACGGATTTGTAGGTCAAACGGGGGCTGTGATTGTGATTCGGATTGAGATTCGGACGTGTTGTTTGGTTGTTGTTGTTGTTGCTTTTGTGGCGAGATGAGACGCTGGAAATGCGCGGGAGCAATATTGGCGTAGTCGTCGAGAATGGCGAGTTTGATGGACGGCGCCATGGTGGAACAATGCCTCTGCTGGGTGATCTCAAGCTTGGAATTGAAACTGGGTGATGTTGATGATATATATATATATATATATCTCAAGGTAGTACCGAGTATATGTGGTCGTGAACAGCGACCCTTCCTTTTTTCAGATGTGATGGTACCAGTATTTGTATCTTGGTATCTTGGTACATCCAAGTGCGAGATACCTTGGTCTTAGGGTATGTCCGAAAATGGATGTATATATATATATACCTAGGTATATGTTATATTGATTGTCAAGAGGCGTTCGACAAGGAGAAGAGCAACCTGTCAATGACGACGACGTAGCTGTAGCTGTAGCTGTTGCTGATGCTGATGCTGTTGCTCATTGATGTTCGCGATGGACATTCAATTCGATTGTCTGTAGAGCTCGGCTAGCCACGGGCACGGGCAGGGCACGTAATCATATAGCGAGAGAGGTAGGTAGCCTGGAGGATACCAACATTGACTGGATCCTTTAATCTTGTACTGATGTGAATCATTGGTGCTCGTGCTGGTGGCTGGTGGCTGGTGCTCGGATCAGACGGGCGGCCCGTCGTCAACTAATATTGAACATTGTCACTGCCGGGATTCCGAAGCGAGCTTGATGGATCTTGGATGGAGGATCGATGAGAAGAAGCTCGCTCAGCTGCAGGCGTCGACGGCTGACAGCTTCCAGAGTATATACTGTGTCTGTCTGTATCTTGTTGCCCTCTTTCTAGGTATTCTTCTGTTCTCTTTCCTCTTCTCGGCCATTCTCCGCCCATACCAATAACATTCTGCCGATGTCGGATTCTAGGATTCCAGGATTCAGAGACGTGGTGTGGCTGTTGTGCTGATTACGCATACACGCGCTGCGACACAGATACGAGATCCATCTCGTTCCGGGCCAATATGCATGCATACGTACCTAGTATACGGCCATTGGCATGACGAGAGAGGTAAAGCGGGCGATGAAGGGAAGGGAAGTGAAGGGAAACACTTGAGATACAGAACTCTGTAGACACACAGCCATCGCATCGCCATCACGCAGCACTTTGATACCCATCAACGTCGTCGTAATACTTGTGGCATACTGGCTCTACTCCTCCATAAGGTAGACAACAACTCTTTCCAGGCCAACAACGATATCAATCAACTTGACAGTCCTCCCAATCCTCCCAATCCTCCTCCTCCTCCTCCTTCCCCAGATATGTCAAGGCGGCGACAACCAACGCATCCACCCCCGTCGTCAGGGTCGGCTGAATCACCGGCGCAAAGTACGGACTATGATTGACCGGCAGACTATCCTCCTCCCCTCTGCGGACCATCTCATCGTGTTTCGACTTCTCATGCCCTCCAAAGAACCAGAAACAATAAGGCCGGTCAATGGCGGACGCGAGAATCCCGAAATCCTCACTCCCCAACACATTCGCCATCTCGGGATCATGTCGGTCCCCAAAATACTGCGTGAACGACCGATTGATCGTCTCCGCGACCTTGCGATCATTGATCGTCAGGGGAAACGACGAGGTCGCCTCAAACGTCGGCTCCTTGGGACAATTGCCCGCCAGACATTCGGCCTTGACGATTCGCTTCACCGATGCCAGAATGCGATCGCGCCACACCGCACTGACGGTGCGGATATTGATCTTCAGCACGGCCTCATCGGAAATCACGTTCTCCGTACTTCCCGCCTGCAACGCGCCCACGGTGACGACGGCGATCTCGTCCGGCGGGACTTCGCGCGACACAATCGTCTGTAACCGCACGACGACGTGGCTGGCGATCACGACGGGGTCGATGGTGCGATGCGGCATCGACCCATGCCCGCCGCTGCCGTAGATGGTGATTTTGAAACTATCCGCCGCGGACATGATAGGACCCGGTCGCGTAGCTGTCGTGCCCGCGGGGAGCGGGAACACGTGTTGGCCCAGGACCACGTCCGGGATGGGACACGCGTGTTTGCCGCCGTCGTAGAGCCCGTCGTCGACCATGGCGCGCGCCCCGCTGCCGCGTTCTTCCGCCGGTTGGAAGAGAAACACGATTCGGCCGGACCACGTCGACCGCGCCGCCACCAGCGTCTCGGCGGCGCCCAGGAGCGACGTGATGTGGAAATCGTGCCCGCACGCGTGCATCACCGGTTTCTTGATCCCGTCCGTGTCACGCATCATCTTCGTGCTGGCGTAAGGTAGTCCCGTCTTCTCCTTGATCGGCAGCGCGTCGATGTCGGCGCGGAGCAGAATCGTCTGGCCAGGCCCGTTGTCCAGAACGGCGATCTGGCCATGGCCGCCGATGTCTGTGCGGATGTCGAAGTCGCTGGAAATCTGTTGGAGGCGGGATGTGATCAGAGCCGCGGTTTCTTTCTCTTGCGTCGAGAGTTCGCCGTTGGCGTGGCAGTGCTTGTATAGTTCTTCATACGGTCCCAGGTCCGGCCGGTATTTGTCTATGATGGATGAGAAGGACGACGAGGTGGCCATGGTCTATTCCTTTTGTGGGGTAGTTAGTTTCAAGCGAACCCGCAATCTTTGTGATGTAGATGGCGAAGAAGGTATTCGACCCAGACAAACACACACTGACGGTTGGATAGATAGATGTGATAACATGACTCTAAACACTTGCTTTGATTTGATTTGATTTGATTTGATTTGATATGATTTGGATTGAGTTGGACTGAACTGAATAGGAAGGTCGACGTTATGACGCCGGTCGATCGTACAAGGGGAGAAGTCCGCCTTTAATCTCCTGCTTGAAGCTCCAGCTGCTGTTCCAGGTCCAGATCCAGATCCAGTTGGAGTTCGAGTTCGCCCAATCGCCTGAGATGGAACATCGCAACATAAACAACATCACACTTCTGCCTCAGTATTGCCAGCCATCCATGACCGTAGTTTGCATAGCAGTCGTATTTCCTCTTCCCAGCAACAGCACATCATGTCGTTGAGTCCTTCGTCTTTCCTTTCTGTATCTCGTCTTTCGTCCGCCTGTGTAACAAATGCTCAACTACAAAAAAAATCCGTTCACCACCCCGTCATTCACAAATCGTTCTTCTCGTCCATCTCGTCCATAATAGGTCGAATGGTTCGGCTTCTCCCACTTTGCGCTCCTCGAACCGTTCGAACCATACGGCTCTTGACGCTCGATGCCTTTTCTCGCAGACTGGATGACCGGCTGACCGGCTTCGCCCCTGGCTTCCTATCATCATTGTCGATCAAGGCCGTGGAAGATGTTGTCGACACAACTCGCTGTTTTGCCGCCTTGACCTTAGCACTGGCGACAATCTTCTTGAGCTTCGATGGCTGGCGAGCGAGGCCTTTCAAAGGACTGGTGTTCTGTTTGTGAAGAACGGTCTTCTTCAAAACCTTGAGCTTGCGAACCGTGACCGGGCTGTTGAAATTGCTGTTGGACCGGTAGACCTTCGCTTTTGGTGCCACTTTGGCCTTTTTCGTGAGACGGATGGTGCCCTCCTCGATCACCTCTGCAATCTTCCTCTTTGCTCCCGCCAACTTGCCCGAGCGCTTCTTCGGCTCCTCTTCAGGACTCTTCTGTTTCCGTTCCTCTTTTGGTCGGGGTCCCAATACGCCACGGCAATTTTCCGCGCCGCAGTGGCACACTTGGACATTCTTCAGAGAGTACGGGTCGAAGTTGTAATCGTACGATAGTTCTTCTCCAGTCATGATCCCCCTATCTCCCGCGAAAAGAGCCATGCGAGGTTTACCGTTGACGGTCCACTTTTCCATGCGGCAATTGGGAGCACAGGAATGGTTGACGAAGCGTGCAATTGATCCGCGAGTAGCGTCGATGATCATGTTCTGGTCGAAGAGCATGAGATAGTAGCACTGCGCATAAGAGGTCAGCTGTTGGAGTCTTGACACCTTTGGGGAGTACTCACCTCGTTGTTCTTGTACATGCTCTTCATCCTACGCTCGCACTCTTCCTGAGTGATGATCTCTCCCGTGTATTCAACGATGATCTGGTTCGGCTCGAATGTACGGTTGCTTCTAACTCCGTATCCTCTGTCCGCGGTCTTGATCACTTCGACGCCGACATTGTATTTGCCGCCCTTTTTCACTCGCTGGCGAAGGTCTTCGAATTGGCGGTTTCCACACTGCTCAGCTGTGAGGTCGCAGTTGCGTTCGTCACATTCATAGAACATGCAACGGTTCATGCAGTTGTGATCACACCCGGTCTCGGGCTTGCACATGCAGCTGGAATATTCGTCGTATTTCGACACTCGCCAGGACTGTGCGGCATCTCCCACAAACACATTCTTGTTGACCTTCCTCCACTCGTCAGGTTTCGGTTGGCCGGCCGGAAGAGGGGAGAAGATGTCAAAAGGCAATTTGAAATCCCGCCCTTGCTTCAACAACCGTTCCCCTGCATACATGGGCAGTGGCAACACCGTGTTCTCCTTGAAAGGCAGAACAGGCGCACTCTTCTGTCTGTTCTTGCTCTCGTTGAGGCGGCCATCAAATACTCTAGGTTGACCGGCGTATAGGCCCGATGCCAGCCATTTCTTTTCTCGTCGTCTCTGCGATTTCGGTTGAATGGGTTCTTCCAATGTTGGTGTAGCACCCTCGCTGACGCGTCGCTTCTTCTTATCCGGCTCTTGAATTGAACTTGTAGCCAAGCTGCCCATGCTCTTCCTTGACCGACTCTCCACTTCCGAACCTCGGTCCTTTCTCTTTCCAAGAACACTGTTTGCGAACATGGACGCAATTTCTCCTGCCTTGTCAAATCCTGGAATCCGCGATGATCTTCTGGTGGCATGTTTCTCTGCGGTCTTGCGACGTTCCTCCCACAGTTTGTTGTTTGCTGCCATCTTTGCTTTCTTCGCAGCCGCTTTCTCCTCTTGCAGCCTGTTTTCTTCCTCGTCGACCATGTCCTCATCGGCATTTTGGGTAGTATCCGCGAAATCACTGTCGTCCAAGGCTTTTTGACCCTTTGCGTCCAATAAGCCAGTCTTGTTTTCTCTCGCAAACACCTCACTCATGTTCCACGCGAGATCTAAAGCAGCAATACTCTCTTTCACCAGGGTTGATTGACTTGTGTTGTCCATGTTGACAAGAGTCTCGCCACTAACAGTTCTATTCTTGATGCTCTCATCCTCCATATCTTCAATCAGTCCATTTTGACGTTCGTCCCTTGCAAGACGCCTGCTGACGCGTCGTGCCCGACCCTTTGGCACTTGCTTCATGCTCACTGCACGAGCATCTTCAATAGATACGTCAAGCGAACTTTCTGACGGCGTAGGGAGCTGTGACTGCGAGTACGTCGACACGACGATGGTGTCTGGGTCTGTGTCTGACGACGACGGGCTGGCTGCACGAGTCAAGGTCGGTCGTGTCTTGGACGAGGTGAATGGTTCAGACTCATTCTTTGAGGTATGCGTCCGGTAGAAACTCAAGAGGCTCTGCCGGAGGGGCATGTTGGTCAGTAATATGCAGTCGTAGACCGCGAGGAGGGCGAAGCTTAACGCGTCGTGTGCCTGCACAAGTAATGTGTAATACCGTGGGACAAGACTGCACACAGGCTGGAGCGAAGAAGATATCTAGAAAACGCGTCGTTCCTAGAATATCAAGAAGTGGCCGTGGCAGGTTCAAGTTCGTCGTTTGTTTGTTACGAGGAGGCTGGAATCACAAGGGATGCAAGATTGAGAGACGAGCCTGGATTATCTCCTAGTATTTAGCAGGTGAGAGATAGACGCCTAAACACGCCTCAATACCCCCTAGACACCACCTAGACACCGCCTAAGGCGCCTGACAGTTCGTAGCATCCTTAGCATCTACTCTCGCCTGTATCCATCATTAATTCTACGCAGCCAATACCGTCGTCGTCGCTTGCGGACAGACCACAGATTGACCTAAGACAAACAACATTCTCCATCCCTCAAACCTGCACACCAGGCAACTCGTCCCACACTGATGCCCGGCTGGTCAGAGTGTTCTTGGACTGTGACGAATCTGTTCCGCTCTGACCTGACGAGGGTGGATGTCAAGATAAAGTACCTTAAGGTAACCCTGTAAGTATTGACACTCCAGGCTCCTCGCTGATATACTACAAATTATTTGGTTTGCACCAAGTGGCAGATCCTATTACTCGTACATCCTCGGTCAGTCGCCTGGCCTACTGCTTCGGAATCTTCTTTCCCGTCGGCCCTTCAAACGACTTCTGTGCGCCCTGAACCGGTTTCATCTCCAGTCCTCCGTTTTGTGCCTCCGAAGTCAGATGGTCTGGCCGCCGGCCCCTTGTTGTGCCGAAACGCTGGTCACCCTCCTCATATTTCTTTTTGAAGTGAAGATATATCGGGGTCTTCGGTCGAGCAAGGACAGCAATCCAATTCTTGATGAAGTTGCCCTGACTGAACGGTCGATGTCGCTCCGCTTTGGGAAATCTGCGGGAAGCGAGATACTCTCTAGTTGTCTCGCCCTTCCCAGCAAGCAGCAGGTGATAGATCCAAAGAGCAAAAGGGTATGGAAACGCCAACAGGCCATAGATGAACATGGCAAACGGAACCCGGTTCTTGTCAATCGCCGTCGAAAATGACACATGGTTCTGGTCATGGTAGGCGATAACTTGACCTAGACTAGCAAACGCCAGCAAAAGAGCCAATATCGTCCCTGTGCTGACGAAGGTGAAAAAGTAGCGGTAGTTGCGTCTCCCCACGCAATTGTTCAGCCAAACACAATGGTGATCCAGGTTTTCGACACAGTTGTCGCAAACTCGGCAATGATAGCAGCGTGGTGGCCGCCAAATGTTGCAAGTCTTGCAGTACTTCACCGGAATATCCATCGCTGCTGTCTGCGATGTCGCGAGTCGTACCATGATCCAGTCGTTGGTGGGCGGACCAATGGCCAGCGGGTCATCAGTCTCCTGGGGTGGAAAGGGATGAATGTTGCGAGGAAAAATCTGTGATCTGTCAGTACAGCTCGACCTTGAGTTATGGCTGGCTTCTCACCCCAGGGTCAACGAGCGACGCATGAACGAAAGAAGACAAACAAAGGAAAAAGATATAGGCGAAAATGATAGGTATCGCTGGAGACACGTGATGCCACAACCATGAGGCCCTATACAGCGTTCAGTCAGGTCCGGTATAACATTTGCCAAGGGTCACTCACGAGAATACAAAGAACAAAACCGCTGGAAGAACCAATAGCACGCCAGTCGCTATGTTAATGGGCCGGTCTCTCGCATTTTGAATTCGACCACCCAACCAAAAGATCGTATTGCCCTCGAAATACTCATAGTTCTTACCCAAAGCACTCTTGGTCGCAATTTCGGTGTTGGTGTCTTGCGGATACCGCGGAGAAGTCGCATTTGAGGAGAGATGCTGGTGTCCAGCTTCAAATCGGTGCTTACTTCCCAGACTCAGTCCCGAGCGAAATGAGAGAGGTGATTTCTGAAGCGGGTCGCCGGACCTGTGAGCGCTTGCTATGTTGAGACGAGACGGTCGCTGGGGCCCCTGGGCTTCAGGCTCGCTGGCAGGCTGACTTTCGACGTCATTGTGAGGACTGTAATCTGCAAACTGAGCATCAACAATGTCGGGAACTTCTGACTGGGTGTAGTCGGTGGTGATAGACTGCGTTGGACGGTGATTCTTGGGCAATGCGTGACATGGACCCTGTCTACTAGATGCCATGCTGCGGGTATCATCGTCTCCATCTCCATCAGGGATAGGTGCCGGAGGCTGCATACTCTTCGCACCCAATGGTCTTCTCAATCGTTGCGCCTGTAGTCTTTGAGAGCTCATTGGCTTGAAAAAGCCTTGCGCAGTCAACGAAGGAACATGAGTTCGGCTGCCCTGACTGACAGGACTTTGCGGTCTGCTGGATCCAGTGTTGCTTGATGGCGCAGGATTACTCCTCGCTGATCGATTCGTCGGCTGGGTGATGCCTCTCAGGTGAGCATATCCGTGCTGCGAACTCGGCGGATTTGGTAGAGCAGGAAGCGGCGTCGCCCCGGACTGCGGTCTTGAACCATACCCATCTTCTGAAATGGCTGAGGAAATCTCGCTGCGGGCTGTCGTAGGTCTGGTAGCCATTTGCAGCAAGGACCTTCAATTGTAATTCCGAGCAACCAAATAACGTCACGAGTGCGACATCAGGCGCATATTGTTCGTGCAGGACAGGGTAACGCCGCTGGGTCTGAGGAACGCGAGAATGGATTCACGACGTGAGGTTGGAGACAGGCCGCAGGTAGGGGACAACGGTGTGGGTTGAGGTTCTTTTTCAACGGCGCTATTGTTGCGACATCGGGTGTAGGTGTTGATTTCGAACGAAGGGATCGCCCATGATCATCAAAGTGAAGCGTGAGTCGCGCAGTTGAAGAAGTGAGGCTGCGATCATCAATCAACGTGAACGGCGTTGCAACCCCGACGGAGCCAGTTTTTAGGGGTTGCGCCAGGAACAGGAGCCGCAATTGCGATGCTTACCTAATCTCAATTGGGCAATCACGTGCCAGGGCCAAGCTTGGGTTGTCCAGAGCTTCTGAAATGGACCCGCCGCAGTTGGTTGAACATCATCGAAGTTTGGACCTCTCACACCACTGACTCTCAACTCCTCTCGCAACCTCGACAACCACCCTCCCGATCACCAGTGTTTCTCTCCGCGCTTTCAAAATGGCTTTCGTCGCTACTCTCGCTCGTCGAGCCTCCTCCAAGGCAGGCCAAGTGGCAGCCAACAACACCCCGGCACCATTGAAGAAGGGCGCCAGACGAGATCCTGAGCTCTACGTACGGTCCCCCCCGGAGCCGCAATGAGTACTTACTGACCACTATCAGATCTTGGGAGGTATCATGGTCGGCGCTTTTGCTCTCGCTGGATTTTACTTCGGCCGCAAGCCTACCTCCGCAACCTCAGAAGCCGACGTTTCGGTTGCCAACAGCTCCATGCCCTGGGAAGTCGCTCATGGAGAAGGGGAAGACTCAAAAGACTTCAAATACCAGTACCACCCGAAGGGAGACCGAAGCCAAGCTCCCAAGAATGCACCCAGTGCTTTGAACACAGTCATCATTCCCGACGTGACGCTACCCAAGGTCCGCCGCTCCGACCCGCTCTTCTCGCAGTTACAAGCCCTAGCTAACGGCCTTATAGGCGGTGCATGACAAGTTGAACAAGTGGGGAAAGGAAGGTTACTGATCAACTGAAAGATGCAACTGATGCCTTGACGCGCTTTCCCAAGCGCATGGTACAGGATGCGGTAAGGGTTGGGAAGACTTCTCCCAGAGTTGTACATATTCGGAGGGAAGAGAAGTCATTGTGCGCCAATACCAATCAAGCATTTACAGACCATCCAATCGTGTTGAGACGGGCGTCGTTTGAGTGTTGTGATACTCGCCGAGACGCTCATCCCTTATACTTGTCCATTTTCGAAGCGGAGTCGCGGAGATTGCGTTGAACGCTGCAAGACATGTCAAATTGGTCTGCATCGCGAGACGTAAGCACAGCAGCGTACTAATGTGGCAGGAATTTCAGGGTGGCTCTTCAGGACTATCAAGTTGCAACGACAAAACGATTTTGCCTGCCATGAATGTCAGCTCAGGTCTTCACCACTTTTTGGTTCCCTCAGATTGGCACGCCGAAGTGCAGATACGGCAGTCACTGATACAAGTACGAAATCTCGGACATGCGCCGTTCAGACCCTGGCCTCCAGAGCCGCATCATACCATGCCATCAATTTAGGAAGAGGAGCTGAAGCTATGGAGGGTCTCAGTGTCAACTGGTTGTGCGCAACAGATTGGGCACCGCAACTCATCCAAACTTAACAACAACGAGCTTCGGTTCTGACTCAGCCTAGGGCCAACATCCTGATACACACTTGGCAGCTTTTGCCACAATGCTTCGAACCACAGTTACGGTGTCGCCGGTAAGTGTATTTCTACTGTTGTGATTCAAAGACACGCCGCCATCGGCATTCAGTACACTGTCACTGTGTTTGTTAGGACCCGGTTTATGCGTGTCCAGGCCCGTGTCGGAACTGGCGCGTCTGCGGACCGCCCGCTGGTATTCAACTAGAAGAACCTTGGTGCTAAAATTTCAAGCCATTCTTCGATACCCCGGATCAATTTTCTCTTCCCGGACAATATCTAGGCGAAAAGCAATTGTCCTGCGGACCTGCCGTTCTTGGCCGACGCTGTCACCACTATCATGGCCGTGTTGAGAGCTGGGACAGCTTTTTCCTTCTCTCGAAGTTCAACGGTTGAAGGCCTCTCGACCTTGGCTGACCACTTGGAGCCTTCCACGTTAACGTCGCTGACCGCTTCTCCGTCAACAAATACTTCGAGGGATTCTAGTCCACCCGCGCAGTCGCAACTCACAGAGCCGGAGATTGCGAGACCTTCCCCACCTTTCACCTTGCTACTTTCTACTTGTGCGGTGAGAGTCGGTGGCTCTTTGGCAAGCGAGCCTCTCGACTTCAACGGAACGGTATCTGTCTCCAGCTGAGGGGTACGCGGTGGTGGTATTCTAGCTTTGGATCCCGCTTCGAACGCATACGCATACCTCAAGATATCGTTGTCCTGGTATGCCTTTGTTGCGAAGGTCAAGTTGACCGGCATCTTTGTGTCCTCCATCAGACCCATTGTAACATTGACAGTGGGAATGCCGCACTGGCGAATGACGCAATTCCCATTCGAGTACAAGACGCCGTTGCGCCAGGCCTCTCGCGCCGAATCTTCATTGACATCCGCATCAGCGCGGCCGACATCGCCGGCACACGGCCAAACGACCGCATGAAGATTTTGTTCGTCGAGCCAACGTTCGAAATCAGATTTGCGACGAGCCTCGAGCGACTCCAAGGCCTCCTTGAGCCCAGGGATGTCGTAAGTACCGATCCGCCCGTTTGTGATTTGAGCAACAACCGCAGCATGCTGCGCCAACGGATCATCACCTCCGTATCTGTCCTTCAGGCTGCCCGGCGGCTGCGGGAAGATCAGCTCTGGATCGACATCTGCGAGGGTGCTCGGCGAGGCGGCATTGTCGACGAGGAAGTCATCCCATGCATATGCCATCAATTGACACATATCGACATCGTTCCTAGCAAGCGGAGTGAAATAAGGCCCCTGCGCCGGGTCATGCTTGGTCCCCTTTTCAAAATTGTTCACAATCGGAAAGTCGACTTCAACCACAGTGGCTCCGAGAGACTCCAGCGTGGCTCGGGACTTCTCCCACAACTTCACAACCGTCGGGTTGACATGCACAGGCAGAGCGTTGGGATCATGTTTCCCGACATACATCTTCGGAACACCGATACGCTTCCCATCCAGGGCCAAGGGATCTTGAAGCTCCTGGTAAGATTTCGGACGAACAGCATCCACTTCCGGCAGAGGCACAAACGGCTGGCCTCTCCAGAAATCGCAATTTCTGTTCCCATCCTCGCGAACAATCACATCAAGAAGTCTGAACATGTCCTTGACCGTCCTTGTATGCGGAACTACCGTGTCGCACGTCGGGAAAAGCGGCCAATTTCCACGGATCGAAATGAGTCCTCTTGAAGGAGTGTATGCGACCAAACCATTATTCGATGCCGGCGACCTCCCCGACGAAATGGTCTCCTCGCCCATCCCGAAGACGCCGAAACTCGCAGACGTCGCGGTGCCTGAGCCATTCGAGGACCCCGAAGCGAATGCACCCGTGAGATAGTCCTTGTTGTATGGACTTTCTGCTCGTCCGTAGACTCCTCTCTGCATCCCACCGGCAGCCATGGGCGGCATGTTGGATTTCGCCAGGATCACCGCCCCGGCATTCTTGATCTGCTCAACTGTGAATGCGTCGGTGGTCGCAACCAAGTCCTGGAAGGCAGGCGACCCGGAGGCCACGGTTAAGCCTTTGATCTTGTAGCTGTCCTTGATCGTGCAAGGGATGCCCTCCAGACCACCGTCCGCTTTTCCATCGGCGCGACGGTCATCTGCCGCTTGGGCATCTTTGAAGACATGCTGGTTGATGATGGGCAGAGCATTGAGGCGTGGGCCTCTGCGATCGTATTTTGCAATCCGGATCAAGTGCTTCGCTGTTAATTCGACACTGTTGGTCTGGCCGGTAGACAGGGCATCCTGGAGTTGGTCGATGGTGGCCTCGACGATAGAGATGGACTGTTTTGCATCGAAGAAGGTATTCGTCAGCATTTCAAGAGGTTGGCGATACGTACGGAGGTTTCTTGACAAAGAAGCTCACCTTGGCCATGGTTCGTGCTTACTGGGGGCTCTGTTCACTCTACGTCTTTGATCAGTCGAGGGGTTTGACCACCACCTTTCGATAAGGGGACTTTGACTTTGAACTTATATCCATTATTCATATCTATAATTGTTGGGTTGGCTCGTCATGGCCTACCATTTCCCTCAAGCCTCAGATCCTGCTACTTTCCCCAGGAGGGTCAACATACTTGAAGGATGCTCATTACAGAAGGAGACAGAGATAACCGCATTCAATACTCTTATCTTCTCCAGAGTGTCAGCAGAATGTTGATAGCAACCCGCTAATCGTGACGTCTGACAGAGACTGGGCTGCATTTTACGGTACAAGGATGCTCTTATCGGGGTGGTGGATCACGTTGTGATGTGCACGTAGATACTGCTAGCCAGGGGGAAACCCACGACGACCAAAGTTTGATATGGAGCTGGACGGAGGGCAGCGCATTTACTAGCTCCCGAGTAAACGTGTCAAACAGCCACGATGGAGTCAAGACACTTCAATATGGAGGCCTTACCAACTGAAATTCTGCTGGTCAATAATGCAGGAAAGCAGTCCCTACTACGACCACTGCAAGGCTTCCCCCCCCTGCCAAGGACAGCCTTGCATGAAGGTCCCGGTCCTTCTGGCCAATAAGGATGAGGTCAATTCATTCACCTATTGATTTGGCACTTACTACAGCTCAATTGTCCTTTCGTATATGGCATAAGGCAATTAGGCTGTTAGTATCTTTGACTGCGTGTCGAGGATAACAGTAGACCAGCACGTTTTCTCAATATCGATACAATTAGTAGTATGTAGTTGTCTTACTTATCTTGTTTGGCATCCATCTCCTCTCACACGCCCAGCTCACCTCACCCATATCATACTTGTGCCAAACGTTGAACCTCCTCTTCCACGCCGCTTATGACCTGCTCCATTAAGGTATCCTCAACCACGCCTTTCTGCCAGGTAAAGCCCAGGACCAAACAACCATCCTGGCCCGTGACAACAGAGACCTCAATGGCTCTCCCTGTTACAACTGCGCTCTGCGTGAACACCATCCTGCCCATCTCGACACCTGAGCCTCCCTCTTCTTTGCCTTTGGTACCTTTGACCACGCCCAGATTGGACACTTCGTAGCTGGAATCTCGGTCCTTGCTGATTTTAGGCAGGAAAATCTCTTTTTGATAATTGTTGACATAGCGCAGCAGGTTTGGGGTAGCATTCTTCCCTTTCAGACTCAACACGGTCTCCAGCGTCTTTCGAGACCTTCGTGCTTCATCCCAAGGCAGCATTTCCGTGCGGAAGTCTTGTCGTCGGTAATCCTCCGTACAATCTTGGAAGTAGACACCCATGGAGTCGTCATCGATCACATCTGGGGGCAGCCAGCGACGAGTAGATATGACTGCGCCGCAGTTCAACGTGGTGAAGGTATCTGGAAGATGAGCGAACAGGGCACCCGCAATAACCGTCTGCAAGCCAGCCGTGACGGTGGTGCCATTTGCACGACAGGCGTTGACGAAACTAGTCGTGCTAGGTTGGGAGAAAGCGAGATGGTGCACTCGATTCACGAGCGGCAATTGGATCTTTGAGCCGGTCCAGAGGCCTGGGTCGCGACTCGACCAGATTTTCTCCTTGAAGAGAACCGTGAGGAGATAGGAGATCGATAATGGCATCGGATGGAGGGCTTCCACATTTGGGAGTAAGGCAGTTGAAGGCGATGGAATGATTGTTGGCACGGTCTTGTCCGACACGGTGGAAACAGCTTCCGATAATGCCTGGCAGAGAGTTCGGTGGAACGCCACCGCCGAGTTCCCGTCGCCCAGAGCATGATGGAACACGAAAGCCGCGGTAAGCCTGTGCGGATGTGCGGCGTCGGTCAACACGCATAGGCGCCAGAATGGGTGCGGTGGTGCAAAAGAAATGTTGTGCTGCGTGGTCAGAAGGGCATCCAGGTCGGTGTCCCTGTTCGTGTCCGATCCTGGGCCAGCGGCAGCGTCGTTGGGTCCTTGGAGCGCCTCATGCTGACGTTCGTGGAAGGACACACAGCGGTCAAGGTCGATTTTTGGCAAACGGACGAAGTGTGGCTCGTTGGTGTCTTCGTCCACTGGGATGGCTGAGAGGATGGGATGTCGTCCCACCGCTACCCGGCATGCATCATAGATGTAGTGTTTCAAGGGTGAGGAGCAGCCCTCGGGAAGCTGGTATGAGGCCGTCAATGCAACGTTGAAATAGAACTTCAGGCCATGTTGAGCTGTTGACCAGCGCTCCAGTCTACCTATTGACCAGTCAGTCAGCCAGCCGAGGCTTCTGAAGAGAACTGTATGTAGATCACTATACCAACGGGCCGAAGTCTTTCGAAGCCATCCATCTTCAAGGCTTTAACATCTTGAACTTGTGGAACATATCTCGTTGAAACAGAGTTACAGAGTCTGGCTAGGCATCACTGTAAATCGAGCTGAATGAGGTGAAGATTCAGGGGCGTATTTGTTGTGATTGGCTGCCAGTTGGACTCCACATTAATTCCCTATTAAAGTGGGTCATTTCCACGTGATCAGACTCCATCTTTGAAAATCTAGAGCGGCGTGATCTGTATGTCGACAACAACTGTTTCCACACGACGTGGTTTGTGGCCTTCTTCTGTCGATCGTGGGATCACAATTCCTCGTGCTCACAGTACAGTGGATCTACCTATGCAATCTTGATTCTTTGCAGGAGGGAGAATTTCTGGACCTGGAAAAGATTGGCATGGCTGAAGGCAACTCGTCAGCTTGGTCAAGTACGACAATACCTCCGACTCCAAGTGTCTTTCTGCGACTGGGATATTAGCGTGGAGGTCGACGACCGTTGTCTCTATCCATGGTTGCCGAGCGAGATACTAGCTTTTGTTTTGGCGATACGTCCGACACGTGCCTCAAAAGGTGGCCCAGGAACAGCGCGGCCGCAAAGCGAATCGTGGATGTACCTGAACAACAGTTCTGTACCCAGTTGTGCCCTTCGAACCACAAAGGCTTGTTCAACGCGGGAGATGGTAGTTGTCGGTTCAACTATACCTACTGTAAGATTACAAGCAAGACAGCATGGATTGTCATTCGCAAGTGAAGCCCCTGGGCATACTGGAGACCAGAGCCATCAATATCTCGCAACCACGGTAAGTTGTTTCCACATCTACTTGATGGCATTGGTACCGGCACGCTCTTCTACAGAAGCGGCCCACACGGGAACCAGTCCATCGCGGCTTTGTTCCATGTCCGTACATGAGAAGGTGTACTTGAGACGCCCGAGACCCTGCTTGATCGACTGAGCCGTTGAGCATAGATGTTGGGTCCAACACTGCGTCTTCACCTTTGAGACCCATCAAAGTTGTGTCTCGGAAAATCCGTTTCAGAAGCAGCTGACAGTCGGGCCCCCTGACTTATGGTTACTCAATGCACTACTGAACTGCGCCATCATCTACGTCCAGACACTCGTCGGGAATGACTGAGCTCGAACATCGCTCTACTCGTCCCGTCAGGTCCAGGTGACTCCCATATACCGGCTCCATGGTTGCAAATACGGTCCATGGCAGCGAAGGGGGCTACACCCGACACCAGATCATCGCTATCCGCTCTCTCTCATGATACAGACAGTCCAGCTCGCTTGAAAATCCTGTTCTTGCCACTGTGATGGTGATACCCAAGACTGTGGAGAACAATGGCTGCACGAGTGGGACAAGTCGCCCTAAGGAAGCAGACAGACGTATAAGAGGCTCATATCCCACATGCATCGCTGAGAGGTGTGCAGACAACTACACGTTGAAGTTGTGCTCACCAAACATACACTTGGTTTCTTTATTGCTTCCTGTTGAAAGTGATCCCAACAGCTTCTCCTGTCCCCTCTGTCCCTCTTTCCAAGTCCTTCCCTTGGCTCTCTTTCCAGGATCAGCAAGACACCCATCTCAGAGACATGCTGGGTCCCCGAGCTATCGCCACTCTTCTGGCACTAACCTCTTCCTCATTTGCATTGCCTGCTGCAGGGACTTCGGGAAGCTGCACTGAGTATACCGACAATGTAAGTGAATCCGGCCTGCCCAGTGCCTTCTGCCCAGGAGACCAGCGAATCTAATCTGCATCTTCACCAGAGTTTGACGATCTCGGGTTCGCATTTGAACCCTCCACAAGCCCAGTCGGCACGTACAACGGAATCACATACATAGGCTGGGATCTCAGCGTCAGTACCACGATCAAGTTCCTCCCTCGGCCAATCCTCGTCTTCCTTTTAGCACAATGCCCTCCCCTCTCTCTTCGTTTTCCCTCGTTCACACATGACCTCTCTTGACATCTTTCTATCAATCATGCAGACCGCAAGTCTTTTGACCGGCTACACAAACGGCGTGTTTGCCCAATCCGGCAAAAATGACGCGACCGCAAGCCTTTTAGGGACAGTCACTCAAATAGGCACTCTGACACTCAATCCATACGGCAACATCATTTCCTCCCCGTCGGGCTCCTTCAATCTCATCTCATTCTCCTTCGGTTGCGGTCAGCTCCAGGCCAACCCTCAACTTCCAGGCATATCTCGGCTGCGACATCTCTGTAACGGGATTCGATAAGGATGACAACCAGATCGCCGAAGCCACCTTTTCCTATGCACCGACCAATGTTCTGGGTTCGGCCATGATAGTGGCCACTCTTCCTACTAGGTTCAGGAATTTGCAGAATGTGACTTTTGGGGTTGCCGCGTCGACTGGACTGGTGCCTACCACCCTTCTCGACATTGACGACGTCAACCATTGCAACTATGCGTGAGAGCTTTACTGAATGGACCTCAGTCGAGAGGCATTTGGGATCTGGGGGCATTGTTGCCTTTTTGGGGTCTATTACAATATTTTCTCTCATTTACACTCATATTGTAGGCTGGATCATATACCTCATACTTGTACGTAGGTATACCGTCGGGAGTTTGGCGCCCCTTCTAACCGGCATCACTGGTGATGATGTTCCCTGGTCTTGGTCATGTATGATCAAGCGTGCGTTCCTCGCTGGGGACACGGCGACCAAGCCGCTTCTGTCGCAGTTTATCTCCAGCTTCCGGGTCTCGCAGCTGGACATGTTCGAGGGCGTCAAGCGGGTCACAAAGACCACCGATGCGGACTGGACTATCACGCACTCGTTGGCCAGGGAGCGATGGGAGAAGGGCGCGGCTGAAGTCAGGCAAGGTAACTACATGGGGTTTACCGAGATGCTGTACAGCGGCATGTTCGTTCCTGGCGCCAATGGCAGTCACGGGGACTATCAGTCCAGGCGAGAGCTCCACAATGGCCTTTTGTCGTTGCCGGTGGAGGACTTGGACGAAGCGACGGACGTTGGGGTCCGAATGGGAGAGAATGGGGAGGTGAACCGTTCTCATTGAAATGGCCCAGATACTGATGTTACTATTCCCTCGACTCGAACCTCGTTTCAACAGTCCTTCATATTCCCGCGTGACAACCTTCTGGGCTTAGAGAGCGGAGTAGATAGGGTATATAATTTGGATTATATAGGACCGAGCGAGAAGAATAGAGATCAGTACGCATGGGAACTTAGAGTCGTTTAGTAAAAAATAAGAAATATGTAGATGATTATTGGATTAGCTCGTCGAGATATTTGTATAATAACTTTATATACACATCTTCGCCCGAGATGCTCAGACAAGGCTGGACGGTTCTCCGACCGTGGCACTCCTCCCCTTGTTGTAAACGGGGAAAGACAACCTCTGCAAATCATGCATCTCCAGCATTCAATCAAGCTATTCAGGAGCCTGACCTTTCGTCTTGGTCTCCGCGGGATTCTCACCCGCCGCCACCTCCTCAATTGCCTTTCGAATGATATCGCAACCCTTGGCCATATCCTCCTTGGTGATGTTCAGGGGCGGAATGAAGCGCAAAGTGTCGTAAATGGATGTGGTCAAGATCAGCATGTCGTTTTCCATGCATTTCGCTTGCACTTTCGATGCAAAGCTCTTGCCCCCCACGAACTCGCAGGCCAGCATCAGGCCCAATCCTCGCACATCGTACACCACATCCGGGAAGTCCTTTTTGGCCTGTTTAAGCATGTCCATCATTTCCTTCCCTCGCACATTGACGTTCTCCAGAATGTTTTCATCCTTGAACGCCTGCGCCACACCAATGCCGGCTGCACATGATACGGCGTTGCCAGCATACGTGCCGCCCATGGAGCCGGGCTTTTGCATATCCATCAATTCCTTCCTCGAGACGATCCCCGACAACGGGAATCCATTTGCAATGCCCTTTGCCATGACCAAAATATCTGGTCGAACGCCATAGTGCTCGATGGCAAACATCTTGCCCGTTCGACCGAATCCGGATTGCACCTCGTCTGCGACGAGAAGAATGTTGTGCTTATCGCAGATCTCACGCACCCGCTTCAGGTACGCTGGCACCACAGGGACGTACCCACCTTCTCCGAGAACAGGCTCGATGAAGATCGCTGCCGTGTCGGAGGGGGCAGTCTCTCGCTTCAAGAGCAGTTCCAGTTGCTCGACCGGATCCATGCAGCAGTTCTCCGAGTTGTATTTCCCGTCACATCGTTTCGCGATCGAACACTGTGCACAGTAGGGGAAAGGCACGGCAAACACCCCCGGCATGAGCGGCGAATAGTTCTCACTGTAGACGGTTTTGGACCGTGTCATGGCCATGGTCCCGAAGGTGCGTCCGTGATATGACCCTTGCATCACGATGATGTTGGGCTTCTTGGTGGCATGTCGTGCAAGCTTGACGGCCGCTTCAACGGCCTCGGACCCGGAGTTCCAGAAGAAGAACGTGTCCAGCGACTTGTGTGGCATGATGGGCAGAAGCGACTGAATGAGTTCCAGATATGGCCTCTGGAAGGCAATATTGACCTGAGCGTGCACCATTTTGGCAACTTGCGCCTGGGCGGCCTTGGTCACGGCAGGATGGCAATGGCCTAGGTTGGCGACGCCAATACCGCAGGTGAAGTCGAGCATCTTGCGTCCGCTCGCCATTGTCACATAGCTGCCGGAGCCGCTTTCGATGACTTCGGTCGCCAGTCGTCCGATTCCTCGGGCGACATGGCGGGTGCCAAACTCGGCAAGTTTGGAGAGGCTCATTATGTCGCACTCAAACCAGCATTGCCCACGGAATTTGACAGACTATACTTGGACCCAGACAAGAACTGATGAGTGACTTCTTCTTGGCTCTTGGTACTGTGTACCTCGACAGCCCTGAATATATAAAGAGATTCCAATCAACATTTATTGACATCTGGTTTTTGACCGTGATAAAACAGTTTCCCATCTCATGATTACGTCGGTGCGAAATAAGCTGGATATCATTGGATGATGCAGAATCCACAAGCTGCCAACGTTAGTAGTCTAAATGGCACAAAAGTACACACGCTAGATCCATACCGGTTAGTGGACAAGCTAAACGGGTGTGCACAAGGCGGCGTCACCTTTGTCCTGTTTAGGGCCACCAGCACTTCCTCGCTGGCAACCCCTGAGAACTTGAACTCCTCAAACCAGCATCCTCTTCATCAACGGTGATGCTTGTTCGCACCTTGAAGCTTCGATGTGAGGCTCCCCCTCGAAGCATACACCTGCAGGTGCCCTATTTCTCGCACGCCGTAGGCACCTCATTCTGACAGTCATTCGAACGTCGGGCATCCTGAAGTAGTGCACCGCGACGTACGAAAGGAGAATCAAGATCCCCCGGTTTCCGCTCAACAATCGGCGGACGCAATAACGGGAAGGCAACCTTCATGTCAGCTTTTCGAGCATTTGGGCATCTATACTCATTAGTCTAAAGCTTCGCCAGCACCTGTGCGGCGTCATTCCATCGGTCCTCCGCTTCCGCATTCGCCCGCTTCCACATTCTTATCCTCCTCTGATGACCGTCGACTAATGTCTTGACCCAGTTGGGATCAAAAGGTGGAAGTCTCCTCCCGGGCTGCGTGGGTGAAGGCTCTCCAGCTAACTTGCGGATTGTCTCAAAATATTCCTCAAAGTCTGGCCACAGAATCGTGAATGGCACACCATCACCTTTCTTCGCAATTCGGTCGCGCTCCCACGCCTGTTGCAGTTCCAGCGGGGGAAGCGTTACATGTCCGGCCAGTACACGTGCAGCTATAACTGCCTGCCATTCGAATGCCTTGAATGTCAACCCGGCGCCGATCTGCAAGGCTCTTTGTCAGTCTTTTCTTTTTTTTTATTTGCCGGTCACGAGAATGGCTGATGAACTTACCGCTCCAACAAAGACAAGCGTAGGGTCGCTCTGATGAAATACATGCAGGTAAAGGTCCGGAATACGGTTGTTTCTGATAGGTATCTGTGGCAGGAAGGGCAGCGTCCAGGTATACCCAGTTGCAAGGATAATGGCATCAACATTTGCAACCGTCTCTCCATCAACGAAAAAGACTGTCCTTGTGGCCGAATCAATGCGCTTGATCGAAGCAACCTCCTTAATCCTGGGATGCTTGAAAGCGTGGTCACCGAAATACGCATTTGCCTTGTGACCCTTGACGACGGCGTACACCGGTGATTTTGCAACACCGAGGAGATCAACAGCCGTATCAGCACCCGACACTGAAGCGCCAACAACAATCACTCTCTTGACGAAGTGTCAGCGACAATCGGCGCAAAAGAGAGCCTCGACGTACCTTGCCACGATACTTCTCACGGCCCCGGTAGGCTTTGGTGTGTATCACCGACCCAGGGTACGTTTCTTCAAATTCTTGTAACCCCTCGATCAGAGGGAAATATGGTACAGTGTAGTGACCGCTTGCCACCACCACGGCGTCGAAGTTCTCGGTCCACCAGTAGTCGGTAGTTTTGCCACTTCTTCTAAGGACAAGCTCCCACTCACCATTCTTCTTGGATGCTCGCTCTACAGTGGTGTTATACTCGACAAGGTCTTGATAGCCTCTCCTGTTCACCAGGTCTTGGATGTACTTCTGCCAGACCTGGTACGGCCGGTACGGAGTATCCACGCCGTGAAGGGCAATTGAACGTTGGCTTCTTTCGACTGGAACGGGCTCCTGAGAATACTCCATCGCCTCGGCGTCGACGTTGCTCTCAAGATACGGATAGACCGATGTTTCAATGTATCGGTTCTGGGTTTGCTTAGGAACCTGTGCCGGCAGTTTCTCTGGTATCTCTACTGGAGGATCTGCTTTTTGACGGTCGGCGAATCGATTGATTTCCGCAACGCGGGGATGCTTCTCATCGTAGAGCCTGGAGCGTGTGAATCCTCCGAGCGGTCAATCAATCTTCGCCAATGCCAGAACTCACCAGCATCCTCCGGCATTCTCTCGACGCTCGAAAACTCGTATCACATCAAAAGCCTGTTCCTGCGCACAGGCATCAATCGCGATCGCCCCGGCCGGGCCCGCACCAATGATGGCGACTCGTTTGACTGTCAATTTCGCCATTCTCTATCAATGGTACTTCCAACACTTTCTCACGCACAAACAGGTACGTGGTATAATTAGGCAAATATGGGTGGAAAATATGTTCAAGACTCTTGATTCGGTTCCGAGCACACCGATGGTCCAGGAGAAATCCATTCCTGTTGCGGTATCACGATCTAGCGCTAAGACCGTCCCTGTCACGCAATATCAGACTAGTATGGCGAATTCCCAAGCAAATCCACATTAACACCTGCCAGATGAACGAACCACTAACAACCGGAGCCTGTATACTTCAAACGACACTCAACATGCTATTCGCACAGCTCTCCCGAGCTCTTTAACAATGTCGCCGAATCCAGCCTCGCTGAGTCCATGCCGTCCCGAGATGCTGGAACGTGGCCCACCAGATTGGTCATGGTCCTCATTATCTTACCCAGACGGTGCACATGCATAACGCGAATACCCATTTACCCCGTCATTTGGGTGTAGTGGGGTGCAAACTATAGCGCATCGAGTAACCAATACGTTGCTCGTCGCGCACGCTTGAATGCCTGCTGCGGACGCTGAATTCCATCCAGGACTGACGTGCTTGGACGGGGTTCTGAAATCATGAAAAAGCTTGCTCGTTCAAAGTGTCCAAGAGGACGAGGCGCAAGTCTGTTTCTCCTGTTCTTTTCGCTCCCTACATATCGATGTCAACATCGGGAAGCATGGAGAAAGAAGTGGATGGAAATTACGCGACAGCAGTCTCCTCCTCAGAGGAGATTGCCCAGTCACGACAATGGTCTAGAGAGGATGAGCACCGCGCTCGGGCAAAGTACGTTTTGACACTCGTTACTTGGGGGGAATGCGATTTCTGACTGTAAGCAGGGTCGACCGTTCTGTTTTGGTCTTACTCTCTCTCGGCCTGCTCGTCTTCCAGCTCGACCGAATGAACTTGGCCAGTGCATTGACTGGAGGGTTTGCCAAAGCCATCAAGATCAATCAAAGCACTATCAACTTGGGCAATCAACTGATGTTTCTGTTCATCGTGGTGTTCGAGATCCCGGCCAATCTGATTTTGCAGAAGGTGAGAGGCAACAGTGCACTACGGCCAGGCTTAGAAGAAGACAGACCTAACATTGCTGGTGTAGCTCGGTCCCCGGAAATGGATCTCGGCGCAAGTGATTGTCTTTGGGTTTGTCGCGACGCTCCAAGTGTTCATTCGCGATCGTACAGGCTTCTTGGTCTCACGGTCTTTTCTGGGGTTCGCTGAAGCAGGGTAAATACTCAAAGAGCGGGCCAGTCAGTATTCAATCTTGCTGACCGCCATCCAGCTATATTCCTGGCGCAGCCTACACTCTTTCCACCTGGTACACAAGGAAGGAACTTGCCAAACGTGTCGCCATCCTCTTCTTCGGGATGTTTGGTGGCAATGCCCTAAGCCCGATCCTGGCATCCGGCATCTTGAAGTTGGACGGCAGACAAGGACTTTCAGGTTGGAAATGGCTATTCTTACGTGAGTCATCGATCCATATCTCAAAGGGATGTGCTTTTCATTTTACTCACAGGCCACAGTCGAAGGTGTCTTCACCATGTCAATAGGCACACTGCTGATCTTTCTCCTTCCCGGCTCTCCTGATCAACCAAAGCCGCTCCTCTCGGAAGGAATTGTCCGCTTTACACCTGAAGATCAATCCGTCCTGCTTAAACGACTTGAAAGAGATGACGTCCACAAACGTGGCGGGGCTCAAGGCCTTGACATCCCCTGGCATACAGTGAGGAAGGCGGTCCTCCACTACAAGCGTTGGCCATCTCTTCTTTCCACTTCAGTGGTCTTCGCGACCTGGAGTCCACTCATCACCTACACGCCATCAATATACGTATCCCTTGGATTCGACCGAGTGGCCGCCAACGCCCTGGCGTCCGTCGGTGCAACCATTGCCTTGGGGGTCGTTTTTTTCTTCGCTTGGCTGAGCGACCGTACTGGCCGACGCGGTCTCGCAGTCATGCTCGCCCAGCTGGTCTACCTGGTAGCTTTGATCATCTATCGCCAAGTGCAAGACGGTGTCGGCCGATGGTCCAAATGGGGTCTCTGGACCGTCGTCAATTCAGTCGCGGTCGGCTACCATCCTGTGCACGATACATGGGTGCAGCTCAACTGCCATGACCCCGGGGAGAGAAGCATTTCCATCGCCATGTGGGTCATGTTTGCAATTGGTGGCTTGATGTAAGGCACACAGTTCTTCCAGGCGGATGATGCAAAGGCGTTCTATCCGAACGGTCTGCGGATCATGATTGCGCTGGTGGCGGCAGGTATCGCGCTGGCGATGTTACAGGAGTTCATTTATTGGCACCATAATCGCAATGTCAAGAACGGCACCGCAAAGGTGCCGGAGGGAGAGACGAAGCCCAGGCTGTACGTGTTGTGAACTAAAATTGGTATTGGTAGTCGTAGAAGGTCGTGGTAGTCGTCAGTTTTGATGGGCGACTCACAAAGAATACGCCACAACTGTCACATCCTTTGCCTTTTCTGCCATAATAAATCATAAGAACCCGACATCTACCGCGTTATGCTCTACCCCAAGCAAGAAGACTGGTCGGTCTGGCATCGGATTGGCTTTAAAGCGGCGTCGAGGTTTCCCAATGAGTATTGGTTAGAGACCCCCGTTTGGCTTGACACCGCAAGGCTGAGTGATGCTTCCTTCCAGCCCCGATGCGGACCCCATCGATCGGTTGTGGACCACTGCTCCTATTACTTGTGATCGTTACCAACCTGGAATGTGTCAGGCCACTACCTACCTGACCACAGAACTCCGCTAGAAATTACACTTCGACATAAGCTTCTCGAGTCGCAGGAGAGAAGGAGATCTATACTGAGGATATCCTTGAGCAGACGCCAAAGCCTTCTGAGAAGGGACTTCAACCGCAGGCGCAACATGAAGGTGTCTCCAAGCAGACAACAGGACCTGCTCCTCCTGTCATCCATCCTTCGACTATCCCAACCACTATGCGCCAGCTGTGGCCGTCCTCCTCTCCATCGCTCACCACAGACCACATCTCCCTCGAGCCTCCCCGCGCGCCGTTCCTTCTCGATCCTCAACCGCCCTCCACCGAACTACCCCGGCCATGTCCCGCTCACACGTGTGGAACGTCTAGGCCTAGCAGTGGGCAGTGCCATCACCTCACTCTTAAACCCGTACCGCCATGACATGATCGCTGCACTGGGCGAGGCAACAGCACAGCCATTCTTCATCACATGGCTGCGGAACCGAATGCTGTCGGACCCAACGGGCCGACGGATCCTACGGGACCGACCGCGGATCACGTCGACGACCATGTCGCTGGAGAAACTACGCAAACTGCCGGAGAACAGTGTGGGCAGAACATATGCGGCCTGGTTGGACCGGGAAGGCGTCACGCCCGACACGAGGGATCCGGTGCGGTACATCGACGACGAGGAGGAGGCCTACGTGATGCAACGGTATCGTGAGTGCCACGACTTCTACCATGCCGTGACAGGTCTGCCGGTCTGGGTGGAAGGCGAGGTCGGGCTGAAGGCGTTTGAATTCGCAAATACGGGCCTGCCTATGACCGGGCTCAGTCTGGCTGCGATTCTCCGACTCAAGCCGCAGGAGCGGCAGAGGATGTTTGAGATTTTCTTGCCGTGGGCTTTTGCCAACGGTTGGCGGAGTAAAGACTTGATCAATGTATATTGGGAAGAAGAGCTGGAGACGGACGTCGCAGACCTGCGCAGTCGTCTGGGGATCGAACAGCCTCCGGATCTGCGGGCTATTAGGCGGAAATTGAGAGATGAACGCAGAGCTGCAAAGGCTGCACAGGAGGCGGCTTGGATGAAGAACACTAGTACCACTGCTGCTGCTACTCTTTCTCCCACTGCCTCTCAGCAAGCCACTGTGTGAGCCTGCATGGATAGAAAGACAACTCTAGTTGTCGGGGGTATCATATGCGTTGGTAGG
This sequence comes from Capronia coronata CBS 617.96, assembly GCF_000585585.1. NCBI lineage: Eukaryota > Fungi > Ascomycota > Eurotiomycetes > Chaetothyriales > Herpotrichiellaceae > Capronia > Capronia coronata. The sequence continues at coordinate 2,605,114 of NW_006912895.1, read as the reverse complement.
CACGTTGTGGCCAGTCGTGCACAACTAAACAATTATCGTTTCATGCTTTCATGCTCTCTTTTCCTTGCTTCAGGAGTCTTTCAGCAGGTCGTCCAAATCGTCGTCGTCGTCCCAGCCGCCTCTGCGCACGACCTTGACGCTCTCTACCGTGTGGCCCGTCTGTTTCTCGTGCTCTGACAAACTCGCAAGCATGTCTTTTAGCTGAGCTTCCGTGACTTTGGAGCGTAGTTGCCCTGAGCGGGCCAGCATGATCAATCTGTTCTCGACGTCCGTCGCCCGCGACTCTTTGACCATCCGGATTCTGCCCAACCGGTCCGCGGCTTCGGGTTCGAGGATCTGGTTGAGAATGGATGATCGTGCTTCTGATTCTTGTTTCCTGCACACCACTGGTTAGGTCCGTGGTTGTGAGAGGGTCGCGACCTTTTTGGAATACCTTCTCTGGTCGTCGTCTTCGCCGTTGTCGCCTGACCCTCCTCCTCCACCTCTGCCCTGCTGTTGCTTGAGCTGCGCGAGGCGAGCTGCTCTGATCTACAATTTTGTCAGCCACTGCACTGTTTGATCTGACCGAATGATCTGGCGGTGTTTACCTTGGCTAGATCATCGTCCTCCATGGCGAATTACTGCAGTTGTGTTTGTCAAAGAATTAGACGAACTTCGCGGCTGATCGTCTCGAAAACGCTGCGCGGGGGCTGCAGTGAGATTCGGGCGTGGCCTTAGGTAAGCAAACCCCGAGTCGTGGCGGGGGTCAGTTGTCTGTGCAGTGTGGCACACAGTATATCTTCACGCATCCTCGACCGGCCACTGCTCTCGCCGCTCTGAGAGTCTGCCATTGCAGGTCATGTTCGGCTCAGCTTCGGTTAGGGCGGCACTGCTCCTCAACTCTGTTAGTCTCTCCCCTTTCCAAAAGACAGTCAAACACTGGGGTGCGATGGTTGTTCTTTAATGAAGATATATGTATAGAAGTTCCTCGGTGTGGCCTGTCTCGTCTGTGGAATACCTACAGAGTACCTCGATGTACCTATACTGTGTACGGGTACGGTATATACGGTCATAAGTCAAGCTCCAAATCCCCCAGTAAAAATTGGTGGAGGAACTCCGTCCAAATATCCATCCGTCAACATCCACGGGGCTGCCCGATAGCCACCGAGCCACCTTGGTCCCAATATTATCACCCATCTCTCATCTGGACCCTTTTGGTTCAAGGAGACCGATATACGTTGCACGCTGTCCGAGTCTCTTCCTCACCGAGGACTTAGCTGTCTCTCCTTACAATTGCGGACCGCTGGCAAACGCACAACGATTACAGCAAGCTTAAACCTCAACCTGCCCTCTGCACAGACACCGCGGATATAAGCATGCATTGCACGACAGCTGCATGAGATACGTCGCCGTCCCCACAGACGTTGACAGCCGGAGCTCAGATCTTTTTCTGGACGTCATCCTTCGATGCATGCCTTCTCTTATCATGGCCCATTTCTAAGAGCAGGCGCGCCTTCGCATTCGCGCTCCGTATCACTCGGACCGCCACTGGCTCCGTCGCAACAAGACCAACTGTCCAAGGCGAAATCCATCTCGAACCTGCGCACAATGACCACCATTGAAGCCTCTCCTCCTGATCCGCCGAAAGGTGAAGAAGGCTCTCCCGGAAAATCCTTTCGGACAATAGCCGATCCTCGAAATGCGAGCAACACCGACCTCTCCAGATCCGAATCTGCATCTTCGAGACATCCCGATCTCAACAGCGAGGTTGCAGCCCTGAGCGAGAGGCTCATCAGTGCCATCAACCATCAGACCACCCTCGATGACACACTAGCACAAACGAAGCAAGAACTAGAAGCGTCCAGGGCAAGGATCGCGCAGCTGGAAGTCGAGGCGCGAGAGTATGAAGAAAAGCTCGCCCGTGGGGATCTGGTCCCAAAAGAAAGCGTTGAAGAACAGAACAACAAGCTATGGGCCGAATTATTGGAGGAACGGAGGCAAAAGACACAGGTCCAACAGGAAAAACGTGGCATCGAGTCCGAACTGGAGAACCTGACCGCGGCGCTGTTTGATGAGGCGAACAAAATGGTGGCAACTGCCAACAGGGATCGTGATGCCACCGAGAAGAAACTCCAGCAACTTCGAGATAAACTCAAGGACGGGGAGGCCGTCATTGCATCTCAGAGTGAGCAGTTGGCAGAACTCAAGGAACTCATGCAGCAAATCGGTCCAGCCCAAGATTATCGAAGAGAGCTTGACTCGCCTCGAGTGTCTCTAGCACCTTCGAGTCCAGGTGTCGCAAGAGAAGACAACAACCTCGTTCGGCTTCTTGAGGCCATGAATCTGTCGCCTGCCGAGGTGGAGCAGGGCGAAGTTGTCCCGGGCCCGTCGACGCACCTCACCTATCTGATCAAACCTATCTGCCGGACAGATATTCCTGCCTACGAGGATTTCAGAAACCTTGTACAGAGCTCGCATTTCCGCTCGCACAATGCATCTCACGCTGCATCTCGAGCTGGGTCAGGCTCATACGGAGGCCTCAATATGATGGGTCTTGGCTCGCTGAACAATAATTCGAACACGAATCTACCACAAACGTCTCAACCAGCAACATCGAAGCTCGCCAACTCTCCCAATCTACCTGGGTCGTTCAGTCCCACTCCCGATAGCAAAGGTCCTATACAACTCAAAGATACGCGTTTCTACAAGCGGATCTTGGTCGAGGATATCGAACCGACACTACGATTGGACCTTTCCCCAACCTTGTCGTGGTTGAACCGTCGCAGCATCCTTTCCGCACTTGGTGATTCGACACTCATTGTGGAACCTATACCCGAACACTCCATGAAACTGTATGGGAGGTTCACGCCTTGTGCGCTTTGTGGCGAGGCCAGGAAAGAAGGTGAGAACCCGCGCACGCACGCAATGAGAGTCCGCGAAGGCGAGGGTGCAACCAAGTGGTCGATCTGCATGCTGTGTCTGGAAAAGGTGCGTGGAGTGGGCGACCTAGTTGCCTATGTACGCATGGTACGCGAAGGGGTGGTAAAAGTCGGAGACAGGAAGGATGAAGAGGACGCGTGGGAAGAGCTGGTCCGGCTAAGAGAACGGTTATTCTGGGCCAGGATGGCGGGCGGCGTCATCCCAGCGTTCCTCCCAACGCCCAAACACACCCCCATCGAAGATGGGAAGATGGACAATGCAGACAGTGGTGAAGGGGACGACATAGGGAAGGATAACACTGCTTCCAATGCGGGCGCCGGTACTCCGCCACAGCAAGCCATTGATCAGACTCCGGACTCGACTCCCGGTGCTACACAACATCCAGAATCCGATACGGGATCTGACCAAGCAGCGCAATTTCAGCTGCAACAAGGTCTGGATGAAAGTCTGACCACGTTCGACAACTATAAAGAAAAGAGGATGAGCAATCATGCTAGTCCTCGGAGCTCCAGCACGCCGCCGGTCACGCCGCCTCGTCAACAACGGCATATCAAGCGTCAGTCGTCTAGCGGAGGCGGCATCGGCTTTCCAAAGATAAACATCCCCAAACTGCCGAACGGGTTTTGGGAGGGCCAGGTCAATACACTGCGCTAGCCAGAAGAAAGGTTGCAGTGAAAACAAAAAGCAAAAGCAAGAGGCACGGCAGAAGGCAGAAGGGGGTTCCTTCAGACCTTTCAATATATATAATCGGAAAACGTTTTGGAGTTGGATTCACGGGCTCAAAAAGAAGACGACTACCCCGGAACAAGAGATGGGTTGGAGTGGGTTGAGTCGATCCGGTTTGATCGTCTTGATCACATATCTCCCTGTAGCCGCAACCCACCAAGAAGGCATGGCCAAAAGTGGGAAAACGCCCAAAAATGAGACAGACGAGGTCCAGTTTATCGAGACAGGGCGGGCTTGGAAGGTTGACACGGCTAAAACAGCAGGGATGAAAAACGGGGCTTTTGGTCCGGTCCCAGAGACTCTTTGTATATTACTGGCGATATTTCCAGGTATCAATCTCACGGGTGTTGTATATGTCATACGCCTGGTTTGGACAAACCCGGGACCAATGTGTTCGAAAGACGGGCTGAGCTGGACTCGTAGCAAGTATCGAGGGTGAAAGTAGTAAACCGTTGGTCGATGCTTCGAAGCAGTCCGAACGAGATCTTCGCCATTCATCTTCAAGCACTACCTAGGACCATGTTGTATATTCCATACAGACCGCGAATCAAAGCGTCATACACGGCCACTTTTCTCTTCTGTCTCGTTCCCATCTATGTCTTCAGACACAAGATCTCTCCATGAGCAAAAGCAAAAAACGCATCCTCCTGGACGCCCCAATCCTTCCAGGCCTGCGAGATCTTCTGGATCTCCTCCTCCGTGGCAAATCCTTCTCTGACCGCGGTGCCCGTGAATCCCGGCCCCAAGATCCTCCCCGTCCAACTCAAGGAGAAATGCCGGACCCTCTCACCGGCATAGCGCCACGTATCCCACGTAGCTTCGATGTCATCTGCGGCAAACCCCGCGCGTCGCGCCCAGACATGACAGTACCGGCCGGCATTCGGTTCGCCGCCATTCGCCCGGGCGACTTGCTGATAGAGGTCCGCCCAGCGCGCCAGCTCCGGCGGCTCCGGGTACCAGGCGAAGGACTTGTAGTCTGCCTCGCGCGCGGCGACGATGCCGCCGGGTGCGGCGACGCGGCGCATCTCGCGCAAAATGCCGACAGGGTCTTTGACATGTTGCAGGACTTGGTGGCAGTAGACGATGTCGAAGGTGTTGTCGGGGTAGGGGAGGTCGTTGGCGTCGATCTTCTCGAAGGTGATGTTCGTCAAACCGCGTGAAGAGGCGAAGTCGGCGGCTTGCGACAGGATCTCTGTCGCCGCGTCGCCGCCAATAACTTTGCCCTGCGGCACGAGTGCCGCTAGGTCCGCCGTGATCGTGCCCGGTCCGCAGCCGACATCGAGGATCGTGGCGCTAGGTTTGATGTGCGGAAGGAGGAAGGCCGCTGAGTCGGCGGCGGTGCGGCGCGCGTGGTCTTGCGTCGCCGCGCCGTGGCCGTGCGAGTAGACCGCTTGTTCTTTCGGCATTGTATTCCACAGGAATATGATCTAATCTGCAAGGAATGGGAAAGTTTGGGGTCTGGTCACCTGTGACTGGTACTTTTGATATCGAGGTCGTTTCTGATTCAGGGCCAGCCCTTTTGCTTTCACAGTGCTAAGTCAGTGATGTTGGAAGTTCCAAAAGTCTTTGGACGCCTTCACGGGAGTTTGGCTACAACATATGTATAATATATCACGTCGTTAAGATGGTCGTGGTTGTCGCATTGCTGCCGATATCGGCCCAATGTTGGGTATCTCGCTACAACGGCATCTAATTGTCCGCAGTTGGAGTTGGCTGCGGCGAATGAGCGGGCTCATGATACAAATGTGAGTCTCCGCTCTCGATTGAGCCGATGTCGATCATTCTGACACTGGGTCGCGAAGAGATGGAGGAGAGAAGATACATGGACAGATAGGTACCTGTTGGTCGCTCTCCACGTCCAAGTTGCCGGCAGTTAATCGAGAGATGGAAAGAGGTGAGTCTGAATGCTGCTTTAAGAGATCCGATCGGTGAGTTAAAGCAGCGAATATATCAAACCAAAACAAACATCACAAACATGTCTTGGAGCAGCACATGCTTCGTTTACTACCGACCTAGGTAGTAATATACATCGAGGTTCTACTATTGTTATTGAACCAATTGCCTCATGTCATGTCTGGCCGAGTTGATCTGTTGCTTTTCTTCTGACCTGGCGAGCATCTCAGACTCGAATCCCCGAGAATGCTCGCTCTGCCGACGTTGAGGACACACATTCCGCCATGGAACTTCTGTCTCAACTCTTCGGCACAGTTCTGGGAGTCTTCCGCGTCTTTTTTCTGTTGATCTGGATCGAACCCTGGACCAAGAATCACTCGGTCAAATCCCAGGAGACCGCGCTGACCTACGAAGAGTGGTATAACTGGCAGTTCGAGTGGGATGCCATCCACGGCGTGGATGACTGGCTCAACCTCGACCGGGACTCTAACTACGACTGGCAAATCCTGCGGACGCTGAAACGAGATCTCGAGCGCTGCCGCAGGCTCGGAGACGACCGCGGGCTATGCAATCAGCTCAGAGCACAAAGCTCTCGAAATGTATGCCGCATCTTGTCGCCTGCGCTGTACCGGAAATCGCAGATTCAGACCAAACGGTTGATCCATGAGTATATCAGGGAAGTCCGTCAATGCATTGCCCACATTGCGGACCGCCACTCCTTCGGCAGCGGCGGAACCACGTTCGTCTCGTCCCAGGAGAAGCGCCAGGTCTTGAACGACATGAGGACTGCTCTCGGTCGGACCACGCTGGTCTTGCAGGGCGGAGCAATGGTCAGCATGTGTCATCTCGGCGTTGTCAAGGCGCTCTATCTTCAAGGACTTCTCCCTCAGATCATCACGGGAACAGGCTCCGGCTCTCTGATTGCCGCTCTTGCGTGTGTTACACCGGACGAGGAGCTGCCTGACGTTCTCAGCGGCGCGAATATCAAGCTCGATGCTTTCATTCGTGCTCGGATGCGACGCTCTACTAGTCGACTGTCCGCTTGGCTGGGCACTTCCTTCATAGCCACCATCAGACGACGGTACAAACGGTATCGGACGAAAAAGCACTTCTTCGACATCGACATCCTTCAGGAATGCGCGCGGGAGAATCTAGGAGATATCACGTTCGAAGAAGCCTATGCGAAAACCGGTCGGATCCTGAACATCACCATTGCCATGTCAGAAGTGGCCGGCACTCCCCAGTTGCTCAACTACATCACGGCACCGCACGTCTTGATCTGGTCAGCGGTCATGGCATCGATTGCAACCTCCAAGCAAATGTATGCTCCCGTCCACCTGCTCTGCAAAAGCGACACAGGAGCCATCACGCTGTACTTTGCCGCCGACTGCTCGGTGAAAGGAAGCCGGCGCCCGGATTCAGTCCATCCGGAAGCGCCTCTGCAACGAATCGGAGAGTTGTTCAATGTCAATCACTTCATTGTCTCCCAGACACGACCATATGTGGGCCCATTCATTGACTTGCAGAGAGCCGCCGACCACCACCAACCGCTCGGTGTCCTCGTGCGATTCTGTCTAGGCGAGGCATTACACTGGCTCGAGATTCTGAACGCATTCGCCCTGTTGCCGACGTTTCTGCAACGCGTCTTGATGGACGAGGTGGTCCCGAGCTTCGCCTCGTGGTCCAAGATATCTATCACGCCACAGCTTCGGCCTGGGGACGTGTTCAGGCTGTTCGACACGCCCACAGAGGCCAGGCTGCAAGAATGGACTCTTCGCGGCGAGAGATGCACTTGGCCCTATATCTGCGAACTGCGATGCCGATGCGACATCGAGATGACGTTAGAGGCTGCGTATGCGAGGGTACGTCGAAGAGCGCTGGCTGCCATCAATCCAACCTAACCACAGCCCTCTCGTTCTGTGGTGATTGGCCACTCTGTACGCGCTTGCTTAGCACATACCGACGTCTGGCTGTCTCGCATCTCCTTGGTCCATTTTCCCGTTTATCAACCTTGTGGCTGTGCAAAGTGTGGCGTATCGTTCGATCAACACTATGGACCCCAACTTGAACACGAAATCGATCGAATGACATCATATCATATTGACTTGACCATCAACCTGGTTTCGTGGCCTGCCCACGGCATGGGGGAGGGTGGAAAGGAAGAAAGGGTGGCAGGGCCGAACCCTGAAATACCACCACCTACGTAGGAAGTAGATTGGTGGGGAGCTGCTCCCACCCACTGCCATTTCAGCTCTACCAGAGTTGCCGTTTGCCCTCTTCCATCCACATATTTGACTATACTCTGTCTCTGGTGTGTCCAGGAATGTCCCATTCAGCCTTCGTCATGGCATCCTCACAACCGTCCGCCGAAGACAAGAAACGGCTCCGAGGTCTGAGCCGGCTGCTCAAGAAGCGCGAGAGAACTCCAGAGCGGCCCTCCAATCTAAGTGACTCCGCCTATGGCAGCAGCGAGGCCAACAGTGCCGACGGGGCCCAAGGGAGAAGCAGTCCCGACATGGTGCATGCCGAGAAGGACAGTGAAATTGCCAACATCGACCAAGACCGAAACCTTGCGCTACGGCCCTCGACCGGAGAAGTCTTTGACGAAGATACCGGGGAAATAGTGACGGTGGTGACGACAACCACAACCACGACCACGACCACCACTACAAGAGGCGGCAAGAAACAACAACAGCAAGACGTGCAGAAGGACGTGAGACGAGAAGTCCAACCGGGGTCAGGCCGACCTCCTCTGTCGGAAATGCCTGGAGGGGATCCTGTGCCTTCTTCGCAACCGCAACCACAAACACAACCTGCAGTCACTTCTTCCACCATCAGTACCTCTGCAGACGGCCGACCGGCGCCGTTGCCGCCGATCAAAACAGGAGAAAGATTGCGGACCGAGTCGCCGCCAATTCCAGCCAAAAGTGCCCTGCGCAGGTCCGGTGAAATCATACGAGAGACACCTCGAGACGGGACTGTCGCTGGCACAGGTCCTGGCCCCGGCCCCGGCGCCTTTGTTGACAACCATAACCATGGTGGTGGGTACAACAACCATGGGCCCGTGAGTCCTGTTGTTGACGCACCATCCACGGCCCGCCCGGGCACGGGTCCAGGCATGAGCACGGGCGTGACACCTCCATCCAGTCCGTCGAGACCCAACTTCAGTTATCCCAGCCGATCGTCACTGAGGACGGCCGACCAACCCATGCGCCATAATCAAACCACAATTGATGATTTGAAGGCTGCGGCCAAGGGGATTCATGTAAGTCGAGACTTGAAGTTCGAAATTGCCCACCTGATCAAGGCCCCATTTCATTCGATAAGATCTCAAGTCTTGCTGACTGATCAACCCACTCACTTTTATTCACTCCCTTATTCACTCACTCACTGCTTGATTGAATGATCAACTAATCCATCTTGTCGTTTCACACAGGGCGTAGGAGAAACCCTCCGCGGAACGCTCAACTCCACCATCGACCGCCGCTTCCCGTCCAAAAAACCGGAAAAGGCGGCCCGCATCAACGCCCACAACGAAGAAGTCTTGGAACGCGGCCGTGCCGAGATCGAAGGAATCCCCGGAGGATGGCCGGCCCATGACGACGAGCTTGATGAAACAGCACCACCGACAACGGCCCCAATGCCACCCACGTCTGCAGCAGCACCAACGATGACCTCAGCAGTCCCAGGCGCACGAACCCGATCGCGCGAAAAGGACAAGGACAAGGACAAATCGGGGGGTCTCGGCAAACTGTTCAAGCGGAAACCCGTGCCTCAGGACCAAAGTCTGGAAACGAGGTGAGGTGAGCGGTTTGAAGCCCAAGGCTGGGAAAAACGCCTTCCATCCAGGACAGCCCCACCAAACAACGAGCATACAAAAGCGCATGTGATTGGGGAAGGGTGTCATTGTCCTTTCTCCTTTTCTCCCATCCTTTCTCCTCTTCGTCGACGACCAGTCGTATCGAGATAGAAAGTCGAAATAAACCCCAGGCGTCGAAGCTTCAAGGATTCGACTTTTCTCTCTCTCCCTAGCCACTCCCAGGGAGGGCTCGCCCATCACATCTTCTTTCACAATCACGTTGATCGTCGAAGCCGGGGGATTATTGAGACCTTCCTTTCTTCTCACTCTCACTCATCGAGGAACAGGGGGCGGGCGTGTCTGTGGTCAGCCCGGTGGTAAAGCTATCTACCTATGCCCCCTTCTATTCTCTCTATTCTCTTCCCTGGCTGCTACAGGCCTTTTCGGGCTGGGTTGGGCGGAGCGGAACCCGTAGGAACAGATTGAGATTGTCTCACCTCACTTGAAAGGTTGACGCAGATCAAGAGAAGTAAGCTGTGTCGACTCTCCCAGTACGGGGTATATCGGGTTTGGAACCTCTGGCACTCGGAGGTTTCGGAAAGAAGCAGCTCAAGGCTCTCTGTTTCCGAACTGTAGGCCTTGGAATGGTATCTGAATAATGAATTGATGTGCCTCAGCTTATGAACGATTTGTCTGTCTTTGGTAGTTCCGGTTCGTTAGGACATTACCTGCCTTGGGGTTAGTGATTGTGATAAGTAATTGCAATGTAATGATTCTTTCACACCTGTTTCATCGAAAACCTGTTGTCATCACTCCGCTCGAACAATCGCCCTGGCCTAAAGCCTTTGGAAGGTGTGTTGGTCCTGTTCTGGCCCTTGTTCTATCCACGATTACCTCACCTCTCGACTTCCTTTATGGCCCAAAATGAATAAATTCTTCCCTCTCCAAACCCTTGGAGTGAATTACGCTGAACACCAAGCTTATGGTTATTTACTACGTTCCCATGCATTCTTCCTCTCATGATTGTATATATATTCGTCATGGCTTACTGGTTAGGAGGCATATTACCACTGACCTGCTTGCAAAATAAACTAGTAAGTCAACGCAATGATTGAAGACACAATTGTACTGGGGAAGAATTATGTTTGTGGGCATAATTCCCTTGTAGTTTTCATGTATCTTGGCTGAAGTACTGAGTCGCAGGATACACTGTGATATGCCATGTTCACCAGCAGTTCTTCACCTCTGTGATTGAATCCCATCCGTGTGTTATTTTCAGCTCGACCTGGGAAACTTCTGATGTCACAGCCATTGAGCCTAGCATGTCATCCTCAACCCCCCAAAGCTATGGCTACCCATGCATGGCACTTCTGATTTGGTGTGATGACCCAGATTTACTGGTTCTGCTTCAATCGCTGATCAGGCTGACCGTCCTTGCGAAGTCCATCACCACCTAGGTTGGATGAGCCCTGGGAGTTGTCGCTGCCACCCTCAGAGCCGGAGCTGCCGCTGGTCTTGCCGCCTTGCTTGCCGGCGTCATGAGGATCGACCTGGCCGTGAGCGAACTCGCCGGTGCCGACACGTCCGTCAGGCTGGCCATCCTTGCGGAGACCGTCGTGCTCTGAAATAAGATGTTAGTGATGGAAGAGAAAGAGCTGTTCGGAATGTGAGAGTATGACAAGACAAGACAGATAGAGTGAGCTCGTAACTCAAACACAAGTCCAGGTCTGGGTGGGCACAAGGAGTTCAAGAGTCATACCAGTTGGCTGGTAGTTCGACATGTTAATGGATGGTTGTTTTGGTTGAGATTGGATTGTTTGGGAGGAAGTGAGATGATTGATTGAGGTTGTGGTGTGTGTGCGTTGAAGAGAGATCTCGTCTTTGAGGAAGGAGGAGGAAGTTGGTTATATAGAGGAGACGCTCTTGCCTGCCTACGAGAGAGTCACTGTTTCTGTCGTCATTGCTGCCTGTCCTGCCTGCGCAGTTACCTGCCGGTAGTAGTATTCACGACTGCACTGCCAGTGCATCATTCAATCACTCGCTGGCAACTGCCTCAGGTGCCTACTAGTAGTAAGGTACCCGGTAGTTGCGGTTTCAGTCAAGGATCAAGCCTTCTGCCATCGTATCTCGATCCACCCCCCGCTTTGATGATTGATCTCATACATCTCTCAGATCTGTACCTGAAAAGTGACTGTCATGAATCATCATTCACCGCATACTCCCTTACCTGCTTGTTCCTGCATTGTAAAGCTACCTGGTACCTTGAGCACGATCCCTTTGCATCGGATCAACGAGCCATGGCAGGCACCAGCCTCCTGGAGATGTCACAAACATTGGACATGTTGGGTCAACTGCAAGATCTGACAAGCTCACTGGCTGCCTGCAACCAGTGGTCGACTGCATGGGATGAAACAAACAAAGAAGCATCCCGTCCTTCACCGCCGGGCGCCCCCTCTCCCCAGGTCTTGCGGATCAGTAATGGAGCAATGTACCTTGGATATACGCCTTACTAGCGCGATCTCGGCTGAAGTCACCGACCAGGCATTCAAGATCTCAGTCTCCATCGAATCAGCCGAGATCCCCAGAACGGAGACGCTCAGAACCGATCGGCTCCTTCCGTGGCCCCAGACTCCAGTGGCTGCCGGGTGTGTCTTCGTATATTGGTCGATTTGATATGTGGACGGGGCAGAACCAGACGTCACCACAAGGCAGAAATGACGAGATGGCTCAACATGAGATCACGGGCGGTTTGAAGACGTGATTGATGGATTGAATGAATTGGAAATCGGCCGTTATATCACCATTTACATTGGCAGATGTGGTTCAACAGTACCCCGGATCTGGGGAAGGAATGTGTCATGATGTTCCGAAAAGATGGTTCTGACAGTATCGATGGCCATGACATGGGGTAGCTATCCAGAAAAGCAGTTGGATTGTCAAGTCCAAATGGAGCCCCTGGGAGGCAAGCTGATTGTGTGGATGGAAGAGGGATATTAGGGACCAAGTCATGACGAGATAAAACGGTTCTGTGGCCATCGTGCCTTTCAGCCTCGTTGGCTGCTGTCAGCCACCAATGAATGATTGCTGGCCGCGGGCTGCTGGTTATATGACACCACACCGCCCTTCAACCTACTACATGACAACAGCAGATCAAGCATCAGCCACTTCCACGGCAGATGGATCAATACAATTGAAGGGAGCATGCCATTTTCAAACTGAATTGTCTTCTTCGACTGTCTAACGATGATGAAACCCAGCGAATGAATACGTCGCTCTGTTTCACGAGCTCAAGTCATACACATATTATCCTGATATTTCATCTCCCAGAGGCATTTCTCTCATGCGCGACCCGTAGGTGCCTCGTATTACATACCCAGGTCCTTCTATCCGCGTATTCCAAGTCCTGCAAGAACAATAACCCGGACTCTGTGTGGTCCCTGAATAACCAACCCCATGTCCGCGCCGACAAGGCCCAGCATCGAACCTGTTTCATGCATATTCGTCCATCCATCGCGGCAGCCGTGGGTCGCTGTCAACCCCAAAAAACACCATACCCTTCCACAGGGCAAAAGAGAAAGCGCTCAGAAATAAAAAGACAGAAGTGGTATCAGTATTTGGGCCCAAGCAGACACAATGAATCAAGTCAAGAATACAACTGGCGAGGCAGTCAAGGGCCCGCATAGTCTTGTGGAGCACTGTTGGCAAACACATAGTTTCGCGGTTTCTGTTGAGACAGGTGTTGTGCAATGTTCGCATGTTCTTCCTTCTGATTCGGGAATTCCTGAATGTAAAACTCCGTCTGCCTACGGTCGAGTTGAGCGTCGTAGGTCAAATCCGACTTGTGATCGGACGGTAGGACAGCATGATGATATTGCCCGTGCAATCCATCAGAGAGTCCGGCGTATCCCAGAGAAGGCACATAGCTTACCGACGGGAACGATGGCATCTCCGGGGAAGTCAGGGCGGCATCAGACCAACTGCTGTTGGTGAGAGGTCCTGCAGAATATGGTGGTGTATAGTCTTGGAAAGATGAATAGTGTGCTGGCGCAGAAGCAGGTGGACACAGAGATTGTTGAGACAGCCCTCGCATCATCGATGTTCCCATCATCGGCGAGCCAGGAGGTGAGGCAGTCGTGCCGGAAAGATTCTGTGTTGCCAGCATCGGATTTATGTTACGGGCGCGAAACGGATTCTTTTCTGGGTCATTCATTTGAGTGTCGGCCACGAGGTCGGGTGACAGCGACGGGGCTGGCAACTCGGCAAGAGTCTGCGCATTGATCGCTTGTTGCGCCATCAACTGATTGAATGCTTCGGCCTCCGCAAAACTCGCAACGCACATGGGCGACCTTTGAGCCGAACTGGACTTGCGGACGCCAGCATATCGTGAGTTCAGACTGTGGCCGGCGGACTTGACATGGCGAACCGTATGGGGCACGGGGGGTGTGTTCATCACGCCTTGTCGGAAAGTGGGTGAAACAGACGTCAAGGCACCGTACGACCGACTCCGAAGAGAAGTAGAGGTGAGAGCAGCTGGCCGAGGTCGCTTGCGTCGGGCGGCAATGTCCAGCGCACCGCTTTGCGGAGGACGAATGAGTTCAGAAGCACGCCGATGTGTCCGCACAGTCGGTGAGCTGCTCACCAAGGCGAAGTTGCCAAAGTTGTTGGACAGGTCGTCCGTGGCTGACTCTCGTCGTGAACTTGGGTACGATGGCATTGTCAACCCCGGCGAAGGCAAGGTGTTGCTGGGGTCATTTTGCTGTTGAGGCATGCCTTTGGGGGTGGCCAAGGGCTCCTGCCAATCTTCTGGAGTCACGACGAAAGAATCGTGGATGAAGTCTGCCATGGCATCGTTGGAGTCCGTGCCCTGGCTCGACGTGTTTGATGGCTCGGTGTCGAACCCAAAATCGAACGATGTGTCCTGCAACGTCATTGGCGACGGATATGGCGCCGCACTTGGAGGCTGATTCGGCCAGGTTGGTAGACTGGAAGCCGAGAAACTGGGGTGATGCCCATTCATGCGAAGTGGAAGTTGCATTGGCACCGATTGTGGAGGGAGCTCCGGAGGAGGCATGGTCACCTTGGGCTGCGTGGGCTGCTTGTTTTGTGCCGCCTTTGCTTGACCCAGCGCTCTTTGAAGCGATGCCCAGCTGGCCTCCTTGAACCTATCGGTGAGCCTGACTGGCGACGGCGAGTTCTGTGCGCTCGATTGAGATCGTTTACTCGGCGAAGGCACTGATCGCATAGGAGAGGCAGCCTCGGCCCTAGTCTCCGCTTGAGTCTCTCGTTTTGGTGTACCGGCGGATGGGGTCTCTTTGGACTCGGGCTGCTTCTGTGATCCATTCTGGGCCTCGAACTCCTCTTGCCTCTTCTGCTGCTTCGCCTTCGCACGACGGTTTTGGAACCAATTCTGTCATCCAGTCAGCTCTGCTTTGTCAACTCCTGGTCAGTTTATCGGGAACGTACGCCAACTCTTTGGAACTTCAAATTGGTCTGAATCGCCAACTGCCGCTTGACTTGGGAGTTGGGTTTGTGATTGGCCTGAAATTGGGCCTCCAGGATCTCAACTTGTTCTTTGGTGAGCCTTGGCCGCGTCGAAACCTCTTCCCCCTCTCCAAACTCATCGTTCAACATGCCGGGCGCCATAAAGTCGGCGTACTCGGCCATACCGAAGGAAGCATGGTAGTCATCCAGCGGGTGTTGAGGCTGAAGCAGGTAGTCCGGGTAAGTAACGCCTGGATAGTACATCTGTTGCTGATGCTGAACGGGAAAGGAAAAAGAGTCTTGCAGGTAGGAAGCCATGTTGTAGTATTGTAGGGCTGGGTCTTCGTTGTGCATGCTCAGCGAGCGGGTATGTAGTCGGTTAGACATCTGAGCATCGCCGGCCTCGTGCGTGGAGATGGTCCTGCAACCAGACCAAGCAGTTCTTTTCCTTTCTGACGACCGGACTGTGGGAGGAGACGGACTCAGACTCGCAATGGGAGCGCAACAGGAGGTGATTGTTCGCTCGATGCAGAAGGCGCAACAAGGAAAGCGGTGGTGGGTAGAGATGGGACAAGGGACTTGTCGTAATCACGTCCGCGATTTCAGATCGGACTGGCGGGCGAAACTGAGCTCTAGGAGCGCAACAAGCTGCGACCGTGAGAGAAACGAAATCGAATCCGAGTCGACGGCCTCGAGGGAAGCCGACCTGGTTGAAGTATGATGTGACGGTGATACAAACAGGAGGGACGAGATAGCAGGCAGTAGTGGTAGTAGTATGGGAATCTGGGTGAAGCTAGGTGGGCGAGGTCGGGAAATTTAGACTTAGAGGCGGCGTCGCAAGGGATCGGGCGAGGACTAACGCCCTTCTAGGACCGGGGTGAGGTAGGGATCCGTCTCGAGGGAGATGGAGAACAGAGAAAGAAAGGTTCAGCCCGGTGTGATCGTACCCAGGGCTTTCCCAAGTTGACGATGATGATGCAGATGGGTGACAGGGAAACAGCTGGAGCAACAGAGACGCACGTCCTCTTCCCTCGAGGGCTTGATGGGCACAGAAGATATCAGTGCGCACGCTGGGCTCGGTCTTGATCGTCATCCGACGTTCTGAGAGGTCGTAAGATGGGATGGGGGACCGATCGAGAGAGAGGGTCAGGACACAGGACACAGGACTCAGCACTGAGCAGTTGGCAGTGGGATGAGGCCTGTACTCTGTAGCCTCTAGGCCTGGTGAGCCTGCGGTATCGAGCCAAAGCGCAGAGGGAGTGGAGCTGGGCAAATGGGTGACAGACATTGGACGTCGGCCGGGCGCAGGTACAGTGACTGACAAGTACGAAGAGCTCCAGGGACATCCACTCAGGGTGGAGAGACCACCACCTACCTTGCCTACTCTGTCCTTAGTACCAACAGTGACATACACGGTGGTAGGCGAACAGGCGAATAGGACAGGCTGCGCTGAAGCAGGCGAGCCACTGACTGAGCAGTGGAGTCTGTTCTAGCCGGTGGCTCCTGGTTGAGGAGTCGCTTCCGTCGAGTTAACACTGGCATGCCCTCTCTTGATCGTGTTTCGCGATATGAGTCAAGCGCCAGATGCAGCGGGGAGCTGGTGGTGGTTGAGTTCTAATGGTGGACGAGGCGAGGCGCAGGGAGGGTAAACACCAGGAGATTATTCTGGGTGTCTTAGATGGACGTTGGAAGGGAAAAGCCAAGGCATTCTCCGAACAAGCCGCGGAAGAGGCGCTCGGCTACCAACGACACAAGTCACCGCGGGTGGAGGGACTCGGTACGTGCAGAGGGAGCCAACCAAGGGTACCAGCTATGAATGGCTACCAAATCGGCACCCTTGGGACCCCCAACTGAGGTCCTCAGCACCACCGATGCCTAGGCCTCAGGCATGCTACAGTATCACAGTAAGGTGCACACCTGAGGTATCATTCCATATTCTTGTACGTACTATCCTTCATCCGCCTCCTGACTTTTGGCTAGGCCTGTCTTTCTCCTCTTGTCGACGGTAGGTACCTTGTATGCATGCTTCTGGGCGTCATGATGGCGGATTGGAGCATGCCGTGTTCCAAGGGGTTCTGGTTGTGATGTTCGGCGCCAATGCAGGAACAGACGCCCTGGCACCCAGTAGAGGATGCAGCTGGCAACTGCATACAAAGGTACACCACATCGGTCGCAGCTTAAAACAAGTCGGAATAGGCATCCAGCCAGGGGCAATGCAGCAACGGCTTAGGGGCCAAAGACCTCATTGCAGTGCATTGCAGGCCCGGAGGCCAGACTATCCTTGCCATCTCAGGCCACCCGGTCGCCCAGATCTAACCCGTTCGGCGCCGGTCTCAGCCCAAACGGCGTCTTGTGGCACAGTTTTCGCACCGAAGGAGAAGGCCTGGTGGAGATGGCCTTGGGTCGGGCCAGCCTGGTTGCGCTTTGAGGTCTGAGAACCCTGGTTCATGCTGCAACGAGGCGCTCGCGAAGGGGTATGAGGTGTGGCAATTTGAGGCGGCTGTCTAGGATCATCAAAATTACCTGATATGCACTGCCAGTGCAGGGCATGGCGAGCATAGAAACCTTGAACACGGACAAATAACTGAATCTGACTCGGACACGACACTGACTTGACTGCCGTTGTGTCCGTCTGATGTCAACGCTGCAAATGGCGTGCCCGCTTGTTGCTCCTTCCGCCTGAAATTCTCCTCGCGAATAATCTCCATCCAGCTGGAACTCTATCTAATGTGGAACCCATCGAGCCCATGCACTGCACTGTCCGTTACCAACTTATTTGCACTCGGCAATCTGCGCCCATACATTATTCTCTGTCGGTGGCTGCTCTGCTCAACATCGATGAAAACGGCCTGATCATGCGCGAGCCATACCACAGTGCACCGTTCAGGTTGGGCACCAAAGGTAGGTAGACACAGTAGACTTCGCAGCTGCATACCCAGGAAATGTATTGGGCATCAGGCGTCGACCAGTGGGCGCCTACTCTGTATACTGACTCGCCAGCTCCATCGGCCTAATGTATTCATCATCATTATCAACCACGATCGTGTCTCTGCCGGCCCTGAAGCAGCCTTGTGGTTGCGGATCTGATGTACAGTATTACTGCTTCCTCCTGTATCGGATTAGTTGGGCTCCTCTAACGATCTGATATTCAGTCCTTCCGTTACTATGCATCAGGCTACCGGCGCGAGTCCTCTCTCCTAGGTATATCAGACACTGAAGTTCTTGGATGCTGTATGGGGAAGCACCCCGGTCTGAGTCAAGACTGCGGACTGTATCCACTGCCGACGGTGCCTTGCATCTGATCCTCCCAGAAAAGCGCAGTCTGCAGCAAAACACAATTTGGTACCTGCAGCTGTGGCGGTGGAATTCCAGCTCCGACTGACAACTAAAGCGCAGTCCATCCTTGTCCCCTGCACGCCGCTTTCGATCGCTCCCGTCCACTTAGCAGCGTCCTGCATCCCCAAATCCAGGCCATTACGCTGCTTTCATCACAAAAGACCCAGCCTGATCACTGCTTCCCCTGTTCTTCGGTCGAGACGCGCGACAAGATACTGCTTTCTCAAACCTCTTGCAATGGACACTGGACAAGAAGGAGTTATGCAGGGGGTATATCGGCCACCCTTGTAAGGAGAGCTGGGAATCATCGAGTCGAGAGATTATGGTGCGACATGTACAGCTGATTTGATTGCACAACAGGGCACACCCTCCAGGCTGGTGCTGGCACCGCTGGCAACTGGCAACGCCGCAATGGGCAACTGGCAACGGGCAAGGGATTTGGCTACACGAAATCAGAGACAGCAATCTCAAATACGCCATAGGGGCATTATCTTAGCGCATCCGAAAAAACGACCGACACTCAGCTCCCCTTCCGAAGTTCCAGCTCTGTCCACGTTTCGGGTTTAGGTACGTTGTTCTCGATCCTGTGAGTTGTCGCCAGCGTCCCACAGCCCTGTCTCGCCGAGCGCCCTTGTCCACCAAGATAGGCATCACCGACAGTACATGCGCCTATCTTATCTAAACCTGGCTTTAGCGACCGCCGATGAGGTTGGCGGTCTATAGCAGCAGTTATTGCTGGATTGCCGCCGCTTCCGCCAGGATTGTCTCGACTCCTCGGCTTTATTTCCACAAATCACATGTCAATTTGACGACTTCTCATGTGTAAGTCGACGATCTGCTTATCAGCGAGACTTGATCGACTTCGACTCCGCTCCGCCTATCGCCGGTCTCCCAGACTTGTTGGTTTTTGATTGCAAAAGTCATCTTATTATACTCGAACTCTATCTCTCATTGCGTTCAGGGTGTCAGATCTTGGTAGGTACCACAATATTAAGTCGTCGGCAGCCCACAGGTCGATCTAGGACACTCGCTATGTTTGGTCACCGCTGTGTGACCCTGAAAGTCACCAGCAAGAACCCCTCGCTTTCGGACGACCTAGGACGTTCTTGTAAAGGTGTGGAGCAGGTCTGTGTCAACGTCACGCAATTGATATGGCAAAGGTATCATTTAGTATTATGTTTACCCGCAGTCTGAGCGGCAGCATTGACCACGACGGTCAACGCTTGGTCCATTTGATCTTGCGCATCACCTCATCAACCAACGAGTGACATGTTGCTCTGGCCAGAGTGGTTCGCACCTTGGCCCCGGCCTTGTTTGCTGGTCTCTGTTGCCCGTCGACCGCTGACAACCGGCACATCTATGTTTTCCACGTTGCGCAGCCACGGGTAGAGACCCTGCAGCAGTCATCAACGGAAGTGTGACAGAACCCAGAAGACAGATCCTCCTGCAGGTACCGTCAAGCGGATCATAGTTGTCTTCTGACTATCACTCCGGGGAGAATGTCTCGCAAACTGACGAGCTGTACAGCGGGCATGTTTTACGGACGATTGGAGCTCTACATGTTCCCAGAAAAGTGGACTGGATCTCCAGTATGTCGCCATTTATGCTCAGTCGGCTGTGGCTGCTCTGCGGCCAAGGTCATGCGGCCCTTTCCTCTCCCTTGGGGGGCGATGGGGTGCAACGGCGCCCTCTCCCATCGTCCGCTCTATCCGTGGTCTATATGGGGACGTCTAGCCTGGAAACCTCAACCATCCTCATCTTGACCGGACGCCATGGCGCCATGCTGAGATGTGCACCGGGAGAAAACCGCACCAGAGAGAGCGGTGGCTACGCACTGACCAAGGCATTGGTGATCTCGATCTGTACGATACCCTCCGCAAAGCTCTTGAGCGTGATGCTTCTCAAGTCTTGCACAATCCAGTCCGCCCCCGCTTCCTTGACCTGGCCAATCGTGTGGGTGGTGGTTAAGGCAACGACTTTGAAGCCTGCGGCCTTGCCTGCACGGACGCCCGATGGCGCATCTTCGATAACGATCATGTGCGCTTCCTCGCCCAGGCCGAGTCGCTGACGTCCAAGCAGGTAACAGTCTGGGTGTGGTTTGCCCTCCGCCACATCCTCTGCTACTACGACGCATCGAGGATGGGCGAGCTTCAACACATCAATCCAGCCAGTCAGCAACGCTCGAGTGCCGGAAGTCACGACCGCCCAGGGGGCATTGACGGCTTCGAGACTTGTGAGCAGTTTGCGAGCACCAGGAATCTCCACTGCATTCTGGCCGAATTCTTTGGGGATCAACCCTTCCTCATGGCTTATGTCTACAGCACTGTCTTAGCTGCGCACCAGGGACCCTTGGCTTTCACGAGCGACCTTACATTCCCAATTGGCCCTGGAAGGGTCATACATCTTGAAGGTATCAATGCTTCTTCGTCCATGAGAAGTGGCAAGGATGACGTTGGGATCAACTCCCATCAGTTCGCCTTGCCTGTGCCAGTGTTTGACAATGGCTTCTGTACTGTCGATAATGGTACCTAATCCAGGTCATATTAGATAGGATGTTTGAGACTGGGGAGTAGATATGTGATGCAACTGACCATCAAAGTCGAACAGTAAACCGTTAGCCGAGACGATTTCGGGTGGTGCAGAAAAGGAAGCCCCGGGCTCTTCAACTGAGCCCATCGTAGCCCCTCTGCTGGCGTCAAATGTATGGAGAGAATCGCTCTTCACCGAAGTAGTTGTTATCCCACACTCTATTCTATGCCGTGTATATGAGCCTTACAGAAGTATGGAGTAGAAACATACAGAGTAATCTGCTGATTGGAGTTGGAATTAAAGCGTGAGTTTTATGCCTCCCCAACGTCGGATCCGTTACTCGATCGGGCTGCGCCGGCGCCGGCAGAGTATATCTTCTATTCACGTGATTTTGGGCCGAATGATGTTTATACTACTACCTACACAGAAGTGCTTCGCGTCAACTTCCTCTTCACTGCATCATAAGATGGCGCCCTCGAACACGGTCCTGTGCGCACTAGGTTGATGAATGTTGTAATTCGTCGCTGCTGGGCAGTACTTCTGTTGGGTATCTTGACGAATGACTCTTTGACAACATCTGTGTGTAAGACATTGAGAGCAGCTTTGAGAGACAGTACTGCTTGCATAAGGTAGTACCATATGTTCCATCGCTAGCACGTGTTGCGATTAATTGTATGTAGGTATTCTGCAAACAAATATTGGGAGAAGTTGGTTATTTTGGGAAATCTGGACAGTTCCGGCCACACAGATACAGCATCGGGAAATGCCTACTGAAGGGTCCGCGCAGTTGATCCTGGCACCCATCGGAGTAGACTTCCAGAAGCTCGCTGGAGCCTTCACAGATTTCCGGGGAGGGCCAAAGGCCCACAATCAGAGGTAGGGCTCGACCGTTCTTCAGGACCCTGGAAGTGGCCTGATCAGTCAATCCTTCAGCCAATGCGGTGGCATCTGCAACTGGAGTAGTCGATATCACAGTCACTCACTGCCTTCTCATAATTTTTGGCTGCAGACTCTCGTGCATAGCACTGTACAACCAGTTGGGGGGTGGGAGAAATTTCCGGAGTCATCTGTGCCGCGATAGCAAAGAACTCAGTTCCCAGACTCTGAAACAACTTTTTGCCATGAGGATCTGATCTCGAAGATACCCAGCCACCGATGCTGACATTGAGAGCCCCTTGCTCTAGGATGCATATCAGTAATTGCTCCCTCGTCTCAATGAGCTGGTCGCCGGCCCATGTTGGCAGTTCCAGATGGGAATCGCCTGCACATGGCAATTTGCGACAATGTTAGGATACAGGTCGGATGTGAGGTGAAATATCTGCCTGAGAGAAGATCCTCTAGTGGTTCTGAGGCCATGTGCATGCCGCCCCCATGCATTCGTTGTACGGGAAACGCCGCCATAGCCAAGATGGACCGATACATCCTTTGAGACAGGATCGGTGGTTTTTTCCAAGCGAATATCTTGTTCTTGAATGTTACCTTGGCCTTCCAAAAGCATCCATTACTTGGGTGAGCTCTGCAACAGCCGAAGTTTATGTGCGTACGCAGAATACCGCTACCGGTAGCTTTGCACAGGGGCCCTTCGAGAGTCGAGATTCTGAGGTTGAGGAGGCGTGTCACACAGTCAACCGAGACGAGAAGAGGGCTCTCCAGGTATCTTAGCCATTCGCAATGTTCGAGCACTGTAAGGCAGTTACTTCCGAAGATCAGGTTGTGCGTTCTCAAACGTGAATCCTCGTCGCCTTCGATCATTCCATGTATGAGGTAGTCGAGCACGAGAGCGTGGAGTAATCTGATATTCTCGTCATACTCATTGGGGCCAGTCAGTCTCGCAAGCTCAGTTCCGTCATGGAGGCTGTCTTACGCCACTTTCGTGGTAGGTGTGGGCTAGTACCTATGTGAAAGCGCAGAGCCATTATGCTCATCCATCCACGAAAGGTATTCAAGCCTGCTAATGCTGCGCAAACCAGGAGCACGCTATTTGGAAGACCCCATATCAGGCGCGACTCAAGAACTCACTTAGATAAGCTCCCGGTCGTGAAGATCACGGTATGCAGCTTGGCTTTGTAGGCACGTGGCTAATCATGAGGATACAGGTGAGGATACAGGTGAGGAAAAGGCAGGATGCAATCAACAATTTCCTTCAATTGATCTGAGGAGAATCTGTAGTTGAATGTCTCCGAAGTTGAATACCTGATAGGCAAATACATGTACGTACTTAAATTTGTGGGTAAGTCTTGGATTGATTGGATAGTATGCTTGGCACGTGACTCCACAAATTTATTTGGAGTATATTTGCTTGGATTTTGGAATTATCCACAACAATCACACATTGATTCCTCGATGGTCTAGTGGTCATGAGTAAGTTCCATCACACTTAACATCAAGCTTCAGCGTCTAACATTTAATCAGTTTCCGCTTGTCATTCTAAATAACGAGCGCGGGAGACCAGGGTTCGATTCCCTGTCGGGGAGTTTCTCCTTTTGTGTTATCCTCGATGGTCTAGTGGTCATGAGTAAGTCATCTTGTCTACAAGCCTTCGTTGATTCATAATCTAACAATCATTTCAGTTTCCGCTTGTCATTTCAAATAACGAGCGCGGGAGACCAGGGTTCGATTCCCTGTCGGGGAGGCTTCTTTTTTGCCTTGGAACGTCTTTTTTTGGAGCTTAGTCTCAGTGCTCCTTCTATCTCCGAATTAGGCCAACGTTTTTTTTTTTTTTCCGCTGAAAAGAAAACATGGGTTAGGTGAAAGTAGCAACCTGGTCGAGGCCTCCTCTGCATCGATTCGGGGCGGTGAGCGTTATAGTACACCATACTACGTACTTAGTTCGATTGCTAGAACGAAACAGTCGCTCCGACATAATCGGGCGATTAATCAGAAGGGTTTCTCACGAACGATGTATCGGCGTCGCATTGAAGCCAGAAGCGGCCGTGGTGTCCGACTAGGATTTCTCCCCCATAACAGGTGAACCAAGGGTGGGCATAGGGCGGCATCAGCTTAATCCTGGAGAGGGGTGACCCACACCTTGGCGCGCCCGCTGCCTGCAACTTTTTTTGAAGGGCCGTCGAGAAGACAGCAGTCAGTAGTCAGCCCGTGTAGAATATTCCACTGCTGCTGTTCACTCGAGATCTGGAAGATGGTCAAGTCATGTAAGTATTCTACATGTGGTCTTCAATTTTTACTTATTGACCGTTTGCAGTTTCCAAGTCGAAGCGTACACCCGTGCGACTGCGGCATAAAATCGAGAAGGCTAGTGCCGCAAAGCAGAGGAAACTGAGAAAAGAATCCAAAAAGGTACGGTGTCTCCTAGCGACGAGAAAGGACACACGCTGACACCCTGCAGAATCCGCAATGGAAGTCTCGCTTAAAGAAGGATCCTGGCATTCCCAACTTGTTTCCCTTCAAGGAGAAGATCCTTGAAGAGATTGAGGAGAAAAAGAGGCAAAAGGCGGAGAACGCGCAGAGACTGAGGGATGCCGCGAAGGAGAAGAAAAGAGCAGAGAAGGGTGCCACGGCCGATGAGCCCACCGACGACGATTTAATGGAGGAAGACGACGAAGACGACATGCTCGACGAAGAAATGGATGATGCGGCGGCGGGTGACGGTGCAAATCCTTTGGCTGCTTTGGTGGCCTCGGCCCAAGCAAGGGCAGCCGAGTTCGACCAGGGCGCGCTCGAAGGCGATGTCTCCGATTATGATGAGGACCAAGACGACGACGGCGTTCGAGTTTCGGAGACCATGGCAGTCAATAACAAAAACCCCGACTCTTCACGGAAGGCTTTCGACAAGATCTTCAAGCAAGTCCTGGATGCCGCAGATGTGATATTATACGTCTTAGATGCTCGAGACCCCGAAGGCACTCGATCGCGAGAAGTCGAACGGCAGGTCATGTCCGCCGAGGGTGGCTCCAAGCGACTGATCCTCGTGCTGAACAAGATTGACCTGGTGCCGCCGCCAGTGTTGAAGGGCTGGTTGACCCACTTACGACGATATTTCCCCACGATCCCCCTGCGAGCATCGACACCTGCATCCAATGCGCAGACATTCGACCACAAGCAGCTCACGCTCAAAGCCACCTCGGAGACCTTGCTCCGCGCTTTGAAGTCATACGCGGCCTCGAAGCAGCTGAAGCGGTCTGTTTCCGTCGGAGTCATCGGGTACCCCAATGTTGGCAAATCGTCCGTCATCAACGCTTTGACGTCCCGGTTGAACAAGGGCACGCAGAGTTTCGCTTGTCCTGTCGGTTCGGAGGCTGGTGTGACCACGAGTCTACGAGAAGTCAAGGTGGACAGCAAATTGAAGATCCTGGATTCGCCTGGTATCGTCTTCCCATCGACCGTGGACGGTGAGAACAAGCAGGACCGTGAACGACGAAAAGCAGAACACGAAGCACGACTCATTCTCTTGAACGCCCTTCCACCCCGGCAGATTTCAGATCCCATGCCTGCAGTGAACCTTCTCATGTCCCGACTCTCTACTTCTGAGGCGCTGTACGAAAAGCTACTCAGCCACTACGGCATCGTTGCTTTGGGTCCGTTTGCGCAAGGTGACACCATCACCGATTTCTTGGTGCAGGTGGCACGGAAGCGAGGCAGGCTGGGTCGAGGCGGTGTCCCGAACCTGAATGCGGCAGCCATGACGGTGATCACGGATTGGAGGGACGGCAGAATCCAAGGCTGGGTTGATCCGCCTGTCCTCAAGGTCGCAGAGGATGCGGACATGGTCGAGGATGAAGACGGAGCCAACGGCAAGGCTCGGGCTCTTGGGGCCGATCGAAAGGAGATTGTCAAGGAATGGGCGGCCGAGTTCAAGCTGGAGGGACTCTGGGGCGACTCGGGCGATGCGCCAGGGGACAAAGCTGGGAACGATGCAATGCAAATAGAGTCATGACAGACATGAGACATGCATGGCGTTTGGGGGTTCGGATGGAAAACAAAATGGTATTTGGTAGAGGGATCGATCCAAGGGAAACATATCTCACGAGCCGATTCCAATCCACAGTTGCAGATGCTTTGCCTGTAATCATATTGCTGGATGGGAATCCAATCACTAAGATGCGACTTCTTGTAACTGTAGTGTGAAGGAAAAAGAAGTTGAAGGGAAATAGTCGATAATAGTGGACTGGATCTGGTCTGATTGACACACGCTTCGCTTCCCTCTCCGTCCTCGCGGTCGCGTCCAGATTTCGACCGCGTTTTCTTACAGACCGATACTCTGAACACCTGCCTTTCCAAGTGGTCCTCGTTTATCCAGACTTCTGCAACTTTGTCAACGTTTGCAGTACTATCTTCCGCCGTGCACCCCCAAGGATCGGCGTCGCTCTCTACCCGACTTCAAGGCGACCGATTGACTGCGGTCTGTGAGCGGAATCTGCGACCATTGCTAGCATCAACCATCCTGGCGCCCTGCTCCTAGTCGTCGAGAAAGACCGTCGAAACGAGGCTTGTCGACCACTCTACAAGCACCCAGCATTACAGTACTCTCCGGAACGCAGGCCCCCTCGATCAGTCGTACCGTTATTGAGGAGCAACAGAATACCGCTCAGCCAAGGACAACTCTTCTCCCCAGCAGAGTACAACTAGCGGGCATCGACGCCCTCTTCAGACACGCACCGCCGGTTCTTCGGTCCGTTCTACACGAAAGCAGCCCCAGAAATGGCGCCACGGAAAAGCAACGCCTCAGCGGCAGCTACAGACGCCAACGGCGATGTATCCATGGTTTCCAACGCAACCAATACCTCGACCCACGCACATCCCAAATCAGCCCGACAGTCAAGTGGTGGAGGCAAGCAAGACGACGGCGTGAGCATTGATGTATGTGCATTCCATATCCCGTACTGGGACAAACCCTGTATTGAGGACGGTGGAAAGAGGCCTTTCAAAGCTGCCGCCCTACACGAAAAGCACTGTAGAATACAAGTCTGAGTATGAGGTCAAATTTGGCTGACAATGACCCCATTATGGGAGGGGCTTCTTAGGACCTTTTATTACCACGCACGCTCGTGTCGCGACTCGCTCGCGGCGTATTACCGCCCAACACTTCGATTCAGAAAGACGCAACCCTGGCCCTGGCCAAGTCGGCCACCGTGTTCATCTCGTACCTGGCCCACCATGCGAACGAGCAGACGACCAAAAAGACGCTTGGGCCGCAAGATGTGTTGAAGGCCCTGAAGGAGATGGAAATGGCCGGAGTCATGGAACTCGGGGCTGTGGGTCAGGACGGCCGATTGGGCGGCCGGCTGGAGCGGGAAATGGAGGCGTACGAGGAGATCATCCAGCGCAAAAGAAAGGGGTATAGAGACAAAGTCAAGGCGAGGGAGAGTCTTGCTGGAGACGGCGAAGGCGGAGAGGATGGAGAGGCAGGAGCTGCGGAAAGGGGAGAACCGAGTAGTAAGAAGGCGCGGAGGATGGATGATGACGACGACGATGAGGAGGAGCGCCTGCTTGATGAGCAGCTCAACGGTGGTGGAGTGGGCGATGACTCGGGTCTCTCTCACCCAGCAAAGGCGAAGAGGAAGAGTAAGAGCAAATCCGCCAATCGGAGCTCACCACTCGCAAATGGTAAGGCGAGGGCAATGTCGGATGAGTCGGATGCTGAGGACGGCGACGAAGGTGAGGATGAGCCAGCTGACGAGGAGGACGACGACCAGGAGGAGGGAGAGGACGAGGATGAAGAGGAAGAGGAAGAGGACGATGAAGAGCCGGACGACGAGGATGACGAGCAAAATGGCCACGACACCGATGGCCTTGACGACGTCGATGGAAGTCACCGCCCGAACGGAAGAGCGAGACCACTGATGATCGGACGAGATGTCGACGTCGGGAGCGAGGATGAGAGCGATTGATTCATCCCTCGATATATTGGATGATCGATCGATCACTATCTCAATGCTTTCCCCCATGCCCGCTAAACTTCTGGGCAGGTTCTCATGAGCTGAGCCTGGGTTCGGACGTTCTATCAATTGATACTTTCTCGGAGCGTGTCTATCACCGAACGGACCGCTATGTTCTCATATACCTTTCGAACCAATTCGACATGGTGCAAGTCATGCTTGACACGAATCGGGCAAAAGCCCCCATGCTCTCAGCATCAGGACCTTTGTCACGCCCAAAAGGTGACCCGAGAAGATGTACGCGAACGACGAAAGACGGACAGCGTTACTCAAGACATAATGGGCCTGAGAAAACTTGAGTTGGCTTCGCCCCATCTCTAACGGCTTCAGTCCAGCGGCACTGACCTTCGGGCCCTGTTTCTGTGGAGAGTTGGGAATGAGGCACCGATCAACGACAGTCCAGCTAGCTGGATCCACGTTTGTGGAGAGAGATGGGAAGTGCAATATCAGACTTGATTGACCTGGATTGATTTGGGCAGCTCAGCACGCTTCTCTATCTAGGTATTCTGCAAACTACAGATATCTAGCTATATGATGTTTCATGGCCACTTCAACCATCCTTCATCTTTTTGTTCTTGAGCCATCAATGTACATATGACTGGGGTCTATGCCTATAGAAATACCCGTCAATCCGTCATCCCGGCCATCACTTCATCACTGTACTGTAGGTATCTCACTATTCCGTTCGCAAAGGTGCTGCACAGGAACATGTATTCCAGCTGACAGCAATTGTCAGCCAGATGCCCTCTCCCACGCAGTACTCAATAGAGCAACGATCTATACTGCTCGTTCGCAGAACACATCCCACTCAGACCTAGGAATCGTTCTCCTCCCTTCCTCAACGACACAAAGAGGCGCGAGGACACTGTACTCGTACCTCAAGTGGCGCTCATATCCACTTCCATCAACGTATCCATTGTTTCCGGAAGGATGGCCCTGGCCTTGACGTTGACTCTGTACATCTTGTATGGGAAACCCTCGCGAATTCCACCGTTGATCAAGATTGAGACTCTTGCTGGCCTTGACGGCCCAAGAATCCTTACATTCGCTGATCTCATGGTGTCCCTGATATTGAGTCTTGTCTTTTCTTCCATTTTGATCCTTTCTGTCGTTCTCACCGTGATGCCAATACCTACTCTTGTCGTCCTCATTCTGGAAAGGGACAGAGACAGCGGAGTCCCTATTGAGCGCATAATCCCAAAGCCAACGCTCCTCGCCTCCCGAACCATCAGCGACACGCCGGCAAGGCACTTCGTCGCGCAAGATTCGAGCCATAAAAGACAGGACCGTGAGCGTTGCAGCCTCGGCATCGACAGAGACAGTTGTATGTGCTGCGCAGAGACTGACGCGTTCAGGAGCAGACGGAGAAGAAGAACGATGAGCGATGTCGACGAGAACCCAGTCGTCGTCATGATTCCCCTCTTGGTGTTCATGCGCGAACTCGGGTACCGGAGAGCCACTTTCCAACCCTGGTTCGATGGCGTCCCGGAATCTTGGGTCCCGATCGCCGTCGCTGACACCGGCATACTCGACGAAGACGAAACAATCATCTTCCCCGCCTCGACGAGCACCATCCCACCTCTGCCACTTGAGCTCGGCATTCTTCTCTCTCACAAAAGCCAGAACTTTCCTCGCACTTGTCCACCAATCCGCGAGATCACTCT
Source organism: Capronia coronata CBS 617.96 (assembly GCF_000585585.1). NCBI lineage: Eukaryota > Fungi > Ascomycota > Eurotiomycetes > Chaetothyriales > Herpotrichiellaceae > Capronia > Capronia coronata. The sequence continues at coordinate 2,575,871 of NW_006912895.1, read as the reverse complement.
CGAGAGTGAATATTGTCGGCATAGCCGGCTCAGGGCCCCACGGTGCCGCGCGCGTCGTTGGCGTCTCCTTGAGATAGAAGCTGTCCCCAACACAGAGCATGTGCGTGTCTGCGTCATACCAGGCCAGCGAGTCCGGCGTGTGTCCTGGCATATGGAGAATTGTCAAGGGTGTCGGGATCGATCTGAGAGATGCAGGAGTGCTGTAGACGACACGCTGCATGTCATCTGCCCAGACACTCACCGTGTAATTGGGTGCTTGGAGACCATTGTTCTCACAGAGACTGTGTCTCTGGAGGTTGGCGTAAGGTATGACGAACGATTTGCCGTGCGAGGAACTCAGAACCGTCGTTGCAGGCATGTTCGACATCTGGACGTCGTCTCTACCATCTGCTCGTCCGACCGGAGGCGATATCGATGCTCCATCCGGTCGGAGTCTAGGCGATATCGATACTCTGTCTTGCACCTGGAGCCTTGTGGTAGTTGTAGGAGGTAGTTTCCAGAGTCCCATGATATGATCGTAATGGCAATGCGTCGTCATGACCAGGTACGGTATTCGTCCTGCTGGATTCAGGGTATACTCGAGAAAAGTTCCGAGATTCCACACAGCTGGTTCAGGGCGAGACGAGAGCATGCTGGAACCCGCATGCTCAACCGCGCAAGCATGGTGGGAAGTCGGGTAGGGCACTTCTGTTCCACAGCCTGTGTCGCTGAGGATGATGACTTCGTCGTATCTCTTCTCGTCCTTTTCATCCTGGTCCCTGCCCAGGTCGGCGGATTTGAGCTTGGTGTCTCCAGAGAGTCCTCTGGTTTGGGGCATAGACTCCCTGGTGGCTCGGCAGATCTTAGCATATATGTGCGGATACTCGCCATATTGATCATGTTCACGGATCAGCCAGGTCTTTGAGTCCACCCCATTATCGGCATCGAGTTTTGAGATAGTGTAGGGGCATGATGATGGTAGCATGGCCAGACATAGTTCTTCGTTATCCAGGCTGATCATTGTTCGGATAGCCTTGTGGGTTCGAGGCCAGAGCGGCGGGTCATTGCTCAGGCAAGCAACAGTACCTCATCCTGTGATCCATTAAGCATCGATTGCATCTGATATATTCGCTGAGCCTGAGGGCGGAACCTAGTTAGCGCAATATTAGTGATATATATGCAAATGCATTGTGGGCAACTGGCTCTCCATGGTATAATAGGTGTATAATTTCACGGAGGACTTGTCCTATTTTAACGGGGCCGGGGCCTTATTAGACTATATAGCTCTCGAAGAAGGGTCCGTACGCGTATAGTACCGTATACCCTTCGAAGCCTCTATATAACCGTCTTTATAAGCCTTAGCGCCTTCGAGGCGCCTCGATAATTATAGGTGTTGTTTATATAGAGTATAGGATAAGTTTGTATATATCTTTGGTCTAACTTAGAATGGCGAAGACCAGCCTCGTCCATCAGATTGCGCCCTTTACTTAGATACATTCTCGACGGGTTGCGCTTGAGATACAACCAGGATCTGGACGTGCGCAGCAAAGAAAATCAATCACACATCAATACTGGGAAGGGTTTCGATATCTTCACATGTGGCCACTCCAATGTCAAGGGGGACGAGGCTGTGATATTGACCGACGGTCCAGTAATTAGAAGCTGATTTTGAGACAGCACAAAGGCGAGGAGTGAGAGCAGACTGCATATTAGCTGTCAAGTCCTACTCAGTGTCCATGTGATCATTTCCATCCTTCTCTCTTTCCATCATCACTTTATCTTTAACTCCCTTCAGGAAAGCTTCAACAGCTTCGCCGCCACCTAATGGTACCCCTCCCCGACGCATGTAGCCTCCGTTTCGAACAGGAATGTCAAGAGCTTCACTAATACTTGGCAAACCACCATCACGCAAGGCGATTGTCAGACTCGATAAACTCTGCGAGAACTGTGGGGACCGCAAAACTCTCCGCAGGATATCCTTCTTCTGGTCCAAGCTGAGTGCTTGCTCAGCTGCTTCGATTGATGCGTGTTCCGTGTTGAGTGCCGCCATGTCGTCTGCTTCTTGTATCAAAGTGACCAGCGCAGGTGGGAGGTATTGAAGCAACCGGTCGACAAGGACAGAGTCTGCAGAATCGATCCAAGGGATTGTAGTTGCTGGAGTCAGCAAGTCTGCCAGAGTGGTGAAGAGTTGTTCCTGTGGCCCGGATCCGCGGCCTTGGCTGTTGTTACTGCTGTTGCCGCCTAGTGATTGGATGAAGTTCTGGATGATGGCGTTGGCGTCCATTCCAGCAGCGCTGCCACCGGTCAGTCGGGCGACTTCAAACAGGCACCAAGCGCACGGCGTGGGTGCATTACCTACGCTCTTCCGCCATCAGCTCCCCCTTCTCTGGACTCTTCTCCTTCTTCACGGAAGTCACCGCCGGTGGCATCAGGGCCTGCTCCTGGTCCTTGCGATGGACGACGGTTGCCGGCATGGTCTGTGCCTTCGACCTCTTCCATGGGCTCATCCTCATCATCGTCCGGGGGGTTCTGGTCTCTGGGCAACTCGGCCATCTGTTGTTGGACGTCCACCTCTTCACCTTGTAGAAGATTATTCACGATTTGTCCCAACTTCAAGTCTCGAGTGCTGAACCATGCAGGATCGCCCTGAGGATGTTGACTGCGTGACTGTAACCAAAAGAGGTGTCGTTGCGAGCTTGACGAGAACTTCAGCACGTATATTCTTCCATTGGTGGGTGTTTGGGAGTTCGAGGGACTGTCTACACTGGTGGGGTGGTAGGGAGTGAAAGAGCCATCGCCCGGAAGCATCAACAGGTCCAGTTCGGGCCGGTCTAAGGGAGCGCTTCTTGGTCGCCAACACAGATGTAGGAGTTCATCCTCAGCGTAGAGGTAGATGTATCCGGGAGTGGGAAGAGGCTTGACTTTTGGAGGCGAAGAACTCGTCTGCAAGAGTGTCAGCATTTGTGCCTAGAAGAGGTATCTGCGCGAGTAGCAAATGGCGTTCCGGTCAGGACGAGGCTGCAGAAACACTTACATCGAGCTCACAGAGTCCTGCCTTAAATGTGATTATTGGAGTGACCGACATGTTGAAAAGCGGGAACCAAGCGAGAGAAACAGATGACTGAAGGAATCGTGCAAGTTGAAGTCGCTAGGGTTTGAATGTGCAACTCAGGAGCAAGACCTCATTCGTTGTTGACGGCAAGCCAAATACTCTCTGTACTGGAAGTTCCTCCACGGTTCCATCACAGGTGGCTTTGCGTCAAGAGCAGAAGCCTGGCACTAGTAACTTGTCCTCGACAAACCCGGCAAACCCAGCAAACAGGCCAAATCCGTCTCCACACTGCACTGCTGCACTACTGGTGCTTGGCGGTGGCACGTGAAGTCACATGATGCACCGCCTTCAAAGGCCCCGTCAAAAATTCCGCCGTACTTTCCTGTTCAGGGTCGAGTCGCCAAGAAAACGAATCGCACACTGCTCTTCCCACCGTCCACTACAACTGCGGCACCTCATCGAAACCAACCCTCCACCACCATTTGGCGACAACAACCTCAGCAATCACTCCAGCCTCGTGGTCAAGATGTCTTCCGTGGAGGCCAGTACGAAGAAGTTCGGGAACGGTGAGAGGACGGTGCCTCACCCTTCCCAGAAGGCGCGCAAGTTCTATCCAACGGAGGATGTTAAACAACCCAAGAAGGTGAGTGCTACTCAATGCAAGCACGAAAGAAAAGACTGGGCGCCGTCGAGTATTGCCTCAGACGAGCGAGCGAGCGCTTTCAGCCAACAACTCGTCGACATGTTGTACTGACTAGAACCGTCTACCACAGGCCCGCAAGACACTCCGCCCACACAAGCCCCGAGCCTCGCTTCAACCGGGCGCGGTCCTGATCCTCCTCGCCGGTCGTTTCCGTGGCAAGCGTGTGATCCTCCTCAAGCACCTCAAGGAGGGCGCACTGCTGGTCACCGGCCCCTTCAAGATCAATGGAGTCCCCCTCCGACGAGTGAACTCGAGATACGTCATTGCGACATCAACAAAAGTCGACATCAGCGGTCTTGACCAGTCGACGCTAGAGAAGATTGCCAGCCCTGAATACTTTGCTCGGGAAAAGAAGAGCAAGAAGGAAAAGGGTGAGGAAGCCTTCATCCAGCAGGGAGAGAAGCCAGAGGTAAGCATACGAGATCCCACAACCGACCCGACTGTTTGGAGATACTAACAGCACTATAGAAGAAGCAGCCTACTTCTCAACGCGCTTCCGACCAAAAGGCCATTGACAAGCCGCTCCTTTCCGCGATCAAGAACGAAGAATTCCTTGCCAGCTATTTGAAATCCAGCTTCGCCCTCCGACACGGCCAGAAGCCCCACGAGATGGCCTTCTAGACGAGTCACTTCACTGTTTCTTGCCAAACGCCAATCTGTGGTGGAGGGAGGCTGGTTGGAGCGTGAGAGGAGAGGTGGAAAGCAGGCATATGGGAGATAGGCGTTTGTTGCGTGCTTGCGCGGTCGACCACCAAGCAATCTTCTTATTCCCAAAAACCAGACCATGATGGGCCGGGGCGGCATGGATAGCCATGAGGGGGGAATTCCATGGACCTTGCTAGTCCGAGCCGATCAGGTGCACCCAACTCAAGATCAAGTTCGGGCGACGAGAGTCGGTCAATCAATGGATTTGGGCGATCCAAAATGATCCCCCACAGAGGAGAATTGATCGGCCACTGTTGCGCCTTCGGGATTGATTTTCGAGCCTAGACAATATGAACACCAAGATGAAACCTGTCTGACCTTGTCTCGAGCCAGTCTCGAGCCAGTCTTGACTCTACATTGTGCACGCGTGTTTTCAATGCTAACCCTGCAGATCTGGATCCGCCACCGCCATAGATGCCTGTGCCCCGATAAGTAACCACTGTTTCGGAGTCACCCTGTTCGGATCGATTGCGACCACATTCACTGCCCTGCTGGGGACATCTGGATGCCATCCGGGGCTGTTTTTTGTAGGTTCTCTGCGACGCGAGTACCCAACCCAGAACTAGCCATCTATGCCAGTGAAGTGCTGGCGTCGTTTCCTTTTCTCTTCTATCATCACCTAACATGCGGAGACTGTCTTGATCATTCGTTGATCTCTACGATGGGAAGTCACTTATATCATGTTGTTCAAATGTTCTTCATTGGAAGTGCTCAAAAAGGGTATCAAGATGTGAAGGGACGCTTGAAGGCCGCTGCAAAGAGATCACAAAACTGATAACTGGAAGAGCATCCTCACCAACATGCCTCTACCAGAACTTCTCGGTTCCACCACTGTCGAACAAGCCACGGCAGCCTCTCAATGCTGCTAGGCCACAAGCGTCAGTTCATCTAGGTTCGCGGAACCTTCCCATGGTCGTCCATAAACCGATGCCAGCCAGTTCGCCTCTAGATCAACTGGCACTTCGGTTTCTTGTCCTCCGCCTCGTCCCGCCATTTTTCGCCTCGGCCAGCTTGCCATTGACCTTCTTCTTTGCCTTGTCCTTTGCCTTATCCATTCTGGCAGGGACGTCGTGCTTGTCAGCCTCAGCCCTCACATCGTCAATAACATCTGCCCCGACACTCGTGCCCATGATCCAATCCACCAGACCCCATGGCCCGTAGTTGCCCTCCCCGCCACACAGCACGTGGGTATCTGTCCGTCGCGCGACGCCGCCGAGAATGAAATTCGTCGGCAAGCTCGAGTAGCCGCTGTAAGCGAAGGTCTCTTCAAGCGACACGAGCGTCAGGTAGAGGACGTATGTGAGAAGGTGGAAGCGGAACAGTACAGCGGGGAGGTAGGTCGGGAGGAACGAGCGCGCAAGATATGCACCGGGGTGGTCGTAGCTGGCTGCCAATGGGAAGGGGGCGGGCAGTGAGTGGTACCAGTCCTGGTGGGCGCGCGCGAGGGTCGTGTGAGACTTGTGCAGCGTGTACCGGTGAAGGACGTACGTGATGACTTCACGTAGCAGGTAGCCTCGCGCCAGGTCTTTGGCGATCCCAAACGGCAGTGGAAGCGTAGTGGTCACGCGGAGGGCGGAGCGGATGACGAGGACTCGGGTGAAGAAGACCTCGACGAGTGCCTGGAGTACAACGCCCAGGAGAACGTTGAATAGTGACCAGCCCAGTGTGCGAAGCATGCGCACGGTTCGTTGACGGCTTGCGCTCTTGAACGGCAGGGCGGAGTCGCCCAATGTCTTCAGATTCTCCGCCGCGGAAGGGAGCAACGCGTCGAAAAGTAGGAAGAACGCCGAGGGGAGGATGTAGAAGAGGATCTTGACCGCCAGAGTCGCGACGATTTCCACTCGTAATGGTGGGTGCGATAGTACCAAAGTCGACCAGGTGAGGTAGAAGAAGAGCAGGTTCAGAGACGTCGAGTAAGATGTCATGGTCGGGATCAGGAAGAAGGACAGCGCGGGTAAGCCGACTACCGCATCGATCATGGTGCGTAAGGTGGTATATGTCGAGGAGAAAGGTGAGGTGGCATAGTTGTAGATCGTCGAGGCATACGACGGTGGTGGTGGGCAGGAGATCGCATTGGGGATATAGGAGGACCAGGATTGCGGCAGATAGCAGGCTGGGTTGTAGGACGACATTGGAAGACGAGACGGTTTTCAGAGAGTACAACACTTCATATGTATCGAAACATTCTCACGCCGCAGTATTGGTCAAGATATTCGTGAGACTGGGAGCGAAAAGTGCACTTAGCAAACCCGCGACGGTGAGAACGATGTGGCTGGCAAGTGGTGAAAAGCGGGCTGGTGTTCAAGTTGTTGATGCGGTGCAGCCTCCGCAACATGATTTCCTGATGCGCCCCAAATCGCAGCGACGTCATAGCAGGCCAACCATGCCACGTGACTTTAGGGGTCTCAGCCACAGTTATCTAAGCCACAGTTATCTAAGCCACAGTTTGAGTGCCACAACTTTGATATCCACCAATTCGTACCAAAAGAGTAGTAGGTATAATATGTATATATACAGGTAACTCCGTAGAGGTAGTCAAGAGCTTGGTTAGGTCTGTATCTGTAAGTACCTACCTACTAGGTATCTCCATGTCTGACATATGTAACTCCTGGTTTCCATTTCCTTTCTTTCCACTCGAAGTCAAAAAACCCTTGTCGATCTCGGCTGTGGATGCTAAGCATGTTTTAGTTTCGGGGAAATCTATGGGGTGGAACAACTTAACCCCACGCAGATCCTGCGTGATGCCGCAGTACATCGCTAATACCTCAGTATTCGAATATCCTGTATGCATTTCCTTCTGCATACTCAGAGTCGTCTTCGGGCCAGGTCTCGCCTTGAGAAGAATCAAAAACATTTCCTGGACTGGATGGAGATACAGACCACTCTGAGACGGCTGGTCCCAACAGTCCCATCGTATCTACCCCTTGATGCCGACGCCCCTTACAATCCTACCGTGGACGGTACCGTTGAGATGTATGCCAAAGACGCTTAATCTTGCGAGGATCTAGAGACCCGTTGTGTGTCAACATCGGCAACTTGACGGCATGTGAAAAGACTGGACCAGAACGGACCCCTTGTCCTCGGTGGCTTCGATAGCGAGCATTCTCGCCAGCCATCCACGCCCAATTTGTCGAACCTTCGACAGCTGCGAGTGCGGGGTTTGCATCATTCAGGACAGACGTTGCAAGATGCTGGTTGATTTGACTCAGCCGCCGGAGAGGGGGTCTTAGATGTCCTCCCCTCTGTCGGACAAAAACAGAAGTTCTGCTGGATCGACGGATCAAACTTCGCCTAGCCGTTGGGGGGCCGTGTTTAGAACGTCGCGATCTCCGTGGTGTCAGGTGTCCCTGCTGCAACCTACTGCCTCCTACCTCCACGCCAGATTCGCGGAATATAAGGTCCGTAGTCATGTTCAATAGATAAAAGAGTAACTGACTTCTCATCATCACGAACAGCCGCGTGACAGATCATATCAAATCTTCTGTAGGTAGCGGAAGGCGACCAGCTGGTAAAGGTATATATAAAACTCACTATCCTGACAACATGTCTGAGCTTTCCATTCCCAAGACCCAAACCGCTGCTATAGTCCGGAAACAGGGTGGACCGGTCGAATTCGACGACAACTACCCCGTTCCCCAGGCTGGAGAGAACGAAGTCCTGGTCAAAGTCCTGTATACCGGTGTGTGTCAAAGTGGTGAGAAGCATCAAAGATCTTGCTGGGACTGCCCCTACTCATTCACAGGTTAGACTTGCACACCAAAGCTGGAACTGCTACTGGCGCCGATGGCCTCCCCATCACAAACATCAAACTTCCGCACGTCGGTGGACACGAAGGTGTAGGCCGTGTCGTCGCATTGGGCCCCAATATGTCGCCGGACGAGACCCTCCACCAAGGGACTTTGGTGGGGGTTCGCTTCGCTTCCCGCGTGTGTCATGAATGCGAGTATTGTGTCTCCGGCCGAGAACAACACTGTCAGAAGGCGACGAACCATCTGCACCATGAAGATGGAAGCTTTCAACAGTATTGTGTGCTCGACACCAAGTACTTGACCTTGTTGCCGCAAGACATTGACCCCAAGGTGGCGGGACCGGCACTCTGCGCCGGCGTGACGGCATATAAAGTACGTGCCTAAACTTGCGACATACTGGAACTGACAATTCTAGGCCGTTCGCAATGCAGATGTGAAAGAGGGAGAGTGGCTCGCCGTCATTGGTGCGGGTGGCGGCCTGGGCCATTTTGCAGGCGAGGGGCCCTTTCACCCAGGCTAGAGGCGTCCAATTGACCATAGAAACAGTGCAATACGGCCTTGCCATGGGCGCCCAGGTCATTGGCGTCGATGCTGGTGCTGAGAAGCAGCGCTTCATCGAATCACTTGGAGCCAAATTCCTGGATTTCACCAAATGTCGAGACCTTGTGGATGAAGTCAGGAAAATCACAGCTGGAGGCACGCATGCAGTCGTGGTCACCAGTGGCCACCCTCGGGCCTTTCAAAAGCTGGCCGACATGATCAGGATCGGCGGATCGCTATGTATGGTGGGCATTCCACCAGGAGATGCACATTTGGACATACCCATTGCCACCATCGTCATCAGAGGACTCAAGATTCAAGGGAATCTGGTAGGGTCTCTCAAGGAGACACTGGAGGCCGTGGATCTGGTCCGCCTTGGCAAGGTGAAGCCACACGTCCAAGTTAGACCTTTTCGGGATCTACCACAGGTGTATGAGATGCTGGAGAAGGGTGATATACCTGGTCGGATCGTGTTGCAGCTGTAGGAACAGCCACATTTTGACATATGCGAGGAACCAAAGGGTCAAATCAGGGTGGGTCGTATTGTCTCTGAATGTCGTTCCGATCCTATAGCCTTCGCAGACCTACAGACCTCGTATAGTGATCCTTGCCCGTGAGTTCTTTCGGTTCTTGCCCTGGCGCACCAGGTAATGCAACGGGGCCCCAACATGCCCGGCGCGCATGAACCGTGCCGTTCTGACTGTAGGAACCACCCCTCTCGGTGTAGTGACTCAATTTCGAAAGTACTATGCAACCCGTACTGAAGCAGTGAAAGGTTACCGATGTGTGGACCAGGTGTCCAGATCAATGCGGCGACGCCCAGCTAGTACGGCGATATGGTGTAGCGCGAGGGATATCACTCACTGATAAAGCAAGTTGGGCGGTTAGGGAAGATCCTGGAAAGCATCTGATGTCAATGAGCTCAATACTCTCCAGTGTCCGCAACGCCACTTTCTCAGACCGTAACCAATAATGCCAGACGTCAGCCGGCAGCTACCTTACCTATACCACATACCTGAGGATGGATACTTGTACTCGAGAGTGCCTAGAAAGTGGTCAGTGCTTCAAGGAGTTGCTTGACCGACGACAGGGCACGAATTGGCGACATCAGCGTCCTCGGCGACCGGTCGGGATTGTTTGGCTTGGGAAATGGCAAAAGCGCATACCAATACATGATCCCTGTTGGCACAGTTTTGGGGATGGCGCGCATTTCGCGAAGTTCGGATACCAGTTCACACCCCGGGATTGTCATATTACCACTTGTCTGGCTCATTGGACGCAACTGGTCTAACAGTCCCCCCTAAGGCTTGAATTCAGGAGGTGGTCTCGCAGTCCAGCTCTCACCCAAATTCCTTCGACTTTTGCCCGTCCAGTAGTAGGTGAGAGTATCTGGAGGACACCCTGGACCGTTCACCTGCTCGACTTGTACTGAATCCTGGTGTCGCGCCGACATCTCGTATTCAAGCCCACCCTGCAATGCTATGCATGCCTGGCCTGGGTCGAACAGGGATAATGTGTTAGAGGAACTTGTCCATCCATTCTTGCCTGATGCGGCTGCGTCCTTCAAGCAAAAGACGACTCTGACGCACGAAAGTGGAATCCTTGCCATGCAAGCACTTTATCGATTCATGCAACTCATCGGTGCGGGTCGTGGATTACTACGCGCCAACCGATTTCCTGCAGATGGACGACCACGCTTTGCCAGGGAGCCTAGAGCACAATGCAAGAGACTCGCCGGAATCGCGATATATTGGCGGGCCCATAACAGAAAACCGAGATATCGTTGAGAAGGCCAATCCAATTACCTGGATCGAGCGCCAGCTGCCACCTTTCTTCATCGCCTATGGTACCGAGGACCGCATTGTCCCCTTGCATCAGAGTGAATTGCTTGTAAGCGCGTTGGAGAAGGTCGGTGCTCGTGCTATATTCCATCCTGTTGACAGAGCTGAGCATGGATTTCAAGGATCGTCTCTTGCATTATCGCTTATCGCAACACTTGTCTCAGCCCGCAAGGCTACCTCAGCGACATTTGTTCAAGAACGCTCGTCATCATCGGGCCTCGAGCCTCTTTGCTGGAGACAGGGCATGCGCGAACCGGGATGTTCTCGTACCTGCAACGGCCGCTGCAATGTTGGGTCCGCAATCAGTATTTCGGAGCCCTTGCGCTGAGGAGAGATCTCACTTCTAGACTTCCCGCTGCCGCCCGTCGCACGTCTCGCACGTCTCAATGGCGCCCCGCAAAGAGTGGTGGGCTGAGAGTCCTCGGAGAGACTGGGGTCTCAGATGTAGATCATCTTAGAGACCTTTTCTCGATCTGTGCGTGAGAGTACCGGATGAGTAGTACCCAGCAGGCCTCCCTTGCTGCAAAGGCGCATGAAAAAGCCCCCACCCCGTCTACGCTATCCTCCTCGAGCTTCTCGTGCCTGGGTGTGTCTTTTTCAAAGAATTCAGCGAGGCCGTAAATGGGTATGCCCGTCCGAAACTCCCGCGTCTGAGCTCTTCCATTCGATTGAGTGGATCCAGTTGCCACATCTCACAAATCGTTCTCGGGGAGGCACATTCCAGGCACCTTGCATTCTCCTCTTAGACAACGCGCATCATGGGCCGTCTTCAAAAGGGAGGAAGGCTGATATTTGCCCGTGGCCTCGATTTGTCCAACTTTCAAAAAGGCCAGCATGCCAATTTCGTCCACTGAAAGCGCTTTTAAACACCTGAAGAACCAACAATCAGACGATTTCATGCGTTACTAGAGAACCAGTTAGCGGAACATCTCAGCCAGTGCGAATGAGGACCATCTGCTAATGCACTCTTCACAGTGACCGGCACTCACGCTCAACTCAAGGCTAAGGACAGCCCATTTGCAATGTTGCCCCAGCTGGAGACCGATTTCGACATGGAAACGTCCTTCGGTTACGCCACGGACTGCCCTTCGCTGTCTTCGAGTTTTCTGTCCTCCGATCAGTCCTCAGCTGGCTTTCAAGGTCCTCGTCGGGCCTCACTGGCATCATCCAGCAGTTCAATGTCTCCGGAGGTCTTCTTCACCCCTTCAGCAAGGACTTCCAGTCCCACAACACCAATGATGTTTGATCCAGGTCTGCACACTTCGTACCAGCAATATATGAAGCCTGCTACCTACTTCCACATGTCTCGCCCCATATTCCACTTGCAAGATGAAGAACATGATCGTCAAAATGATATGTGGATGAGCAACGTAACTTCTGGATACAGCCTTCCGCTGCTCACCGAGATGCCCGAGACATTGATGGCGATGCCGCATCACTCCTTCAGTCATGTGGGAACTGTTGGTCTCAGTGAAGCAGCCACAAACCCAGCATTGACGGATTCGATCTTCAGTTCCCCGGACCATAAGCCAATACAAGCCACGGAGCATGACCTGCTAACATGGGGCTCAACGCACCTGCAGCCACCCGCGGAGACAGTCGAGCCTAGGGTCACCTTCCGCCCTGCTCTGCCGAGCTCACCAGCGTGCAAGTTCGAACCTTCCACCCCGCTCAATGCCCATATCGCTTCGTCAGCTAGCGCTATGACTAGCAGCCCGTTGTCATTTGTCTCACCTATGGTGGTGCCCTCACAGCGTGATGCTGATGAGCCCTCATACGGCTCTTTCGAGCCATCGCTGAGACTCTGTGAGGCGAGAAAGAATCGAACCAATCCCGACCGGCTGCACCGGCGGAGTTATGAACGCAAACGTCTGTCAGGAGCGTCATCAAAGCCCAAGCCAGCAACGAACAAGTCCGGCATTAACTGTGAGCTGGTGATCACCAAGAACGAGTTTGCCTGCGGCTATCCAGGGTGTATCGACAAAAGCACCGGCGAGGCGAAGCGGTTCAAGAGACAAGAACATAAAAAGCGTCACGAGAAGACAGTCCATGAGAAGGAGAAGCATTCGGCGTACAGATGTTGGGTCCCCGAGTGTAACAGGCCGTTCTCCAGAACGGACAACCTCAAAAGTCATCTGAGAAATACTCATTCCAAGCGACCAGGAGTCCGCGGAAACCGATACGTTGCCACTCTTGACAAGTCCAGCGAGTACTATGATCCAGAGTGGGTGGGTGAGTTGGACAAGGAGGGTTTCCCGGTGCTGTGACGGACTGACTATGCGGCCGCAGTGTATGGCAGTATGCTATGGGAAGGCCATATTACACCGGTTGAATCAAGCGAGAGTTCTCGCTCTCGTTCTGTCAGACACTTTCCAGTTTCCGGGATTCATTGTCACTGTACGTTAGCTGAAATAATTTCCATCTCAGGGCGCGGCTGTTCTGCATTGAGGTTGCTTTCGCGGTCAAAAGTCGGATCTGGCATTGATATGTGAGGGTATCAGGTGGCCTCGTGACAGGAAGAGGGTAGCATAGGACTGCCGGCGCTTCTGATACTGGTTTTAGGTGCGGTACGCAATCCTAGGTGGTCAGCGTTCTGCCAGTGTAGGATAGTAGGATAGATAGCATGTCAGGCCAGGAGCACAGCACAGCAATGATTTGAATGATCCCCGGTCATCCCCAGAGCAAGACCCTTATGTGCGCTACCGCTCTAGGAATCTGTAAGGCTCTGGGATAGTCCGAGTAGAAAGGGTGTATCACGTATGTAGGTCCAGTAGGTACCTTGGGTAGGTAGTGTCTTGAAAGGGACTCACGAAGCAATGATTTCAAGTTGGACTCCAGTTGAACTTGAAGCTGGGACAAATTCAAGTTTCAGGGTTGGTGCCAAGGAACCACGCGACGCGTTTTAATACCAGTCTTGCACTGCAGTCTTTTAGTAGTAGGAGGCCTATTATTTGACAGTACTAATACTACCTTAGGTACCTTCTCAAGGGGCAGGTATCAAGAGGCAGGTACTGCGTGGTAATCTGTAGTCGTCGCGTGTCTGACTCGCGTTGCTGGAGGATATCAACTGCTTACAAGGATAAGGTAGTTAACTACCTCGGTAGTCTTTAAGGCTGACCCTGTAGCTATCACAGCAGCTGTCCAGAGTCCCCAGATGTCACGTTCTAGCTAAAGCATTTCACCCCAGCTTCCGAACGGTACAGCTTCTCTCTACAACAGATGGTCCAAACTTAGCCACACATGCAGAAGAGACCCTAGTGGAGGCCCGTTTTCTGCCCACCTTTTTGCTTCTTCCGCAGTGTCCTTTCCGACCATGCGTTGGTCAGCGCCTTAGAAAGGCGGTCGCGACTGCCTGTGCTTGGTCGACCTCGGGGTTGAGGTTCTACTTCTCGTAGCATTTGCTCCCTCTCCGTATGTGATTGCACGGATGTCTGGCCTTGCAGCGAGGTGAGTGACATATCAGAGATGGCTGGGTTAGCGGTTGTAAATTCCTGATGAACTGCAAGTTGTTCCGCTGCTATACTGGGCATAGCAGGCACCGGTGTCAAGGTAGGCCGCATCTGGTCTGGCCTAGGGCAGGCCCGGTCTCGCTCGATCCTTCTCGGAACGTAAAGAGGAATCTTGGTATAGCCAGGTCGATCGCCCATTCCGACCTCCACCTCGGGAGCAGCGTCGAGCGGAAAATACAAGCCCTCTTCCAGACCATTCTGCATGGATACCGACTTAGATCTTGGCCGAGACGTAGACGAGGTGGATGGGCGGCTGCTGAAGTTGACGGCCGACCAGAAAGTGTCCGAACAGCCATTTGGAGCATCCATATACACCACTGGCCGTCCAGGTGCCAAAGTACTGGAGTAGATAGAATCGGTATTTGTCCCAGGACGCGAAGTCGGCCGGGAGCTTCGCCCGATACTTGGGGCAGAACTGTGTCTGACGAAAGTGCCAAAGGGACTCGGTCGCTGCAGTCTTCGACTGCCAAATGCACGACTCTGCTTCTCTTCTGTACTCCCTATCGAGGACGTCCGGGTTGAGGCTTGTGGGGGAAATGTTTTCAAAGGGCGGGGTCCGCGCAGTAGTCGGTCTTCCGACGTATGGAACGAGTTGACCGTTGAAGAGGAGACCGCATAAACGTAAGTAGGTAGCGTCGCAAAGTGATGAGGCATGCCCTAGCCAAATTAGAGTGGGAGAGCAAGCGGAGATTTCAGCTGAACCTCAGGATATCCAGAACCAGAAAGGACTGTGCGCTCTTTTCTTGTAACCTCGTATAGGTCTTTCCTGATCAGGCAGGATATCTCGCGTCCTTGTCAGATGCCATTGGCTTCAGTCACTCAAGGGCATACCTTGGGAAGTTCATCTGAGCACGAGTCCGTAACCTTGGGCTTGCATTCGTAGTCCATCTGAAAGGCGTATCAGTTAACGGCACGACGAAGAGCCGCTAGTAGTCACCTGTGGCACCTTCACTTCTGGGTTAAGATCGTTGACTTCTCCATCAGCCAACGAAGGCAACAGATCCGCCATATTTAATTCGCCCGTAAACTCCGGTGTGGTGAGCTTTGGTGCGGATGTATCGGATTCGTGATCTACCGTTTCCTCGGATGGCTTCGCCAGACTCCTGTCTCTGCGAAGGAACAGACCAGCAGGTAGGCTTTTGAGTTTTTGGGAAATCTTCTTGAACCGCTCATTGCTGCCTCCCAAGAATCCACTGAACCCCCTGCGTGCGACGGGCCTGCCAGCAGCTTGCAGCTTTCTGTTGTCTCCGTTGGGTAGGCTAGTTAATATGGCTCGATCGTCAAAAGATAGTCTTGTGGAGGTTATTTCAGCGATCGAGAGGTCCGGATTGCTTGTCTCTGGTGTACTAGCTGTTCGGAGGACCCGTGGCCACAGTTTCTCGGGGATATGATCGAGAGGAGATGCAGGCAGGTTACTGTTCCTGGACGTGGTCGAGTCCCGGAGAGAAAGTGGTGGTCGCGCTGCAAAAGGTGAGTTCTCTCTTCTTTCTCGCCATCCCAAGGGCGAGGGCGAGGCTATACTTCGGCTGAAGTGTGGTCTGCCATCGCCTCTATTGGCATGAGGGGAGAAACATCGAGATGAGACAGAAGAGCAACCAGTTGGTGGTGGTATGTTCTCCTGCATGGTGGGTACTAGCGAAGTGGTTGATGTGTATAGCCGCCCGTGTGAAAGAGAACCCGAACTTATCAAGACAGGACTCTCGGTTCACCACACTTGCAAGATGGACCAGCGAATAGCGGTACCTCGCATGGCTCAAGTTGGACTGCGCCGGGAGTCGAGAGAGCAAGAGCTTGGCACGCAACTGCGACCACTGCATTGTAGTAGTGCATTCAAGCTGCACTGCACTGCACGGGAAACTCGAAGGCAATGCAGAGCATCCGGCTGAAGGAAGGCACGTTGCGCCAGCAAGATCATTGTCTGGTACGTTTCTGATGTGGACATGATGCCAGTGAACAAGCCAAACAGAGGCCATGTCTAGCATGACCTAGAACAATGCAGCAACGTGGGCAGAAGAGGAAGGGTAACTGATATAGACACCCAGACACACCCACCTCCATTCAACACCAGCGTTTGCCTGAAGAGAGATTGTGCCCCATCCGTGAGTCAAAGGCCGTATCATGGCTAATGTCCTTTTAACCTGGCTGCGCGAGCTTCGGCTTCCCTGCGTTCCTCTACATCCTTCAAAAAATCCATTCTGTTGAGGTAACCCTCTTTGGCCTTCGCGTGTGTGTCAAGTTCTTCCTTCAGACCCTCCGTGTCAACATGTGCAGCCCAGTCCATCTTACTCTTCTCGACAACGTTGAGCTTGGGGCCTTTGAAGCCGGTTCCCGTGATATCTTTTGCGGCCCAGGCAGCCTTGAAAGCGCCCAAATTGCTAAGATTGGGGTCGAAGCGTGATATCTTGCGTAGTGGTCTGTTCACGATTTTGCCATCCGGACCTGGAGTTGCAGGTTTGGCCGACTGCTGTTGAGACAGCCACAACTGGGCCTCAGCCGAGGACCTGGGTACTGTCTTTTCTTCAACGTGCACCTCGCCTGCGAACTTGTATGTCCGTTTGATCGTGACTGTCTCTTCAACACTCGCTGCGGGCTCATTCTCTTTGTTGCCATCCCCCTCCAAAGACGTTCTTTCTTTGGAAGACTTCGGTTCGCTTAACGGTTTTACCAGCGCAGGTGCTTCCGTTTCCATGTGAGGTGGAGCTAAAGGAGCCGGCCGGTTCATCTCTTCCCATATCTTGTCGACATCGATGGTACTGCCTTTGCAAGACGCCAGTGAGTTCTTCTTGTGCTCTTCTTTCTCCCTGGTGCGCATAGCCCTGGTACGGGCACGCCATCCATCGGATTCATTCTCACTCTCAACAGACGGTCCGTCCTTTTTCTTGTGTCTCCGCCGCCGCGAATGCTTCTGCTCCTTTATTGTAGCTTCATCCCCTGAATCTAGTTCAGCGATTAGGCTGTCCTGCGCCTTCTCAACCTTTCGGCGCTTTCGAGGCCTCTGAGTTGTGCCGTCACTGGTGCGTTCTTCATCCTCCGAGGCGGAATTGGAGTCTTCGGGGTCCGCAGCGTCTGCATGAAAGTCGCTGTCCGCCTCCTCGTCGTAATCTTCATCCACGGCCGCCTCAGAGTCTTGGGCATTGGCCATGAGGGCTGCGCGACGATTGCAGACTTGTGTAGGTGCGGAAAGAAACGCCGGAAGCCCCGTTGAGAATCGCTGCGCAAGGCCGCCGCGGGTGCAACTTGAGGTTGAGTCGACCAATGCACTAGAAGCGAGAGAACATGCCGAATGCGGTATCAAAGGCGAGATAATCGCTTAACACAGCCTTGGCGCCGACCACCCTGGGTCTTAACTCGACGACAGCTTCAAGTTCAACTTGAAGTTCACGACTTCTTCGTTTAACCAACACTTGCACACTGGCCTGAATGTTGGTTTCCCGCCGACCGGCTGCCAATGCTGGCCAGGATCGAGCCACCCATGACACGTACAGTATTCGCTTGAAAGAGGAGCATACTGTTTCGGTTAGCCCTTCTGCGGCGACTTGGCTGGCCTGTTGATTCAGCCGGCCTCTTCGTAGGGTTACAGCCTGCCATGGCAAACCCTATCACGATCTACTGCAGAGCTCTTTGTCGTATAACATCCTGGGTCGCTGCCAGCAGAAGACAATGGACTTCCGTTGACCTGCTACGGTG
This sequence comes from Capronia coronata CBS 617.96, assembly GCF_000585585.1. Lineage (NCBI taxonomy): Eukaryota > Fungi > Ascomycota > Eurotiomycetes > Chaetothyriales > Herpotrichiellaceae > Capronia > Capronia coronata. Next base: position 2,558,106 of record NW_006912895.1, on the reverse strand, counting down.
GATGTAGCCTCTGCCGCCTGCTCATAACTAGCCCTCACAATCTTCGTCTTTCTCTGCCATCTACAGATCCTTTGCTTTACTACCCCAGAATCCTGGACACCCGACCCCCCACGACAATCGAACCCTAGTTCATTCTGCCCAGAACCAGGCACATCTTTGACTTTCACTTCCCCTTCTCGAACCTCGGCGAAATACTCACATTGGTGACTAGGTGTGGACCTCTTCCGGCCGTAAGTGTATAGGCGAGGCTGCCCATACTAGGCTCGCACCACATACCCTTTTGAGCCTGTCATACTAGTATTCTTACCTCTGATTTACTCCCGGCATGTACTGGATGTGGTGCTTACGCCCATAGCTAGGTTGAGGGCGGGAGATTGTGTCGGGGACTTCGAAGTCCTGAGGCTTTTTACCAGAGCATATAACCCTACTGGTAGGAATCTACTACTCTGACAACGAAAACATATGATCATGTCATTCAACTAAACAGCTTGTAACAGAACACTACCAGGAGTTGATTGCTTGGAAATCGAGAGATTCTATCGTTCTGTCAAGGAGTGCAGTGATCAGCAATGGCTGCATCTACAGAGAAGGCAAACCCCCGCTCTCATTACAAGGACTGGCCTAACACTCTAGGCTTTGATGTCCACTATGAAGAAAGGGAACCAGTTGAGCTTCGGGTGGAAGGCACAATTCCAGCATATACCGCTGGCACCCTATTCCGGACCGGCCTAGGGCCTCGGTCATTCCAGACGTCCACAGCGAGCAAGTTCACGGTCAACCATTGGTTTGACAACTTTTCTCAGATCCATCGCTTTCAGATTCATGCACCTCACGGTGATGCGCTTGTTAGAGTCACCTACAACTCAAGGCTAACCAGTGACGGTCTTATCGAAAGAATCAAGAAAGCCGGGAAACTAGACGGTTTCACTTTTGCCGCCAAATATGACCCTTGCAAATCATTCTTTCGGAAGGTCCAATCTGTGTTTCACTCCAGTGCAGAGCCAAAGCCCAACGAAGTCAACGTGGGGGTTACAATGTCAGCCAATTTTCCTGGTTTGTCGAGGATTGGGGAGAAAATGGATGGCCCTCACGACCCGACACGAGGAATTACCTTGTGCAATAAAACAGACGCCACTATGATGCAGATGATTGATCCTGAAACCCTAGAGCCTGTGGGTGTTGCCCGTCAAACGACCTTGCACCCAGAACTCCAAGGCTTAGGCAGCGGTGCCCATGCAAAATCCGATCCCAGTACAGGAGATGTTTTCAATTACAACCTCGATTTCGGGCGGAGCGGCACATATCGAGTCTTCCGGGTTTCCGCATCTGCTGGCAAGACTTCTATTTTGGCCAAATTCCATCACACGCCCGCATATCTGCACTCCATCTTTTTGACCGAGAATTATGTGGTGCTGTGTGTGTGGAACTCCTTCTACAAAGCCGGTGGTGCCTCAATCCTATGGCATCGCAATTTGCTTGACGCTATGACGTGGGATAACACAACGCCGGCCACTTGGTTCGTGGTCGATAAGCGCCCAGCAGAAGAAGGTGGGAAAGGTCTCGTTGCAAGATATGTGTCAGACGCCTTCTATGCGTTCCACACAATCAATGCATATGAGGAGCCCTCGAGGACGACCGAGGGCACGGTGGATATTGTTGGTGATGTGGCTGCTTACGACAATATGGACGTGTTGGAGCGTTTCTATCTGGACAATTTGGTGAGCGATTCGCCCCAGGCGCGTACATACCTTGATTCGTTTGGCCCAACCATTCGCCCAAGCTATCGAAGGTACCGGTTGCCGTCGCTGTCCAGCGCTCCAACAGCGACAACCAGACAGGCCAACATTGAGTACACCAGCGGCAAGGAAGATGCGTTTGAACTTCCCACAATCAACCCTCAAATGGTCACCAAGAAGCATCGATATATGTACGGCATCTGCGACACTGGGAAATCGACCTTTGTTGACGGGCTTGTCAAGTACGATGCTTGGATGCATTCAATCTTGCGATGGAGTCGGCATGGCCACACGGCCGGGGAGCCAATTTTCGTGCCTGACCCCGAGGCTGCCGAAGAAGACGGCGGCGTCCTGCTGTCCGTGGTACTGGACGGCATAGGCGGGAAAAGCTATCTACTGGTCCTGGATGCCAAAACCATGGAAGAAGTTGGACAAGCGCATGTTGACGGCGCCATCGGGTTTGGTTTCCATGGGCTTTTCCTGGGCGGAAAAGAGCCTGTAGGTGGAATGAATGGAATACACTTGTGAAGGCTTCTGTACTGCTACCACAACACTGAGTAAACTGCGACTCTGATAGTATACCGGCGGCAGAGGAACCGTTTAGCAACGCAGGGATGACGATTGTGCACCAAGGTACCTGCGTCACAGGAATAAATAATGACGTATAGCAATTCTTAGGGTCGTTGCTTCTGTTCATTATCCAAATCATAGTTGGTGATACGGAGGCTGTTTCCGAACAAAGAGAAAACATGCATGCATCTACTAGTAGATGGTGCGTGCCCAGTCTGAGTCTTGAAGCCTGTACCTACTGCTACCAGGTGTAGAAGCAGCAGTTGAAGCCACTTCAGCCACCCCGGATTCAATATATTCAATAAAGAAACTAGTCGTATTCTGTGCCTCACAATGACGTGACTGGACACCGTCGACTTCTACCTAGTAGTCCTGGTAGTAGTCCATACACAGCACAGACTTTGCAGCCTAACAAAGCGCACCAGGCGACTGATTGCACTGATTGGGGGCAGCCGCCTCACCTAAGAAGCCTCGCAAGCCTAATGCGCCTCCCCCAGGTCCCACTATTTAATGGCTGTCACCTTAGATTGTTAGGCACTACGCTATTCCCAGCAACTACGTAACAAACCCCAACCACCCCCCCTGTGACCCGTCTGCTGGCCCTACGTAATAACCTGGCAATTCTCCAGCATTATTGTCCTTTCGCAAGCCATTTTTTCCCTGTTCACATCACCGCGTACCATATTGTCCCTCGTCACAAGGTTGTTGTCCTCTACTCCTCCTACAGGAAAAAGAATAGCTCTTACTCTTTCTTACACGGCGTGTCTACCATGTTATAGCCTTAATCCAAAGACGAACGCGTCTTTCCACCCTGCCATCGAATTGTCTATCCCCACGTCTCTCTGGCTCCCAAGTCCCGGCGTGACAACAACTCACGCGATACGCTTGCGCGCCAGTTCAACGCAGCTGCGATACCGATCTGATCTGAGCAAGCACCATGTCTGCAGCCGAAGTCATCGAATGGCTCGGCCTGAGTAAGGCATCTGCACCAGGAGTCAAAGTCACAACTTTGCCTGCCTCCTACTTCAAATTCCCTCCATCGCCAGAACCGACGACGGTACCTCCTCCCACATACGACCCGACCATCGCGCACCCATTCACAATCCCTACCGATCTGTACAATGCGCTTCTATCTCCTCTGGTACCTATCACCGTCATCCTGGTATACATGTCCTTTGTCACTCTTATGAACTCCGTCAACGCGAAGCGCAGCTACAAGCCATGGGCGTTTAGCAGAACGAGGGTCTTCAAGCTTCTGGTCATTCTGCACAATACCTTTCTGGCAGTCTACTCGGCATGGAGTTTTGTGGGAGCGGGGAACGCTCTGCGCCTTGCTTTGCCGTCATGGGGTGAACACTGGAGTGCGGTAGAAACCGTGGACGCCCTCTGCAAGCTGCATGGGCCCCGCGGTGTTGGCAATGCTGCAACCTACAACGCTACCAGCAGTGCCTGGACAACGACAAATCGGCTTCTACACCTGGCTGCTGACGGCCTCGGTCCCGAGCCCACGGATGTCGGCAGAATGTGGAATGAAGGGCTGGCATTCTACGGCTGGATCTTCTATCTCTCCAAGTTCTACGAAGTGGTTGATACCTGTATCATCTTGGCTAAGGGCAGGAAGAGCAGCTTACTGCAGACCTACCATCATGCTGGAGCCATGTTGTCTATGTGGGCCGGCATTCGGTACATGTCACCACCTGTCTGGGTGTGGGTGGTTGTGAACTCTGGAATCCACACCGTCATGGTAAGTTGTCCTATGACCATGTTCTGCTTCTGACACAACTAAACCGCGATAGTACACATTCTATCTCTTCTCTGCAATCGGTATCCAAGTACCAAAATGGTTCAAGCAGTCCCTGACTACCCTCCAAATCACTCAATTTGTCGTAGGCGCAACGTACGCCTTTCTACATCTCATTATTGCCTATCGGATTCCAGTCAGTGTGCCATACATCTATCACGTGGGCGGTGTGGCCTCGAAGGTATTCACAGATCTCCCGACGCAAGCTTCCACGACGCTGGCATCTGCAATGTCCACGGCGTCTGCTGGTGCGGGGGCTTGGCTTAAGAAGGCCGCTCTGCGGGCCGCAGGGTATGAAGGTCTTGCCGAAAATGTCTTGAACGAACAAGGCAGTCCATTTGGAATTGATGCCGTGCACATGGCCGAAGAGTTTGTCGCCCGAGAAGAGACCAGATACCGAGACGAGCTGCACTGGGTGCACTGCTTGGATACAAGCGGTCAGGTCTTTGCTATCTTGCTCAACTGCATGTATCTGCTGCCTTTGACCTATCTCTTTGTGGAATTCTTCATCACTGCTTACTCGAAGCGGTTGGAGGGTCGACGAGGCAGTACAGCCAGCGAGAAGGCGACCGCTGTCGGGAGAAGTATCCAGGACGCAACCAAGGGAGTTTCCAGGAGACTCAGTGAAGCTATGGAAGAGATGCACAGCACGTCCGAAGACATCGGGGACGACACCGTACTCGTCGATGCTGATGAAATCAAGCGGGAGCTCCACGAGGTTGTTGATCAAACCAAGAGCACAATCCAGCAAAGATCAGAGAAGCTCAAACAGCCGCTGTCGGGTATGGATTCGGCCAAGCTGAAAGAGGAAGTCCAGCGTGATATGGAGAAAGTACGAAAGAACCTCCAGGACACCGTGACCAAGGTCAAGACTGCCGTTGCCGACAAGGTTGATGAAGAGCAGATAGAGAAAGCGAAAGCAGCAGCCCGATTTGTCAAAGATAATGCCGCCGATGCTGTCCAAAAAGGCGTTGAGAACATCAAGTCTGTTGCGGAAACTGTCAAGGAAGGAGCTGCGAACCTGACCAGCGCTGAGACGACGCAGCAAGTCAAATCAACTGCCAACAAAGCAGCTGCAAAGGCCGCAGATATCAAGAACGGCGCCGCTTCATCAGCCAAAAAAATCACAGAAGAAGTCTCGGATTCTGTTAAGGATGGGGCTACCAACTTGACCAGCGACGAGACCAAGGAACAAGTCAAGTCAACTGCCACCAAAGCAGCTGCAAAGGCAATGGATCTCAAGGATCGCGCTGTCACAACCGCCAAGGGAGCCAGTGATCAAGCCTCCGAATCGGCAGCTAGGTCAGTTGAATCGGCCAAGCAGACTGCCCAAGGCGTCAAGAAAGAAGCAGAGAAATCGAATGCAAAGGCGAAGAAGGGTGAGAAGGGCCCAAACGGAAATGGCACCGGCGCCGGCGGGGCGTCCGATCAAGCGAAGTCGAAGAAGAAAGAGACAGCCAAGCCTAAGGAAAGCGAAGAGGTTAAGCAGGAAAAGAAGAGAGAAGACAAAATTATTGACGACTCTCAGGCAGTCAGAGACCATGATGTCGACGCAAGCGGTTCTGGAGGGGACGAAGCAAAAGGAGAAGCCCCGTCGAGCCAAGTTAAGCCAGACGTTTCCTTTGCCGACGCCGTCAAAGAAGAACCCGAGTCGAGTGAGGTCAAGCCAGGCGTCTCCTTCGCCGATGCCGCCAAGGAGTGAGATCTCCATCTCAGTGTGCCTGAATGACGACCACAACGGCCCACATTACTTGGTCATTGGACGACAGCACAGAACTATCGGCCTGCCCTGTTGTCCAATTTACAGGACTGGTGCCATAAGGAGTTGCAGGAAAGTGAGAGAAGCCTGAACGAGCTCATAGCGCTGCAAATTGTATGATCAAAACGAGCAGTGGCCGTCGATGTTTGCTTGATATGCGAATCAGTCTCCCTGCCGTTTTCCCTGCCGTCTCAGTTGAACCAAGCACCGCTCAGCTCCTCGTCTTTGCCTGCTGTGCAGAAGACGCCGGTGTACCCCGGGCAGATGGCAAGGGCAATCTCAACGGCTGGGTATCATTGCGTCCAGGGAGGGAACGAGCGGCTCAGCGTGCCATAGGTGCTTAGCTACTTGAAGACAGCAAAAATTCCTGCACCGGCACAGAAAGGCAAAGGGCCGATGCTGAAGATCCAAGCAATTCCTCAATAGCTCCATAGTGTAACGAATAGAACTCACAAACCCTGGCCCTAGAGGTTCTGCAACGGAACCGATCTCAAGCGATCAACGACGACCGAACTAATGTCTGGAGGGAAGATCCGACTACCTGGGTAATACACTGTACACTAAGAACAGCTCCCAACAGATAGATAGCTGAGCATAGAAACCGTTTGTTCTGATTCATGACACGGAGGCTCCCGAAACATGAAGCATTCCACGCACCCACCTCACCCCGAGGATCACCAACATTCCTGCAGTGGCGCAGAGGAGACGACGAACAGATCTGCCGCGAAGCGTGTCGTCCACAACATTGGCAAGCAACGAGCGAAGAGAAGGAAGAAGTTAACTCATTTCTCATCGTACCGGAACTGAAAGCGAAGAGGTCAGTATAAAAGGGGCGACATGGTGTATCAAATACGTGCGGAGTGAACGATTGATTGAAGTGTTGAGGGCCGGCTGTCCGGTCTCTTGGGAGCTTACCTGCTGTGGCACATATTTGAGGAGATTCGGTGCTCCGGAATGCGCGGACCAGCCGCCATCGACGATGAGTGCTGTAGCCTTGCGTTAGCCAGGTGACTTTCACGACAAAAACGTCGAGCTCAGTGTCCCTTTGGCGGTGATGACGACGGCCGGAAACATTGGGTTTGGTATATATCAAGGATGGAGAAGGATCTTGACCACTCCGAACAGATAGTTTCCTGTTTTCTTTCTACTCCACGCCACTTACCCTGTCCAGTCATGTAGCTTGCATCCTCCGAAGCCAGAAACAAGGCAGCCCGAGCGACTTCTGTGGGATCACCGCCCCTCCCTTGCGGAATGCTCTCTTCGACGACCTTGACGAGCTCGCCCAGCCCTTCGGTCATTGGCGTAGGCATGTACCCCGGACAAATCGCATTGATACGGATATTTTCTCGAGCGTGGTCCAGAGCCATGGTCCGCATGAGGTTCAGCATCCCGGCCTTGGACGCCGCGTAGCTGGCCAGACCGTATTCGCCGCCCAAGGCGGACGTGCTGGCGGTGGCGACGATGACGCCCTTCTTCTGCACTTGCATCTGCGGGATGGCGATGCGGGCCAAGTAGAACAGCCCGCATAGGTTCGTGTTGATGATCTGTTGGAACTGCACGAGGTCGTGGAACGGGACTGTCGTCATGGGGGTCGGCTGTGCGGCGTTGTGGAACAGGATGTCGAGGCGGCCGTGCTTGTCGACGCATGCTCGAATCGCGGATTCGCAGTCCTCGGGCTTGCCGACGTCGCCTTGGAAGAAGGTTGCTTTCTCCTCGCCGAGGCGCGTGAGGATGCCTTTCTCCGCCAAGTCCATGATGAAGACGTGGGCGCCTTCGTCGATGAACAGCGCGCTGGCTTCGGCGCCGAGGCCGGACGAGCCGCCTGTTATGAAGATGATCTTGTCGGTGAAGCGTGGGCCTGGCATGTTGTGATATGGTTGAAGGGTGTAGTATGCTACGGCAGAAGGAAGAGATATATTGCGGGCCGGGGTTGACTGGGGTTGTCCGGATGGTTATCGCTTGAGTTGATGGTCTAGATATGGCCTGTCTGAAATGGGACAGTGGTGTGTTCTCCGGATGTCAACGAGTAGAATGTAATCTGTTAGTATTTCGGGTCAGTCATGGAATGGGCTTTCACTCTGTAACTCGTCCCGGTGAAGTCGACCTTGGAGATGAACATCACTAGAATAGAATAGCGAGAGGCGTGCGAAATGTCTCTGGGCGCACAAGCCAATGCATGACCGCACACCAACATCGCTGGCGCGTGGACGGCATAAGACCGGAGCTGAAGCGCGACTGGGCACACCTGTTCAAAGGCAGCTGTCACTCACAGCTTCAAAGGCCAATGGATAAGATGATGAAGGAGATGCTGCACACCACAGGCGCCACGTCTCATGGAGACCCACCGGGCTAGTAGAGTATCGCTGCCGAGGTCGCCATCGCCAAAAGATAGGGATCGAGGCCTGCGAAGAGTCAAGTTGACAGTTATCGTGATGCTGGTATGGGTATTGTAGGCCCTTTCAGCCAGATAGCCGGTCAAGATCTGGATGCATTTCGAGGAACAACGACATTCATCAAAAGTCGTGTCGGATTGAGGAGTAGGGAGAAGTTCAGCCTTGCGTGCCGATCACGTGGTTCAGCCTCGGCGTGCAGCCTCTCAGCGGTGCACTCTGCAAGCGGGCTTATGGTAATTTCATGTATGCTGGAGTCTGAGGGGCGAGGTCGACTGGCTCTACCCAAAGTTACCTGGTACTTCTAGACGCGAAGATGGTGTTCTGCGGTAGCGTCTGTGGTCTCCCTGAAGAGAGGGCTCCCTAGGCTCGGCTTAGGTAAGCGACAAGGGGGACCAAGGCTGACACTCGCCGCACCTGCCTTCTGTGTCGTGGCCCATTGATCGCCGAATGTCGCAGGTCGATGACATTTTGTTGCGCCCACCATCATTCTTCTACACACAGACACCGCAACCTGCTGTGCGCTGACACAATCGTTGAACCTTCTGCGACTCTGTAGACGTGCTCCGGCCGCTTCGGCCTACCATGTCTGCGTCGCTACCCGGCAGTCGCGACCTGCCTGCCTCTCAGTATGATCTCTCGACTTACTGGGGGCGTGTCAAGCAAGCGGCACAGATATCAGATCCGAGGTGAGGAAGATTGAGCAATGGCGTGAACTTTTCTTCAGCTGGAACACATTTGGCGGGCCACTGTGACTCGGGTCGCCGCTGAAGGTACTGCAGACTACCGCAGCGAAGATTTACCATTGTACTTCATAGGCACAGCCGACTGACTCATTGGTGGTAGGACCCTGTTTGTCTCCCGGTCCGGCCTCGAACATGCCAAACAACTTGTCTCGGCGTACAAGACGGGGCAGATGAAGGAGATGACATCAGAGCTATGGCAGGCGAAAAAAATTGTGGACTCGACACTTCATCCTGGTACGGCACCCAGCTGTATACGTCGCAGTTGTCTACGTGCTAGGCTGACAGGAGGGCAGATACCGGAGAGCCAGTGTTCCTCCCGTTCCGCATGTCATGCTTTGTCATCTCCAATCTGGTGGTGACGGCAGGCATGCTGACACCGAATCTCACTGTATGGCCGTTGCAGAACTCTAAGTAGTGCAACAGACGCTGACGATCCCAGACCACAGGCACGGTGGCGTGGCAGATCATCAACCAGTCTCTCAATGTGGCCATCAACAGTGCGAACGCCAACAAGTCATCTCCGCTGTCCACAAAGACAATGGTTGAGAGCTATTTGCTGGCAGTCTCCGCATCTTGCTCCGTTGCCGTGGGGCTGAATGCGATTGTTCCCCGACTGAAGCGTGTGTCACCCAACACGAAAATCATCCTGAGCCGTCTAGTGCCTTTTGCAGCCGTCGCGTCCGCTGGTGCATTGAACGTCTTTCTTATGCGAGGGGAGGAGATCCGCCGCGGGATTGACGTCTTCCCTGTCCAGTCCGACGCAGAAAAGGCTGAGCGGGAGAAGACGGGTAAGGAGGTTGAGAGCCTGGGCAAGTCTCGAAAGGCGGCAATTATGGCGGTGGGAGAGACGGCCATCTCACGGGTCTTGAATGCAACTCCAATCATGGTCATTCCTCCGCTCGTCCTCGTCCGGTTGCAAAAGACAGAATGGTTGAAACAGCGGCCCAGAATGGTGCTACCTGTGAATCTCGGTCTTATCCTCACCACGAGTATCTTCGCTTTACCTCTTGCGTTGGCCGTATTCCCCCAGCGTCAAGCGGTCAGTGCCCGAACCCTGGAGAAAGAGTTTTGGAACAAGGGCGGAGAAGGGGGCTTGGTGGAGTTTAACCGGGGAATATGAAGCCCTCGATGGAAGACATTCGATCAAAGACGATGCACAGTAAGCGCTGCATCAAGATCTTTTCTCCATAGAGTACTAGGTACCTCTAGTCAGCCCACCCAGATGCAGGGATGCAGGGTGCAGGGGTGTATTGGCATCATATATCGTGATTCAGATGAAGGCCATAAAGCGGCGAGTCGTGTGCATCGTGCTGATTCTCTCTGCGTTTGGCATAAGTCCGTATTAGTATCGTATAAGAAAAGGCAGTCCTATTCCGTACGGACGTAGTGATGATTTTAGCATGTACAGACGACATCAATCCGGAAATAGGTTCCTAACTTAGTAGTAGTCCATAATCTGTGACGTGGTTGCTGAGTGAGCCTTTCTCTCTCTACACAAAAATGTGGATCAAACTGCCTCGGTCGGAGATGGCGAGATGGATGATTACTATACATCTTTGCAAAGTGAGTTACAACCCACCGACCTCACTCTTCCATCCCATTTTCAGCTAGACCCTGACCTCAAACCTCCCATCCCATCTTGTCCTGCAGCCAATCTCGTTGCGCTGCCAGTCGCCCAGTCAGCCGTCAGCCCCAGCAAGGGCGAGGCTTCTACCACAGCAATCTTGCTACAGTCCCGCTGACGGTCGATTCTGGCGGTGCGAGAGTTTCTGCTCAGTACGTACGAAGAAGTCTGGCGGACTACTACCTCAGTACGTTAGGTAGGTATCTGTCATCACCTGTACAGCCAGCTCTGTGGTGCCTGGCCGGGCCTTTCTCTTCTCACTGACTAATTCTCTCATTCTGGCGTCAGATCTGTTGAAGCAGCAACAATTCCACCGGGACCCTGCTGGTATTACAAAGACGGACGCCTGGCCTTGAATGATTCTTTTTCCTGAGGTTCACTGTTCAACTGCTCCACCTGGAAAAGAATTCAGATATTGATTGCTGTCCACTTTGGTCATGTTCATTGGGGCCCCGGCGTGGACGGTCGTCTAAACAGCAAGTGCAGCGCAGAGGCAACCCAAGGCTTGCCAATTTGATACGCTTTCAAGAGACAGGACGGGGCACTATCACTCTTCCTCCCTTCAGGCAATTCGAACCAGCCAGTATCCTCCCACCGCCATAGCAGCACTCCATCAACTGGGCTCGGTTACAGGATACTGTCTTGTCAGGGGAAGCCAGTCATCTATCCGATAATCTGCTACGGCCCATTTCCTCAACACCCTCCTTCCACCCTGGCTCAGTCAGGTTCAGTAATCAGCTGCTGAGAGGCTCCTAGCCGAACATGTCGGTTGCCATGCAGGCCTATGCCAAACAGCAATACGGCGAACAAACATATACTTCCCTCCAGTCGATCTTGGACGACCCCACCAATCTCCTCATATCCACGGGCAGCTCGTTTCACCGGCCCGTCGGGGCAGATCTTGATATCCTTTCGGCCTCACAATATCCACAGGGCCTGATGCAGCCTTACAGCGGAGTCGACCGAATCTCTCGCAAGAGGAAGGCAACGTCTTCCGACCAGCTCTACGGTGGTATCGTTGTTACCGATGCGGCCACTAACAGCACTCGTCTATCCTCTCATGAACCCTCGCCGCAACCAGCTGAAAAGAAAAAGAAGCCGACCAAACGAGTCTCGGTCAACGATGCCGATGACCTGGCCGACAGTAAGAAACAGAGAGGACGGCCGCGGCTGGATCCTCGTGATCAGACCGCGGCCGACCGTCGCCGGACTCAAATCCGACTGGCGCAACGAGCCTACCGACATCGAAAGGAGACCACGATTGCGGGATTGAAACAACAAGTCACCACTCTCCAAACAACCATTGACCAGATGAATAAGACGTTCTTGGCTCTGCACGATAGTATGGTCGACGCTGGGATCTTGACTTCCCACTACTCCCTGGCTCGGCAACTTCGGGTCGCGACAGAACAGTTCGTCGCGTTGTCCAAGGATGCAGTGCCTGAATCGGACGAGGAAGAGGACAAACCAGCCGACTTCACCCAAGGCGAGTCCAAGCAATCTCCGAGGTTGGGCGAGAATAACAAGCGGACCAGCGTGACAAGCGCAAGGAAGTCGTCAGCTTCATCGTCCCAGTCTTGTTCCCCAGCCAGGGCCGAAGTGGAATCTGTGAGCAGCTTGGATGAGCTCTCTTTCAATGCCAGCGCAGCTGTGGAAGATCTCCCACTGGCTGGGAACAACGATACGACTACTGATCAGGCCGAGGGTAGCGGCAGCACCGACAACAGCAAGGCCCTGCTTGACCTTTCGCAATCCTGGTACACGGACATCAAGTTCGACCAACAAGGCCTTGACGACGGGAACGGATTCGGCGCGATGCCCGCGCCTTTCCTCGTCGACAATGTCTTCGACAAGATCGAGGTGGAGAGACCACTAGTACCGTCCTACCACCAGGGCTCATACACGTACAGCTTCCAAGAGACCACGTTCGCCCGACGTCTCCACCGCATGTCCCTGGAGCGCGGGTTCCGCAATCTGGCCCAACCCCACATCGACCCGGAATACCTCAAGCACGCCTTCCGCTTCGCGTTCTGCTACTCCAACCGCAAGCGCATGCTCGAGCGGTTCCAGGAGAGGTTGAAGCGCCGCGCGGGCGAGTCGCTGGAGAACTTCAACGTGCCTTTCTTCCACATCGGCGGCGCCGGCACCCACTTCCCGCGCCGCGACAACAACGGCAACCCCATCTACCCGCCTAACCTGGTGCATCCTGCACAGGCGTTCGGCCCACAGCCGTACATGCAGCCGGAGACGCCGCGCACGGAAAAGTCGACGCAAGAAGTGCTCGATAACATCGGCTTCGGCGGCCAGTGGTACGACTCGCACGATGTCGAAGAGTATCTCAAGACCAAGGGCATCTATTTGGACGGCCAGAGTTCGTTTGTCCCGGTCGATCCGGCAGTCCTTCGACTTGTCCAGCGCGAGACAGCAGTGAGAGACTCTATAACCAGCGCCAGTGCCAGTGCCAGCGCCAGCGCGTTCTCCTTGTCCAGCCATAGTTCCAGCCCGCACGACGCGAGCATTCGCGCCCCATCGCCGCCCATGGCTGGCGGCTTGGGAGGCTCCCTAATGGATCCGGTCATTGCCGGAGATTTCGGCAACATGTACAGCCAGCCAGGTCCAGGTTCCCTATTTCCCAACCCTTTCACCACGGAGCCTCACAGTGGCACACCATCCCATCATGGCGGAACGATCGGTAACGCCAACGATGTTCAAGTTGTCAACATCGGCAATTCATCCTCGTCGAACTCCGCCTCGCCATCGTCCAACCCGTGGGACGAGTTCAGCGCGCAAACCTCGTCAAGTCTGTTCCAGGACATGCAGCACCAGCACCAGCAGAATCTACTCGGCCCCTCTCAGTATCCTGCCCCGGTGATTTTCGATGTGGAACTATTCCTCGAACGCATGATCCAGGGAGGTGCTTGTCTCGGCCGCGCCCCAGGATACAGGAAAGAAGCTGTCGATGCTGCTCTGGTGTTGAGTCTACAGGGGAGCTTTTAGAGGCGCAGAGAAGACGAACGAACGAACATCCACGGGTTGACAAGTCCAGGAGGGGAGTTGCCTCAAAAGAATGTGTAATACGCAGTTTCGCTTCGAGCAACAGCAAGTAAGGCAAGAACAGAGATGATGTGGCCTGGGATGGTTGACAATAATGAGATTGGTCGCATCGAGTTCGGTCCCTATGGCATGAAAAGAGTACCTAGGTAGTGAAGGTGGTGGACCAAATAAGTAACAAATATCCCAATTTTTATACTAAGGTGTGGTTTAACATCACAAGCTGAGGAAGGCTTCGAGTTATATAGATAGCATGCAGTCAAGGCCATGTGGGAACCAGATCCATGGTTTGATCAAATCCATCAAAAAGAGCCCTGACTCCTGCTGGTCATTATTGGACCTTTTATTTTCCATATAATGTGGAGGATATGATGGTGTAGGAGGTATACTCTTTTTCTATTAGACACTTTCTGCTATACCATGTAAGGTAGGCGGCGGCATTGGTGTGGCACTGCAGTGGTGGTGCCTACGTACTAACTTCAAGTTGGTTGCACTATATCTGCAGTGACTGCAAAATGACTGCAAGTGACTAGAATTTTTTAGGGTGACGTCACAAAGTTCCCACATGTCACAAATCACAGTATGGCACGTGCACCACAGCGAAAGAGCAAGGCCTTGAAGTAGACCTTACTACCCTATTCTTGTTTACTAGTAAAATAGTATCAATCTTTTAGTACCTCGGCTATATAGCAGTATAAATTTACTAATAAATTTACCACCAGAAAATCTATTAATAAGCTTGCTACACGTAAATTTATTAATAAACTTCCTACCAGTAAATTTACTGATTATAATCGTCCGTTAAGTATATATTATTTTTGAAATCACTGTTTACTGCTGAGATCCAGTGAAAGCTACTGGTAATGATTCGTATTTACTGGTAATGATCCCGAATGCCCGGCCGTGACGAGTCCTTCGCACTAACAACCACCACCACTACTAGGTAGTAATAAGTGGCCATTGCACCCTATAACTACAGCCCAGGGAGTCTAAGGCTGGGTGCCAGTGCCTATCAACCACTACACCGAACATCCTATTCCACAAGTATACCCCAGAGTTCACTATTATGGTTGCAAATCCTTCAATTCCTATCAATGCAGAGTAGATACCAGCCTTGATTCTTATCAAGGGACGAAAAGAATCGACGCCATCGGGCATCTATCCTCCTATTTGAATGAAAATAATGATTCCCTGCCGCCTCTTCTCAGTTTCTGCTGCATTCGCGTCCCATTACGCCCCATGTTCGTTTCCTCGTGATGATGTCCCCGGCCATTATAGATTCCGGAATAACGGTATACAAGATCACTCTACCAGAAATCACGAGGATGTTTGTCTGTTAGGACATGAAGTCAGGTAGATGTAGATAATTACTAGTATTTCCATTACAGCCTATTCGATTCAGAGCGAAGTTCAGAGCGAGTTCATGTGCATTCAAGTCGTCTAGTCGAGTACTATCCTTGCTGTCTCGTTTCTGTCCTGTCCTGTCCATCGTGCCGCCCCCAAGCTAAAGTCAATGTTCAGACATACCGTCCACTATGTTCGCCAAACGCCCACGCTCGCCAGCCAAAGTATGTTCGCCAAGCTCCAATTCCGATGTACAGCTTATAGCGTAGCAAAGCCAAAAAAAATGTCAAAGGGTTCAATCCCCCCTGAGCCCCAACATCGCATTCGTGGTGGGTGCTACTGGTATAGGGACTCTCTCCACAGTGGTCTGAGTTCCTCTGTCGTGATTATCGGGTCGTGTCTCTTGTGTCTGTGTCTGCCAGAATCGGTTCGACAAGGTCGGCGTTGGCATATTATGTGTGTCGTTGAAAGAGTCGTGAAGGTTTCAATAGGCAGTTTCCGTCTCCTTCGTCGGGCTTTGACGTTAGACGGCCATAGGAACTTGCGACAGTTCTTCGCGCCACAGTAACACCGCACCAGTTCTTCGTCGCCCTCCCCTTCCCCATCGCCGTCGCCCTTAGCGTCGGAATCGGGATCATGATGTATACTGTCTCGGCCTTCGTAGGAGATGCGGATCTCCACGCCGGCCTTGATATCCTGGATGGCGAAAAAGGCCAGGAGATAGACCCTCTTATCGCCTTTGTGCAGTTGCACCGGGAAGCATCGCGCGTTGGGATCGCAGCTATGATTGACGAACCGCATAGCTGAGCCGAAGTATTTCCCGTCCACGTGGTAGTGCTTGTCGTTAGGCGTCCCGAACCAATCCAGCGAATAGATGTAACTCGGCTCCTCCTCTTCCGCGGTATCTTCCCGCCGCCGGAGTTCCGCTTCGGTGATCACTTCGCCGAGGTACAATTCGATAAACTGGCCCTTGACAATGTCCTGCGACGAACGTACACCGAACCCGCACCGCGACGTCTCGAAGATCTCGAGCGGCACGGTGCGGCCTTTGCCGACGACTCGGTTCCAGCAGTCAGGTCCACAGGCGCATAGATCGTTACACTCGGTGACTTCGAAGTGGCTGATTCTTGGATCTGGGTTTAACTCGTTCGCGATGTATTTGTCAGAAAGTACAACTATCCCGTCAGGCCGTCGGACATAGGTACGGATCTGCTCGTGGTGCACACCCTTGCCAACCGCGTCCGGCACTGCTTTGGTGAAACACAGGCACGTCGATCGCTCGCAGTCCTTGCAGGAGCAGCCGACGTTTGTGCTCGCAGGGGCCATCTTGATGCCCTCCCCGATGATATAACGATCGGTGAACTGGAACTTTCCATTCAAACGTCTTTGATTGACATCGTTGGCAAACGTCAATGGCGGGACAATGTTCTCGTCGAACCGGCTTGTCAGTACGTCCCGCGCCGAGTCGGCAGGGTGTACCATTTCACCGAGCTGCAATCTCTGTAGAGAACTGACAAGAGAATTTCCAGTACTCAGGGGGGTGTCATATTGTGGAGCCTTCTTCTTTTTTTTCGAGGCAAGATTTCGCATTCGCTCGTGGTCATCTTCGACACTGAACAGCGGAGAGAAGCCAGTTTGCCCGAATACACGATGAACCTGCTCAGGCCTCTCTTTCGCTAGCTGGGTGCTCTGTCTGAGTTTTTGGAAAAGCTGTTTCCTCTCGGCTTTGAGTCCACCAAGAGGTATCCTAACTTCAATATTTGACTGAGACGAAGGGGTATTTCGCGGTGCAGGAGTAGTTCCAGACCGCAGCGGGATTTCCACAGATACCAACTTCTGGGAAGAGGATGATGGTCTCTGGGGAGATTCATTGTTTGGTCGGGAAGGGTTACTGGCGTGAGAATGCGGGTGGACTGGTTTGGTTAGAGGTTTGGTCCATGAATCTAGTGGCCTAGATGGCCCCGACGGTTCATGTCGTCGTAGCTGACTACCTCCTGGCGGATTCCTGCGTATGTCGTGATTCTTAGAGATAGAGGGAGTTTCGGAGCGGGCTGCCTCCCTGGCCGCGGTGATCCTTTCCAGTAACGGGCTTGCCGCCTTTCGCGAGAGTCCATTTTGCTGGGAGGGTGATCTTTCACGTTTAGGTTCAAGAGCTAGCTCATCCCTGGACAAGCCCGGGTATGAGAACTTTGAAAGTGGTCCCCAAGGGGATCTCTTAATCTGCTGGGACTGTTTCTCTGAAGACACACCGTTCGACGTGACATCTGATGGACTTGGGGTCACGACGAGGCGTGATTGGGTCAACGGTCCGCCCCGGGTAGGGTCACGGGTCCCATTGGTTGCATCTCTCGACCAGCCATTCAAGATTGGCGTTTGAGATTTTTGTCTTTTGGCAGGTGGTAGAAATGGTGGAGGGTCCTGCAGTAAAAGTCAGCCAAATGTTAAGAAAGAGTTGAGTTGTGGGCGTGGGTGAAATTTGGGATTGGAGGGGTGTGAAACCAAAGAGTGGCTGGCAGCAGTGAATAATAGGGGAGGAAACGCACTTCATCATCATCTGAAATCTCTATGACCAGTGACCCAGGAGGCGGCTAGGATCAAATCAGCAGACATACTCGAGCAGTACAGTGCATAATCACAGGGCCGAAGTGCCGTATCACTTGACAAACAGTCAATAAGTAAAGGGGAGTGTAGTCTCGAGACTCGTTTCTCCGGCAGGCGGAACACGGTCTGAGGTACCTCTCTCTCTGCTCAAGACGCGACTAACTACACGAGAAGCAGCTGGTTTAACCCGCTAAAAACAGAAATCATGCCATAAGGACAAAGCAAACAAAATCAATCGATCTCAAACCGAAAATGATCCAGTCCTTTGACTGCACCATTCCGAACGAACTTACCGCTTGTTTGCGCTTGATCGGACCCTGCGCCGAAGCCGCCATCGCGACTCCTGCTGGAGCGCGCACAAAACCCTATTAGATCGACATCCGAAAAACCATCAATTCGTGTTATTCGTTTAAATTAGAGACTTAATCTGCTAATTTAATGTCTTTTCCAAGTCGTGGTGGAAAGTTAAAGGTGGGAGAGGTGATGCTATGTTGATTTAATTGAAAAGGAAGGAGAGAAGCTGCGTGTCACGAATCGTTCCTCGGGGTCACGATATCGATCAGGGTTTCCTGATATGTGGGAAGGTAGGAGGACAGTATTCCAGGGCACAAGGGTAAGTCAGAACGAAAGCTATCAACGCGATGGTAGCGTCTAGCTTGTGAACGAAGTTGACTACGAGAGAACTATGAAGTGCTATGAGAGATGGAAGACTATATAGACATAAGAGACTCGTAGTGCTCAGCGTGCTCAGTGTGCTCAGCGTGCGCTCAGTGTGCTCAGTCACTGATCAAGACTGATCACTCTGATCAGGACTGATCACAGTGATCACATCACGTGACCTGGCCTGAAGTTCCACGTGATATTTCCTCGGCAATCCTGCCTCTTCCTTGTTTATTGGTTCCTGTTGGATCTCATGCCACGCCTGTCTCTGCATGAATCCTAACACTGCGTTTTATACTGACACGCTAAATTTCATGTCACGAGCTCAGGCTGTCGATCTGCCGAGGCGCTAAACTACTTTTAGCCGCAGTTAGCTGTTATCAGTTCCGAGCCACTGATTGGACGCTATAAATAGTTATTTTTATCATTAACTAGGTAGGGTATTTAATAGATATGTTGTAACTATAGGCATATATTATAGGGACAGTAAGATTCTCTTACTAGAAGCACTTATGATATCTGAAAATATTCAATTTCGAAAGGGTGCTGCGGGTGTCAGCCTTCCTCCAGTCTTTAACCTCCTTGCATTGCTATAGACTTCCGATATTTCTCCTGGGTTCGTTCTGCCATATGATACATGGTCTATTATTAGTAAGGTTTTCAATAATTCAAGGAGACCATTTAAGATGTCCTGGTCACTGCATTTGTGGCAGATCAGGTTTGGTTTGGTTTGGTTGGAACTCGAGGTTAAGCCCGGGAGCGGGCCATGGCGCAGTGGAGAGTCCCGAGCGTCGCCTGGCAGTGCCCAGGGTGTGCCTCCCAAGCCCACAGTACCGCCTACCGGTGCCTCTCTTAGTAGTAACGCGGAGTGTGAAAGTGTCCGCAGCTGATCCGTGAAACCTACAACAAACAACTGTCAACTGTACGGATGGTAGATATGAATGCCTTCCCTCTGTTCGTCTGCTATCAAGCTTCAACCCACTGGGTGACCTTTTGAGTTCCTCAACGCTGTTAAGAACACTGGTAAGTGTGAGGAAGATCCCCAGCATTGCGAGGCCCCAAGGCCTCAACTGACTTTTGCGGATAGTATGTGGTCCGAAAGACCCTTCCCCTCTACCACTTCCATCTCATCTCGTTGAACGATCTCTATTTCCTGCTTTCATAAGGGTGGCCTTGCCGACGACAAGCTTACTACGAGTGCTCACTTGCTCCTTCTGCGTGTTAGGCGATCTCCTACAGCCAGCCGCCTTGATCCATCTTGACCTTGAGAATCCTCCCCTCCGAAGAGCCTCATTTACACCCCAGTCAGCCACCATACAGGACTCCTCACACCCTCTGAACATTGCAGGTGGAAGCTGGAATCTCAAGATAGCATAAAATTACAGAATGCTCGCTATTTCTGATGCTGATGCTGATGCGGGAAGGAAGTATGGTGTCTGCGGATCTCAGAATCGGCAGCAGCGCCAACGTTAGATCTCGTTGTCGGTCCCAAACGCGCAATCTAGGACGTAACCGTACCGTGGCCGTACCCAGTTCTCGCCAGGCTCTTGTAAGCAAAGATTTGACTAGGCGATCTCATCGGCATCTGGATCGTCGTCATCAAACCCCATCCCTTCCTCACCCTCCATTTCATCCTCCAACCCTCCCACAAGATACTTCTCGCCCTTGCCCTCGGTGCCATCCGCGACGACGTTGCCGTCTTGCACCTCACAGCCCACCAGCGAGCACTTGTTTCCCACCTTGGCCTTCTTGCCCACCACCGTGTTGGTCAAAACACATTTGTCGCCGATAGTAACGCCATCCATGATCACGCACCCAGTGATCCTGGTGCCGGTCCCAATCGCCACAGATGCACCGATCACGCTAGACTTGATTACGCACTGCGTCGCGATCGTACCATTGCTGTCGATAAGCGTGTCGGCACGCGAGATGGTCACGCGCGGCGCGATCGTCGTAGTTGCGTGTATTTTGGACTGGTGTGCGAATGGAGACACCGGTATTCTGGCGGCTAAAGATTCTTCTATGGCTGGCAGCTTCGCAAGAGAAAGGGAAACGGACAGGAGAAGTGGTGTGGTGTCGACTCTGCGCACCAGCGGCGCGTCAGGCGCGGATGGGAGGATGTAAGACAAAATGGGAGGGACGAGAGGTATCGGTCCTGCTTCCTCCCCCGCTTGAGACTCTTCAGATGGGGAAAGGATGCTGTCTTCTGCGTCGGCGTGAACTCTCGATGCAAGTCTGGCGGTGCGTACCGTGGGCGGCGACTCGGATACTGGTTGTGCGGTAATTTGTGTGCTGCTGAGCGATAGCAAATCGATTTCCTCCTCGATCGGCCGCTCATGGGAAAGGAGTTCACTCCGTTCTAGAGAGTTCTTCTGGGAGAAAATCTTTCTCGCGCCAAACCGAGCTCGGTAGGAAGGCTTGCGCCATTCAGCTTTCGCCCAAGTGCCCACAAGATCTTCGCTAACGGATTCAAAATCCTCGTTCAGCTTCGCGAAATCCTTGACCCAATAAGGGAAGAGGTAAATATGAGAGTCTCGGTATCTGGTCATGCACTTGATCGCGCCATGTTTCCGGAGGAGAGACTGTCGAATCTTCCACGATTTGTTCTCCTCGCAATGATCCCAAAGCTCGGACATGGGCATCGTCCAGACAAGTTTGCGAAGGATTCCTTGTGTTTGCGAGGATGCAGTTTTCGAAAGCGGTATGTCGTGTTCGGGGTCGACTTTGGTGGTGCACATAAAGTCGCATTCCTCGCCTTTGACGCTCTCCTCTCGGTCAACGGTATTGTACCATATTGACAGACCACCACGTCGTCCTCGACGTTCGCCTCCAAGCGCTAGAAGCTCGTTTCTAGATGTATCATTGTCTAGACCTGTGCTACTACCGATTCCACCTGGTCCTCCCAGCCTCGTTAGATAGGTCTCGAGGAAGGCATCTCCCGAGACAGCACAGATGAGATCGCAGGGTAGAACAAGGAAATCGGACTTGATGTTAGCTTGTACCTCTGGTAATCTGAGGAGCTCCGCAGTCGGCGTCGTAAATTCCAGTTCCTCGGGAGCTAGCAGGTCAGGAGTTGGCGACGGTAGAGAAGTCAAGTATGGATTCTGTGCGAGGGCGGCAGCTATTGAACCCTTTGACGTTGGGGGAGTGATAAGAGTGATGTCTGTCACGCCCATTCGATAGCACCAATCCAGGACATACCAGACCATAGGCCGATTGGCGACTTCAACCAAGGCCTTGGGATATTCTGCCGGGACACTGGTGAAGGTGCTGAGTCCAATACCAGGACCACATAAAATCAGAGCCTGAAATCCTGTCTGAGGCATCCTGCTGTTCCTCGAGCGGAGATTTCGTCGCAGCCTGGTCGAGATGATTGGGTCAGATATAGGCGTGCGTCGTTGTGACTCATACACCGGCGGCCAGCGTGAGAAAGCGAGATTACGCAAGGGAGAAGACCCCCTATGCTCGGATCGCGCGTCTAACTCCTGCTCCGGCTCGACGGTGGGGGATCGATACAAAGATGGCGGCACGGGCTGATATGGAGGAGTCGCTCCTAATACGCCGGTTCGCGATCGAACCAGAGCCGAAAGGCGCAAAAACTGGATGCGTGGGTTGAGGGACTGTCGGGGGCGAGTGTGGCCTGCGCTACCCGTCTTCTGGTTTTGTTGAAGGTCGTTGGCGAAGGTATCAATGCCGTCAACGTCCTTTAGAAGACTGATAGGATTTTCTGCCTCAGTTGTGAAGCGAGTCTGCATGTAGATGAAGGAATTTGTTTCCATCCTGGCGAGAATTGCGGGTCTGACAAGGTTGATGTCAGGCTTGGCACCGTTTGGTAGAGCCTGACGCGCAGACGCACGCGCAGGCGGCGGCGACGACGACGACTACAATCACAACGACAGCGACAACCACGAGAAAACATCATAATCTGGGCCACCTTCAACTGATACTGGATATTCATGTTTTGATGCGGCCATCTCGCCGTCTCATTTATTTCCTGGATGTTGCGCACGCTGTTCGCGCACGCTCAATGCCGCGTGAAGCTACCTGACATGTTGTAGCTAATTGGTGCTGTGTATGCGCCACTCATTGGTGACCACCATTGACACTGACAGGAAATCTTGAATGCCTCACCCAGCAGACAGGAGTGACCTGACGCTGACTCTCGTCACCTCCCGCATAAAGGTACACACGTTGGCTTTAATTCTCCAATTGCGCCTCAAGTTGACCTTGTGCTGGTGTCTTGCCTGGCTTCTGTCCTTCTTCTTCTTCTCCGTCCTCGCTTGGCTTGTCCTTCTCCCAGGCTCGTGCGAATACTGCATTCAATGCGTCTTGAAAGATGTGGCAGTTGTAGTCGATCAAGCCCTTTTTGTCTTTGGCTTCATCGTTCTTGATAACCGTAACAAGGCAGAGGTACCTGCGATGGGTCAGTACTGAAACTGGAGCTGGAACCGAAAGTGTCAGTGCTTACTGGTTCATCTCTTTGAGGTAGATCATCGTTCCATCGTGGATAGTCACAGACGACTCGGCTTCCTGCATCTGCTCTCCAAGGACCTTTCCGTGGGTGCGGTCGTATCCGTAGATATCGGTGATGTCGACGATGACATCAATGTAGTCGGAGCACATCTCGTACACTTCCATGTCGATGGGTCTAGTGTCACTTGCGACGTAGATCTTGCTCCAGATATCGAACAGGTATGCTTTCGCCATCCCACAGCTGTTGACCAGAATGTTCAACAGGTTCTCCAGAGTGTCGAGCTGAGGGATTAGCTTCTGAATGACCTTGCTGAAAGCCTCAAAGATGGAGTAGTCGTAGATCGACGTCAAATGGTAGCTGACATTGGGGTTGATGTAGCCTGCATCGCTCAGTTCATCACCCACTCTCTGCACAATGTCCTGGTAGATATCGGAGCGGAATTCTTCATTGAGACTATCAATCTTGTGAATGAACACCTCGACGTTGATGTGCGGGAACGTGGTCTGAAGATTGAGAATGGTGGTTGTCAAACGGTTCAGGGAGTCAGAATAGTCATCTTGCGCGTCGATCACCCAAACTAGTGCGCCGATCTCAGAGAAGATCTCGGTGGTGTCGAAGGTGGGATCGAAGTAGTCGAGTTGTCCAGGGAAGTCCCAGACCTGGAAATCCATGAATGAGCGCATCGAGTCCTTCTGGATTTGAGTTGTAGATTCAAGGAAAAGGGTTTCTTGAGGAGGCATCTTGTGGAACACGACGCTGGTAATGGATGACTTGCCACTCCTGAGACTTGTTAGAGATGGCCTTGACAGGCGAGAAAGTTCATTCTTACCTCCGCTGCCCCATAAGGAGCAAGCGAGGCTTGTTCTGGCGCAACTTGCGGTCCATCATGGCATCCGATGGAGAGTGCTCAAAGAATCCTGAAGTGGGAGGAGCGTGAGATGAGGAGGATTGAGAAAGAGATGGGCGGTTCGAGTAGTCTGCGGTCAGCGCCCGCTCCTCATCTTCTGGAGTTTTGAGGTATGGTCTGATATCAGCGGCGTTAGTCTTTGGTGGTTCAACATAGTCAAATACGGCAGGAAACTGGGTATCGCGATTGCGCTCTGCGTTAAGGCTAGCCACCTTCAGCCGCTCTTCGAGGCTGTCTGTGGTACAACTGTCACCAGCAGTACTGGCCGCGTCTGCGTCTTTGTGCTCCATGCTTTGAGGGTTTGGGCGTTGAAGATCGCGTGATGTAGAAAAAGAAGGTCGCGAGATGAAACCTGCATGAGGAAAGAACGACAGACATGGCGCGTAATTCATTGCTGGCATGGGAGGACTTCAAAAGCACAAGTCTAAGCTGCAAGATTGACTGCCTGATGGTCCTGTCGCCCTCCTCATGTCTTTCTGGCTGGACAAACATCATCAACAAAAAGGATATCACTTACAGTAGATTGTATTTCCATCAGTTGTGCTTTGCTCCCTGTTCTTCAGTTTGACCACGGCGGCCTCCAGGAAAGAAGAACCCCCTATCGAGATCTTTTTTTATGGCCGGAGAGGTGATAAGCACTGGGTTGATGCTTCAGGTGGCGAAGACAAAATGCTGGAAGTGTCCGGTCCTAAGATGTCAGGTGTTATCTGGCGTCGTAATCCAAATCGCACTATAAGCAAGCACGCAGATATCTCAGACTGTCCTCAAAATCCAGCCTTTGTCCCGATCCTTGTGCCGGTCCCTCTGTTCAGTGTGACTGCGTGCCGTTGGATTGTAGTACTTTACGTAGTAGGAGGCCTCCCATCTGTGAGTGGGACGAGGTCCGAGTCCAGCATCGGGGCTGGATTTATGTTTTCCCGCATCTAAACGCTAGTCTACGGCGACGCAAACAGACTGCGGACGACAGGCGGGTTAGAAAAGGGAAAATGGTTGGCACAGTCGCAACCGCAGCCGCCGTCGCCAATTTGTGGTGTAGGAAGATTACTCGGAATGAATTTCCTACATACACATAAGGTAACATTGTTCTTTGGCATGAACAGCAGCCCTTGCCGGGATTGTTGCTGACTCAAACTGATGCTTACATCTCCTCAGGTTTACCAGCCTCAGCACTACCTCTGTCCTGCCCGAAGCAAATCCCGTAACGAGGACCAGAACGCTTGATGGAGTCCTAGACCCATCTGGTGCCCGCGAAGGGAATGAGGACCAGAGATATGACCGATTTGGCATAAGTAGACGGCGGAAGCGGCCGCCCCTGTCATCCATCAGGCGAAGCTGGTCCATGTCAAGAAATATTGTTCGTGCGCATTAATACAGAGTCCGATCGCTTTGGGGAATGTGGACCTTCATGAAGGCTGTCATTGCAACCACATTATCGCATTCTACCTTCTCGTCCCGTGCGTCAAGGTTCTTCTTCATCGTCTCGACAAATCCTTACAACGAGCACATCCTCATTGTTCTGCAACGGGACCTCCATCCAGTCATTTTGCGAACCCAAGCGGGAGTCCCAAGCCTTGTGGCGTCTCACTCAGAGCTCGTTACGGCATCCTATCCGCAATATCCGTTGTTCCAGTCGAGTTTCTCTTTCGCTCCTTCTTGCAACTCCGGTCATCAAAATTGGCCACGCATTGATCGCGCTTATCGCCCTTCCGTATCCTACCGACTCCTGAACGCTGTTCAATCCGTGTGCTCGGGTCAAGAGATTGAATTCTGAAGGAACCTTCCGTCTGACATGATGATGCATTTCATGTGGCGCTGAGGCTGACCGCCCTCGCTTCCCCTGGTCCCATTTTCCTTGCGGCTGCGGGTTTCCGCTCCGTATATTTTGCCCATTGTTATATATAACTCGGTGGGCAAGAAGAGTTCTGTAGCACTTTCTGTCGTACCGTGCTCATGTCCAGACCTTGTGCCACCGCCATATCGCTGGCTATACGCATTGGCCTGTGAGATTTCACAATTCCTGGCCATGGAGGCCCCATTGTTCGCGCAGCCTTGTCGGCTGTTGAATCTACCAAACGAACTCAAATTCCATATAGTTGATTACGTGGGTCACCGAGCGAACCATGTGAGGCGAATGTGCTGATGATGGTTCATTCAGCTTGACGAGCGGAGGGACCTCTACAATCTTTCTAGAACTTGTCGCGTTCTCGAGGACAAGGTTATGACTCGACTCTACCACAGTATAGACTGCGATTTCCCTCGACCGGTCGACTCTGGGAAGCCTGGATCAGCTCCATTCCGCCACCCGGTCACTCAGAGCGTTCGGCAACTCACCATCACAAATACTTTGTCCAACAAGAGGAAGTCAACATACAACCGTAGGAGTGGAGCGCCCGACGCGGTCTCGGCCAACGGCTTTGTGGAAGAGATATTGGACAAGGTCCCTGCTGGCAGATTGACGGCTTTTGCGTGAGTATTGCCGATTACCACTACTCTCTGATTTGGCCCTCCACTAACATATAGCAGGTTTCTGCATCAAGCGCCATTAATTCCCAAAGTTCTCGACCTGCTAGTCCAGCGACATGAGAAAACGCTCCAGCATTTGCGTGTCGGCGAGTTCGATTCTTGGAAGGGGGATACGCCTATCCCGAAAAGCCTGACGGGCTTCGAATGTAGGACGGTCGGCGAAGGCGAAGGGATCGAGAAGATCATAGCCGAGAACAAGAAGACGTTACAGAAACTGAAATTGGGACAAGAGAGGCATTTGATTGACAAATACCAACAGGCACGAGCGGATGGTCTGGACCAGATTCCTCAACCAAGGGATAGTTTATTTATGGCTGCTCTTCACCTCGAGGACTTCATCAGCCTGCAGGAATTGTCTCTACATGGTTTGAACGTTGCCAGACTCCGACCAGCATCTGTGCCTGAGGCTCTAGTCTTTTGCAGACTTGACCGGCTGACCTTAGAATCTTGTCCCGGCAGCGCAGAGTTCTTGGACTTGATTGCCAACACCTTCGACTGGACATTGCACTCCTCTGAGGGTCCTCAAACCCCACGCGTCACGCCTTCCCTGAAGCATTTCCTATTCCGGCACGAGAACCCGACCGTCGCGATCAAGAATTCGATCATCCGCTTCGTCAACTCCTTCAACGGCCTGCATACTCTATCCCTGCTCTTCGAGAACGGCGCGATCCTCGAGCCACCGTCGACTTTCATCGCAAACCACGGCCCAACAATGCACACACTCGTCCTCGAATCCCGAATTCAACCTCGCGAGCACTTGGGCCTGGACACGTCACGTCCGTTCGGCGCCGGCGGGTACAGCCAGGAGCTATGGGTAGAATCCATCAACGACATCGCGCGGCTGTGCCCCAATCTAGTCGAGCTGGGCATGGGTTTCCCCTGGAACGACGAGATCGTGCGGCTACGCAAGACTGCCCTTCCTGCCCTGCAACACCTCAAAACCATCCACATCCGCAACTTCCCCGAGAACCACGTCTTCAGTCAGCTGGGCGACTACAGTATCAAGGAGTATGCCACCAAGTTCATCGAATGGGTCTTTCCCGCCCTCGTGGGCGGAAGCCGGCCCAGTCTAGACCAGCTCGCCATTGGTCCGACACTGTACGAGAGCCGGTGGAAGGTGCTGCCCTCGTCTTCTCCGGGGATTGCGCTGAGGCGCCAGCCGCCCGAGTTCTTGCGCACACACTATTTCTGTCTCGATTGGGCGAAGACGCGGTTCGGGCGGTGGAGCCCGCTCATCACGCCTGTCTCGGAGAAATTCATGGAGGAATTGGCCGGGACAAGGCCTCTAGGAGGAGTGTACGAACAAGTTTGGCTGAGATGAAAGACTGCTTTCTTTTTCTTTTGGCTTTAGGTGCATTCAATGGTAGACGCATTCGTATAGATGGCTTTGCATGGTTGTTGCGCTGGACGGAAATATAGAAGATACCCTGGATAGATGAACGCTTGAGGTAAACCGGTGTCTGGGAGTTGGATACCATTTGCTTTGATCTTGCTTCAAGTTGATTGGACAATATATTCGAGACATTTCTCATCAGGTTCTGCCTGTCTAGCAAATATGAGCTCTGACAGCATATGGATATATACATAAGTTTGGCTGAGATATTCTCTTCCTCTCCGCACACTTCCTTCCATGATCATGTTGACATTGGTGCTGGGAGATGGATCATATCTCTAACCGAGCGCCGGCGGCCAAACAACCTTTGGCGTGCGTCAATGTACCAGCTGTCCGGCCGTCAGCGGTGAGCCTTTCCAGCCTCGTCTGATCGACTTGCAGACATCAGAGGCTAAGATTTGCCTGGTCCGCTCTCCGATCGATCTGGCAACGCCTCTCCGACCCGCTGTGACCCACGGGCCGCCAGGTTGCGAGCGAGGCGCTCTCTTCTACTGGCTCGAAAATCATCGGCGGAAACGGAGCCCCGTTTCGCATCCGTGTTATTGGCATCGACACCATCAGGTATGGTCGCAATGCCCGTCGGGTCGGAATCCAAGCCTTCTAGCATACCGTTATCGTCAGCGGTAGCCGACTGCTGAGCTCGGATTCTGTCCCGAATCTCCTTGTCCTTGAGAGCTTGATGCTGCCTCTCCAGGTCCTTCTCTTTTTCTTTCTCTTCGTTGACTTCGGGGGCCTTGACGATCTTGTTCGAATGGTAATCCCATGCCCAGTCTCCTGATTTGCCGCCGCTTTTGGCGATCACGCGCGTCTCCGTCAGGACCATTGACTTGTCCACGGCCTTGAGCATGTCATACATGGTCAGCCCTGCAATGGACGCGGCGGTAATAGCTTCCATTTCGACGCCGGTCTTGCCTTCGCAACTCACCGTCGCCGTAATCAAGACTCCACCTTGCAAGGGCCGTGCGTTTTCGTCCAGACCTAGGCCTTTCTTCGTGAGAGGATATGGCAGCTTGTTACCGACAAAAGGCTCCAGCCGCACGGAGGCGGCGGTGATGCCGAGTCCCGGATGTGCAAGGGGAATAAGGTCGGAGGTCTTCTTGGCAGCTTGGATGCCAGCAATCCTAGCCACAGAAAGCGCGTCGCCCTTCCGAAGCCGCGCCGCGAGCAACGCACTATAGGTCTCCGGCCGCGAGAAGAGAAGCAAGGAGGTGGCAGTTGCAGAGCGTGCAGTGGGCGTTTTGCCCGCGATAGAAACCATGTGCACTTCCCCAGTCGAGGTCAGGTGGGTGAGTGTCGGAGGCTGGTCCTTGGTTGGAGAGGGATTCATTGTTGGTGACGGGGAGGAATCATCCGCGCCGGGGTCTCGAGATTTGGTTGACTGCTTCCTCCTGAGTGACCAGCTAGGGAAAAAAGACTGGTTGACATCAGAATGCATCGCGCTATGTCGTAAAGACCTTCTTGTTACGATATCTCGTGTTAGATAGCGGGCGTACTGGGCTGGGCTGCCTCCCGTGCCTGACTCAACTCGCTGCCGACTTTCCTGCCATGAGCGGGCCGCGGTTGCTGGGATGGTTTTTGGTTTCTTCGACGGCACCCTTCGAAAGAGGGACTGTCCGAGTTGGATCCGAAAGGAGCTGTGGCGAAGGTGTGGTCGTGTGGCATTTGACTGGCTGTGCAAGTGACGCACGACCGACCGAGGAGAAGGCAGATTGGAGATACTGCGTACTTGTGACCATAGATTTGGCGAATGGGCCCGCTGTAACAAATGCACAGGGACCACAGACTGGAGGAACGCGCTGGCATTGACGGGTGAACGAGCGCCTGGGAATCTGCAAGGCCCAGCCGACGTATGTACATTAAGCACGGTGTCATCTATCCAACGTACGAATGTCAGCAAGGCCACTGACAAAAGAATCGTGCAAGAAAAACCGGGGCTCGATGCTTCATGAAGTTGGGTTTATATTGGGTATAGATACATTTTCGTGAGATCTGGAGGTCCTCGTTCCAACTTTTCATATATCCATAAATGCGTAACAAAGGGGAAAGATATCATGGCTTACCCACCGATCAGGATCATTGGTCTGTTCTTCATGTTTTCAAGCTCGCCCATACCAGCGTGCTTCTCCTTCTTTCGCTTGACAGCCATGCCAATCACATCCAGCAGTTTGGCTTCCGTATCGGAGACAGCTAGATTGCCGGTGCTGCCAGCGATGGTTCCGCGTCGACCCAGTTCAAACTGTTTGATTGCTTCCATGGCCTCGACGTCAATGGGATTGCCGTCGTTTGACTCGCGCAGGATATCGCGAAGGGAGACTTCAGCGTTGCCAAACAGACAGACCTTGAGATTGCCATCTCCAGTAATCCTAAGTCGGTTGCATGTACCGCAGAAGTTGTGCGTCATGCTGGTAATGAAGCCCATTCTTCCAACAAAACCTGGGACTTGATAAGTCTTGCTGGTGTCGTTCTTGTGACCTTGGACCTTCTGCACGTCGGGATATTTTTCCCGGATGAGAGCGAGCATCTCCCCGAAACTGATCATCTTTTTCTCTGACCATTTATTCCCGTCGAATGGCATGTACTCAATAAACCGGACTTCGATATCCTGTTCTCGACCGAGCTCGACGAATGGGACTATCTCGCGCTCATTCAAACCACGCATAACCACGCAATTAATTTTAAGCTTGATTTTAGCTCCCAGTTTGTTCATTTCCAGGATGCGGTTGATGGATTTCATGACCGCATCATGGCCATTCCTTCGCGTCATGATGGTGAACTGATAGGGATCCAATGTATCCAGGCTCAGATTAACGCCCGTTAAACCTGACTCTACCATCGAGTCGAGCTTGCGATGTAGTGATATGCCATTTGTGGTAAGGCATAGCTCCTTTAGACCATTGTTCCTCAACTTTCCGATTTGATGCATCAAATCAACGATATCTTTTCTTATTGTCGGTTCACCGCCAGTCAACCGAATCTTATCCACGCCCTGATTCACAAACAATTCTGCTAGATAAACAATTTCCGGGGTAGTCAGCAGCCGAGCCGAGGGTGACAGTGGTACACCTTCTTCGGGCATGCAATAGAGGCACCGCAGGTTACATCGTTCGGTGACAGATATGCGCAAGTAGTTATGCTGTCTGGAATAATTGTCGGTCAGGAAGGAGGAAAACGGGCGTGGCTCGGTCTCGTTCCGCAGTTTGTCAAGTCGAGATTGCTCGGCGCCAGACTGCGAGGACGGTCGCACAGTATGGGCCTGCCATTGGGGACCGTCAGAGTCGCTTGGTCGCGGGGCCGAGCTCGCGGTAGTAGAGATCTGACGCTGAGGATAGCGACTGGGCTTGGTGTGGCGAAAAGATTGTGGTCTCGTTTGGCGCAAGATGGACGCAATCATTTGCCTGAAGGAAGCCTCGGCCATGGTGAACGGGAATAGTATTCAGTGAGAGAGTGTGGCATTGGCGTAGTTAGGTAGAGAAGAAAGGCTTATATACTATACGTATTGCTTATCATGGATCATAGTGCAGAACAGCAAAAGGGTAAAAGATGAGGCAGTGGATAAAGAAGCCGTCCATGGCTACCTAGGTCCCTTGTATTATTTGACAGGCGAGGCCGTTGGTCAGAGGGAAGTCCACGGGCTGCGTTGCGGCGTCCAGCTCCAACTTAGTAAGCGGAGAAATGCGAAATGTGCACCGCCACATGTGGCTACACCCGTGACTGTGGCTTGGGTCAAATTCACGTGTATCGTTCTTGCTGCAGTGTTCCCCTAATGAAAAATTGGACCTTGTGCACAGTGCACATTTATCCTCAGCCGTGTACACAATAATATCTAGTGCTTCAATAATATCTAGTGCTTCAATAATATGCTTTGATACATAAAAAGAGCAGAACTTGTAAAGCTGACAACGCAGGCTGACTGAGTGATAAAAGGCACAGAGCTGTTTAATAACCCGAACCACCCACTGCAATCTGCGCAAGTACTAGCTCTGTGCTCTTTGATTTTGATACTGACCGTTCTCGAGGCATGCCGCCGGGGCTCTACTTTCTATACCAGATCTTGGAACCAAAGCCGTAAGATGCGAAAAAAATACAACGCCATGGGAGGACAAATGGTGGAACCCGGGGTTCCATCTCTTTGAAACCTGCTCGACCTGGAGCGCCGGTAGGTACTACTACGTACTACTACGCACTAGATATCTGAGTACCTTAAGGTTGGGATAGTTTCATCCAGTGTTTCGTACGTAGCGTGGCCTTCGTTATGGCTGAAAGATATACCGCGACCAGATCTTCAGGCCCTGATGATCTGATCCTACACGAGTACGTACATCCATGAAGATGTCATGATGCTTTCTGGTCCGACCGTAGTGACTAAGGATTGGGGCTTACTATAGAGTCCCCATCTCGTTAAGTTGTCTGGTATTCCTGAGTATCAAGATTTTAGGCTGCATCTTTCGAAGTCACAGCCTGAGCCTTGCTACCGGCACCGATTGGTGAAGACGGCTCGGTTACGGCGAAATGGAGCTGCCGACATGCCGCGCTGCTTGTTTTCCAGTGCCAGACGCTTCAAGGTGAGTGGCTCATCAGGCCTAGGGCCCAATGCCCGGGGCTTTAGGTTGTTCTGACAGGCTGTTGCAAGCCTCAAAGTGCTAAGGGGCTAATAAGGAGGCCAACACCGGCACAGCCTCAGCACCCGCCCAATGACCCAATGAACCCAATTGCCCCCAAAATGCTACCTACCGTCATCCTAAGAATGCCTCGTTAGTGGGCAGTCAGTGCTCAACTTACGTCCGGACTGACACCCACACCACACCACACCACACCACTATCCATAGTACCCGAGTTCTCTCTGACCTGCTCTACCAGTGCCAACTTTCTCATCCCTTTGTTCCTCTCTATTCTCTCCTCCTTATCCCTTTCGTCTCCTTCACCTCACCATAATATCTCGATCGCCCCTTTGCACGTCTCAATTGACCTTCAACCCTCTCGAAGTCAAGAATCGCAGAGGTCAATTTGTTTGGGAACACCCATGATAGTAGATTCGGGTCTATATTAGGCAACATCCAAACTGCGCAGGCTGCCGGGCCGCGCACTATCACGACCACCACCACGACCACCACAGAAACCCTTCGGTATGAGTTATTCTGCCGCGCAGTCTACTATGACCCATCTCAATACCACCATGGACCCTGACTACGATTCTTTCCTCAATCTCGAGAATGACTTTACTCCTGCGTCGGCTTCCCCTCGCATCAAGTCAGTCCCGATGCTGACGCCTCAGTCTACGATCACAAATTCCGCCGCCACGTTTGCTTCGAGCTCGACTCCCCAAACCTTCCCCGGACCCAGTTTTCAATACGATGCTTATCATCAACAAACTGGTATCCCAGTCGGCGCACTAGCCAATACTTTCAACATCAATAAGGCGAACGGCTTATACTATCACGAAGGCAATGGAGGATTTATCATGCCCACGGAGACATTGAACATGCCATTGAGTAACCTCGACGACTTCGACTTCTCTCGCAATCCATCCGACATGGACTTTGAGGCCGATTCTCCGAACGACGTTCCGACCATGTTCACTGGCGATCACTCAGCCGGTCAAGCCCAATTTGTCAGCCCAACTACATTGTTGACCCAGAACAGCACGTCTACTCCTACCTCACGCATCTATCCTGGCATGCATAGCCAGCAGGCCGCCCTGGCAAAGGCCCAGGAGGCGCAGAGGAAGGAGCGAATGGCCCGTCAAGAGCAACAGCAACAGCAACAACGTCCGCATGGACAGAAGCCTCTGCCAGGTCCTATGCCTACCAAATCGCCACAGGTGAAGGATCCTTTGGTAGAAGAGAGTATCACAAAGGTGTTGAATCGCATGAGACAAGCCAGCGTCGCTTCCACAGCGGACGAGGAGAAGACCCCATCTTCCGGCACATCCAGCATGCCGCGTATCAAGAAGGATGAGGACGACATGGATGAAGACGAACGGCTCCTGGCTAGCGAGGAGGGGAAGAAACTCTCCAGCAAGGAACGCCGTCAGCTTCGAAACAAGGTTTCTGCTCGTGCGTTCCGTTCTCGCAGAAAAGGTAAGACGCGTTACCACCGATCGTTTGTGGCACCTTGCTAATCCGCATCGTAGAATACATTGGTCAGCTCGAAGGCGAAGTTGCCGCGAAAGTGCAGGAAGCCAACGATCTCCGTGCCCAGAACCAACAACTCCGGGAAGAGAACAACCGGCTCACCGACCTCACGCGCATGCTCCTGTCTTCTCAGGCCTTTGCAGGGTTCCTTCAAGAGCTTAGCCAGTCTGGCATGCCGCCACCCAACATTCACGGCAACAGCCAGCAGCAAAATCCTGTCCAGTCGCAGCCCCAACCTCAACCGACCAGGAAGGACTTTGGTGCTCATGAGGCAACGCACCATATGCACAACCCGCAACCTCAAGTCGGTATGGCTCTCATTCCGGATACCCCTGTCGACTTCAACTCGTTGCAATCCTCGACTTCTTGGATGACTCCTCTTCCCACCAATGACTTCCAGGTCTACGCCGTGACTGAATTGCCTGAGCCTCCGGTGCTGGACTTATCCGCTCTATCTGGGAAAGGAAGCCATAACAGCAGCACCTCGATACCCTCCAAAGATGTTCCGCAATTACACGATACCGCTCTATTTTTCGACAGCTGCCCGTCAGAACCGAACGCGCCACAGGTCGATGATTCGGTAGTCTTAGATCAGGAAGCTTTCACTTTGTACTTTGATTCAAGCGCCACTGTTTCCGACGACACTGCTCATACTGTTCCCCCATCAACGGAAGAGCTTTCAGAGGAAGAGTGTCTGGCGAGACTGAACAACTGGTGTTTTGCTCTTGATGAGGTCTGTAATAGGCTCGCTTACTTCACTTCACACATGGACTAAGATATTGGGGATGGGATTGAGAATTATCATGAGGCCGTGGTCGTGGTGACCCGGCGGTTGAGGCGTTTAATCCAGTGTCATCTGGGCTGCGCCTGTACAGGTCAGCACATAGTTGCAAGAATCATTCCTTTGAAGATCCTTTCATATATTAACGCTCCATCTCAATCGGTCAACAATAGTTTCCGTTAGGACAATAGACGCGTTTGGTGCAGAATTTGAATGCATTCATCTGGTGTTTGTGCCTCACCAATCAGTAGCCGGAAAAGTGCGTGACGCATATTGACTCCAATTGCGCAGTTGCAACTTTTTTTGTATAGTAAATAATAGACCGTTGCATAACCTAGAACCAGGCACCCTCCTAGACGCTCGTTGCTCGACTCATTTTCCTTCTTTTCTTGATCCAAACTGGACCGTACCTAGTCCGGTGTTTGGAAGCGACATTGAGCAATGAAATTGACTCCGAGTCCTTGCTCGTAACCCCAGTCGCCGTGGCTCCCTCCGCTTCTACCATTGTCTCACGACAGACTTTCCTGCCATTTGTCCAGCGTTCAGCGGTCGCAGACTCTCGAACCCGTCCTCTCTACTGTCTGTCCTGCCGTCAGGGTTCCCTCGTAAAACGTTTCTGCCGCGACTTGAACACAGGCCTCTTCACAAACGATCCACGTCGTCAATTTTCACGCTGGGAACGAAGAACCCTGAAGGCATTACCTAGGGATGGTGGACCGGAGCATTGCAGCAAACAGAACATTAGACCTAAGGCCTCAAGCGCCTACCTAGATCTACCTACCCGCGACGTCCAAGGTTTTCGACCGTCTCGACGCACGCGTGAAGCAGCGAGACGGATATTCTCTCGCAAACGAGAGCCACAGATAGTGACGCAACAGCAATTACGACGGGCTCGGGCGAGTACCAAGAGAATGCAGGAACATCGAGATGGCCTCAAAGGCGTTGGTATCCGGACGGTTTTCCACCTGCAAATCATTACCACGCCTACTTCGGATACGCCTGGCACCAGTGTTATACTTCACTTCGACTCGAAGAGATATATGTTTGGGGAGATCGCCGAGGGCACGCAAAGAGCATGCATACAACGTGGTATTGGTCTCCGCAAAGTTCGTGGGCTGTTTCTTGCGGGCAAGACGAAGTGGAACAATGGCGGACTAATTGGGCTTATTCTGAGTCTGGCTGATATCCAGCAGGGAGAAATTGAGAGCGAAGCCTCCAACAAGCGTCCGAGACTTCATATCCATGCGGGTCCCATGCAAATGCATTCGTTGGCTTGCGCCCGACGGTTCGTCTTCCGGACGGGTATGCCTCTGTCGGTCCACGAGGTTGATGCCCAACAGAGCCGCTTTGACGCAAACACTGGCCCGATCCACGAAGATGAAAACATTCGGGTATGGGCGCTTTGCGTCCAGCCTGAGCCTGAGAACAGCACCGCATTAACCTCCACCACTGCTTCTGGACACAACTCGGAAGGCAGCACGGTTGACGTTTCGCAACTCGCACGAGACCAAACGCTGCGGAAGGATGTGGTGAACAATATGTTTGACTCGGAGTGGAGGCGAGACCAGCTTTTTCAATCCAAACTCAAAGATGTTAAGCTGCCTGCAATGGTGTGGGTAAGGAATCCAGAAACGAAGAAGCTGGTCTCCTACACCTGCTTTGATCCAAACAACACCGCTCCGTTGACGCCGGACACCGAGGTTCTGGTTCGAAACCCTTGGCCCGCTTCAACAGTCGAACAGCTCCCACCAGCATCCGGCCTTTCAGAAGGCGTGTCGATGTCGTACGTTGTCAAGGGGCATGCACAGCGAGGATCATTCGACATTGAGAAGGCCAAGAGCCTGGGCTTGAAACCTGGCCCGATCTTCAAGAAGCTTGTTGCAGGCCTATCTGTACAGACAGAGGAAGGACAGACGATCACACCGGAGATGGTCATATCACCAACACGTCCAGGGAGAGGCTTTGCTATCTTTGACCTGCCATCAGTCGACTATATACCGAGCCTCCAGCGACAATTAGACAGCCGAGGAGATCAACTAATGGAAGGCTTGCAGGCCGCGATCTGGGTGACTCGAGGAGGTGTCCTGTATGATGCACGATTCCAAGCGCTACTCCAGAAACACAAAGGGATCAAACACATCATCTCTGACCCTGATCTTTGTCACGACTATATCGTCCACGACTCGAACGCGCTGTCATCCCTTCGCTTGTCAAAGATTGCTTCGGAATTCTTTTCAGTCCCCCGATCCGATAATCTACATGGCTATTGTCCCCAAGACCCGCAAAAGATGCAAGATTTCCTACGGGTGTTGGAGACGAAGGAGCACGGCTTGGATATCATGCCTGCCAACCGAGGCATGAAAGTGCACCTTGAGCCAAACTTCCTTGTCGACAATAGTGAAGTCCCCAACGACCAAGAACTGAATGCCCAGAACGTGTCTTTGGAACCGACAGTACAGGAATTGTTACCATCGGACATGTCACCATATCACCGATCCGACAAGGCAACAATATCACCGTTAGCACTGTCCGAACCCGAGATAATCACTCTAGGCACCGGATCCGCGGCCCCTTCGAAATACCGCAACGTGTCTGCCGTCCTCCTGCGCATGCCTGACGGAATGGGAAATTATCTATTTGACTGCGGAGAAGGCACACTAGGCCAGCTGAGACGAGTATACACAGCCGAGCAGCTGGACCAGATATTGTACGATCTGAAGGGGATATGGATCTCACATCTTCACGCAGACCACCATCTGGGGACAGTAGCCGTCCTCGAGGCTACGTATGAAACCTGCCGGAGACTCTCGGAGCAAGGCAGACCACGCCCGTCTCCTCCATGCCTGATATCCGAAGTCAACATGATCGATTATCTGGACGAGTACCAGTCCGTTACACGCATTCCCACCGAGTCGCTGTGCACCCCCATAGCCTGTCATTGGCATGAAGGGATGTCGTTGCGTGGGAAGCCATTCGATTTCAGCCAGACCGACATTCCCATCAAGGAGCTTCGAACTGTCAAAGTGAATCACTGTCATGGAGCGCAAGCGGTCTCCGTCACGTTCCAGAACGGCTTCAAGTTCTCGTACAGCGGCGACTGCAGACCGAACGAGCGGTTCTGCGACATCGGGGAGGACTCTGACGTTCTAGTGCACGAAGCAACGTTCGATGATGGCATGGACGGCGACGCCATGGCAAAGAAGCACTGTACGACCGGGGAGGCCGTCGGCGTGGCTTTGAGAATGAAAGCCAAGAATCTGATCCTGACGCACTTCAGCCAACGGTACCAGAAAATCCCGGTCTTAAGCAGTGTCAAGATGCCCGAACACGTCCCGGAAGAGGACTTGGTGGACGATGTCGACGCAGAAGTCACGACCGCGCCCGTCACGGCCGAGATGCAAGTCGATGTTAACCAACAGCCTACGAGTATGTCTACGTCTGCACCTCCCGCCGGTCCGTCGACTTCGGCGTGGGTCGAACCCGACTCGGCTCGTGACCTGAACATCGGCATCGCCTTCGACCTGATGCGCGTCAAAGTCTCGCAGATCAAGACGATGAAACCGCTCTTCCCGGCCATCTCCAAGATGTTCGAGCTCGAGGAGGAGAAGCGGGAGAAGCAACGGTTGGCGATCGCCGCCGCGCTGAAGGAAGAGGTCGATCGCAAAAAGACCGAAAAGGCCAAGGCGCAGCAGGCCAAGAAAGAGAAGGCCAATAATGGCCCGCCGAAGCAGAAGGGCAACAATGAGGAAAACTCGAAGAAGAACAATAAAAAGAATAAACGGAAGTTGGAGCAGCAGGAACAACAACAGCAGCAGTCGACGACGGAGACGACGACGACGTCTGCCCTAGCCCCTCAAGCCGGTGAGCTGCCAAACGGCGATCAGCACGCAGATGAAGAGGACAGTGTGAATGCTAAGCGTGTTCAGCCTCGGACCGATGAAGACGGCAGCAAAGGCAGTAGTGCTGGCCAAGAGACGACGACGACAACGCCGACAGCGACAATGACTATCGTTCCGGCTAGAGACAACTCGGCTGCGAACGGCAATGGTACCATGAACTTGCCTGAGTCGACAGCTACAACTACCACCGATACGGTGCAGGAAACGGCCGTGGAAGTGGAAGTGGAACAGGGCAGTCCCAAGAAGAGGTGTAAGACCACCCATGACTAGGTGTACACTAGATAGATGGCCGATGTTTGCGTTGGGCCATGTCATGATACCCGGACAGAGCGGCGCAGCTTACATGAATCTCAAATATCCCCATCCGTTACACGAACAACCACCATTCCAGATGGAAGTACAGCGCAGGGAAACGCCTTTGAACATTATTTAATCTTGGCCCAAGCTTTTCAAGTGCATTTCTCTGATTGTCTAATTAGGCTCGTGATAACGGTGGCAGTCTAGTCTCGAGCCAGTCTACTAGAACTCATTAGACGCTGTTTTAAGCAATCCATGCATCTAGCAGATGCTCCTGGGCAAAACAGAGCAAGAAATGCTATCTTTCAGTCGCAATGAGAGTGCATCTTCCAAGCCAACTCCCGCATACAGACTGATGATTGGAAGGCCTTAACGGGGCGGATGGTGCAAGGGCTGGGGAAAGAAGGGAGGTGGCGCAGGAGGGGATATGGGAAAGGGTAAAGGGGGTATCATGATGCTGTGGTGTGAGGGTGTCTGTAGTCGCCGAACAAATACGCCGTGTATCCGACCGGTCCTTATTCTGTCCCGACTTTTCTTTGATGTCTTCCCTTTCCACAACCGTTGCACTGATGATGTCTATCATTTCACGTCTCTTGAGGGTCGTCGAAGCAATTCATTTCCATGTATGCCAAATACCCGGTACCGGGACGTGATTGGACATCTGTGCGAAGACATCAACTCGACGCTGATTCACTGCCATAGGGTGCTTCAAGGCTGCGGAAGTTGAAGTGGGGAGTATCGACCGAAAGGTGACTGGCAACCCAAGCTCGACTCGGTTCGGCGACAAACTTGTTGAAAAGCAAGGGTGCAAAATCAATCACACCAATGCCACTCCAAGGGTGATCCGGTCGATGTCAGGGCCATGAGATTACACCCTCGAGAGACAGGAGAATTGTCCAGGGGCTAGGTAAGGTTCTGGGAATCGTCAGGATATTGGCGCGTGTCCACGTGACCATTCTCTTCGTGCAGTGGTCGGTCTCTTTCGTCATCATTCTCCATTTGGACCACAATGGTAGTCGCTTGTGATGAGAAGTGACCTTGCACTGACGGTGATCAGCGTTTTGACAGGGGGAATAAACGTGCTGTGCTGTGCTGTGCTGTGCTGTGCTGTGCTGGTGCTGGTGCTGGTGCTGTGCTGTGCTGGGCAAGGAGGTTTAGGATGGCGATGATGGTGCCGGGGAGGTGGATAACCGTGTTGGGGGAGAGTAATGACCGATCATCAAGTTCATGAAGCATTCATGATAGTACCTTGATGCTGAATCTGGCGTTTAACTTGTTCTCTGGCCCAACGTGCTGCACTGGTTGTTCGAGGGGAAAAATCGCGATTGCTTCGAGTTTCCTTGATGAGTTTCGTAACCCATTCTTGTCGGTAGTAGTTCGCCAATGATCCGTCTGGGAAGGTTTCGCTCAGGTCGCTGGACAATGTCAGAAATCACGGTCAGTTGTACGAGAGGAGGAAACTAACGCGATGATGCCCATGCATGCTCTAAGCAAACCCTCGTTATGGTTCATGTCTTGAGCAACAGTCTGCAAAAATTCGAAGATTGGCTGCACGTAGTTTTGAAGAAGGGGTGCTACTACATGTCAATAAAAGCTCGGGAATAATGACCAGAGGTCCTGCCGTACCTTTCGGTGTGCCTTTGAATGCCAGAATCAAACCCGACCAAGCATCAGCAATGCCCGAACGGAGAGACACAATGTAATCGAGCATGTCGAAAGAAACATCATTCGCCACCGACACATTGTTCGCCTGCTGGAGGACCTGAGCAACCACCGTCACGTAGGTCTCAAAATGCTCGCCGATGCTCGTGGCAATGTCCCCAAATGTCTCCAGAATAGGTGGCTTGAGCGCGTTGGTAAGCTTATCAGACTGTGGATGACGGTTAGCATTCCCGAAAGAGAGTTGGTGGGTGGGCACATACCCTAAGGTTGTTGAGCAGATAGTTCATGAACGTATCGCAGTACGGTTGAGCCTTGTCCTCCAAGGCACGGACAATGTCACTAACAAGGCCAATAGCCAAGGAGCACATGTCAGGGGCATCTTGATTGCCGAGGGCGTTGTACAGATACGGAACAAACGAGTCCATATACTTGAGGAAATCTCCGGCCAACGCGTTTGCCAGACCACTAACAATCTGGAATATGACTTCCGGTACGGCAGTAGT
Organism: Capronia coronata CBS 617.96; assembly: GCF_000585585.1. Classification (NCBI taxonomy): domain Eukaryota; kingdom Fungi; phylum Ascomycota; class Eurotiomycetes; order Chaetothyriales; family Herpotrichiellaceae; genus Capronia; species Capronia coronata. Next base: position 2,517,254 of record NW_006912895.1, on the reverse strand, counting down.
GCTGGTAACGTTGAGAATCTCCAAGTTGATCTGCATGATGCGGTCGGCCTGAGGGCCGATGTTCTGCTCAAGTCTCTGGACAATGGCCAGCAAGACGCTGCTCAAACTGACTTGCAGTTCCTCGAGGGTGATCTTGTCATCGATACTGACAATCTGCTTTTGCATGGGGATCGTGGCCTCGAGACGCTGAATGATGACATTGGACAATTCCGCTACTATTTGCAAGCTGTCGTGGGCGGCGTTGGTGACGAAACCGCTGAGGACTTCATAGGCCGCGGTCCGAAGCTGGTTGTTAGCCCCTTCTTTATCCGTGACTGCGAGCAAGGACGAGACACTGTCCTGGAAATGCGGCGTGAGAGGGTTGGCCGAAGCGCCGTCCTCGCCCACAAACCGCTCAGTCAGATTGAGCAGGGCCAAACAGCAAGACGCGGCAATCTTGGGATTGGCCATCAGCCCGTTGAACAGAGCAGACATGAGAGGTGGAAGATGGGTCGAAGGGTCGATGCACTCGGAGCAATAGTCGCAGATTCTGCTGAGCGCATAAGCCGCAGAATCTTGTACTTGCACGACCGGGTCTTGCATCATTCCAATCAAGACCGGAAGGGCCTGCTTGACCAGGGGATCCAGGGTTTTGAGGTCGGGACCATCCATGATTGCACCAAACGAGGAGACTGCAGCGTCTCGCTTGGTCCAGTCCTCGCTTCGAAGATTTGCTTCGACGAATTCCAGGACAGCGGGAACGATCTCGCCACCAATCGTCTGGGCATACAGTTGGAGACACTGGTAGGCGGCGCGAGCGACATTGTATTCCTCATCGGCGTCGTCTTCGGACACCTTGGTCATGAGCTGAAGCAGCACGGGCACGACCTCCCGGGCCGCAACACGAGCGAAATGGAAGTAAGGCCGCAATTCCGTCGAGCCTTCTTGTTGAGCTTGCTGGTTGTCGTCCTCGATGCTAATCTCCTCTTCACAGACGGTACACCAGAATTCGATGGCCAATTTCGCAACGTCTTCCTCGTCGTTCTTCATTCCTGCGATGGTCAAGCCAAACAATGCCTTTTCCATGTAAAATCTCATCTTATCGTAATAGATGCCCATGATCCGGTTGAGACAGCCAAAGGCGGCGGCTTGAACCCGGGTGTCCTGGGACTGAGTGGCCTCGCACACAACCTGCATGATGTAATTTCTCTCGCCCTCATTCTCGAAATTACTGCGAATGAATTCGGTTGCGTCGCTCAGGGCGGACAGGGCCGAAAGTCGGACATTCTGGTTGGTTTCTTCTTTCCTCGCACCTTGAACGACGGCGGTGAGAATGGCGTTGGAGTATCCAATCAGGGATTCGCGGAGCTCAATGTCATCGGATTCGCAAATGAAGCCGATGGTGGTCAGACTGGATTGTTTGAGTTGGTCTTCGCCGGCGCCGACGTTGTGAACGAGGGTAGGCAGCAAGTCAGGCCATTCATTGCGGGGGAGTTCAATGGCCGCAATGGCCGCAATGAGCTGGGCTGCCGAGAGAGCGGCGGCAGGCACGGCACTCAATGTCTTCACCGCCAGCTCCTTAACCTGTCTCTTGATTTGAGGATCGACACCTTGTAACCACCTCGCCTGGACTTCTCTTAATCGTGTGATGTCACGGTAGGAAAACGCATTTTTCAAGGCCAGACCAGCGGCTTGTCGGACAGAACCACTGGCTTGTTCATTGGCAAGTTCGCGAGAGAGGATGGAGAGATATTCGGACTATGCGATTGTCATGAGTGGTAAGCCGGAGTTCCCAACTGTACATTCTGGGTGTCTATCTTTTGAGACTTACAAAATTTCCCTCTCTGGCTTGTCTCAATTGCTCTTCGGCGTTCCCACGTATTGTGGCATCTAGCGAACGTCAATGGACAATGAATCAGTAAATAGAGGGTGGAGATCTCTTACCCGGCGAGAATGTGCTCTCTAACACAGCTGTGACATCCATGGTTGCTGAACTGGGCAGCGGCCTGGAAAGGGAGGGAGTCCCAAAATGAGATCAGTTCGAAGGCCGCACTTTGAAGGGGAAAAATTGGAGAAGAGCAACGGGCCTGCGGTCAAGGAAAGAACGACCTGCCACAGACAATCGCAGTGTGACACAGTAGAAGGCGGTGATGAAGGCGAAGAATGAAGGGAAGGTGAGAGATGGTGGTTGAGAAGAGGACGAAGTGTTTGTAGTGACGGGTGTTTGGTTGGTACGGCTGCGTTGTAGTAGGTGTGGATTTGTTTTGCAGCGCAGTTTAGGATAGTGGGATGGATGATTTGATGACTGGCGGTGGAGGGAGCGAGGGAGAGAGGGAGTGAATAGAATGCGATGTTTGTTCAACTAGAGACAATTAGATGCAATCTAGGAGCTTTTAGAGGCGCCTTCGACAGCAATAAAAGTGTGGGAAAGCGTCCACGGCCTCATCTAATATTCCACTATCCAACTGCTTTCTTAACTGGTGTGGTTAGTGGTACCGTTTATTGCCTACATAATGAGTACAGGTACTAGAGATCCAGCTTGTTCCAGGTGCACTGGCAGGCAGGTCCAACCTTGAAGACTGGCCAGTGCAGCAGCCGAAGGAGCCGTCGACTGAGTGAATATGCTCGGACCTAAGGTTGGTAGCTTAACTAAATCCCTGGTAGGTGGTAGGTAGTAGGTACCCCGGCACCCCAGTCTCAAGCGTATCAAGTACCTAGCTGCAACAACGATTGTCTCTAGGATCTGCGCGCCCCAGGGGCCAGGCTCCTGGAGGACAGCGCCTAAAGAGCCCTAGAACCCTTTAACTGCTCTTCGCCGCTTCCTGGTTCTCGCCTGCAACCAACCAGTTACAATCTCAAGTCAGCAGCAGGCCGCACAAGCTGACGGTGCCTTCGCCTCACCGGCGATGTCAGCCTCATTCTACGTCTGTGTAATCGTATGCGAAGCGGTTTTTGGATAGGATATTGTTTTGATCAGTCCTCTATCTCAGACTGTGGATCAAGTACTGTGCTTGATCTGGTGTGCGAGCCAGTTTCACCGCCCTTTGCTGTGCTTGTGATGAGCACTCTCGATCTTTGCCCGTTCATATCACCTTGCTAACCAGGGATGAGGCCACCATCCAACCAATTTGAAGGGGGAAAAGGCTCGTGGTGTCTCCTCAAATCAGTCACTTCTTCGTGCCTTCAGGCTTCACCATCCATATCCAGGACCAAATAGCCCATGCCAGCCTCGTCCACCACCGTGACAGCCCGCCTCCCTTCTCGGCCGTTCACCTCGAGTCGTGCTGGCTCCTGTCCGGCGTGCATGCGGCCTTCCGTAAAGACATGTCGAAGCTCCCATACCTCGTACTCCAGGTCTGTCTTGATTCCCATCTGGTAGATTCTAATATCCGCTGGGTGGGCGACAAGGACAAGAATGGTCTTGTCGTCGACAATCTTCGCATCAAGGATCTCGTCCACGTCACTGACGGTGGTGCTGATGTTGACGTTGTCTTCAATTCTCGGAGCGTTGCCACTTTCGAACCGCAGGGTGGTCGACACCATATGCAAGAGGTCTCGCTCCTTGGGATCTTTGGCGATGGCCATGAGGTGGTACAGGGAGACATCACCCTGGTCCGGAATGACTCTGGTGTCCATCTTCTCGCCATCACAGCGCGGGTACTGAGTAATGTAGGTGGCGAGAATGCTCTTTCGGAACGTCTCTGCGATCTCTTCGAACACGACGTCGCTCTGCTTTTGCATTTGTTCGATCATCTCCTCGAGCACGGGTAGTGGCTTACCATCAGATCGTCTCTTCACATAGTTGGCCAAGAAGCCGGCGTCCGTGTCTGCAGTGATCGCTGCCATCGCCGCACTGCCTTCACCAAGATGATCGTTCGTGGTGCTGTCAACATACTTCCACAGACGGCTATGCGCCATCGCACCACTGACATATTCCAACACGGCCATGACTTCATTTTCGCCTGTCCAGGCCTCTCGCAGTTCTTCGGCCCGCTCGCTGGACTCTTCCAACGCTTCGACCTCGCACTCGAACTTCATCCACTTCATGAACGCGGTAAACTCCTTGACTTCCTTCGCGACGTCAAGCAGCAAATCCTCGGCGAAGATGGTCAAGGCATCTGTGGTCTCAATGATCTTTGCAACATTGTGCTCATTCAGTCCCAATTTGGAGCTGGTGGGTCCGTACATCGCAAGTCCGTGGAGTCTGTCCAAGATGACATGGCATCTCTCCAGGGCCGGCATGAGATTTTCGCTGGTCATTCGGCGGACGAGGTCGAGACAGTCACCCACGGCCTTCTCCCATCTCTTGAGACCCCGCTCTCCAACCTCGTCGACAAGCCATTCCTTGAGGTGCGGGAAACATTCACCGTTGACGGCGAGATGATGCGCAGCATACGAGAAATCGGCGCTTGGGTCGCCCTCGGCGAGTGCCTGATTGATATTGCGTAGGAACCTGGCTGGTAGTTCAAACGCGGCTTTCACCTCGGAGGCCAGCTGCATCTGGATTTGCGATATGTACCGTAGAAGGTTGCCCAGCCGGGTGGCCTTCCTCGCAACCAGGGGTAGATTCGAGCCAGTCCGCGGGATGAAACTGAGGTCCAGGCTGACCAGGTGATGCGCTGTAACATTGACCCCTTGAGGATCAGCCTGTTCAATGATGAGAAAGACAGTGGAAAGGAAGGGGTGGCTGTCGAATTTAATCACGCGACGTCTTCCAGGTAGTGTACGCAGACTGCCCTCGATATCGATGGCTCCAATCTCAAAGGAGTCGAAGATTTTCAAGTCGATGGCGCAACTACCATCTCCCATCAGTAGACCGGTCAAGAGCGCATTGACATCGCCGACTGCCGAGCCTCCGGATGCTGCTGAGCCGTCTGAATGAAAGATAGCATCGATGCTGGCTCGCGAGCTGAAGACGTCGTCGTCAACGGCTGCGCCAAGCGGTGGGAGAGTCGCGATCTTGGGTAGGGAGTCCTCAACGTCGATTGAAGCCAGCGCTTGGGGTAGATCGGCTGCGACGTTGAGGAGCTGGTCCATGTCGGCTTTGAGCCCGAGAAGCTGGTCGAGCGAAACTGGCGTACCGGATCCCTCGAGGCGTGACCGGACCTTGTCGCCAGTCGGGAAAGCAAAGTGCTTGGTCCATGAGATAGCGGTGACGGTGACGGGTTGGAGAGGAGGACTGACCGATTTGCTTCCGGAGCTGCTGGAGCCTGACGCTTGAGGCTGCGATGATGGAGACGAGTTGAAACTCATCGTGGCGTTCGGCGATGCTGGTAGACTTCGAGGAGCGTTGAGTCGATGAGCGATCTTGCCGGTAAAAGCATTGATTAGAGAGACAGTGCCGTCGGCGCAGGCAACGGCGAGGATTTGGCCTGTGTTGGTTCATGTTAGCCGTTAGACACATCTGGAGTTGGACTCAGCGCAATAGTTGAGTTGCGTGAGACAATAGCCTCGGGCCTGCTCTCACGAGAGTACCAGATGCGCGATGAGGCCCAGAGACTCTCATGGCAGGCAGAGATAGGACAAGAGATTCATCCATCCTTGCGGGAACTCCGGGGCAGAAAGCCTTACCATCTCTCCTCCAGCTCACAGCCGTGACAAACCATCTGTCTTTTCCTTTGTCATCGTTCTCCTGGAGTGTTCCTCTCCGTCTGTCCCCACTGGCTGCTAGGTCGCCATCTCCGTCTCCATCTTGATCATCGGCCTTCTCAAACGTGGCCCCAAAGACTCTCTGGCCGTTCAATCTCCAGACATCAACGACGTCTTTGGTTTTCTGGCCTGACGCATGACCGATTGGCGTGACTGTCGCGATCAGATCCATAGTGGGACAGTAGGACACCAGATCGACGCGACATGGCTCAGTAAGAGAGCGGGCAGCGATTTGATGCATTGTCACCGTGTCAAAGCATGTGAGACTGAACTGGTTTCGAAGGAGACCGTTCAATAGAGTAGTAGGTGAGCGAAGTCACGCAGCCCCAACAACTGCTCGTAGTAACTGTAACTGCGAGCATCCGACGCACTCAAAGAAACGTGTCTTGTCGCATCAGCACTGGACCCGAATGCATCAAACGCCTCACGCAGGCTCATCATCCCTCAGCTTGTTTATGTGTGGCGACATGTAAAGGAGTATCGTTGGTATCATGGCATGTCTAGGTACTTTTGTATAGTGTGATTTCACCCATTTCGACTTGTACAGGTAAACAATCCATCCTGACCCCTGCCAAGCCTTTTTGCTATAACAGCCTGCTCACTCTCTCCTCTCCCTCTCTTTTTCTCTTTTTCTCTCTTCCTCCTTCTCTACAACAAGTACTACCATTCCCTTTCCCCATCCTCTTTTCTCTTTTCATTGAAGACTACCATTATCCTTTTGTTGACCAGCTCGTATCTGCAATTTTCATTTGAAACTCCGCCATAGAATTCGTGTCATCTTAACCCATGTCCTCCGTTCCCATCATTTCCCATTATTCTGTACAACGAGTCACTTCCAAAAATCCAAAAATCCAACACCGTTGTATCTGCTGACAACCATAAAATACCAAAATCGCGATCTGTCCTTGGCGCACAAGGCGTAATGGTCATCACCATCATAAGCCTGTGACTGAGATTTAGAGAAAAATAAAAAGGGGCAAAGGGCTGCCGGACAGTTCAAGTGTGTTGAATCATGCCACTAAGATAACTCAACTCATCCAGAAGTTGTTGCATGCCGGAAGAATGAGGCAAGGCAGAGCCATCCGAGTCTGCCACTCGAGGTTGAACCCCTTCTGGGCGAGGTTGCTCATCCGCAGCCAAAGGTGCCACATGGTCTTCAGTAGATGCGGCTTTCAACGTCACGCCCGACCCGACATCCTCGGTCGGAAGGCTGTAATGCTGGAATTTACTCCAACACAACTCGGCGTCTTTGGCACTGTCCAAGTCGACGTGAGAACTTGGGTCGGTAGAAGAAGCCATTGAGCTAATGGAAGATAGACTCAGCGCTGAGGGTAATCCGTCTTCCATTCCTGCGGCATCGCTTTTATGACCAAGCTCGTCTTGACCCCCAGCGCCCTTCAAGGCATTGATGGCATTGACCAGGGTGGAGTCCAGATTCGCTTCTACCAGGGGGCTTGTCGGGTCAAAATCCGTAGCGTTGCTTGCTGCGTAATCCGACGCAGGCGAGAGCTTGGTGGTGCTGCAGGTCCAGTCGGAGAATCGGCTCTGTTCATTGTTGCTGTAACTGTCCGCACAGGATGAAGTCTCAATCGTCGTACTGGAGAAGCGGCTCTCGACGGCTTCAAGATCGACGTCAAGTCGGTTTGAAGGAGAACCATCTGCGGCACTGGGTGGATAGGCCGATGAGGGCGTGTTAGGTAGGGTCGGCAGCCTTTTCTCCAGGTCCAGTGGCATCGGCACGTCATCAATTGGTCGTGCGACCCCAATCTTCAACGCCGTCAGAGGCCAAACAGGGGTATTCGCGGCAGACGCCACTTCTTTCAACGTCTCGAGATGCTGAGACAATGTCGCAATTTCACTGCGTGGGGGATGTACCGGCGATTCCTCCAAAGACAGTGAGTTCCGCAGAGACGATGGCTCGCGCGATGTTGACCGTTGCCGGCGATGTTGACCAAATGAGGACAGAGCAACGACGGCCCCGTCGAGTTCATTATCGAACTCCCTTCTCAGAGCAAGCGGCCTGGGAGTGGCGGACGGAGAAACGCTCATCCCATGGATCTCGGGCGGTGTTTGGGACATGGCGGGACTCTTGGTTGTGGTCCTGCGCTGAGATGTGCCATGAGTGATGTCGACTGCAGGACCATGTTTGGTTGTTGTTGTGCGGCCACGATCCAAAGCAGCTCCAGGACTAGTAGTACGCGGGGACGCCAGAGCTCGAAAGGCGCCGATGATACCGTTCGACCTGCTACTTCCCCGGGAAGTAGACCTACTCGAACGATGGAAAGACGGCTTCTTGGTAACTCGCATGACTCTCAACGCATTAGTACTGCCCGGAACAGACGATCCCCGGGAGGATGCCGATCTTGCTCTGCCAGAGCCAGCGCTGGCCGGCGAGCTGATCGATGACCAGGGCTGCTGGGGGAAAGTAGGCGAGGTGTTCAAGCGCGGCAACGATGGTTTGGCTGGCACCGGACGAGGGTTCATGAACTTTTCGGAGGGGTCCATGGTGCGAAAATCGGAACTGGTAGAACTGACACTGTCGTTGCGGCTTCTGCTGCTGCTGCTCAGAGCAAAAGGGACGTTCAGAACGTTGACGAGCTGACCCGGCAGCAGAGGACAAGAGGTGGTGGACGGCTCGGCCGAGTTGTGACTTTCGAGATCGTCGTCAAGCTTGTACTGTAGCAGAGAAAGCGATGAGCAGGAACACGGCTTGTAAAGGAGAACCAAGGACCATGCATACATAGTACCAATAAGTCCCACCCATCTTGAGACCGCCTGCCCTGGGAACGACAGCCGACTGCAGATCACCATCGCAGATGATGTTGGAAAAGCTATGACAGCCTGACCAATGCTCAGGGCCCGTGCGCGTATCCCGTTGCATGGGATACGGAGCGGAGAAGTTGTCCCAGGAACCATACAGGCTTATCGACCTGGTGGAGGCGGGAGCACGACTGTCGCAAAACAATTCAGCTCGCTTCTAAGGATTTCTCAAGGTCTCGAACATACACTAGAAAAGTGACGAGTGTCGTTGGTGGCATTGCAGCGATTCAGGATTAGGTAAGTCAGGGACCAAACGAAACAAAACCCCTTGATATCACGATTGTTTTGTTGCTTTCACCCCAAACTCCAGCTTGTATAGGCAGCTCGAAGGAAAGCCGGAAGGACAACACCGACGCCCATGCGCAAAGCAAAGCAGTGAGAACAATGATAAGAAAGAGGGTGATGGCAGGCTCCGGGCCGGCGAGATGGTTAACACACAGTGCCTGATGGTCGACCAAACTCGATCGACAGGTGCGTTCACGGAAATTATAGTTAATGACCTTGTGGTCGGACAACGGATGGTGTCACCGATTCCGCCAAAGCTTGGGAGTGGATGCTCAGGACGGATGCTATTTCTGCTGAGCCTGTGGAACTGAAGCAGGGCTCAAACCGTCAATCGCGGCAAGTTGAACGGCGGCGACTTGTTTGGGCCCGAGCGGGATCTGGAACCATGCTCGTGGTCGCGTTTGGAACAGTGAAACCGAGTTCAGAGGCGACGTCAGGTCTGAAAGTTGAGTGTCGAGATGTTGCGCTTGTTTAAGAAATTGGCCGAGGACCCAGAAGCAGTGTTGATATGCAAAGACGCCCAATGAAAGGGCCAACAGTGATGTCAGGCGCTTGATGATGGTGATTGCAGGTTTGAGAGGAAGAGAGCCGGCTTGATGGGGGCCAGGCGCTTGCTGAAGTATTAGTCGCAGGTGGTGAAAGGAAGTCTCGACTGGAACGAGAATGAGTGGGCGAGGGCACGTTTTGGGAGAAGAGGCTGCACCATGAGAGAACGAGATTGCAGGTTGTGGGAGGAGAGCGAATGATAAAGAGCGTAGCAGATCAGCATAGCACCTGGTACGTAGTGTGAGGCTTGTAAGCTGTGTAAATGAATCGGCACGACGGCAAGTCGTGGAGCAACGACTTTGTATTCCCACTGCGGCCCTCAGGCTGTGGTCCTGTTGTACGTACGAGCTGGGGTGAAACCAGGGTTTGATCAAAAGTCCAGAGATCTGGTTCGTGATGTGCTGGTGCTCCGCCCTCGTGGTCTATGCTACATCCGGTGCAGGCTCGCAAGCTCTTCAAGCGAAGATGCGGACCCATCCACGGCTCCATCAGGGACTGATTGCATGGAACGACTCGAAGGTCGATCGATATCGGTCGGCTAGGGATGGAGATGAGAACGAGGACGACTCGGAGGACAAGCGAGCAAAGAGGCTGGGGTTGAACTTCTTCAGCCAGACCGGAGTGGACGAACAAGAGACCGAAAAGGGAAGAGGCGGTGCGGTGCAGCTGTCACTGTGTGAAACTGGAACTTGGAAAACAAGGCGGCGATGGAGTAGAATACCTGATAGTGGCGTATCGACGAACCCACCGGCGGGGACTAAGCTGTGATAAGCAACAGCCAGGGTGGACAAGATGGACAAGAGATCAGTGGCCGATTGCCCAGTTGTGGTGATGGAATTGAATTGGTGGTGGTGAAATGATATCAAGGGGAAATTGACTGCGCTCCTCTCGATTGTGCTAGTCACTACGTAATATTAGTACAGACTTTATCGTGTCCAATTTGGGATGCTGGACAATCATTGGCTCGGGAATGTTGCATCTTTTCCGCTCCAGGTTTAACGCCGAAGTCATGCCATAGCACTGTAACCTGTACGATAGTATGTGTTTGTCCACCTTCTTTCTCCCTCTCTCCGCCGCCCTTGACTTCCACCGCGGCCTGGTATCGTGTAATCTCGTCTGCAAATACATGACGCCCCAAATTTGTTTGGCCTCGCTTAAAGAATAAAGAACATGGAGGCAAGGAGAGAAGACCTTGAAGGGACTATCACCTACTAGTCCCTTACCTTACCTTTCGATCAGACATCTTCCCCGGACACCTGAAACGGGCGACTGACCAATAATAAGATGATACCTGTCCTTCATCTGAACCCTCGAGCGTCGATCCTCGATCGTTCGCACCACCTTGCATGCCTCAGGTCTCGCCAGACGCGCGACCGCATTGTGAAACCCTGACCGTGGGCGGCCGTGCAGTCATCATTCAAGGTCAAGAGGACTGGGTGCGCTCATGAACTAGCCAGGAGTGCGCACCTCTGCGAGAAACACAACACTCAAGGGCGTGCGTTCACGACGTACCTAGTATTGTGTACTGTGTACTGCTTACCCTTCTGGACCCTGAAACATACCTAGGTATGGAGAGGATAAGGTAATTAATGCTCGACACGACTCAGACGAAACCTTAAGCCATGACCTGACCTGACCTGACCGCGCTGCACATCTGGACCTGACATAAAATCCTGTCATGATAGGTAGATGTGTGTGTTCACGATCTATGCCTTACAACCCTAGATAGGACCAGGGTATGAACACTTCTCCCAAGGATCCCTTCTCCAGCCATTCAGACCGCCCGTCTATCATGTCTGCGCACCACCGAGCCCAAACACACCTTCAACAAGCCCTGCGCCGTCAATTCCTGACCCTCGTCCCCCGTGAAAGGAACCGTGTCAACCATATCCCTCACGCCATACTGACCTGCCAGGGCGTCGTCCAACTCCCTCAAATTCTCCGCGGCCTCGGGCTCCCTGCCGACCTGAAAGAACTGGACACCGACCTGCCACGGCTCGGCGCCCATGGCATCCAACTTCTTGGCCGCCGTGACAATCACCGACTCGACGTCGTCGCTAGGCACGCCGTCGGTGATGACGATGATGTTGAGTGGTTTGACTGCAGCAACATCAACCTCAGTCTCGTTTCCAACACTAGCTCCACGACTACCACCACGGCCACGACCCTGGAGATGAGTTTGTTGCTGTTGTTCAGCCGAATCAGCCAGTTCCGCCAAGTACGGTTTCAGAAGCTGATTCAGCCGCGTCCCTGTCGGAGTGCCACCTAGTGGTCGCACACTCTGGAACAAATGCTGGACGGCCGCGGTCGTGGTGATGTTGGTATATCCGCCTAGCCGGCAGTTGGGAGACGGATTGGGATTGGGATTACGGTGGTTCAGGAAGTAGACGTCGATCCCGTCGGCATCGTGGGCTGTGCAGATCGGAGCGATGGCGCTAAGCGCGGCCATGGTCTCGCGCCAGCTGCGGCCCGCCATGCTGCCGCTATCGTCGATGAGAAAGACCGTGTTGAATTCGCGCAGAAAAGCGTATGGTGAGTCGTCGGCGGCGACGCCGGTGACTTGGAGCGGTGAGGACAAGTCTGCTGGACCGGTTGGAGTGGCTGAGTATGGTGGAGGTGGTGCGGCCATATTGTTATTCGATGGCGGTGGTGGTCTTCGAGTTGGAGGGGTGATGGTGAAGGGACTGGTACTGCTACTGGACGAAGATGCTGAAGGGCATGTCCGAGTTGCGCTCTTTGACTGCTGTCCTGTCCAGGCTGATACTTTTGGTCGCCTCGTGCCGAATCTGCGAAGGATCTCCATGGTGGAATGGCGAGCTCGCGACGCCGAAGTTGTGGATGAAGAGAGAGAATGGAAAGAAGAAGGTGAAATGAGGACCAGGTCTTCCATTTCTCCACCAGTGAATATATGACTCTAAACAAATATGACTCTGGGTGAAGAAGACAGTGCAAATCAGGCACTGGACCGGTCTGTAAGCAGGGCAGAAAGTCACCCGGTGCAGTCAGTGGTTTGGTTCGCCGCGTTGGTTGGTGATCCAAGTGATAGTCGTGCGTCGTTTGGCTTTTGTGCTGCCTGCCCGACTTGTAGCAAAAGACTTAAACAAATCAGTGAATATATGATTTACACGGACAAAGAGGCTATTTGATCTGTTGAGAGTTTCCTAGGCAAGTTGGTAGAGTCAAAGATATCGTCACCCTTCACCTTGTGAATTGATATACTACTTTAATGATGGGATATATATCCCCCGGATCGCCGTCTTTTCTTGGACTTACTTATATGGCTTCACTCAACTTACTTCGAAGGTACTGTACTGCCCCTTGATGATCCGTCACAAGTCTGCCCTGCACCGCATGCCATGTCATCCTAGATGGGCTCAGCCCATATTGATAATTTGTAAAGGCGCACAACCCAAAACCGAAGTACTGCTAAGTACTGCTAAAGCTATAGCTCAGGTCAAACTGGTCCTGATCCTGATCCTGATCCTGATCTTGATCCACGCACACTGCAGTATCCATGTGGCAAGGAATGGCTCAAGGCTCAAGGCTCAAGCGGAGAAAGACAGTAGTAGCATCCCGATCTGGAGTCTGAAGCAAGGCGGAGTCAAGGGTCCCATCCCAGTCCAAGGCTCAAGTTTAAGGAGAGATGGATAGGGAGAGACATCAGTTACAATCAACACTGGCATGATGAGCCTGGGGCCCTTCAAGTTGATCTCCAGCCCAAATCCTTGAGGCGATATCTTTCCTCGATCCACTCACTCACTGGCCGGGAGTCAAGAAGACACTTGAATTGGTTCAACAAGCAACTGGAAGCGGTGTCACGATGCCACGATGCCACGGCTGATGCCAGTAAGTGGTTGTTGCATCAATTGACCAAGAGGCGCAGCGCAGCACAGCCAGCCTGCCCACGAAAAACACAGCCTCATTCTCCTTCATCATCCACTGGCACTGACTGCATACAAGGCAGATTCTTGACTGGAAACCCCGGACCATGCAATGTTGCCATCAACTTGAACTTTGATCATATACTAGTACGGCGAGATCGGAGTCTGCCGAAACCACTGGGCATCTACAGATACAGAACCTAACTATCCTCAGTCGTTCACACCGGTTGGAAGCTGGGGCTGAAAGTCCAAGGTAGATACCTATAGATGACCAAAGTCTCCAGACTCCAACTAAGATCGAGTTGTGTTGTCCATTTCCGCAGGAGTCATTCATCTCCGTAGTACTCTGTACAACAGCCTAGGTTCACATCCAGAATTGACATCCTCATGTTTCGTCCGATGTTCGCTCCGCTCGAAACTAGGAGGCCAACTTGACTTTAGGGACAATATCACATTCAACTCGCTTCCTGACAACAGACGCAATTGATTGCAAGGAGGCAAACTCCTCAAACAAAAACAGTGACAGACGAACAGGCGAGTGAGTGGAACAGTGGCGGAGGACAACCTCTGTCCAAGCCCAAACTCAAGTCTGTCAACCCCTAACCCTAGATCCTTCTGGTTCAGTCCAGCAGTCCAGCAATCCTTCCAGCGCCGTGCAATGTGAATGCCGGATGCATCCGTCTCTCATTCATTCTCACAAGAGCAAAAAGCCGTCTCATCAATTCTCGTCTCGTGTCGTTTGTTCCCTCTGGGAAATTTTCATTCGTGATTCGTTTGCTTCAGCATCGAGCAGCTGGCTTGGATTTGAACCTGAGTGCAACTTCAATGCATCGTCAAAACAATGCAAAACAATCCCGACAAAATCTCCTGCCCATGCTATGCAGTCCCTTTCAAACTCGCCCGTGATTGCGCCGTGCTGTATGCTGTATGCTGTATGCTTCGCTCCCCTCTTTACAATCTTTCTAGTCCTACAGCGTGTCTCGGTGTAAGTAGATGGCCGGCCACGTTCGTAGAATTCAAAGCCCTGGGCCCGATAGAGACGAAATACTCCGAGGGAGTCCTCCAGATCAGTGCCGCTTGTATTTCTGCCCAAGACGTTAGTAAATCTCCCAAAACACCCCCAGAGCAACACGTCAATGCAAAGGGCAAAGAAAAGTCTCAGCCATACCTCATCGATCCGCCGAAGATTCTTCTTGTCCAGCGTATTGCCCGCCCCCATCAGTGTCTGCCCGACCGCCTTCGAGGCTCCTATCGCCGGGCGTAAGATGATTGTCGGGCTTTGTTTCAATATGGCCTTTGCTGCTCCCGTGGCACTGCCACTCGCCATCACTTCACCGGGGATGGCCACGATCGCGTCCTTGGCTATCAGCAGATCCCGTTCCAGGGCTCCGTACGCTATTCTCAATCCTTGTGTAATGCCGATAGGTTGATCTGCGTACAACGAAATGTGTTTGGTTGCCTCGTCGTCCCCATCAGGATCTTCTTTGCGCTCCTGAGTGGAGAGAAGACCCTCGGTGTTCTGGAGTACTTGCTGCGTGCCAATCGCCAGTTTCGCCCCGAAGTTGACCAGCTCGGTAGCGGTCGTCTTGGCAAACGCCACGGCTCCTTTCTGAATGCTTCGAACTATCCTACCGTCTTTGCGATATTCTCGGATCGGCACGGTGATGAGGTCTCGTACTCCGCTGCTCACATCAACCAGAGGCCGAATCGGAGCCAGTCCGGCAAGAACTCCGGGCAACTGATTGCGCTTCACGTCGGGCGACCAGATATTGTTCAGCATGATCCCGAGACGTTCGAACCCGGACACCCCGTACAGAATGACTCGGCGCAACACCATGTCTGCACGGTCAAGCACGAAAAAGTTCATGAATTCGGTGGTGCGACCAGAACGGAGGCCACCATAATCCACCCGTTTCGGTTTAAAGTCAAGCTTGAGGGGGATGGCATTCACTTCCACCCGCTGTAAAAACGGCGGATTGGAGGGGCCCGTGGAAACCGGGATGCGTTCATCCTTAAACTCAAAGAATCGGCTCATGAAGTCCAGGGCGTCTTGGTCGACATGCAGCCGCAATGGTAGCACACTCAGTTTGAGCACCATCTCCGACGCCGCCAGATCCGCAACAGGCCTTACGTTGAGGAGTTCAATGTGGACCATGTTAGTTCCCACTTCGCGCTCCCCAGCATCTTGCATGTAAGTAGCAAATTTCTTCCAGGTCGACGTGGGGATGTGGTCGAACACTTCCAGCTTCTTGACTCGAATGTCGACAGAGCTCTCAACCTCGCCGCTGTCTGGTGGGAACGCCACAAAGTCCACGGATACCCCTTCGAGCTCAAACGTCATTTTGTGATGCTTACTCCGACTGAGTTTGAGTCTCTTCTGACGTGGGATCTGCCCGGAGTGACGGCGAGAGGTCGCGGCGGTCACCGTGGTACCAGTAGCATAACTGCCGGTCTCACTGATCATATCATCGATGTCGTGGTTGATGGCATTCGTCAAGTCCCGGGGGTCTTTGTTTGCTGGAATCCCAATGTAGATGGAATTGAACAAGAAATCTCCAATCACAGACTCGTCCTCATCATCCGCTGCAGTGTTTCGATTGCTGCTTCGCGGTCGTCTTGCCATGGCCTTGTTCTCGATGTCCTTCACGGCCTGAGATATTGTGTCCCTGGTTGCTTGCCAATCGTACCCATCGAAAAGATTCCAGATCACATGAACATCCCTAACTCGGACCTTGACGGGAGCCCGCTCGAACACCGTATCACTGGCAAGACCATATGTATTTTGAGTCGAGTTCCACCGATGCGCGGTGCCGCCAACCGATGTCTTTGGGGCAAAATGGTCCGTCCTGAAGTCTAGCATGCTATGCATCATGACGCTTTCGTTCATCTCGTCGGGACTCTGGCCCGTGGCGTCGACCGGTGCTATGTGGAGGGATTCGGTTATTGTTGACTGACCTAGGTCGGATTCCACATGACTTGCAGTCATTTCATCGTCAGCATCGTCAGCATCTGCGTACAGATTCGTCATATACTGTGTCTCTTCATCGTCATCGTCGTAGTCATCTTCGAAACCGGACATCCCTTCAACAATCGTCTCCCTCGACGCCGTAAGGCCGAGCTCCGGCCCTGGCTCGGACACGAAAGCATTGCCTGTGAAGGACGCTAGCATGTCCTGGATCGGAACCACTTCTGTCCGGAACTTAGCGACCTTGGAAGGCGGTGCAGGAGGTGCCAGTCCGCTTAGGATTTGTATCATGGTCTGAGTGGAATCGGCGCACGTCTCAAGGAAGAGGAGGTTGTTGCGGAACTCAACGTCAAGCTGAGTCTGCCCCGAGACCTTGTCTTCAATAACTTGGACTAGAGCTGAAGCAGATGACATCGTCCCGACCGGAACAAAGCCAGCTTTGGTCAATTGCTGAATCTGATCATTCTCTTCAAAGTAAAGCTTATGATCGACATTGGCAGAATCTTGACCGATTGTTGCAGCGTCGTCGATGATAAGCAGAGATGCTTTCTTGATGTCTAGGTTATTTGTCGACCCGTGTTTCGATTTCTCATGGCGGACGACAGCATCGGTCAAGACGAAAAGACCCCTTGCCGGCACTTGATCTGGATTAAGTGCGATAGCCGAGTCACGAAATGACACAGAGAATCTGATGTCTCTCGCAAGGCTGCTGGCATCTCCATTGCCCGAAGATGTTGGACTCGCAGGCTGTGAGACTGGACCTTGCTGACCAGTGGCATCACCGGCCTTGAAACGATCAAATATTGAAAGCAAGGCAACCAGTGTCGCCACTTTGTATTCCGCACAAGTATTGGAAAGCTTCAGTCGCACTGTGGGCTCCATTTCATCTGCGATGAAACGGCACATGAACATAGGGGGCCCCATGATAGTTCTGTCTTGGGAGATCACCTCACCGATCAAAGCATCACTATCGCTCCGTGAAAGAGTCCAGCTTGTGATTTGCGCTGCCGCGAGAGACGGTACACTGATGTGGGCCGCCTCGACGAGGTTGGCTTTCAGGCGAAGAGGACCAAACTCTTTGTCGATATCGAATCGAAAATCGAATTTCTTGACTAGTGCAAAAGTAAGAACGCCCGGGCGATCGTCCTCAGGGAGGTATTTGGTGACTGAGGAGAGCTTCGAAATTTCATCTGCAACCTTCGTGAGATGTGGGATCCAGCGCAGACCGTCGGCTCCAGCCTGTAGGTCGCCGATAGTCAGTCGCAAGACTCCGCCTTTACGACGCTGTCTGAGTAGAGTATCTACCATGATATCGTCGTCTTGGTCGTATTTGTCACTGGAAGGGGTAAGCAAAGAGAGGAGTCGATCCAGATCATCGTCATTTGGCGCGTTCGAGTAGTGCACCTCGATGTTGCGGACTTTTGCATAAATGTCTCCACGGGACTTGGACTCGGTCAGGAGCGGTCCTTCAATAGCGGCACCATCGATGACCAATTTCACGTTGCTCTCGCGGTAGACGGTCTTAATGGCCGAAGTCTTGATTTGGACCGTAGACTCCGAGCCGATCAGGTCTATTACGGATCCAGAGATACGAATATCGACCTTGGGTAGCGGTGACAACGGATCACTCTCCGCTCGAGGTCTCCTCTGAGGGTCGTTGAACCGGACAGTCCGTGTTCGAGCCACTTCGGCGACCGGCTTGGTGACTGCCCCTTTCGCGGTGTTGGTCGACATGATCGAATTCCCCAGATCCAGTAAGGAACTCAGTCCGCCACTACGGCTGAGGACATCGTCAATGACCAGTAGGTCTAACACGACGTGAACAGGTTTCAACTGCACGTCATAGCGGTTTCGAGAGACTGTTGCCACAAAGTCGTGCGGTCTCAACATGGAGCTGGACGCTATTGAATCGCGAACGTTGACCGAGTCCACAAAGGAAAGAACTTCCTTTGCACCATGGGTCATAAGGATCTTGGAAATCGACAGGCGTTGGGCGCCTTCCGGTCCAGACAGCGGTGTAAATGCTACCATGGCGAAGGACAAGTTCAAAAGAGCCGGGTCAGGGCCAATTATCGACTCGATTGCTTGCACAGCCACTTTAGCCGGGGGCTTCTTCGGTACCGATTCATAAAAGTTGAAGTCAACTCGTTGGACTGTCAAAGAAAGAGGGTTGCCGTTGGGCTTGGAAGGCGACGACTGGGAGCCGGAAGCAGTGGTGGGAAGTGCCTCAGAGATCGCTTGAGCAGCTTTCACCAAAACCTTGCAGACCACTATATCCAGATCAATCGCTATCTCTCCTACGGCGACGCTTATGGTGTCCTTTGATCTCTCAGTAGGTCGAGCTTGTGGTGCAGACCGTAGACCATGAAGGCGAGAGTCGCTAAGGAATGTGCTGCCCGCACCTCTTTCGGCACTCAAGCGACTCTGATGGAGCGCGGCGGGACGAGAAGGACGTTGGGCCATTCCTGACTGTAGTTCGCTTGACTGCGCTTCATGGTGCGGTTCAGGAATCCTCAAACACACGGTATCCAGGCGCAGGATCCGGGTGCGGAAATATGACTCGAGGCGGCTTCCAAGAACAGACTCACTATTAGATTCCTCGCGCTCGACACTTGACCGGGGCTGCTGAGGGGCCGCTGCCTCCTCGTTCTCTTCGTTAACAACATATGTGTGGCCTGCGGGTTCCACATCCTTATCAGTATTGCTCGTAGTTTGTACGGTGTCACGGTTCTGTTGACTCTCCGTGGCAGCGTCTGGCCAGGCCCAGCCACCGGGCATATTGACCTGACCACTCACAGCGCTCATGTACATGCTTTCGGCTTCATCGTGAGTGTACACTCTCGATTCCGCCAGATTTTCAGAGCGTGCATCTTCGGAGGGTGCCTCTTCAGCACTGTCCTCATGTAGCGAGTCCAGAAATTCCTGTGCATGTGCTCTATTGTCAACTCGCCCGTCGTCGGACGACCGCTGCCGAACCGGGATTCTTCTCGGTCTCTGTTCGAGCGAATTGAACTCGGAAAGGGTAGCATCGTTGAGCCCAAGACCGAACGTGGAGTTGCTCAGTGGAGATGACACCTTGGACGGTTCTGAGTGTCGACTCAGACTGGCGCTGCTGGAACGCACCTGGTCGCTAATATCGCTGTGAGCGCGCGGCTGCGATAGTCTGGGGCGTGACCGACCCTGTCTCGGGGAACTGAAACCAGAAAACTCCGAGAATGTCTCTGTTTCGGACAGGACAAACAGATGTAATTCATCGACCGTGACCGACCGCCGCGAATCTGGGACATCCTTAATGTTTCCTGGTTGTGTCAATGGGTCTACCGAGATCCTCGCAATTGAAAGCATGAACTTTGTCTGCTCCGTGGGAACACCTTCCGACGGCGAAAGTTCCAGCTCCAGAACCACACTGACGTCCTTCACTTTGATGGATAGGCGATCGGCCACGCCTTTAAAGAAATTGGCGACAAAAGTAGGCAGCGATAGCCCTCCAGGCATGCCCAGCCCGACGTCTTCTCCCGGGGCGAACGTTACCGACTCTTGCATGTATTGAGACTGAGACTCCAGTGCCGCCTGCAGCTCCTCTCTTTCATCGGGAGGTTCATCCTTCAAGAACGATGTGGCCAGATCTTCCGAGGTCGGGATGACCTGAGACAGTTCTAGAGATACTCCCTGACGGCCATGGGAAGCCCAGCCGCCTGGGTCGTGAACCGCAGGCGAAGACAACCGGGGCAGATTTGCTCGGTCTGTCCTGCTGGGTGCGGATTCTTCCTTTGAACGAGATGTTTCCGTTTGTCCATCTGTACGAACTCCAACCAGTATCTCCACGCCTTCTACTTCGACTTCGATGCCGGAGATGTGTAGATCTGCGGGGAGCGTGAGACGGAGGAGTCTGATCGAAGCATGCGTCAGGGCAAAGGTAGGCGGTAACTGGAGGATATCTATGAGCCGCTTCACTTTGATGCCGACGTTTCGTAGCTCGACAACGGTCCTCTGACCCCAGGTCAGGGCAAGGTTATCAAGATCAAGTTCGTCGGATTCGAGGAAGTCGAGGCGAGTGAGGGCATATCGAAGCAGTCGCTTTTGGAAGTAGGATGGAAGGAAGTACGACATGGCGAGAGAGGATATGCCTTCTCGGCCTCAGATACGACAGTTAAGGAGATGCTTTGGTCATGGTTGAGAGTGTAGAAGTGGTGATGGACAAACAGTGATAGTGTGACCATCGGACAAGGTGTGTATAGAGGGGGTGATGATGCCGACAGTCCCTCCTCAGCGAGGGCCGCGATGGCGTCTCTTTGTGGTTAAAGAGCGCGGGACTCGTTCAGTGAACGCGATATAAAGAAGTATAGTATATCTGGCATCGTGAGGACGTACAGTCCGTTTCTGGTCAGTCAAACGCAGTCGCGGTTGATGGGGGTTTGGACGTCGGAGAAAACAGGCAGATGGAACAAGACCATGGGCTCAAGCCCACCGGTCACCAACAAGTCAGACAGCCTATAGGTGCCTAAGGTAGTAGATAGCAGTATCATAGGCTCCTAGGTACCTACTAAGGCTCCGTTCACTGCCACTGCCAGTGGGCGGGTGACCCAGATGGCAAGCTTGACACAGACCCAGAGCGAAACCCTGTGATGGCATCTGGCAGCAGTTGATTTGCCCCGGTTGAGGTGCCGATGGGTTGAAGGCGAACGGAGGTGGATGGAGAGGATTGGCGCACGTGACACCCTGTGACCAGCTAGCGACGGGCTTAACGAGCAGGGTTCTTTAGGCCAAAGATAAGCCTTTATGGCGACAACAGTCACTAGGGATACTTATCGCCTAGGTGCCTAGGTGCCCTTGTCGCCTATCTAGTATATATCCAAGAGCAGCCTTGCCTGAACAACTTGAAGTGTGTTCTCTGCCGTCGTAAACAGATGTCTACCTCTATCTCAACGACTTGTCTATTCTTTGTTCTCACTACCAAATCCAGGCGCCATCACTACATTTGTCTTCATTCATCTTCCTCCTCATCGTCTGACTCTTCGGCCTCGTCCTCATCTTCTTCATCACTGTCAAGCTCCAGAGGATATTCCATAACAATGGACTGACACCACTTCTCGAACTCGGTCCGCCATTCACGAAGCAGCTTCGCTTTGATCCCTTTGCCCATATAGCCCTCGGTAATCGTGCGTGTCCACTCTGCGGGCTTCTGATCTTCGATGGCCATCCATTTCAACGAGTTTTCGGCCATGGTTCCGAGCCCCTCCAGCCCCAGATTCTCAAAGGCCATGTATGCCTGCCAGAAATCGTGGCTGAGCCCGTTCTTGCCGTGGCCCAGGATGGCCGGGTCATCATTGTTCAGTGACACGGATACACCTCTGGACAGCAGGGCAGGTACAGCGTGAGTGAGGATAGAACTGCACAGTCGTAGAATCTCATTCGAGATCGGACAAGTTTCGACCAGGATCTTCTTCTCCTTGACCATGTCGATCAGAAGCGGGTGTTTGTACAGCGAATATCCGTGTCCGATGCGTCTCGTCCCGAGCAGGATCGCGTCGAACAGGTTCTCGTCGGTGCTGTCGCCGTCGCCCAGACACTCACCAGAGTGGAAGAAAAAGGGCAGATCGACCCCTGCTTCGGCGCACTGTTTCCGAAACCAGAATAGCATGGGCGTCAGGTCTTTCAGCGTCCTACCTTTGTCTTCCTGGCCGACGAGGTCGAAGCCGCAAACGAGATGGGGAAACTTCTTCTTGATCCGAATGCATTCCGTCATAGCCGCGGCTATCGCTCGGTTGTCCAATCTGCGGAACACCGTCCAGATCATGCGTGCGCCAGTGAAGTTTTTCCCAGCATCGGTTTTCTTGAACTTTTCAATCTCCTCGTCGAACGCGGTGAAGAACTCGTCGAACTGGCCTACCTGCCCGTGCGTCTGACCTTGTGGTCGATACTCGAACATGAACGCGGCCCGGAGATCGACGTAAGTGATGCCGTCGCTCGCCAGCTGTCCGAATAGTCGTGACAAGGCTCGCCGAAAGAAGGGTTCGTAGTACAACAGCCCGCCAATGACGGAAAAGGCGCTGGTAAACTTCCGCCAGATCGCATCCAACCCGTGGTGGTGGCAAAGAGATTCCTCCGCGGTAATGGTGCACCTGCTAATCAGCCACTTTTTGAATGTGGTGTCATCGTCAGGGAATGACCGCTGCGCCTCCCTCATGGGGACAGGCGTGTTCGGTGTGTAGTCCGCGCTCCAAATATTCGCTGGCTTCTTCTGCTTGTTGATCTCCTCGTCAGGATAAAACCGGAATTGCATTAAGCCTGTAGTTCTCTTGGCCCTGTCGCTGAGTGCTTCGGGTGCAAGGATACAAAAGCCCTTCTCGGCCAAGGCCTGATCGACCAGCCAGTCAATATCAATCATGGCGTCAAGGTGAGCATGAAGTAAAGCCCCCTTGGGCATGCGCTCAATGATCTTCCATAGTTCGGTGGTTTCTATCCGGTCGCGTGCCAGAGTGAACATCATGCCAGGATACAGGTTGCCGCCATTCTTGTCCATCAGGGATTCTTCGAATTCAGATGTCCAGACTGTCTTCAACTCCCGGCGGCGGATCGAGGCCATGATCTTTGCAGCCTGTTTGGCGATGGGCGTCATGGTCTGTTTGAAGAGACGGTCATGTCGCTTTTTCTTCTCTTGGGCTATCAGCGCCTGCCTCCCCGCGTAGTATTTCTGGATGAATGGGTCGTCGACCTGTGGGATCCCTGCCTCCAACTCCCACTCGAGTTGAGGGTCTATGGAGCCCTCATCGGAGGATTCTTGCTTGGGAGCCATGGTTGATGCGAACGGTAATGTTGGAGCAGGTCGTCAAGATCGATGAACACGACACGATCAATGGGCGGACGACTGAGATCCCAGCAAAGCTCACCGAATTTTGATTCTCGGACAGCTCCGAGTCGTACCTAAACTAGTAGTACGAGTATCATGAGAGGCTGAGCGAATTGGGGTAGTGTCGGTGGTCGCCGAGGCCGCCCCAAGTTGCATGCCGGTGCCATGCCAGTGAATTGGGAGCCTGATGCTTGGCGCTAACGTAAGGTATGACTAATCGATTGCGAGGCTGAACAACCGCGAGGCTGAGGGGGTCACCATCAAAGAGCTTTGGTATGTGCCTGTCTCTTTCCAAACCAGTATTACATCGGTCCGAGATCCATTGTACTCTGTAGCATGCACCATCAGGTCTGGATTCTATCTATATTCGTTCCCAGGTCCAATTCCACAGATCACTTCTTCGATCTCAAATACCGCCAAACCAATCCTATCCTAAGTACCTATACTATCCCATGCCATACCATACAATCCTATCCCGAATCCAAACCCAGACTATCCCTGCATCCATCCCTAGCTACTACCGAGAATTGAACAACCCAGCTCTTACACATACATAGATTCATAGACTTCGTTCACTTTGTCCACCCAAAAATATAATCCACCTCAATGTGGCCCTTTGCTCACAAGAAAAGTCATCGCCTCTGTACAAAGACATGGGACGTAGCGTGACCAAGTAACACCGTCTTGTTGCTCTCGTCAAGAAACGAGGCCAAGCTCTGACTGCACAGTCTTTTGCTCATGCCCGCTCCAGGACTTCAAAGATCCCGTCCAGAACCACGGGGGTCTGCATGCTGTCATGCATAAAGTCCATCATCGAGCATGGTCGAGAAGAGACGGTCGACGAAGTATTGGCCCGAGGCCTGGGTTCGAGGAGACCCAACCCCAGCAGCTCGACGTGGTCGGCGTATTTCTCTTCCTCCAGAGCCAAGTCAATGGCGGACGGCTGACGACGGAGGTAGCTCGTGGGGCTCGACGAGTATGAGGCACCCAAGATGGGCGAGACGGCGGCGATGTTGGTGAGTTCCCGTGCCGGACTTCGGAAGTTGCTGTAGGATGCACCCGGGGAGGATGTTCGGACGGAAGAAGAGGACGAAGCCGATGAGGAGCTCATGGCGCCTGAACTCGAACTCCTGGGTGATGACCGACGGAGAAAGTTGTGACTGAATATGGTTTGGAGGGATAGCCGGGCTCGCGAGGACGAGGACGGGGACGATGAGGAAGAGTGATTGCCAAAGCCAAAGCTGCTGTGTAGAGGTTTAACAATGAATGCTTCTTCTTCTTCTCGAGTCAGACTCAGAGTCTCGAAGTGGAAGACTAACTGTGCAACCGCCATCTCCCTTTTCAGTGAAGGGCGGGAGGAGCTAGATGGGAGTTTTAATGGTAAACAGAGATTGAATGGTTTCGCAGTGCGGTGCTAAGCTCGACGTTGGCCAGCAAGGTCGAGCGAGCAACGATCGGTGTATAGTTAAGCGAGAGAAGGTGTGAATGTGCAGTGGTCTGTCCAGCAATAGCCGGTGAATGAACGAACGAACGGGCTTCTCGTGAGTTGCCTGGGGAATATGATAGCCACAAAAAGGCCCGAGCGACGGAGGAGTTGTAAAAAGAACGGAAAACCGAATGGAAGAAAAAGGATCACCAGGTCGGTCGATCGAAGAAAAAGGGTCCAAGAAGCAGAAGAAGCCACCTGAGAGGTCAGTGAGACATTCCTTTTCCCAAAGGGAGAAAAATGGAGGACGTGTCAATCCGTCTCCCGAGCAGTGACAGATGGTTTATACCACAAGTAGATGGATATACTGTATATGAATGGATCCGGGCTTCGCAAGGGCCAACTGAACGGCAGAGACCGCGTGGGAATTGATACCAATAAGTCTCCCTGCCAATATGCAATTATACCAGGAGTCGGCTCAGGGAGGAGGAAGTGTGAGGGATGCCACGATCCTACTACTCACTGGAACTCACCGGAAACAATCACTTTCGTGGTCGAAACACCCTCGATGCCTTTTTGTCAGGAATAGATTGCTCCACAGCTCCTGGAAGTTCCATGGGCAGTATCACAATTCTTCGGTCATACACAAGAGACAGGGAGACAGGGAGACAGGGAGACAGGGATGAAAGAAGACGAACCACGCCGTTCGGTGTCTGCACAGACGCGATGTGCCTGGTGTCCGGTTCTCAGCTTTGACGCGATCAACAACCCCAGTCTGTGTGGTCTGTCTGTTCTGTCTGGCCTGTCAAGTCTCGTATCCCCGTCTGGCCTCCGTCACCCAGGTTCCCGCTCCCGGGAACCGCTCACGGGCCTGGCGTTGTTGCAGCAATCTGACTGGGTCAGATATTTATTACTTGCTCAGTGCGCGATTCCACCGACCGACATGATCCATACCGATTACAGATTACAGGGTACACGCTCTCTGGCTGCTGAACAAGATACATGCACGTATCTAGGTAGGTACAGCTGAAGAACTTGATTCACCTCTATATTAGTACCAGCCTTTTCTCACCAGGGAACAGGGTGGTCTACTATCATTCCCACATTTCCGGGTTCAGCGCCACACTCAGCAATTACTCTTAATATAGCTCTAGGGGTTGACTGAATACCTACTGGCTCTTCTAGGCGTTTTCTTAACCTTGAAACTTCCGAACCGTGAACGATGAACGACGTTGCCCGAACCTAAATGCGATACGAAACACACGCGCGTCAGAAAAGTCCCCAGGTCTCAAACAGATCAATCAAAACGAAGACGGAAGCCAACCTGGCCCCCTTGTCTACGTTTCTCGCGTCTCTGCTTCATCTCGGCTACAAGGATGCAAGGATGCAAGGATCCAAGATACAAGGTAGGCTAAGGTAGGTTACGTACCTGGAGTGAACTCCTCCAAGTCCTCATTTTCGTCCCAGACTAGATTCGCGTTTCAACGCCTCGCACGTCTGTCTACCGGCCTCAATACATCACGGCTAAAGAAAGATGGAAAAGGGTCAGCTGATGCTGATGCTGGTACAGCAGTGACAACCTTGAAGTCACCAGTTCTCTAACTATTCAGCTAGCTGCCCATGATGCAAGGACAAGACGTGGCTGCATTGGAAAGACAGCACACCATAGTACTTGACAAGTACGCACCTACAGGGATCTGGTGTCTACCTAGGTACCTACCCACCCTCGCTGATCACCAGGTACCGAGAGCTACGACGATAAGATACAACCAGGGGGGATCCTTGTAGCTTTCCGCGTTTCCAAACGCCATCACCCATCGTCCTTCATCCATCAAACCTCATTTCATCCCCTTTTCTCGCGTCTGTGTCAACAGGGCTTGGGGGCTCTTGAAACTTCCGACGAGCCTTCGCGTTCCGTACTCTGTACAGGAGACGGGAAACGCCAACAAGATAACAATCTGGAACGATTACACGTGGGAGAGACGCGAACGGCTGAACCCCCTGTTAGGTGTGCGGGAGTGGACTCTACCAAAGAGATGGGACTGTAATATTTGTCTCATACACACTACTGTCTCTAACAGTAACCCTTTGGGAGAGGAACTCTGGATAGTGAATCGGCCCACACCTCCAAAATTCAGATATTACAACAAATGTTGCCAAAGATCGCAAGCGGTGGACTGAAGTGTGATGTAGTGTGATGTAGTGTGATGTAGTGTGATTGTATTCCAGACCCGCCAGCCGCTCTTCATCTATCTTCTATCTTTCCCTTTTGTCGTTTAAGAACAAGTTCACTTACTCACATAAACGCCATCGCTCTTTCAAACTATTCGAATCCTGATAGGCGACAGATGCCTCGCCCGTCCGTCCGTCCTCCTGCTTGCCAGCCATGGCTCTCAATATATACATCGACTCTGCACACAACCCAGCCCAGAAAAAGCACAAGAGAAAAAGAAAAGAGAAACCCACTCATTACAATCATCAGCCTCGTCAAGTTAATATGTACCAAATCACTCGTGATCACTTCGATCACCACTTCGTGGTCTTCTCGTCGTAAAGCTTCTGCGTATACTCTCGCCCCACGCCGACGCGTCAAAGCTCTCCATGATTCCTTGCTCTCCTGCCATGCCGCTGGCGTCGCTGCCTTGTCGGCTGTGGCTGATCGTCAAGGTCGGCGTGGTCGGTGAGACTCCCCTCGTCGCCGCCGCTCCTCCGGGGTATGAAGTGTCCACGGATTCCAACCGCGGCGAACGGGGCGATCGAGGCGACCGGACCGGACTGCTTCCCGGTGATTCGTTGTCCATGCCAAACGACCAAGCGCTCCTCAACGAGTCCCGAGGTTGAAAGGACGTGTCAATGGGCGGCAGACTCGGCGGCCCTCTCCTCGGGCTGTATGTTGGCGTGGTCGAGGTAAAGTCGTGAGGTTGCGTACTGCTACTGCTCTCGAGCATGTCGTCCGGGTTGTCGATGAAGATCTCGGGGACTGGAAGCGAGGGTGGCCCGCCGAGCCGCGAGTCGCGTTTCATCTCCGTGATCTTTTTGAATCTTCTTGACCAATGCAAAGTGTCAAAGAAGCCCACCACCGTATTGCGTCGAATCGTCTCCTGAACCCTCTGAAGACGCGCCCGGCGCCGGAGGAATTCTTCCAGGCGGAGACTGCGTGAATCGGTGATGACGTTGTAATGTGCCAATAGGAAAAGACACGCCGTGAATGGAATCCCTCGATCGGGGTCGGCCGTCAGCATGACCTCCTGGTAAAATACATTCATCCGCTCCCGTCGTCGGCGGATCTCGGCTACCGGTATTTGACTGACCCGTTCCGCCAGTTTGTCGAGATCAATCCCTTCTACCACCCTTGCACCGGGTCTCACGGGGTCGCCGGGGTGCACTGTGCAATCCTCTTTGATGGTGCGCACCGTGAAATCACCATCGTAAATGCGCATTTGGAAGACACCGGACAGTTCCTAAGCACGCCGTTAGATGACGCAGTTCAAGACGCAAAGAAGCTGATGACTCACCCCAAGTAGTCGAGGAAACTGCTCCTTGGAAATGAATCCGGTGCCGTTGGGATCGAAATCAGCCCACGCCTGCTTGAATCGTCGAATCTCATCTCGACTGACAATGGACATGCCGCTGCTCTGCTGATACACGTACGAGAAACTCTCGAAGATCATGGAGACGAACAAAGACACGAAGATATACATGCTGATGATGTTCCAGGAGATGAAGAGTGCCCTGGCCCAGCTCGAACTGCCACAATCGCTGTCGAAGAAACTAGCTTCTCGAACGCAGAGAGGCGGCTCAATGGTAGCAAAATCTTCCATGATTTGATTCCATCCTTCTCCAATGCTCGTGCGGAACAGAAGAATAAGCGCCTTGGGCACTGTCCGGAAGTTGACATTGTTACTCTCATTATCTCCGAAGCGCGTGAGTCCGAAGGTCTGGGTGAAGGCAATTGCATAGACCAGGAAAAGAACAAACCAGGTTGCCAGAAGATTGGCGATCAGTGTTAAAGATGCTGCGGCCGTCTTAAACAGTTGATCCAGCTGGTTGTTTCGCGGGATCAGGAGAAATGTTACCGAGACCAGGAAGAGCTTGTGCACTTGATCAAACCCTCGACTGCTGTTGACCTTGGCCAGCGCTATCAGGGATGTGATGAAAATGCCCGACACGACAAACACGGAATAGATGTCCCAGGAGCTGCGTCTGAAACGATGCCAGCCTAGCCCAAACATTCTGATTGCAATATTCGCAATGAGGATCACCGTAAACGCGAGGAAGACGCCTTCCCGGAGTGTCTCCCACCAGGCTGGCTCTGGATAGTAGTCGACCGTGAGTAGAATCAAATGGAGGACCAACACGGTTGTGATGAGCCGTTGCCACTTTCCACGTTTCTTAATCGAGAGATTGTAGCACCATTTCTTCCAACTGGCGCTGGTGTCACCAATCGACCGCTTCGACGGGGAAATTTGCTTGAGCAATTTCCGTAATTCGAGCCACGAACGCTGTTCAGCGGTCAAGAACGCAACACCCGTTTGCTCAGTGTAGTTGCGCATGAACACAGATATGAACAGTGTCAGCACAAAGACAGCTCCCAAAAGGTTGAAGACGATGAAATAGACAGCATTACCCTGCGCAGCAAAGGGTTGCGGTTGGAGGCCTCTTCCTGTAACGCTTGTCCCGGACCACATGACATTGACCCAGCCCTCTTGAGAGACGATCTGGAAGAGGATGAACAAAGCGCTGCCGAAATCATCGAAGCTGTACCATGGGTTGGCAACCTGCCTAGGAGCTAGTACAGGCCAGTTGAAGGGGGTCGAATTGTATTCTCCAACACAATTGGACAGCGCACTGTAGCCGAAGCTGCTGTCATTGCAAGCTTGCATCTTCCCACTGAAGAGATTTACCCCCAGGATGGCGAAGGGAATGAGTAAACTCATCGAGACAAAGCCTGCAGCGAGTACCTTGTAGCCGCCAATGATGATCACCGAGTAGAAAGTCTCTCTGGCGGTGTCGCTGATGTTGAGCAGACGCAAAGCCCTCAAGGCTTTGAAGGCACCGACTGCGCGGGAGATGCCATCATCACGATACATGGTTGTGATAACATTAATCCACAGTGTGATTAGTACCACGCCATCGATGAAGCCCCAGACACTCCGAAAGTAGGCATGCGGAGTGAAAAAGAATCCGTCCGCAATGGCCTTGATGGACGCCTCCACCGTGAACAGGATGGCGAACCCAAGATCGGTCCAGATGAACCAATTCGTGATGCTCAGGTTATTGTTCAGATAGTACTCTCGCTGATACAACGGGGTCGTGATACAAGCCAGAATAACCATTGCCACGATGGCGGTATATGTGAACGCGGAAAACGCATACCAGGCTGGTCTGTATGGCGAGACTCCTTCGACCCGTTCACTTCCGCGCCCAGGGCCAACCAGGTACTGACAAATTTTTCTGATCGGATTGCCTGGTTTGAAAATGAATAAGGACACGTTGTACTTGGGGTGCCTCTGCAGGTATTGCCGTTGTGCGCGACGACGGTTTTCGGACGTTGTGACCACCCGCTTTGCGGCGGCGCGTGGATCAAACTCTTCGTTGGCTCGAGTAATCGTGGCACTTGAATAGAAGGGATTCGGTTCCTTATGGTGATTGAGCCCTGTGAGTTTACCCCAGTATTTGGAAAGTAAGCCCGGCTCGACCACGTTGTGGTGTGGGAGATGGATGGACGTTGGACGCTTCGGCAGACCCTCCTCTTGGTCGTCCAAGAAATCCTTGACCACAGCCTCCTTCAAGAGCTGTTCGACCGTCGCTGAGCCATACTCAAGGGCATCACGGTGTCGGATGGATTCTCGTCCCATCTTGAAGACCGCCGCAAGAGAAAGATTTCCAGATGCAGAGCCGCTGATCTCTTTTTGTTTCAGAAAGGCCTTCACTTGCTGTAACCGCTTCTCATCCTCGGACACATCAAAACTCTCCTGGATGACAGCAATAAACATGTTCATCACAATCAGATTGGAGATGATAAACCATAAGATGAAAAAGATTGCGCTGAGCCAAGCAGTGTCCCAGATAAGGTTGAATTGGGTCGCGTTGTACATAAGCTCCGTCCAATTTTCGCTCGAGAAGACCTGGTACATACCGAGAAAGGAGTTCCATATGTTGAAGAAAGTCACCGGAATCGTCTCACCGCTGGCGTCGGCGGGAGGAAAGTCGCCTCTAAACAGCTGAGATGCGAGTATGGCAGCCAAGAAGGTGAAGAGAAAGACAAACAGAATCAAGTTGAGTAGCCCGACGATGTTGCCAAACACAACCATGACGAGGTCCCTGGTGAGCCTCACAGCCAGAACCACCCGGTAGATACGGGCAATCTGGAAGGCACTAAGCCAGGCATATGGCTGACCAGAATCTCTGATGGGAGGAATCTGCATAATGCTGGTGACCACGACAAGAAGGAGGTCAAAACAGTTCCTTCTACCACGAAAGAAGTTTCTCCAGTCGCACAAGAACCGTACGACTATTTCCACCAGGAGGAGCAACGTGACGACACTTTCAGAATTCATGATGAAGTTCTTCCGGTCGTTCCCCATTCTGGCACTGCGAAGGCTCTGTACAACCAGATCGTACACAATCAGGAGGATCCAGAACCAGTGGGTCTTGTCAAACATTTTCTTCAGCTGGCTCCGGTTGGTCATTGAGTCGTCGCCGAGCACCGGCTCGTCAATATTCTCTGCCGTGAAAGCACTCTGCTTGCTTTCTTCCCGGATGATCTGAAATGAAGAAGTGATAACGGCAACCAACAAGTTGACCAACCACAAACTAAGCACGACAATTCCTGCGGCGAAGAAGAGTGCTGCGGCGAGATAGTCCGAATCTGTAAGATAATACAGGAGATCAGAAAATGTGTTCGAGCTGATGATCACAAACACCAGCTCCAAAGACTGGGCAATGTTGTCGAAGCTGACGGTTCCATTGTATGGACTCTCCGAGCCCTCAATGCAAAGAGAATTCTGCGGACAGAGGTAGCCTTTAGACGAGCCGGTCCCGTTTCGACCATCAAGTTTGAGCCACGGCATAGGCTCGCCTGTCACAGCATCGAGGTATCCGCCACAGAATTGAACGTTTTCCGGTGCTAGGTTGAGGGTGTAATTCTGGCCAGAACCATCGTCGCCAACCCAAACACAGGTACGTCTTAGACTCGATTTGAAGCTCTGAACACCGATAATGCCAAAGATCAACCAGAAGAAGCATATCAGGAACGCCACATGGACCAGAAGAGGAGCGGCCTTTTTCAGACTCCGCAGAATGATAGAGGTGCCGGCTGTTAGGCCGAGCAATCGCAAAATTCGAAGACAGCTCAACATGTTGAAGACGTAGACGTGAGTGCTATCTTCGATACGAGCTATCTGCATGGCGAAGGATATCCAGTACGAAACGACGGCAACGAAGTCGAGCCGATTGAATGAGTGCCTGAGGAAGGCACGCCGAGCAAGCCGAATCCGTTGCTGCTGTTTAGTGTGGCCAGGGCCGCCGGATTCTGGGACGCCTGTGAACGTGCGGACGATGGAGGGTTGATTGGGAGCATTGTTGTTTGCAGCTGTCACGTC
Source organism: Capronia coronata CBS 617.96 (assembly GCF_000585585.1). Lineage (NCBI taxonomy): Eukaryota > Fungi > Ascomycota > Eurotiomycetes > Chaetothyriales > Herpotrichiellaceae > Capronia > Capronia coronata. The sequence goes on along the minus strand of NW_006912895.1, from coordinate 2,485,249 downwards.
TCGAACATGCTGAGGAGCAAGGAGCGAATGGGCTTTTTGAAGAACAGCCTTCTTCAACCCGAGGGACCGGTCGATGGTGCTGAACTCGCGAGGGTTCGATATGAACCCTGAAACGATTGTGCGCGCAACCAATTCGAGCGTGTAAACGATGAATAATGCAAGGATTGCATAGTCGAATCCGGTACTTCCCCATACCCTGTTCCTTGTCTGAAGATATATTGCATCAGATGCGGCGTTCACGGCTAGCAGGACCGTTTGAGCGACGATCAAAACCAGAATGGTCGGTTCCGTCCAAGGGTGCACTAGAATCTCGCATAGCCATTTGCGAAGCTTGTTCTCGGGTCCGAAAATGCCCCATGTCTTTCCCAGCAGCGGGTTTGGACGATAGACGGGGAGAGTTGGGGCTGGCGAGGCCTCGACGGACGGCACCTTCTCGAGCGGTGACTGCGGGGGCGGCAGCGGCGGCGGCAATTCCTCGTCCGGGAGGGGAGAAGCAGACATGCTTGGGCGCCGATGGTCTCGCACAGACGACTTCCTTCGAATGCTGCGTTCTACCATGTCCGAGTCATTACTCAAATTGACCACACGTTGTGATATCTCCCGGAGCATGGAGTTGGCCCTGGCCATCGGGGATGGAGAAGGAGACAACGATTTTGAACGTTCGCTAGACTCTTCTGGCCCCGAGGATGCCAAACGACTGATACCACTGCCGGTGCTCAGCTTTCGATGGATGCCGGTGTTCGTATCAAGCGTTGGGAGATCATCTCCAAGCCGAGATCCCCGGCCGCGTGAAAGCGAAGGCGACTCGCCATCGGTCCAACGTACACTGGACCTGCGTCGTCTATCGTGCCGCTGACCTCTCGAAGTGGAACTCGACGTCTTTAGAGAAGGGGTCAGACGGCGGCCCTCGGTCAAGGGAGTCGTGTCCGTGTCCGGAGGCGAGAAGAAGCTTTCGCCGTCATGATCGTTGGCATCTGCATCTGCAGGTGTCGTGATGATAGTGGGCCGTCGCATCGCATGATTATAAGGAGTGGATGGTGGAGGCAATTCCAGGCCAACCGTAGCAGCTGCAAATCCTTCAACATCTTCGAGAGGGGACTCTCTGCCACTTCCACCTCTTACCGAGAGCCCAACAGGTTGGTATGAAGTTCCACCTCTTGTTGGTGATTCTTCTTCGAGGCGGGCATAGTTGGGCGTCCGCCGGCCTGTCAGCAACGACCTAGTGCGACTGTGTCTATGAATGTGACCAAATAACCCCCCTCCGGATCTGATGGGTTCGTCATCTGCAGGAGAGGAATGGTCCGGGGGTCTGGAAAGATCTTGTAAAGGTATCGACTGCGGGCCGGTCGTCTTTGGCGGCGTTCTATCGCGCGAAGACATCTTCAGAGGACGGCCCTAGCAGACACAGAAGAAAGACGATCGGCTACCGACGAGCACAGTAGACCATCTCGCCGACCTTGACAAACGGAGTTGTCTTCTAACGTGGTGGTTGAGATGGCGAGGAGTATGAGGAAAGGCTAGTACGCGGGGCGCAATTGCGATCGAGCTGGCGTCGTGGAAGTCCAGCTCCAGACTCAGTCGATCTGGATGGATCGATGATTCACCCTTGAAACGAGCGTATAAGAAAGGAATCACAGGACAAAGGCAACAGCGCGATGAATCGTGGAGAGAATTGAGTGTTGGTAAGTGCAAAAGTGGTTTGCACGTTGTTGCCTCAGTCCCACATGTGAACAAAGAGCCTGGGCGCGGTGTCGAGCGGGTGCCTCCTTAGCACTAGCCTCCCTAGCCTCCTTCGCCCTGGGTGGCTTATTTGCTGCATCCGGTGCCGGTTCAGGTACCTGACTGAGGCTTAGGGGTCAATTACCCGGGTCCTATGGGGAGTTAGGGGCTTAGCCTAGGGAGCCTCCCTAACCCTGGCCCCCTGGGCATCTCTCGATTGCTCTCGTACCATACAACCTGACGCGCGGCAGTCAGGGAGGGTCTCACTACCACAGAGTAGCTCTTTCTTTGACTGACTGACTTCTACCCCAGCCAGATCTGTGGATCTTCCGAACTTGAACAGCAAAGCAGACTCATCCTTCAACAAGATCAAGATATGCTACTGTAGCTGTCGGCCAGGTATGAACTTGAATTCACCACAGCAGACGAACTACCTAGTATTTTCGCAACTGACTGCTCTGCTTCAGGATTCGTACGATACGGGCAAATCTACCTGCTACCACGTCTGCATCCCAACTGTCCATTTAGGTAATCAATATATTATCACCCAGGCATGATCCAGAGCAAGCCATTACTATTCCACAACGGCGACACGTCACCCGACGGCCAGCCTGTATTTTTAGGTCGACGTTCTCCACTGTCCAAGTTACCTGACTGTGTAGATGGCGCCGCCGCTCTCGCTATATTTCCGCTTAAATATTTCAACACAAGTGCGGTCTCTTTGGGACTTGACAACCTGAACTCGCCTATGGAGGAGCTCCTAGATAGTCAGGGTGTCCAGACACACGAGGCGAAATCAGGTCTTAGGCGCGGATCTAAATATCGACAGTTGTCGGCAAAAGAATGTTTCATTATGACTATTCTGCAGCTTACACAGCCACCATGTCGGCAATACCTGAAAACCTAGATGGTCAGCACCCGCCATCTGGGCTTGAAGAAGAGCAGTGATGAGCAGTGATGTTGCTTGCGGAGTGAGAGCATAATTATGTATTATGCATGCGCTGCATTTTTGGACCTGGTCAATGCCACGCAACTCTTGCGGTCCTCAGAAGACGCTTCACCTGTTCAGGCACCATCTCTTTTGTTCGCATGCCGACTTTGCGGAGCGTCTGAAAACTTTTGTGTCTACGGAAGATATCGTCCCAGAGCCGTCCTTCCACACAGTCCGTGTCGTCGCTCTTCTCATCGACAGGGCCAAGCATGATGGGGATATCCATGACCTCTTCTTGCTTCTGCTTCCAGCTGTCATTGCCGACGATACGGGTCAAGGGAGCCAAAGCATCATCCCAAGTGCCGGATCTGAGGTGACAATGGTCGAACTGAAATTCATGCAGGACCTTGCGATGCGTCATGATGAACTCCGACGCCTGGCTCGCGTCTAAACTGGCATTGCAGAGCTGCATTGACTTCAGATGGCGGAATTTGAGAGGCCTGAAAGAGGACTTCGTGCTTGTGTTGGGACAGGCATTGGAGCAATCCAGAGAGGTAGGTCGTGAAGTACAAGGCTCGACGTGAAGAGCAAGTGGGCACGGCCCCTTATCGCCCAGCCATTGGAACCTGAAGTGTTCCAAATATGGCAGCGTTTGTAAGTAGCTGTGCAAGATTTTGAGATGGTCGGACGGCTTGTCACGGCCATATTCGAAACTGTCCATTTCAACAGAAAGTGTCTTGATGCGTCTCCAGACCCGTGACGAGGCCGGCGAAGCTCCAATACTCAGATGGGATCGAAGGTACAGTAGTGCAGCGGGGTGAATAGGTGCCAGGGTGAGGGTTTCTAGCTGCAGCGGGTTGGCAGTCTCCACGGCCATTCTCAACGAGATTAACGCGTAGTCGACGATATCTCTACGATACCTTTGACCCGCAGGCTGACCTGGACATGAGACAAGCAGATGACGCAAGTTCGGCACGGCGGAGAAGGCTTGGAAAAAAGCATCCACGTTGGTCGCGGCGTGGAACAATGGGGGATATTGCTTGACCAGCAGATCGTTCATTTCCCACGAGCCATACTTGGACGAGGCGGAGGATGCAGAGCTGGATGACGATGTCGGTCTGGAGCCGATCAGACGCGGTTTGTAGTTGAAGCTGACTTCTTCAAGCGACCCATGGGAGAGGATGGGTGGCAGAAAGGTGTCGGAATGGTGCGGCATGACAAACGAGAGAGTCCGCACATGACGACCAACCGTAGCCAGAGCCGCCATCCGCGCCCTGCGTGAAAAGGTGTTGGTGGTGAACCGGACTTGCAGGTGTTTGAACAAGACAGGAGCGACGTTGTGAGCAAAATCTTTGCACACCAATCGAAGCGACTGCTGATCATCGTTGGAGAGGCAGGACAAGAAGCACTCGCGGGTGAGATCGGTCCGCCAGAACTTGGCGAAGGCGATCGAAGACATATCTGACCTGGGACATTGTTTGAATGTGTCGAGATATTGCCGTTGCGTTGCGAAGAAGGAAAAATCGTAGTTGTCCTGGCACGACAGAGCACGAAGGGCACAAATAGCCCGAACAACAGTCGATAACACCACAGTGGAGAGTATTGAGAACAGAAACCAGGGGAAGATTGAACACAGCTACCTCATCACAAACATGACGGTTGCTGCTGAATTGGATTGATTGACAGAGGTAAAGATCCTCAATGGGAGGGGTGGTGGTTTCTGGAGAGAGAGGGAACAAGTCAGGCAGAGAAAATGAGGAGAGTCGGGAAAACCTATCTTGTGGGAGGGGAGACGATATAGCCGAGTCATTCTCGAGCACAGAGAGAGAGGGAGAGACACCGGTGAATGCAGAAGGCGGGAATTGTGTAGCATCTGGTTGGGCTTAAAGGATGCTATATCGCGAGTGTTGCGCGGTCGTGAGAGCGCGAACAGGAAGAAACACCGAGATCATAGGTGGTTGAGCGAGTTGAAGGCCACGGCCAGATGCGGGAGCTGCAGATGGTGTTTGTTTCGCGGGGGATTCGCGCCAACCCTCGAGAAGCTGAAAGCGAAAGCGAAGCCAGAAACGCGAGGAAGTATGGGGGAAGAGAGCACCCCATACTATTACCCTTCTCTTCAAGAGTCTTGAGTGTTTGCACACAGGAAACCTGCAGTATACAGAACTTCCCAAATGGACCGCTCAATACTCCGGTATAATATAGCTACTAGTAGAATAGAACATGATCAGGTTGAAGGGAAAAAGAGAATACCTAATCATCATACACATCATGGCAGAGTAACACTGTACTACTAGTATAATATCCGCCGACGGTCCGCACCGGGGCGCGTCTCTGCCCTGGAAAATTGGAGCCGCGTTCAGCGAGTGTGGCGCGTCAACTGCCCGACTTTTGTTGAAAATCGTCGACACGTGATACTCAAAAGGTCCATTCTATCTTTTTTGCGCAACTTGAACGGTGCATCGGAGCTCGCATGCACTCGGGGACCTGACAGGGTGCTTGGTCTGTCCATAAATATTCTGGTAGTTAGGTCTTTATATACCATCAGATACACCTGACTGCTTGAACACCACTCAGGGAGTCACAAACGCGTCTCTGGGCATCACATGATGTGAAGCTATGCCTCGGCTCAGGATGGAGTCATGTCTCGAGTCATGCCAGTGCTCTTATCATTATTGTGTCAGCCAGATGCTTTTTTGATTCTTCTTCCTGTCTTTCGCTCCTTGCGTTACGGAAATCTTCTAATGACGGACTTCATCTCCGCCGACTCAATAATAGCGGCTTCAGCCGGCAGGCACCAACCAGTCACTTCGCCACTGCAGGCTGCGTTCTTGCCAGAAACTGCAATTGAATGACATCAATCGACCTGAAACATCGTCGGCGTCGCCGTTGGGAAAAAAGTCGGAAGGTGGGCACGCGAGCCATCAGATCAGCCACTCTACCCACTGCATCCATCCTGTATAATGTACATGACATGTATCACTCTCGTTGCGCTCTTTTAGTCCTTCTCTACAAGTATAGACTCAAAATATATGTTAGAGTTCTTTTGGCTTGTTTCCTTCCTGGCTTTGTAGATATCTTATTCATTGACTGCCCTGGATCTAGAACCCTGCCTTTCACTCGTCCGTTCAGATTGGCGATACCTCCCTACCACGAGACCCGGCCGGCCTTGTCCTATATCTTGCCATGATCTCCTCGCTTAGTCCAATCCCTTCGCTACCTGAACCCTTCGGACCGCACAAGGTCGGAACAGCAGAATGGGAGATCCCAATCTCGGAGATCCCTTCGCCTTCGCCCGTTCCTGATCCTCAAATCTCAACCATCAAATTCCGAGTCTTCTACCCGACTCTCCCAACGGCCACTTCCAAGATCTCTGCACCGTGGCTTCCACAACCGCAACGGGCATGGAGTGAAGCATATGCCTCATTCCTGGGCGCAAGCCCCAGGCTGTCCTCAATCTTCGCACGCTTCACCTTCTTCCTCAACTACACCAGTCTCCCGGCCATAGCCGACGTGCCACTCCAGCCTCGAGATCGAGACCAGTCCTCCGGATACCCGGTGGTCATCTTCTCTCACGGACTGGGAGGCAACTTCAATGCTTACAGCGCAGTGTGTGCATCACTGGCAAGTTTCGGCATCGTGTGCGTGGCACCAGAGCACCGTGATGGCAGCGCTCCTGTTTCCTTCATCCGCTCTGCGGACGGAAATATTGCCTCCTCAATCGACTACCGGAGATACCCTCACACACCCACCCAGGAGGTCCTTACCTCTCGCAACGCTCAACTGCGCATCCGGCTATGGGAGTTGGAGCAATTGTTCACCGTCCTGAGCAGTCTCGATTCGGGCGAAAGACGATTCTCCAACTACGCCACCGCCCCTGGAGACAGGTCCAGTGGACCATCAGACTCACAATCCTGGAAAGACCAACTAGACTTGCGACCCGGCCGGATAACGTGGGCGGGCCATTCCTTCGGCGCTTGTACTATGGTCCAATTCGTGAAGTCGGTCTACTACCACCAATCAGCTCCCTCACTGGCAGGTACGCCGTACGAAAACGACTTTGACTGGCGCCCCCTGTACAAACCCGCAGCGAACAGCGACCTCCTCCATCAGATCACGCCAGAGTCGCCTATCGCATTGCTCGATCTGTGGGCCATGCCTCTACGAGCCGAACAGACCAGCTGGTTGTGGGAGAAGCCGCTTCCCTGCTACGACCGAGATCTCAAGGACAACGACAAGACCACTCCGAACGTGGTCGCAATTGTGACTGCCGAATTTCACAAGCACCCCGAGCTGCTGAATCGGATGCGAGCCGCCCTGTCGCCCAATCCAGCCGAGGCCCTGAGTATGCTGGAGAATCAGAGCAGCACGAGTCCCGACCCTCGTCAAGAACGAGAGGAGCTCACAGAAACCACAGCCTTCTCCACAGCTTCATACACAGGTCCATCTGAAAACAACGCTGCGGTTGTCGAGGTCCAGCCCGGCGTAAACTCGAACGCGAACTCGAAGTCCAACTCGGTCTCACCCGACACGTCCTCCGTTCCCAGCCGCATATCATCCCCTAATCCCGGCACGAGCGACAACCCCAGCCCTGCGTCGTCCACCACTTCGGTTTCGTCGACGTCCTCTTCTCCTTCCGCCTCCGATCAAAACCCGATCTCGAACCAGAACTCCGCTCACCCATCCCATCCGAAGTTATTTCTGATTCCTTCGAGCGCCCATCTCTCCCAGTCCGATTTCGGCCTCTTGTTCCCCAGACTGGTCCGGTATGTCACCAAAGCCGAGGATCCGGAAGAGATCATTGCTTTGAACGTGCGGGCTGTGCTCAGCGTAATGCGCGGCGTCGGGCTGGACGTTGAACCGTTTAAGCGGTCTCGAGATTCCAAGATCGCGGGAAAAGAGAACACCCCCGTGGACGAAGACGACATCTTGACTGAACGGTGCCAGGAGAAGAGAGTTATTCCGGTGCCCCTTCTGGATTAGTCAGAACGACGGCTGATCAATGTACCTCACACCCGGTCCCGGTTTTCGTTGGAATTCCTTCTTGACTTGATGATTGATGATTTGAAAGATCTACGGCGTGATATAGAAAGAGAACAAGATTTAGAGCATGCTTCAATAGAATATTCGGGGGGAAGCATTCTGCATTCATGCTTGGAGTCGGGGTTCACTATGGCGTCTTGACTCACAATACCTCCCCTACGAACTAGATATAGATAGAGGATGGGAATGGTATTCGGGTATGGGTTAGAGAGATCTGCCTTCTCATGTTTGAAATCTGGTCAAGCGGCTTGCCTTTCTTGATCCCTCTCAGGTGGGAACGGAAAGACGAGTGTTGGGAGTTGCTAGTTTCTGCACCCTGCAGATCTAGAATGTTGCAATACACTTTGATCCTCCCAGGCATTGGAGAGCAGGAGCCATCAGAGTCGGTCGGTGTTCACTGAACATATATTCGCGCTGAACAGCCCCTATGATACCAGACCCGGCTTGTCTTCTCGGTCGAACGGTCTGAATTCTCGCTATGCTATCGTGCTAGTCTAGGCGCGCAACTTGAAGGATGAAGACGAAATGAAACTTTATCGTGCAATTGAGCGGTGACTTTTTTTTTCTTGCGTCAATGAGAGAAGCACGACCTGTCTTCGTCCATTCATTCGCTCATATCGTTATCACTGGAAAGCTTGCCGGGTGGACGCAAGACTCGAGAATTGATTTCACTTGCTCAGAATGAAATATCACCCCGATTCTCCTTCCAACTTTCCTGTCTTGCACTCCCCATGCTCCCCCAGCAACCAGTTCGTTTCGATCTCCGGTGAGAAACCTGTATGACCACTTCTCTGTATTCCCGCTAAGCCAACTTCGTTGTCAACAACTCAGCCTCAGGATACACAAGGCCCTGACGCGGTGGCAGGAAGCCTAGGTGTGAGAAGTCGGCCTCTACAAGTCGGCGTCTTCCTCATCCGGCAGAGGCATTGCGGCAGCCTCGGTCATCTCCTTCTGGTACTGATCAAGTAGCTGCTGGTTGATCTGGACTTCGGGAGGTGCGAGAGCTGGAGCCGCGACGAACTCGAGTTGAGGGTTGCCGACCAACTTTCGAGCGAGCCAGAGGAAAGGCTTCTCGAAGTTGTAGTTGGATTTGGCCGAAATGTCATAATATTGGAGGTTCTTCTTGCGGTGGAATGTGATGGTCTTGGCCTTGACCTTGCGCTCCTTGACGTCGACCTTGTTTCCGCAGAGGACAATGGGGATGTTTTCGCAGACACGGACGAGATCACCTATACGTGTTTTGTCAGTCGGGTACCAAGAGGGGTTGATAGATTATTGCCATACGATGCCAGTTGGGGACGTTCTTGTAGGTGATTCTGGAGGTAACATCAAACATGATGATGCCACACTGGCCGTTGATGTAGTAACCGTCTCTCAGACCTCCAAACTTCTCTTGTCCAGCCGTATCCCAGACATCAAATTGAATTTGGCCAAGGTTCTAGATCGGTGTTAGGCATGACCTTTCTTGCGGAAGTCGGACAACGTACAGTTGAGAACCCTAGAGGATGAACTTCGACACCGAGAGTGGCGATGTACTTCTTCTCAAACTCTCCAGTCAGATGGCGCTTGACGAAGGTGGTCTATCAACATTGTCAGTAAGGTCGCGTTTCTGCAGACACAGGTCGTCTTCGCAACTGCAAATTACAAGTCGGAAAGAGGCTCGCATATGGCTTCATACCTTTCCTGTGCCACCATCACCAACCAGCACAAGCTTGAAGGTTGGCACGGCTGAAGCAGCTTCCGCCATGATGATCGGGACTTTGTTGTGGTTATGGAGATAACGAGGCTGCAGAGGGTGTATTGCGCACGGTTTGCAAATGCAATAAGACCGCGATACTCAGATCTGTGGAATGGAGCACACAGATGATGAAGGAGAAGAACAAGAATTGGTGATTCAGAAGTAGTTGGGAGGCAGATGTTGCGCAGGTGAAGAGGCGGAAAGATTGTTTTCAGGAAGTCGCATACTAGTATGCCAAGACTCTCTTTGCTGGGGGAGCAAAAGATTGGGCGCCGACGGGTGACTGATGGTGCAGTGAACGCAGTGACGCAGTACTAGTACCAGTATTACTGTGTACATGTACATATTATTATCACAACTTGGAAGCGCCCCAGCGAATACTGCAGTCACGTGCAAGGCGGTAAACCCATCTTCCAGAGGCTTCGACTTCGACTACGACAAGTGTGTGAATTTAGTAGTAGCAAAGTGCGTCAACCAGTCCAGTCTGAGATAATCTTTAAGGACGGGGCATACAGCCACTTTAGTATCATGGCTCTGTTGCGGGAGGATAAAACATTTGCTATCGGGGTATCGTTTTCCACTGCCCAAGGCTGCATTAGTACTGTGTACATTCTTCAGCCTTGTTGGGCCCCTCCACAAGCTCTCCTGCGAGTACGATACCTAGTTCCATGACTCTTCACCTGATGTCGCCTGCTATTGGTTTGTTGGTTTTGAGTCGCTAGTTTGCCTCGAGCTCGTTTGTTTTTGATCGAACGCCTGGCCAGGAGTTCTGGAAGCACCATTCTGCACTGTGTGGCAAGCTGGGAACCACATCGTTATCAGACGAAGAGTGCGGTTAACAGTAGCTGCCCAAGGCTTCATTCTTGCACACTTCCACTTTGAATCACTGCCATGGGATGTCATACAGGAACAATATGGCATCCCAAGGTTCCTCTACCTCCCCAGTTCTGCCTTGGTGTAAGCTTAAGCTCCAGCTCTTGCGCTTCAGAACCGTTGCCCCGAGAAATCTTGACCGAGATTGGTCGATTCAAATTCTGACCCACGGTTTCCCCGACTTTGCGCAATCTCTCGTGGTTTGACCATATCACATCTCCAAACCTTCTTATCAGGTCTCCCGATTTGAGACCAGCCTCGTTTGCCGGGCTGCCAGGCTCAACTCTGCTGACCTTTGCAAAAGGTGTCTCTGGAGCGGAGGGCGTTTGTGCGGATGTAGGCGTAGGTTCTGATTGGGGGCGAGTGAGAGAGTTTTTGTATTCGTCTGATGCCTGATATTTAGCATGATGTTCATGAAGGCCCTTCTCGATCTTGTCCATTAAGGCCTTCCAGTCATTGCGAAGGGCGATGATGCGTGCTCTAGTAACTCGAACTTGTGCCACGTCTATGTCTGATCTTGGATAGCCGTCAAAGGTTGTCAGACTGGTCTCCATCGTAACGCCATGACTGTCCAAGACAGTGCCCAGGGCTTTCAACTCTGCTTCGAGGTTATCCTTGCGGGAGATCAGTTGCTGTAGGGTGAGGCCTTCAAATGATTCAGCCTGGTGAACCGAAGTAGGCCCGCTCGGGACATGAATTTCAGCGAGATTAGGATCCATTGGAAGTCCCATTGTCATCTAAGCAGGGTCACGGCATATAGGAAGAAGAATCGGTGTTTGGCGATGAGGAAGAAAACAGGTGCAGATGCAGGCGACGTTGATGTCTTAGGCGCAGGCAGCCGGATAATGAAAGCCGCAGTTGAAACACAGTCAAATCAACGCGGCGGGCGACGCTGTTACAGAGTGCGGGGGAAATTACCTGCAGTTTGCAGTGCCACTGCAGTGGTTGGTAGCAGTCCAATTCAGCCGATGTTTCTCCGTCAGCCTTGCTGGCGCCCACCGCGTTTCCTTTCGCACTGAACCGTTCGACTTCAACTCAGCTTCATACCTACCATCTACATAGGTTCATTCAGCCATGCAATTGCCCTGCTGACCGGGGCTCTTAACGCCTATCACTAAAATCAGCAGATATACAGACCCTCACGCTTTCTCTCTCCCGTGATTCTTCCAGTGGCTTGGACGCCCATGTTTCACAAAACAATCTCATTGTTGTGTTGTTTGGTTCTGCTCAATTTCTTCAAGGCTCGTTTCGGTAGCAGTGATTGTTGACTTTGTCCATATTGGAGGGATCGAAGAGGCACAGGTCATGTCCTTCTCGTCCTGAGAGAATATCAACGTTCTTCATGTTCGGTACAGCCCCTGCTCTTTCCCATGCCTCATCACCTCCGCCTTCCCTTTATCAGCCTCATTGCGAATCGACCTGCTCCGAAGTCTGCTTCAATTCCGTCTCTTTCTTTGTCATTGTTGACATGCTCTATCGCCCAACTTTTGGAACGTTTCCGACCTTGGTCGCTTGGTGTTCCCTCTGGGATTCTGACTTTGGCTTTCATTTTGTCTTCCATCGTTGCAGTCTATCATTTTCAAAGCCCAAGCTATTCTCTATCGATAGCCCGCCATGACGACCCAGCTGTTGCCCTCCATTGTTAGCAGTCCTTTCAGCAGTCATTTCGAGTTTCACGGCTCAGACGCTGCCCTCTCTGTCACTCCAACGATTCCAGCAACCTCCTTCACACCATTCTTCATCCATCAAGATCGACAAATATCGTCTGCTTCTCTGTTATCAACAACATCGGCTCCTGTCGCGACGAATAATGAGAATAAACCTCCTCTCGATGGAAACACTGATATTCCGCTCTCCTCCCGCTCGGTGTCCGCACATCTGTCTTCGAAAGAATCCAAAAGACGAAGACACTGCGACAACGGCCGCACGCAACAGGATGATTCGAGCACGTCTGGCCGCACTCCTTGCGTTCCAAAGCCTCCTGCGATTATAACTGTCCTGCAAGGGTCTTCTGATGGAGCTGGCATCCGTCGAGCATTGCAGGAATTGCCAAACGAAGAAAGATGGCCAACGACTCCACCTAGTCACGCTCGACCACTCCCGGGAGCTCATATTGAAGCTGCGGCTCCTTTGACGGCAGGCATATTGCCAACGTCGAAAAGGAGGCAAGAGAATCCAACAACAGAGTCTGTGGGCGAGACACGGGCTGCCAATCTACCTTGCCAACCTCGTTATCATCAACAGGCACCATTCATTCCGTACGCTTCGCAGCACACTCAAGATTCCGCAGAAAACCCTTATCGTTCCCACACAAAGCGCCTCTCTACTGCCTCATCCGCCTTCGTCCACACGATGAAAACAGCAAGTCTCAGTAATGCCAGTTTTACCATCGTGCGTCGATCGTCACGGATCGGTCGATCAACGGATAGCTGTGGGATTCTCACCTCTCTTTCGAGGCTGTCAACCGACAGTGATCGGCCTCCTACGACCTCTTCCGTGGATGAGGCTGCCTTTCGAAGAGGTACGAAAAGAAGGCAAATCCTTGCCGAACTCTTAACCACCGAAGAAAGTTACATAGCCGACCTGAAAGCTCTCATTTATCTCTATTCTACTCTACTGGCCACCACCATGACGGGCTCAAGTGGAATCCGGGCGTCGATCTTGCGAAACGTCCACGACCTTCTTCATACACATGAGAGGCTCTTGGAACGACTGCAACAAGCAGCATTTGATGCGGCAGCACGCAAATGGGCAGACACCACCTCATGCCGGCATCTTGGATCACCACGTCACCACAAGCGCTGCCGGAGCTTGGAGTCAAACTTTGTCGTCAAGTACAATCGTAATCACCGGCAAGCACGCAGCTCGATTGACTCGTGTGAGATGACGCGAGGACGGGCATATCTTGGATGCGCTGATCCAAAAGACGTGGCTGACGTGGCGGCCATTTTCAAAGACTTTCTCAACGACTTTCTAGTTTATGAGGAATATTGCGCCAATCACAGCATCATCGCACACGAACTCCAGAGGCACGCACCGAACCTTTGGTCTGCATACGAGGCAGGGATCGAGTCGCTCGCCAGATCTCTGATTGCTCTTGATCTCAAGCATCAGAATGAGAGGAAGGGCCTTACAGTAGGCGATCTGTTGATCAAACCTATCCAACGCGTGACCAAATATCCCTTGCTGTTCGACGACCTGCTCAAGCAAACGCCTGTCGCCGACTGTCCGAGTGCTCATACTGAGGTTGAGGCAACTCTGCAATGTTTGAGAGAGGTCGTGCAAACCGTCAACCACGCCACAGACAATCGAGAGACGAGGACTCAAGTCCAACGACGATGGTCCCTTCAGTCCAGGCTTAGCTATGAGAGGGTGTCCTTGCGGGCGGAGCAGTTCCGCATGCTCGGCAACATCCAGCTGTGCGGTGTGCTGCACGTTACGTGGCAGACGAGGAGCCGGATCGGTGGATGCTACGGTCTCTGCATATTATTCGACAGTAGTCTAATGGTAGCACTGCCTGCCGGGCCAGCTTCACGTTTCGAGGTGGTAGCATTTATCCATTTGACGGACCTCACGGTGGAATGCCCCAGCAATGGTCGAGGTAAGTTCCATTCCCAGCGTCATTATACTTGACTGATGCACTGCAGGTCTTCAATGCCACTCGGCCCTGCACACTTGGAAGGTGAGCCTTCAAGTCAACGGTCACTTTCACGAACTCATCCTAAGCGCATGCTCTGCCGCAGAAGAAGAAGTGTGGAAGGCCGGCATGGAAGGCAAAGCTCCTGGAGTCAAGCGAACAAAAGCACTATTGACAGGAATACCGTCCAGCATTGGTCTTGACCTCCGATCGACTGGATCGGTCTATGGCCCGCAGGCGTCGAGTTTGTCGAGGCATCCGTCTGTTCAGAGAGCGGCAACCGTGGGAAACCGAGCCAATATCTCACAAGTAATCATCCGCAACACGCACAACCTGCACGACTTTCACGATTTTCGGCAGCCCTCGTCCTCCTCGATGAATAGATCACAGTCCCATATGAGCTCCAATCGAATTGTGGTCCTATCGCCGAAGCGGTCGGAACGGGCACGACTCGAGTCAGCATTGGGCGACGTATGGACAAAGGACAAGATTGCATTCCCTGGAATGGTTGGCTCTCGTGGTGGGCAAATCATCCGAGCTTCAGCAGGGACATTGGTGCGAAAGTTGAGTCTGGCATCGATTCACGCTCCGTTTTCCAGGCGGTCAGGGAGTCTGTCACTAACGAGTCGGAAATCATTTGACGGGCTCCCGGAAAGCCGCCGGGCCCGGATCAAACATTCAGCACCGGTCTTTGAGGTGCGCAAGGAAAGTTTTGATGAGTTGACCCCCGCCAGGAAAAGGTCGCACGACCTGCCCGAACTTGATACAATGGACAGCGTAATCAGTCGTATGATTGGGAGTCATGGCGCAAAGCGACTATCATTTTCCCACGCAGACCACGGCCTTGTAAGGAAGGTGACCAAGAGCAAGAAGGCCGACCATGAGACTATCACTGGGGTGGGACCTGAAGTCCCGGCGGAAATCTTCTATAGTGAGGAGAAAGAGTTGGTGGAAAAGGAAGAGATTGTCGAGGAAGGCTTGACTGGTCGCAAGAAGCGATGGAGCAATCCGCTGGGGATATTAAGAGGTCTGTCGGCCGAAGGGTTTCGACACATGTTGTATTCTAGTAAATAGAAGTGGAATAGAGATCAGATGCATTGCTCAAGTGGCATACATTCGAAGTATGCAACCATGGTGATGACTGAAGTTGTCA
Organism: Capronia coronata CBS 617.96; assembly: GCF_000585585.1. Taxonomy (NCBI): domain Eukaryota; kingdom Fungi; phylum Ascomycota; class Eurotiomycetes; order Chaetothyriales; family Herpotrichiellaceae; genus Capronia; species Capronia coronata. Next base: position 2,470,158 of record NW_006912895.1, on the reverse strand, counting down.
AAACCGATTCATAAGACCACAAAGAGGATAGACGTTGCGTTGTATCACCAACAGGTGGGTGCTGTGTCCGGTGTCGATGGCAGGGGTTTCTAATCATGAGGAGTGCGTTCCGTATACTAGTATGAGGTTTAGCATTTTGGCATCTTGCTGACATGCCAGGAAGACTCTTCTCACGAGGCTACGGGTGTAGAAGTACTTCCCGCTACAGGTTGTTACTAGTATCTCCCTCCACCTGGCAAATAATAAGCTTCATCGTCCAAGAGCTTGTTTCCGGATAACGCCTTGAGCCCCTATTCTGACTGGATCGTCGGGCTTCGGGGTTTCTGGGATTCCTTATTACTATTTTTAAAGTCACGACGTTGGAAGCTCGACACTGCACGTCAGACAAGGATCTGCCGCACCATTTCACAGACGGCGTAAGGCTTAATCAAAGGCTAAGCTCCAGGGATCAAGGAGCAATTTCCTTTTGGAACGACGGAGCCTGGACCGGGTGGACCTTCTGAACCGTGTGAACGTGGGGGAGTCCCCAAGCTCTGGGATGTATTCGGGCATGGAGAACCTTACTTCTTGATGTTGGGGTTTTGTTTGTGATACTAATATACACCAGATCAGGGACAAGACTGATCGCTGGATCCGACTAGATTATGAATACGTAGAAGCCAGGATCCGCAACGAGGTTGGGTTCTAAGAACCCGATCGGCATTATAGACCAAGTACAGGCGCGGCGATGAATTCCCTAGTCTTTCACTGCCAACCACTCCATTTCCTTTATGCGCGATCTGAATCCTGAGTTGTTGAGTCGACTTCGTTGGCTCTATTCGCATCATAGCAAAGAGAAGAATTCGAAGGTCGAATGGTGGGTGTTTGGAAGGTGTAGTCTTGCGGATTGGAAGTTCCAGACAGAGTTCAGGTAGGACGAGGCCAGCAAACTGATATGCATGTTGTATCTTATTGTAGAGAAACCATAGCTCAAATCCTTGTCTGCTGCTCTGTAACATCTACAGAACAAGAGCCAGTCCAGCCACAGCAATGGCGCCAACCCCAGCCAGCTTGCCATTGACGTTTGGCGCAGCAGCTCCAGTAAAAGAGGTCGCCGCAGCGCTCGTGGTGGACGCCGCAAGAGTGGTGCCAGCAGCGACAGCAGTCTCGGTAGTAGCGCTGGCCGCGCTGCTCACGGCGGCAGACGTCGAGCCCGTCGCCGCGGGGATCATGCTGGTCCAGGTCTCGCCGACGCTGTACGAGACCACGGTCGGCACGCCCCAGGTCGACGTGCCGGAGCTGAACTCCGCCGTGTACGAGGTGGTCGAGACAAATTCCTCAGGGCCGGTCCAGGTGCTGCTCGCGGGGCCCGTGGTCGTGGCGTTGGGAGCGCCCGTTGCGTACGTGTATGACGTCCAGGTGCTCTCGGCGTTGGAGAAGGTGAATGTGTAGGACCAGTCGGGGGCGGCGAGGGCAGAGGCGGCGAAGAGCACGGGGATGGCGATGAAGACCTTCATGTTTTTCTCTTTTCTTTCTTTTTCTTTTTCAGGTAATGAATGGTCCTTGATATGGGTGCTCGTTTCGGTTGACTGAACGAGAGCCGAATGTGGATGGTATAGAGAGAGTGTGTGGCTAAGCGAATGGATGTGCTCGACGAAGGAACACCGCTGAAGGATCCCGAAAGAAAGGAACGTGTTTCGATGTTTCGATGCTTGCTTGATGTATATTGTAACACAAAGAGGGAAACCAGAAGAAGAAGACAGCAAAAAGATCAACAACAGGTAGAGCAGGCTGTATATATCAATCACAGGGGAAAGCAGAAGGATCATTTAGCACTTACTCTAGTCTAGGTATGGGTAGGCTACCTAGCTGGCCAGCCAGCCATCCAGGCCGTTTTGTGTTTGGCTTCCGCAGACACAAGACGGAAGAGACACAGCACTCTCGCTCTGCTTTCTTCCCCCGGTCGGCTTCGTGTGTGGAGAGGCACTGGACACTGGAGGGAATCTTGGATCAGCCTGATCATCAGCCACGACCCTGGAGGCCGGACGTGTCGGGGCGTGTCGCCCTAAACCTGGGACAGCCTCGCGCGCCGGTCGACTGTCAGTGTCAGTCAATTGTTGCATCGCGGTTCCACTGGACAGGGGAGGGGGCTCGGTGGAAATTGGCAGGTCAGTCTACCCCGGTCTATCGTTCAGAGTCGCCCATCTAGCCAGTCGCTGTGCCCCGCGGCACCATTATCAGTTCTTTTTCACCGTGGCAGGAAGGCCGCCCGCAATTTTAAACAGCCACAAGCTTCGAACTGGCCGGTGATAGGATCAGTCTAGTGCAGATTGATAAATGATTCATTATTCACTCGGTGTTGGGTTGGACGTTGAGGGTCGGAACTCCAACGCTAATTGAAGCAAGAATGCTATTCTGGGAAACCCCCGGACGGCGGACGATAGATGGCAGTCTCAGGGCCGGAGGTAACGGGGCAAGGCTCAGGCGGGAAAGGACACATCGCGTGGGCGGTGCTGCTCTCGAGCACTCTACAGAGGATTGAAGGATGTGAGAAGATCAGGATAGAAGCCGAGTTGACTATGAAATTGCCCTGAATCCTCGACGATTCACGATTCAGGGGTACTGTAATATCGCGGAGTATAAAAACCCCGAGTGAAGTTTTTCACGTCGCCCATTTAGTCAAATGCCAGGACTACCTCACTCGGTACCTATCGATTCTGTCTCGGTCCTTCTGCTCTTCTTGCCGCCGTTTTTTGGGGAAAAAGAATTCTGTTTCATCTTCATAATTTTCTTCATGTCCCTTTTTGGCCGGCCATCTAAGACCCGCGTTGTCTCTGACCTGCGAAAGACTGCCGTGGTGATGACTTGGCAAGGCTGTATCAAACCCAATGTTCGACCGACTTCTGGCAATGTCACTCCACGAAGACCATCTATCTTACCTGGGCTACCTGGGCGACATTCAGTGCAAATAGAAAACATGGAAGAGCCGATGGCAGTGATACAATGTCAGATTGCCTGGTCTCCCAGGACCGCGCAGCCTTGCTTACACTATCCTATACCCTAGGGTTTTGCTATGTTTTCATATGATGAAGACTGCAGCACACCTAGCAGTGAACTGTTATGTCTCTGCCCTATGGCTTGCTTTCATACCCATATCACTGCTATCACCGTGCTACAGCAAGTTAGCAACAGCTCGAAGACTAGAGGTTTACCACATAGATTGGACGGAAAGGCAAAGATATGTTCATTTCATGCTGGACATGATCGTTTTTCAAATAATGCACAGTCGCACCTGACCGTCACTCCAACCCGATGTCATTTGGCATGTCGAACATTGTCTCACAGTCCTCAGTCTACCCATCAACCCTTATAAATCTTATATACATGTCCTTTCAGACCTTGCCCTGTCTGACACCGCCTCTCTTCGGGACAGTCCACGGCTCTGGACAGACAGTCTGGACACTCCAGTCAGTAAGGAGTGGTGGAACAGGTGAGTGGTTGGACAGTCTTACCTCTCCTTCCGAATAAGCCCAGAAATAAGCCAGAACTCCGATGATATAGTACAGCGCCGAGTTGGTGCCTTGATATAGCAGAACCCCCGCAAGGGCAGCTAAGGGGTATACCACCAGTCTCGCCTCCATGCTGCGATGCAAGCCCGGTAACATCTTAACCACCGGGTGCAAGGGCCATTCCCAAGCGAAGATCAAGATGCTGAAGATGACGTTGATGATTTGTAATGCAGGAAAAGGCTTGACTGCTCCGTCGAGGTTCTTGGTGAGGAAGTCCCAGAAAATCTTGGGCCAGAAAAAGCCCTCGACGCCGGCGGCCAGTTGATACGTCGCCGCGGTCAGGACGATTAGGCGGGCCCAGTGGTTCTTGATGAGCTTGCCCATTCTATGAACAACGCTGCAAAGAGCAGGGCGAAGGGAGATGAAGAGGTTGTTGAGAATAAGGGACCGGAAAACGCAAAACGAGAGACGCCGTTGGGCAAATGATCGAATTGAAGAGCACGCAAGGAATGATAACTTGCGCCTGATGGTCACCGACGGTACATCTGGGTTGGCAAAGTATATGAGGAGGGTTGGCACTGCAGGATCTTAGAGGGTGTGCTCTCCCCTTCGGCACGGAGCAACAGGTGATTTCGGGGATTGAGTGAGCCGGTAACAAGTTGCCTGGGAGAAGTGCTCGACGGCGAGGGATATACTGTCAGAACAAGGGTTCAACCTGCTTGAGAATGCCTTTTGTGACTGTCTCAGCGGCGAGAGTATCCTGAGAGTGGGTATGGCGCGTATGAGATTGGTCGCAGCTGTCGTGTCGTCGCAGAGTGGTTGAAGCGCTTCGGAGACAGTATGTGTCACAAATTTTGACTGAGCAGAACAGAGGCAACTCTGGCGCCACAAACGTAGGTAGAGAACTATGCGTTGAACTCAATCGTCGTCTTGACACTGCGGGAGATTCAATGCAGAAGGAATAAATTGGGATGTAGTGAACTGGTTGATAGAAGTAGGCAATGGCGATGTCCTTTGCTCTAGAAACTCGCACGTCGTTTCGACCAACCTAGCAATGCCTGTAGACCCTACCTTGATCACGACGTAAAGATACAGCGAAGCCTTTGGGAACGCACTTCTTGTCCTTCTTGCACTCCACAATCCAATAGCGCTTGTGCATTCGCTACCTCGGGAGCTGTAGCTCGTAGCTTACAAGGAATGATTCGTGAGGTGTAAGAGCGAAGTCAGAGATGATTGGCCCTTGGATGATCTCCTCGCCTGGAAGAGGAGGGTTGCGAAGCGCCGAGAAGGGATGAATGCCCATGGTGACCATGCAGGTTGATCTGGTGCGACTGGAGGTTGGTCTCTTGGTGAAATGTTGGCGTGGGCGTCAAACGAATAACGTGAACGGAACATGGATGTGATACAGAAAGTGCGGCGGAAACAAGAGTCTGGCGCAGTTGCAGAGGAGGGGCATCGCAGCTGCAGCGCAGGCAACAGACAGTTGGCGGTTCCAGACGGTTTCTGATACGCTCGTCTCCCTCATTTTCCCTCCTCATCCCAGCATCTTTCTTTACTACTACTATCGAGCCTTCTTTCCAGTAACGCCTCGAACGCCTCCCACACATACACTGGGCGGGCCAGCTGCGTGACTGCCGCTTCCTGTCACCGTCACCGCTCAATAGCTGATGTTCTATCGCAGCGTCGACGGAGAAATTCCACCCACCAGAGCACGAAGAGCACGAGATGTCGTTGACCACGAGTTGCGAGACTAGCATCGTTGTCGCTCGTCATCAATTCTATTGTGACCACAGTGACTATCCTGATTCTCTTCCCGTTGTGGCTGGTCGATTCCCTCGCCTCATCGGCCCGGGCCCATGGTCTTCCCTCGTCGCCACCTATTAACCGCCCATGATCCTCGAAAAGGTAAAACATACGTTGTATGTGAGCCAGGGGTCCAAGAGCAGGAACCAACTGACCAGGGTCTCATGTGTCTCGACCTCAATTTCTCCGCAAGCGCGCTCTAGCCAGCCATTCGCTTCTTTTCCGAGATGTATCTCTGCAGCAAAGCAATTGTCCAGCGACAATGTATTCATGTTCTGATTCTTTCAATCCCATCTCATCTAGTACTTCCTTTGTCTTCTCTTCAGCGATTGCAAAGTCGAACACATTCCAGCCATTTTTCTGCACTTGGAAGTCCAAAAAGCAACCCTCGAGCACGGTCGGGCCTCCTGTTACAACTCCTGTCCCAGGTTCCACTTGGTATCTGTTTCGACCTCCAGCAACGACTCGTACTGATACAATTGACCTTCTCCTCCTCGCCACTGTCTTGTTTGAGCTCCTGCTTCACATCCTCCGTACTTGCAACTGTTGCGACACAACTATACCGAGGCAACGAGGCTCTAATTTGCCGTCAGTACCAGTTCTCACGTCTGATCCCGTGTATGATCGACCGAGCAAAAGGCTTGTCTCCGGGTTACCAGCCCTCCGGACGTCTTGATATCCTCTTGCTTCTTCTCTCAAAAGGCTCATCTCTCGGCACCTTCACTAACCTTGTCCGCCCTCGGTGATCTGTGCCTCAGGGTTTGAATATCTATTTGACTTCCACGCCCTTAAAGTGTAACGTTTCTGGTTATTGTGTGCATCTGCGCTGTGGAACGGGACATTGGATATGCGCCCAAGATAGCACAATTGGGAAAAACAGTTGTCGGAAAACTGAATCGAGGAAGTCGATCATCACTTCAATCATGGCCACGCTCAAGTCCCATTTCGCTCCGAGAAAGATCACATTCTACATTCTCTGGTGGGGATTTCATTGGGGGCTGTTCGCCATCGGCTGGTGAGTACGGCCCGTATCTTTCCAGCTCGGTACATCGCTGATATATTGATTTAGGTGGAAGCAAGCATCAGATCCTCGGTTGGCCGGCCTGAACACCCTCACCTTCTCAGTATGGATGTCCCGTGGTGCCGGACTCGTCCTCTCCGTCGATGTCATGCTCATCCTCCTGCCTATGTGCAGAAACCTGATGCGTTTCCTTCGGCCGAAGTTTAGATGGCTCCCCCTCGACGAGACACAATGGTTTCACCGGCAATGTGCCTATGCAATGCTCGTGTTCACCTGTGTCCATGTGCTGGCTCATTATGTCAACTTCTTCAACGTCGAGCGCACTCAAATCCGTCCAGTCAGCGCGATTCAAATCCATTACACTCAACCAGGCGGCATAACAGGCCACATCATGCTTTTATGCATGCTTCTCATGTACACCACGGCTCACCACAGAATCCGACAGCAGTCTTTCGAGACCTTCTGGTATACCCATCACCTATTCATCCCCTTCCTCCTAGCTATGTATACCCACGCAGTAGGGTGTTTTGTCCGGGACACAGCCGCGCCATTCTCTCCATTTGCTGGGAAGCCATTCTGGAACCACTGCATCGGCTATGAGGGATGGCGCTGGGAATTGTTTTCCGGTGGCCTCTATCTGGGCGAACGTCTGTGGCGAGAGATTCGTGCCAGGAGAGAAACCAAGATCTACAAAGTCATCCGCCATCCATATGACGCGATGGAGATCCAATTCCAGAAACCGAGCATGAAATACAAGGCAGGCCAGTGGCTATTCATGAACATTCCAGCAGTCTCCAGTCAGCAGTGGCACCCATTCACCATCACCTCATGCCCCTTTGACCCCTACATCTCCGTCCATGTCCGTCAAGTTGGTGACTGGACCAAAGCAGTCGGTGACGCACTGGGGTGCGGTCCGGCTCAAGCCAAACAATTTGACGACCTGGACAGCAATGGGATCTACGAGATTGCGCTTAACCAGGGCCAGGAAATGCCGGCCATCCGCATTGACGGGCCGTATGGCGCCCCGGCAGAAGATGTTTTCGACAACGAGATTGCTGTCCTGATCGGCACTGGCATTGGCGTGACCCCTTGGGCCTCGGTGCTCAAGCATATCTACAACATCCGCGCAGGACCCAATCCTCCTCGTCGGCTCAAGCGTGTCGAATTCGTGTGGGTCACTCGAAGCATTGAATCCTTCGAGTGGTTCCAGACCCTTCTGTCTTCACTAGAAGCCCAGTCGGCACAGGCGGCCGAGTCGGTGGGTGGGCCGGAGTTCCTCCGCATCCACACATATCTAACCCAGCGTGTGGACGTCAACACGGCGGCCAACATCTACCTCAATACCGTGGGCAACACTGTCGACCCACTCACAGAGCTCCGCACCAAGACGCAATATGGCCGACCGGACTTCAAAAGATTGTTTGGCGCCATGCGCGACGGGCTCATGGACCAGACATATCTCAACGTCGGCAAGGAGGAGAGTATCACTGCCCAAATGAAGGCCACTGTCGGCGTGTACTTTTGCGGACCCAGCACGGCGGCACGAGAGATCAAGGCGGCTTGCAACGGCACCAGCAATGAGTTGGTGAAATTCCGCTTCTGGAAAGAACATTTCTAGGTTAGCGAGTTGTGTTCATCCTGGTCCTGGTCCTGGTCTGGGTTTGGTCGCCACATTCAAAGTGGACTGGTTTTCATTCTGGCTCTTACTGTTGGAAAGGCGTGGTCTGAGAGGCCGTGGTCGAGTGCACAGATACCAGCGGCGAGTCATATCTCTTTTTGCGTGTACAGATTGGGGTTCAGGTTCTTTTTAGATTCGTTGGAATTGGCAAGCGAGCGAATGAGCGATATCACAATGTCGAAGAGGCTGTGAGCCGGGGCGACCAGAACGAAAACCGCAAGGGATGATGTTCCATGTACAGTAGCAATATATACCCACCAACTCGCGGCTCGAGTTCAAGTTGGTCAAGATGCCTGAAAGATGCTTGCTCACCCCGTATTGTCGAACCAGCTAGTACTCTTGAGAGCATCAAGGCTCGGCAGGTGTTTTGGATTAGGTCTGAGTGCCACTTATTACTTCTCATTTCATAATCCAGTCTACAAAACCATGAGGCATATGGTAGGTCTATAGAGGAATGAGGTTTGAAATCAAATCTATGTTGGCATATCATGTATCAAGGAATGAAAGTTCAGGGCAGCCATGAATTACAAGGAGACTTGGATTTGCAGAACGTGAGCAACAGAATGTCGCCTTCTTTGTTGGAAGTGCAATTGGCTCTTGGAGTCCAGCTTATGCTACAGACCCAACTAAGCTATTTGGCTTTCTCACATTCGTCGTCGGCAATTCTCCAAGACGCAAGAGACTCAACAGTAATTGGTTTGTCTCCAGCGCATGTGAGCCGTGCTGTCCACCTGGCAGCCTGATGTTTAGGTATGCAGTGATGAGTGGCAGCAGGTGTAGTACAGCTTGTCATTCCTTGCATCGTCCCATTACTTTGCACTTCGTCCCAGCTGGTGGATGTTGTCATCTCCAGCTAGTCTGGTCCAGTCTTCCCCTTGCCTTGACCTGACTAGGGTCGAAACGAGCAACAGATCAAAGGGCACGACGGAGGACTCAGAAGCGTTGTGGTAAAGGTGCATCTAAGCAGTAGGATGACCTTGTCTGGTACCCATGGACTCGTTGCGAGTTCCAAATTTCTCAGCGGACTGTAGAAACAAAAACCGTGTGTCAGTAACCGATGCTTTCAAGCTTGGGTTAGTTTGCCATAGGCTAGGGCTTCTCGACTTACCGGAACAGACTGAGGCTGGCCCTCATCGAGGATCTTCTTGATGACCTCGTCCTCGTTGGATGTGCCGAACTCGTTCTCCAGACTAGCCTTGGAAGCGCGGTCCAGCTGGCCCTGCGCACCGTGCTTGTGGGTGACCATGACCTGGAAGGCGTTCGCCACTTGTGCCAATGGGATGGACTTATCCTTCTTCCATGCGGCCAGATCTTCGGGGGACTCGACAAAGACAATGAAGTCGTCGGTCTCGCCCTTGTAGAACACCTTGGTGACGTTTCCGCGAGTCATGATATCTGTAGAGTCTTGTGTGGTGGTTTCTGTAGGAATGGGATGGGGTTCGCAAAGAAGCTCGGTCGAGGTGCGTTTGTGTGGTTTATGACTGAGAGCACAGTATGATCACACGACTGAGTTATTTGAGTACGGTGGTGTGCTTGGATTGCTGCAAGGAGGGGTTAGAAAGGTGTTGTTGTAACAGAGCACGACTAAACCGAGGAGTGACTCACCTTTGAGGTTTGAAGGTCGAGTGGTAGCAGTGAATAGTGAGGTAGTGTTAATGAAGTCGCTGTATTCTGTGTAGTACTAGTAGTAGTGAGGTACAACTGGACTGTGTGGGCAGAAGTGTGTCCTTTTTGAATTGAGGTCCCAAGGCACACAGAGAATCCTCACGAACAGAATGACGTCAATCTGCCCATTGCGAGTCCACACCGCAGTTGCCAGCCTGATGAGTGGGAGCTGTGGGAGCAGTCCCGCCAAGGCATCATCGTCAGGGGCATCCACCACAAATGGAGTCACCCTGATTCTCTCCACCGCAGCCAAATCACTGGCATTCCATCACCGTCCCTGGTCATTGACCTGGTAAACACCTACCAACAGTATTTGGCTACATATCAGTCTGAGTAGCTTTGCTCACTTACCAGATACCTAGGTAGGTCCGTAAGCCACCGGATCTGCGTCAACAGCGTAAGCTGTTTCGGAGTGAACGCATCAGGAGGTCTGGATTGCAACCCCGCAATCGCTCTGTGTACGACTCCAGTGCCTCGTGCAGCTGGTCATTAATTGCGCAGGTAAGCTGCGGCTTGCCATGGATCCTACTACATGACTCTGACAATATCTAGAACTTCAACTCCAAGCAACCCGCGGAAAATTGTTGAGAAGAGGTATCTTACGCACGCCGAAATACTCCCACATAGCTTTGTGTCCTGACGCACGCGAGACGATTTACGCTGTACTCGTCAACCCTGAAACCAGTTGCTTTACGTCGGGCACGTCTTTCTCCAGAGCAGCAAGCACCTCTTGCCACACTTTATCCACCGCAGGTTCTCCTTTCTCTGCCGAGAGCAACGGGTGTATTCTGGAGAAAAGTTGGCGATTGTAGGAGGAGGATGACCAAAAACGGGGAAAGAACTTACAGATCGTGAACTCCGTCATCATACCAAAACCGTCCATGACCCTCCGGCCCGACGGCTGCTCCTGACACCAGTGTTTTGGACCCTGCTTCGGGTGTCCGTAAGACCAATGTGTTCAACACCGCTCGGAGAAGGTCCGCAAGTAGTCCTTTGTGACCTCGACTCAGGTTAGATTGGCAGAAGCCGGGGCAGACCGCGGTGACAACGACATCGGTGCTACCGGGCTGGGAGAGCGCCTTTACCAGTGAGGCCAGCTTCCGCATCACGCACATCAGGAGGAATTTCGACAACTGATATTGCTTGCTCGAATTGTAACTCGTGGCCTCGTTGAACGTCTGGAGGAGGTTACCATTGTTCAGGGCTTCCTCAGACACAGTAACCTTCTCATGCCGTCTAGAAGACACGAATTCCAGCAGCGGCATTGTCGGGGAAGAGGACTCGCTCACGCTGCCTTTCTTCGCAGTGTCCCTCAATTTGGGAAGAAGGTAAAGAGCCAACAATGCAGTAGAGAGCACGTTGACCTGGATCGTTTCTTCCCAGCCGTAACTGGACTTCTCGTAGCCGACCATGAACACGCCTGCGTTAAGCACCGCAATGTCCAGACGATCGAGGTCCGAAGAGGCGCGAGTCACAAAGTCCCGAATGCTGGCGTACGAGTTCATGTCGAGCTCCCATACCTCCAGCACGCCCGTCTTGCCTGTGCGTGACTCAATGGCTTCCTTGGCCTGTTCGCCTTTCGAGAGGTCACGAACCGCGAGGATCACCCGTTTAGCATCGAGCGCGGTGAACTTGACGGCTGCTTCGAATCCAAGCCCGGAATTGGCGCCCGTCACCAGCACGGTCTTGTTGGAAAAGCTGCAGTGGGGCTCGGCGAGCGGTTTCTGGATATGAAATCCGCTCATGGTCCTTCGCTGGGACGAGACTCGTCGAACCTGTTTTCCGGAGCGATAAATCCTCGTGGCCGACCGCAATGATCGGCTGGATCCCGAGTCAATCGATATTGCGTAAGAGCAATGACCTGGCTTCGACAGACGAGTCGAGACGATGCTATAGCTTGATAGATGTCGAGATTGCTCAACTTTAGACTTCTTCTCTGAGGCTACAAACCCCGGGCTTTTCAGAGCAAGACTGCGCGCATGGACAGTGGAAAGAAACGGACGAGAGACGGGACAACAACAGTACAGGCTCGTCTGGCGACAAGTCGAGCCAAGCCAACGGAAGCGCAGCAGAGGGTCGCAGGACATACTACTACTATATCTCACCACTGCATCTCAAGTGAGGCTCCCGGACAAGAGAGATAGAGAACCACGGCTGTCTTTCATGTTCTTTCAGGTTCTGGTGTGATAAACAAGCTCATCCACTGTGTGTGCTTGTCATGCTGCCAATGGCCTGCGCAAGGGCCCAAAACCGGCGTTGTCTTGGTATGGTCAAGGGTCCAGGCCGGGCCGGTTTGCGGTGGTGCTCGCCATATCCCAAGCCGGGGGTTTGGAAGACATATCGTGCTAGGTAAGGTCCTAGTATATAGATAGTTGCTAAGTACTAGCACAAGGACGCAGCAGGATTCGATAGCAGTAAGTTGTCCAGTGTTGGGAAATATTATTTGCATCACCCAACTTGTCAGACAGTGTTGGAACGCATGCACATGCTCGTCCTTGATCAGTACGAGGCTGAGGGGGCGTTGGCCACACACATAACTTCCCCACATAGTCGTTATATTCTGCCCGGTCCGGTGTGACATCGGGCCGGTTCTCGTCCTGGCACGGTTTGGCTGATGAGAATCGATCTTGAAGATTCAGAATAATCATGGCTTGTGGTACTAACGACCCATGTTGGACTGCGAGCATGACCGCGGGTTCACCACCAATTCTGATGGTGTACAGTACATGCACATCTGATGGCGCAGGCCGTTGCACTCTCGCATCACAAGGTAAGTTGGGGTCGATCTTAGGCGACCTTTTCAGGCTTGCAATCCATCCTCTTTGGGTAGAGCCTGGGATCTTCCGGTGGCAGCACGCTCACTCGTCGTGACCCCGTGTTGTATGAATCGAAGACAGGCATTGTTCTTTGGCATGGTGCTCAGGCTGTGGTCAAATCTCTAGATCCCAGGTACCAAGTACCGCAACCGCAACCATCTACCGCGGGTACGAGCCCGAGGCAAGACTGAAGAATGTCGGTAGAGCTGGAATATCACATATTGCCCTCCCCTTTGCCGTCAGGCCGAAATTGGAGTCGTTCGGTTGTGAGGCTATACGCTACTAAGCATAGCCGGGGTCACCAGCAAACAACCGCTCTGATCTGGGGCTTTCTGCGGGGGTGAAGCGTCAGCATTCCTGCCCTCACAAAATCCCAGAATCTCAATATCCCAAACATCACAAATGCCTTCTGGCGACATATAAGACCGTCCGATACATTGGTAGCGGGACTATCGAGGTGTTGCTCTGCCCAACCTCAGCATTTTCCAAGTCGACTCTCGTCTAGCAGGTTGACTATCAAGAAGAGCCTGAATCTCGACTGTTGAGAGACTGAGACGAATATTATATCAGTGTCAGCCGAAACCGCTTTCATGAAACCGCCAGACATGGGCGGCAGCAGCTCACCGGTGAAGGCCATAGGACTGGCAGACAGCCTCTTCCCCGCGAAAATGCTGTTTCGATACGGACTGTGGCTGCTCGGCATCCTCTTCACAACTAGAGTCCTGTTGTCTCTATACAGATCTCTCACCTCTCCCCTCCGCTCTGTACCTGGACCATTCCTTGCCCGCTTCGGAAGGTTCTATTACTTCTGGAGAGTCAGCTGGGGCCGATGGGAACATGACAACATAGCACTACACCGGAAGTATGGCCCTATCGTCCGCGTCGCCCCGGATATGTACAGTATCGAGTCCCCGGAGATCGTGAAGAAGGTCTACGGCATTGGCTCCAAGTTCCCCAAGTCAGACTGGTATGATGCGTGGAGGCACCCGGATCCGAACCGCTGGACTCTGTTTCCAGACAGGGATATGAAGCGACACGCCGAGACCAGGAAAAGATTTCAGGCGATGTATTCCATGTCAAGTTTGGTGAACTATGAAAGATATGTGGATGAGTGTGCTGAGATTTTCGACAAAAGGCTGAGCGAGTTCGCAGCACGTGGTGATATCATCAACATGGGCCATTGGCTGCAATGCTATGCTTTTGATGTCATCGGCGATATCACCTACTCCCAGCGGTTCGGTTTCTTGGACAGGGGTGAGGATGTTGCTGGATTGCTGCAGGCACTGCACGGAGTGTTGAAGTACGGAGCCTTGGTGGGCATATATGCTTGTTGGCATCCTCTAGTATTCGACCTCTCGAGTCGTTTTGGTCTGGGGGGCGCAGCAGGTCGAACCTACTTAATGAAATTCGTCGAAGAGCGCATCCGACAGAGGAAAGAGGCGACCAAGACCGGCAGAGATACGGGAAGAACTGGCCACCGAGACGACAATGCGCCCGTAGATTTCCTGGAAAAGCTCATGAACGCCAATCGGGAGGATCCTGATAGAGTAACACCCTATCATGTCTTCATGATGGGCTTGTCGAACATCATTGCAGGATCTGATACCACCGCCATCAGCCTTTCGTCCATCCTGTACAACCTGCTAAAGCATCCAGAGAAGATGCGAAAGCTCCGAGAGGAGATAAAGGAGTTCGAGGGTCAAAACCGATGCGGCAATCCAAATGTGTCCTTCAGAGAGAGTCAAGAAATGCCGTATCTGCAGGCCGTCATGAAGGAGGCTCTCCGTGTGCACCCAGCAACCGGCTTACCTTTATGGAGGGTTGTACCCGACGGCGGTGTTGAGATTTGCGATCGATTCTTTCCACCAGGCACCATCGTTGGAGTCAACACCTGGTGTGCTCATTACAACGAAGACGTCTTCGGCCCTGATGCCAAAGTTTTCCGACCGGAGAGGTGGGCTGAAGCCGAGAAGGAGGGTGGCGAGAGGCTCAAGAACATGGAGGCTTATTACATGCCGGTAAACCATGAACTTTCGATAGATGCAGAAGCTCGTTCATTGCTGACAAGCCTACCAGTTCGGTTTAGGATCAAGGACTTGCATCGGCCGCCATATCTCTTTCTTGGAGATGTCCAAGTTGATTCCGCAAATGATCAGAAAATTCGACTTCCAGCTCAAACATCCTGAAAGGCCATGGAACACCGACAACAACTGGTTTGTTAAACCAACCGACGTTCAAGTTACAGTCAGGCTCCTGAATGAGTAGGGCGGCACAAGTTCTTTGACAACCAAGAGGGGCTCTCTTGTGAGGAGGCATTGTTGGAGCTTGTCGACGCGTCCTCTGTGTCCGGAAGAAGCTCTACCAGATGGCTAAAGCTTTCCAATCTTGGGCCAGCTGTGGCACTGTGCAAGAGCGCTTCAACCCTTATTGACCGATCTTGACAACGTCAAAAGATCACATCCGGCGATCGTACTAGATGGTTCACAGGTGAAGCCTGCAAGGTTGACGCCTTCCCGAGGTCTGCCTTTCCCGCAATGTTGTTGCCATGTGGCTGACGTGAGAACGTATCTCGTATAGACATGTCTTCAGTGCCTAGCGCGGATACCTGTAATCCGTAGATAGTTATCTTCAGTACCAGAGAGCATCGCCTCGCAAGCTCCAAAGATTGAATTTCATTGATCGAATCTGCAGTCTCACAAGCTCTGAGGGTAGTCGCTGTAGTGTCTCGCTGTTGATCTGTACAAGGTACTGATTATACCCCGTAAAAGCGAACCGAAGGGAGCGAGGATGGTGTGGCGCCTAAGCAGCCAGAGGACGATATCCATCACAGAGTAGAACTTGATAGCGTGGGGAGTAGTTTACTGTGGCGACAGGTGGATGAAAGGTGGCCAACATTTGGCGACGGCCGTCGAGCCCCCCGTGGAGCTGCGGGAGCTGAGGTTCGGCGGGTAAGCCACAGTTCTAGCCTCCTTGTTTCTTCAATCCCTTGGAGGGAGTACGGCCTGCCCATAATATCGAAAGATGCCATTCGTGGGTCGAGCAGAGTGGAATCCCACATGCAGTTGCCCAATTTCCGCCCGAGCGTTCACCAGCTCCGACGCCAGGCTACCATTCTTAATCCCTAGGATCGTTCGGCCGCCTGGTGGAGTCTGGATAGGACGTACGAGGTAGCAGGGGTGTGGTAGAAGGCGAGGAAGTAAGAGAGGGTCGAAGTGTTGGAGGGCGAGCGAAAGAAGAACGGCGTTAGAGGCGGTTAACTGACAAGAGGCGATGATAGGAGACAAGGTCTGATCGGAACTATCCTCAGTACCTAAGGTACGTTAGGTAGGTATCCTGGTACTGTACCGTCCGCGTTGGCGCAGCAAGGAGCCGTGAATGACCCAAGTATTAATCAATCATCTGGTACAAGTAGTAATAGAGCATGGTTTGAACGATAGGAGACCACAAGAACAGTAGTACTGAGTACGCCGTTAGGAAACTGTCCCCAGTTCCAGTGTCGGGCGCTCAAGACGAGGAGTGAACGAGCGAGCGGCTACTGCTGTGGGCTACAAGGTACCCGGTGTACCATGAGGTACTGATTGCCCACTAAAGCCCGCCATGGGGCTTCCTACTGGACAAAGGCCCCACTAGCCTCCTTAGCCCGTAACTGGCCTCCAAGCACCCCGAACGGCAGGGCCTAAGGAGCCACAGTCCGTCGGTCGCCCGCCCCCAGCAGCAAGTCGAAGGCTCGTCACTACTGGCAGTCTGGACTGGCAGAACTGGCAGATGGCAGATGGCAGAAGTGCGCTTTCCCTGCCTGGCCTTGTCTTTGCCTTGCTGATCTCGAAGCCCGATTCACGCTGTACAGAACCTGCCTGACTTCTTCAAGTCACCACACCACAACTGCACTTCACTTCTCCTTCCATCAACCTGCGCCTCGAGTAACACCGTATCACTTGCAGCCCGGTGTCAATTCGCTTCGTCCAGCAACGTTAACGCGCTCTTCCATCCAACGCCTGACCTGAATCGCCAGACTAATCAGCGATCGCTTGTCCCTGCAACACTGACCAGCCACATCCTGCTTCTGCTGGTGGTCCTCCTTACCCCCGTTTAACCGCCTGGTCGATTACCGGTCGTTTGCGACTGCATCCCATCTACGTCGATCAAGAATTTTCAGCGCCGTCCTCGATAAGGCTGGATGTATATTCGAGCTCTCTATCAAGCTCGCTGCGCGCACGACAGAGAGAATAGGTCTTTGTCGGCCACCGCTCGCCCCACATGAGTGGCAGCCCTGCCACTCAGCCCGCGCCAGGTATGATCTGATCTTCAACTTTCTCGCGTCGAATTGTATATCGACCTTTACTGCGATGGCGCACTCTCGTTCCTAACATCTCTGGATCTAGGCGCATACCCAAGAGCCCTCGACCCGAACGTTTCCTCGGTCATTCCAACTACCGCCCCCTCAAGTGATGCACCTACAAGCCATGAGACGATGACAGAAAAGCCCAAACAACCTTCGCTCGTCAAAATACCTTCTCGGTCGTCTTCTCATCAGAAACAGTCCGAGACAACGTCCCCTACTCCTCCTGTATCAACTATACCGAACGAAGAACCCGCTTCTCCAAGGCGCGGGTCCAAAAGGAGCCTCCTGAGCAGAAGTAGGAACGCCAGCCGAAGCAGCAGAAAGTCGACAAAGGCGGCCCGTACTGGTGACGACCCCAAAGAGCCAGTGCCGCCACTTGCGCAGTCGGGCGCTCCTAGAAGTGACAAGAAACCTCGAAGCGGCCTGCTCGCACTATTTAACTGTTGTTTACCCCATGAACTGCCTGACGATACGAAATCCGACGACCCTGACGTCTCAGCAAAGAAGGTTAAAATCCAGCCTACGCCGCAGAGGGCGTCCAGGCCACCCGAACAGAGTGAGGTTATCGGGAACGAGAAAGCGCTGGAAGGCAGAGCGTCTGCCGGGGAGCGGGTTGTGGAGGGCCGAGGTGGGGAGGAAGAGAAGGCTGGGCTTTCCGAGAAACGGGCGATTGATGTTACCGGACCAGGAGTAACACGAGAGGATGTGTATGACGACAAAGTTAGCCCTGTATCAGGAGGCAACGGGTCAGCATCCGCCACAACTCAACCGAACCCCGGGGACCAAGAACTAGCTCATAGCGGCCAACTTGAACCGCTGCAGACAACGACGGCTATTGCGCCCGAATCCTCCACCAAGCCAGAATTGGAGGTGACGGCCGCAACGCCCCTTGAGCCAGAACTCTCCACCGACGCTCAAAGTTTCCGGGGTCCGAGTGACAGAGACAGCGATGTCGATATGAGCGATGCGCCTCCTTCGGTTCCAAGCGATGAAGACGAACCGGTGGACGAGCCTCCTCAACCGGCAGAGCTACAACCTCAAGTGCCTCTGCCTCCTCCACCCCCGTTAGAGAAGCGCCAAGAGCAGATCGCAACCAAGGAAGTCCCGGCGGTCTCAGAAGAAGTGGCCGAAAAGCAGACATGGCTTCTGCCTCCTCTCGAGCCCCGGTTCAAAGGGCGGAAGTGTCTAGTCCTTGATCTGGATGAGACATTGGTACACAGCAGCTTCAAAATCCTTAACCAGGCCGACTTCACCATTCCCGTCGAGATTGAAGGCCAGTACCACAATGTGTATGTCATAAAAAGGCCCGGCGTGGATGCCTTTATGAAAAGGGTTGGTGAACTGTACGAAGTCGTTGTGTTTACAGCTTCGGTCTCCAAATATGGTGATCCGTTGTTGGACCAGCTAGATATCCACCACGTGGTGCACCACCGACTGTTCCGTGAGAGCTGCTATAATCACCAGGGAAACTATGTGAAGGTAAGACTACGATCGCGAAGAAACCCCCTTGGAAGTCACCACTAATGCTCTTCTTAGGATCTATCGCAGGTCGGACGGGATTTGAAAGAAGTCATCATCATCGACAATTCGCCGACGTCCTACATCTTCCATCCGCAACATGCAGTTCCCATAAGCTCCTGGTTTTCGGATGCCCACGATAATGAACTGCTCGATCTGATACCGGTCCTCGAAGACCTTGCGGGACCGCAAGTGCGGGATGTGAGCTTGGTTTTGGATGTTGCCCTGTGAGCTCGAGATCTGTCGGCCCACGTTCGAGTGGCTATCTTCACTTCATATGTTCTTATTAGAACGGCATATCGACCAAAAGTTTACTTCCTTAGCGAGGCATCCATTGTCTGATGCTGTCGATGCTGAGGAAATCCACCAAAATTCGAACGGACCCTTCAGCGCATAGAATGCCAGAACCGGGAAGGGGGGAATCAAAAGAGGGGTGGGCATCAAAAAAAATAAAAGATCGAGTTTAATAGCACTGGGAAAGCTGATGTCTTCCAACCAACCACCAATCCGACCCGCCTGTTGCGTCCGCTACTGGAAGACTTGCAGGCTGAGATACCAAACTGCGACAGGCTCGAGTTTCGTTTGTTATTTTCATTTTGATGGCAATTTGCATATTGCAGGCATGCATTTGGCTTTTGTGGGATCCAAGGGTGCGAACAGAACAAGGCAGCGAGCAAGCGACATGGTTCTTTGTTGTGAAATCTACGGGTTGTACAGTCCACTGACTGGTACTAAAGCTCCCAGAACGGACAGGGAGCCGGGATTCAGGAGCGCAGATCAATTTCGACGGGAGGATAAAACCAGGCCGAATTCAATCGTACAAGATTGTGGGAATGCGGTGGCATGAGAGAGTGGCGGGACAGGCAGACAACGAAAGAGAGGAGAAGTACTATAACAAATGGCCATTTTTACCCATGTTGTAACCTTTTCTTGTTCTTGTTCTTGTTCTTGTTCTTCTTTTCTTAAATACACCATGGTGGTGGAAGATGGCAAAGATCGTCTCAACTTTGATGGTCTTGTTCAGAGATTATACCCCTGACGGACCAGTGCCTGGGAGAGTCTAGGTACATTGTATAGGTGTCTCGCCATATAATTATAGCAGCTGTCCGCAAAAGTCACGCACCAGAGGGCCAACTTCGTCTGGTACTTCGACACAATACCAATGGCCGACGCCTGGCAGGATTTCCAGCCGCTTGTTCTTCTCTTCGGTTCCCAAGTGGGCGAAGATCTCCTTGCATCCGGCCAAGGGGGCGCTCTTGTCCTGTTCCCCGGCGATGATGAGGATGGGACACTTGACCTTTTCATATTCCGGTTGACGGGCGGCCGCGATGGCGCGGCAATTCGCGATGTATCCCTCGGGGGACTGGCCCATGATCATTTCCCGAATGAAGCCTTTCGCGGTCGCGGTGGCTTTGCTCCCTGTTGCGGCATTCGGGATGGTATTTGCCATTGTTTCGATGCCGCCTATTGATTGACGAAGAAAAAAGGAGAGAGGAGTTAATAAATATATACACACACATATGGAGAATGAACGGATCCTTTTTCTTCTTCTCCTTTTCTCTTCTCGTCTTTCTTTTCCTGGGGGAATCTTTAAGACTTACCTTCTTTGACAATCGTAATGCGCTGCTCGAATACACTCGCGGCGTTCTCATTCGGATTGACCGGTCCAATGCAGACACCTGCCACCACTCTGTCGGGAGACGTCGAGGCCAGATAGGTCGGCACGATGGCGCCCATGGAATACCCGACCACGACGGCCTTCGGGACGCCGAGATGGTCCAGCAGACCCAGCACGTCTTGGGCGATCGAGGGGATCGACGTCTCTCCGCCGTCGTAGACGGAGCGGCCGGCGCCGTAGTTGTCGAACACAATGCACCGGTAGTTCGCCAGGTAGGGGAAGATGGGGAAATAGTAGTTCTGAGTCGAGCCCAGGCCGTGGACCAGGATCAGCGTCAGTTTCGGCTCCTGGTCTCCGGTGGGCGCGATGTCGGTGTAGTGGAGGGAGTGGTTGTTGATTTTGGCGAACGGCATGTTTGCGGTTGGTGTCGGTTTCCTGTTGGTTTGGTGTAGTGTTGGATACAGCTATCCGCTTTGCTTGTAATGGAATCGGTCTCGGAAGGGGGAAGATGTTTGTCTGGAGTACGACTAGGTAGGTGTGAAGCCGATCTGAAGAGAGCTAAGGGTATCCAAGAGCCTTGGAGATTCACGTACAGCTAGGTACTCGTCGAGTCTGATACAGCGGCCTCACCTGGTATTCCCTTGGTTTAAGTTTGTCAATTATGATATAATTATAAGGGTGAGGAGATATCTTCATTATTGATGTTCGGGTCGGCAATTGCGGAAGAGAGATCGGATGAATGAAAGAGACGCTGGCAGCTGGCAGCAGACAGGCTCAACAATGGGTCGGGCCGAGCACATTGACATCGTTTGGCCAGGAGTTCTGGCAATGATTTATCTTTATTTTTATATGTGTTTGGCTATATCATATGTGTTATGTTGCAAGAGTGACTGACCGACTTGTAGGATTATATCTCGACTTTCTGGAGACCTTGGCCAGAGTCTTTCAGTTTGTACAGACTATCTACTACTGCACTACGAGTGGAAGTACCACGAAAGCGACCGGGGGCGATGGTGGCTGGGAGCATGAAAAGTCCCAACTGGATTTATAAATAGTAGGATTGAAGTTACGGAACCCGAAGTCTGCAGCTTTCCAGTGTTTCAGACTGACAGCAACATGGTTTGCGGTGGACAATCGTACAGATGGTGTCCTGTGGCGAGCATCTAAGCAGCAACAAGAAGACGACGACGACGAGGATTGGGGGCAAGGTAGACGCCTAGGCAGATGCCTACCGTTGAAATTAGATTGGCATTATTTCAAGCTGGATAGGTGAGACATCGCCCCTATAGCGCCTGAACCCGCATTATTGTTACCTGCTCCTACGCCGATCCGAGATTCACCTCGACCACTATAGGCGCCACTACAATATAATGTAGGCACCTAAGGCACATATACTAGGTCCCTTAGGTACCTAAGCTGCATTCAACCTCCCCTGAAAGGCTTGGCTGCCGCAATTCGTAATAGCGAACGGCCAGGGGCGTACTACGTGGGTAGTATCTTTATTTTGTTTTGCAGGTTGTCCTAGTAATATCTCAAAGTGGTCTGATCAATGCAGCTGTCGTGTATCCTCAAGCTGGGAGAGTCATCTTCTGTCGGTGCCCTTTTCTGGAGTTGTGGTACGAGACACTGGTAGGCAGTCCCGTTCACAGTCACGTCTAGAAGCTGAAGGAAGATCAACGTTGATGAGTTGAGGCTGACACTTCAGGGCCCAGGGTTAGGTAGTACTATCCCCCTGCAATGGGTGGATCAAATGGCAGCTTTAGGTGGCACAAACTGACTTATCACGCTCGTTCCTTTGCATCCATCAATTATTTCTGGAGCCTTTCCAGAGTCGTAGGATCCCTTTGCATCTGGACCGGACGGAGCCACTACGAGAGAGACTGCTTCCTCCGGGCGTTTCCTGCGTTCCGCTTCTCCAGATGATTATCTGATGATACTTTCTTACCCCTTCCACCTCTGTCTTACTCTCTCTGCGTCTGTTCCTTCTCTTCTGCTTCTCCTGTTTGCGCGCTGTGTCTCAATTCCCCCCGGCCCTTGGGTGCCGATTCCGTTCGCTATCGTACCTCGATCGTCAAAATGTCGCCTGACGTCCGGCTCTCCGTCTCCTGGTTGAGCCGGGTGGTCCTGTTGTTCGCGTGCTGTTCACATGCCTTCTACATCCCAGGTATGCTTCCGACGCGAACCGGATGGTTGAATCCCACTGATCGAGGTCTGATGTATGACAGGATATTCGATACGGAGCTATCGAGATGATGAGAACATCCCCCTCCTCGTGAACAAGGTGTATTCAGACAACAGCCAGCTCCAATACGCTTACTTCGAACTCCCTTTCGTGTGTCCCCCCACCGGCCGTAAACACCATGGCTCATCCGTCGCCAGTGGCCACAGCATCCCGCTCAATCTGGGGGAGGTCTTACGGGGCGACCGGATCAAGACGTCGGATCTGGAGGTGAACATGGGTCAAGACATTGACTGTCAGTATCTGTGCGATCGAGTCGTTGGCCGGAAAGAGATGAAGTGGGCGCAACAACTCATTGAAGGAGAGTTCCTTACCGAATGGATTCTCGACAATCTCCCCGGAGCCACTTCATTCGTCACCGTTGATCGCAGTCGGAAGTACTACGCGGCCGGCTTTAAGATGGGCTACAAGGATTTCGACGTCGCGACGGGAAAAGAGCGGTTCTATCTGTACAACCACCACACCCTGGTCGTTCGCTGGCGCAAGGCCCCGGGAAGAGCTGGCGACAACGGCGGTAAGGTCATTGTGGGATTCGAAGTCTACCCGAAGAGCATCAGTGCCGGACACCGCAATGAAACCGGCTGTCCGCTCGACGTGTCAGGAGACCAGGAACCTCTTGCCCTGTTCATTCCGGCCAACAACAGCGGCTTGACCGAGCAGTACGCGGACTCGTCCTACGTGCCGATCGAGGCCAATGAAGACTTGAACGATGGTGCCACCATGACCATCCCGTATACATATTCAGTCTATTTCCGGGAAGCCAAAGATGTCGACTGGGCCAACCGCTGGGATCTTTACTTCAGTGATCAGACCGGAAGCTCCTCCACTCACTGGCTAGCCATTGTCAACTCGTTGATCATCTCCGGGATCCTGGGCGCAGTCTGTATTGTTATCTGGGGCCGGACCATGCAAGGTGACGCCAAAGGTCGAGGCGACGGTGTGCTAGAAGAGGCTAGATTGCGGATCATCCGGCGGGCAGAGAAGAAGAAGTCAACCACCGGTCTTCTTGAAAAGCCTGCCGAGGCGGCCCCTGAGGACGACCTGATGTCGGATGAAGAGCCGCTGGAAGAGATTACGGGATGGAAGATGCTGCACGGTGATGTCTTCCGACCGCCCCCGTACGGTGGTCTTTTGGCTCCCCTGATCGGTTCTGGGATGCAACTTGTCTTCATGATCGTGGGGCTTCTGGTCCTCAGCTGCGCCGGTGTCCTGAATCCCAGTTGGCGCGGAGGATTCTGGAGCGTCGCAGTCGGGCTCTTCGTGTTGGCAGGTGGATTCTCGGGGTACTTCTCAGCCCGGGTTTACAAGACCTTTGGGGGCCAAAACTGGCGTAAGAACACGATGATGGTAAGTTTCGCTGCATGTCTTTGTATGGTGGTCGAGCTGACTTTCTATGTCTAGACCGCCCTTCTCTTCCCCGGCCTGGTCTTCACCCTTGTTTTCGTTCTGAATCTGTTCACCTGGGCACAAGCATCTTCCACCGCCCTCCCATTCTCGACGCTCCTGGGACTGGCCTGCCTCTGGCTTCTTATCCAGCTTCCGCTCGTCCACTTCGGCTCTTATATCGGATTTTACCGGTCCGCAGTTTGGGAACATCCCACTCGAACGAACGCGATCGCGCGACAAGTCCCTCCGCAGGCATGGTATACGAAACACCAAATCACTCTGGCCCTTGGAGCCGGTCTGGTCTCGTTTGCGGTTCTCTTCATCGAACTCATCTTCCTGTTCCGGTCCCTGTACCTTGACAAGTCATCTTACTACTATGTCTTTGGCTTCCTGAGCATCATATCAGCCTTGCTCTCCATCACCATTGCCGAGACCGTGATCATCACTACATATATACAACTGTGCGCCGAGAACTACCACTGGTGGTGGCAATCGTTCTTCGTGGGAGGAGCGTCTGGATTTTGGATCTTTGTCTATTCGGTGTGGTATTATGCCACTCGGCTGCACATCGAAGGGTTTGTGAGTAGTCTGTTGTTTTTCAGCTACAGCGCGCTTGCTTGTGCAGTATATTCACTGGCGACGGGGACGATTGGCTTCCTGACGGCCTACATGTTCATTCGGCGGATATATGGGGGGGTCAAGGTGGATTGAAAAGGCCCTTGGACATTTGACCTGGAGTGTTTCCATATGCCAAAATCATGATAGACGGTTCAGCTCAAGGGCGGCGAGATTTGTACAGCATAGCGACCGCCCACCATGAAGAACTAATAACGCAACCTAATGTGGATGGGAGTCATATCAAGAAGTGTTTTTTTCTTTTCTTTTGGGTATCCAGAGAGTGTCCAAGCGGCATCCTAGCCCTGATTGATAAATATTGGAGGTGGTGGATGCACCACTAGTATGTCCATCCGTGTGTTGTAATCTTTCTTCCGCAGGGATTGGAGGAGCCGGAGGAATGGAGATGTCGGACATGAACGAGCCAGGACGGGGGACGATGACTGGCGTAAGGTACCTATGTATCAAAGGCAAACTTGGCGAGGGCATTCATGTCTCTCAGTCGATGGAGTGGCGTACAAGTAAGTTACCCTGTCGCTGAGTTCGCTGACAAAGGGGATTTCGCAATGGCGCGCATGGTAAATGGGGAGTAATCGGGGAGTAAAAAGGTGCATGGCATCAATCGTATGTGTAGATATCAATGCACTCGAAGGGCGCAGGTGGAGCTCTAATGAACGACATAGAGTGGGCAGCGACGCAGTTATACGCCTGCCAGCGGGAGAAATGCCTGGCTGGTGCCTGCTCGTGAAGTCAAGACTCCATCTCCTCCACTGCATCTCCTCCAGTTTCGATGCATGCACGTGGATGTGCGGGTTCAACCAACGTAAGCGACGACATTCAAACCCACAGAATCCGCCCTTGTCATTCCAACGGTTGCCGGAGTAGGCAGAATGTAAGTGATGTGGTCCTCTTATTCCATCACTGCACCTACGACAGAACAGACTCGGAGTGCAAAAGATGGAGATGGAGATGGGTGACTCACTACTTTCACGCCTTTTCCTCGACATGGTCACGACAAGTTCCTGGAGCCGACGGACTTACACGGACTGCTCGTTTTTCTATTCCACACTCACGACGCGTGTTGATGCGATTGTAAATCCCAGGAGTGGACATGACATGACTCCCATGTTGATGTATGTGTATATAAACACCATCAATGGGGCCTTTTTTCGTCGGTATGTTGCGCTCCAGTTCTTATCAGTACTATCTTGGTATCTGGTATCTGGTATCGAGTAGGTCCTTCTTGCTTGTGTCTGTTCTCCAATCACCAGCAGCTATACGACACTCCGAACAGCATTCTGAACCAGTTCCAACCCCTCCCCGTATCTCCCTTGTCCCAAAAGAGACAAGGACCCTGATCGACTGACGGCTGCATCGCCCGCCGCATTGTTTGATTGACCTCCCTTCTTTCCTCCTTCTCCCAGCATGCAACCATCCCGCCAACAGACATCGGGCGAGATGCCGTCCTTCTTCACATCCGCGGTTCCTTCTTATTCCGCCCGTTCTCGCTCCTTACCGATCCAAGGCAATGGAACAGGACGGCGAGGATCTGCATTGGCAAGCGCCATGGGTCTGCGGAGAAAGAGTGAGCTGGACATTGTGTTTGATGGCGGCACGGAATTTGTCCATTCATATTCCACCTACGACGAGATCAAGGGCCATGTCGATGTCAAGTTCGACAAAGATACCGCCTTCGACGACCTCATCATCACATTCGAGGGCCGAACGTCCACGTATGTGGAGAAGATATCCACCGCCGCCCCTACCACCGGCCGCACGACGGGAAGGCAGACCTTTCTGAAAGTTCAGCAGCCCATCCACGAAGACGATCTGCCAGCCGACGGCGTCTTCCGCGCGAACGCTGCTTACAGCATTCCCTTCACCTTCGTGGTTCCCGACCGGTTGCTGCCCTTGGTTTGTACTCACAAGGTTGATAATGAAACCCTCAGGACAGAACATACACAACTGCCTCCCAGCTTGGGAGACCCTCATGTTGCAGGAGAAGGCCACGCGCTCATGGATGATTTGGCGCCCGATATGGCCAAGATCAGCTACTGTGTTCGAGCTCGAGTTGTCAAATGGAGTGCTGTCGGCCGACCGCTCGAGCTGGCTGATAAGGCTGAGCGCGTGAGACTGGTGCCGGCACGAGCAGAAGCACCGCCCTTGAGCATTAGAGAAACACCCTTCTCCGATCACGTCATGCGCAAAGAGAAGAGCATGAGAAAAGGTCTCTTCAAGCTTGGTAAAACCGGGCGTCTGACAGCTGAGACCAGCCAGCCCAGGAGTCTGCGTCTGCCGCATCCACAAAAGCGACAGACCGGTCCGATTTCCACCATGGCCACGGTGAACTTGCGCTTCGATCCGCAAACCCCTGAGGATGAGCCACCGCAGCTCGACTCGATCACGACCAAGTTGAAAGCCTACACCTTCTTCGCTGCCACTGCCTACGGCCACATGCCCGCGTCCGGGAAACACGACAACTGGTCCACCCTACATGGTGTGTACCCCGAACAGGTCTCCCTTGCATCGCGCCGTGTCTCGGCTGTGTCATGGCTCCGCCACGATCCCTCGGAGCGGGAGATGAGTTTCTCATCCTCGGAACTTTCCCGCCGTCCCTCGTCTTATTCGACCTCTTCTACCTCTTCGATCCCTGAACCGTCGGGTTTCTACCAAGAAGGCTCGCCCTTCTACACCGCAAGTGTGATTGTCCCCGTTGCTCTGCCCACTGCTTCCGCCAGCAATCGACCCAAAGTTTTTGTACCGACGTTTCATTCTTGTATCGTGTCAAGAACCTATGCCCTCGATCTGAACATCTCCTTCCGCACGCCCGGCTCCAATGTGTCAAGCAGTAATCTCACTCTCAAAACACCAATCCAGATCTCCGCCGAGGGAGGCGTGCCCCCTGCCCATCTGAACGAATCCGCCGCAGCCATTGTTGCAGAGATCGAATCACAATTTGGACTATATGAAGCAGGACAACTTGGTCATCACGACCTAGGGGTTGAAAGCCCCGTGTACGAAGAGACCAGCTCTAATCCAGCTCTGGCTGGCACGAGACATATGAGCCTTGCAGACCACCTCCACACCCCGCCCGCGGCGGCCAGTCTACCTCTGCATTATTCCGGTATCAATGCCACCGCACCGCCGGACTACCACCACATATCTGGATTTGGCGCATATGGCGCAAGGGACCCGCCGGGCGGACCTAGAACTCAAAGCGTGAGTCTTAGCCTTTTTGCCTGAAAGCCTTTGGGCTCCTTCTCTTCCACCTCCTCCTGTATCTCGCATTCCTCTCTTACCATTCTTGGTGTGCGAAGAAGAAGGAGAAGGTTCAAGTAGCGAGTCTGTATGTCGAGGCTGAGACAGGTGTTGCAGTTGAGTGGAGATGAAGAATCAGAGACAGAACCGGAATGAGAACAGCAGAAATTGACTTGTCGCGTCCGAGCACGGACAGACGAAGAAACATGACGCTTTGAAGAACGAAAGCGCGCAACAAATATATGCCGACGACGCTCAAGAGGCGGCGAGCTTGATTGGGAGAGGAAGCTTTCCTTGTCAAAAGTGAACTCTTGCACTGAGATGCTTACTTATCGCTTTGGCGCCTACAGGAATATGGTTGGGGGCGAACCAGCAATCGGGCCAGCGTCATCAGAAGGCCACCGATACCGCTGTCTGGTTTCGCTCTCCTTGCGCTCTGATCGTTTCGGCGATACAAACCGATTGGGGTGGATGCGTTGGTTTGACTAGCCTTCAACTGGCCTCAATCTGACGACCCGATGTCCTCTTCGAATCGTTTTCCCCAGGCGTCCAAGAATGCTGATCGAGTTTCACTTATTCGGGAACAGACCATATCATCCAACAGACTCGTTGAAACGCCACTGGATCTGCCCGTCACACGCCGGGTATTCAATCATTCCGACAGAGCCGGATGGCCTCAATCTTGTCTTGTATGGGTTTCGGGGAACGGGAACCGTCTTGAGAAGATGACGGTGGTGCGCTCAGGATATATGAATGATGATATACGAGTGGTTCAGGGGCAAGAGGTCATGTCACGACTGATTTGTTTAGATTGACCCGAGATATCTGTGGGGTTGATGTGATGATGACGGGTGAATTCGGTGGATGTCTTACGGTCTTTACAGTCACGATGTTGTGTTCATGTCATCCTAGCTCTATTACGATGGGATGGAGTTCCAGGTGACTGAGATATGAACTGAACGTTTTCGGATTGGTTTGGTTACGTGATGGTATGGGATGTATTGGGCTTGATGATGATGTTGTTATGAGGGGCGAAGATGTACATGCAAAGATGATACCCTTGTTTCATAAGCCAAATTACCTATTTAGTTACGAGTGAGAGAGTGAGAGAGTGAGAGAGTGAGAGAGTGAGAGAGTATTCTGTTTCCGAGACATGCCATTCTTGTCGGACGCCTGGATGAAAAGAGCCGACCATGGTTCTAACTCTACATTGTTCTTCGGGGTTCAAAATTGGATTTCTTTATTGAATATGGTTTTGTTTATAACGCGTCTCGGTCGCTTATCTAGGGCCGATATTGCGACATTGCATTCGCGTCTTCTCGAAACCGTCACGTTCCTTCTAGCCCTAGCATGCTCGAGTCGAAATCGTTTCCCCGTGGAAATTTTCTCCTCCGGCAGAAATGAAGGCGACTCTGACACAAAAAAGACCAGGCAGGGGCCACCGAGAATCAGAGAAAATGTGCACTGCCCCGAGTGTCTCTTCTCGGCAGTGCACCAACCCCTTCCTGATTCTCGGAGACTTCCCTCCATTCCTCCCCACTTCCCGACCAGCTCTCCTCTCCGGGCCGAGAGAAGGGATAGATACTCCCGAAGACCCGACGCGGGGGATCCAGGGAGCGGCAGACAAGATGGTAGTAGTATTCCGTGGAAAAGAACAAGAAAAAGGGAGAAACCCCTCCAGGGACTCGGGTTGTTGCAATTAGTGTGTATGTTCGCTGTCCGCAGCCAGGAACCGGAGCGTGAGGCTGAAAACGGCCACGCCGGACACAGGCAGGATCAGAGAAAATGTGCACTACACTTTCCCTGTCCTATCCTGTCCCGTCCTGTCCCGGCCCATCCCATTTCGTCCCGCGAAGCGTAATGTTGTTCCTAACGCCAGTCGTCGCCTTCGGGCGGAACGGTCGAGCCCTGTGTCCATGGACACGAGGCGGACGTCATGGGCAAGTTAGTTGCCCAGTCGAAATGATTTGTATATCTGGAGGTCACCGGTGTAGGCGAGAGGAGGAGGGGTTGTTGAAATTTCAGGACAGGACAGGCTTAACACCCGTTGTCATAATATTGATGATTTGTTGGGAAAGGAGGGCTGCTTTGTCTTTTATGGTTGTTCTCGTACAGAGACTGCTGGGGAGTAGGAAAGAAAAGCTCCCGCTGATCGCGGTAAAGGCAGATCAAGATTTTATAACTGGTGCGCGTTCCCCCCCAGACACCTCGGGTTTATCGAAGAGACATGACCCTTTGCAACCCGGACGGGTTGAACGGGGCTTGGATTTGCGGAGACCGCCATTGAAGTGACAATCGATGTACCCAAGCATGAGCAAGGTAGATGGATGGGTTCGCGGGAATCCACCAGTGCCAGTACCATGTCCGATTTTGTGTCAGCTTGATGTCCATGGTACTAGGAGCGCCATTGACTTGCTGCGGCCATCTTTGCCTGCGACTGTTGCGTTTGGTTCATTGGACGTCCGTATTCTGCTGCAGCGATCTCCGCTTTGTGCCTCCGGATGGCCCCGGCAGGTGCCCGAGTGGAATAAGGACAGGTTTTGGTTTCGCATGATTGATAGATTAGGCTACTTGCACCCTGCACCGCGAGGAGGTACCTGTCCATTGCAGGGCAAAAATATGATAGACATATTGGCTGTCTGGCTGTGCAGCCAGCGATGGAATAGTATGGACAGTCGATCTTCAAATGCGGTGGGATGTTTTGGTGTTGTTCTCCGGAGATCCGCCGGGGTTTAGATGCTGTTCATATGGAAAGACGATGTTGTTGTACCGACGCCGTACGGATTAGGAGGCTTCGTGCAACCGGCGAAGACGAATTGCGGACTGCGTTCACTCGCGAAGTGCTTGTCGTTTGGTTGGGCACTGTCCGAAGGGGACCATCGCCGCTCTCTCTCGCTGTAATTGACCCTCTTTCAGCTGAGCCAGATGCCCTTCATTCGTTCAAGAGCTTTGTGTGCGAATGGTGTCATGCAATAGAGTGGATTACTTCTCTCAAGAGCAAAGCATGGTACAGCTGAGAGCTGGATCCCGCGCCTCTATGACCGGGTTTTGTAAAACATTCTCGTCGAGAAACAGCCACGGCATGATGGGACGCCAGTCTTCGCCTTGGACGACATTGTACCTAACAGTCTGACGTCTCGACGTACGGTCTCTCAAAGCCAGTCCCCTAACTTGCTGCTTTTGTTTTTCTGTATTCAATCGCAGAATTCGGCAAACGATTATGGCCCTGGCTTGACTGATGACCAGAAGAAGACCGAAACATCGTGGTCAGGTTGGGAGGTGTCTCTGTGAATTGAGAAGTCGACAGGACGTCTGATCGGTCTGTCTCCAATACACCTAATCCATCGATGATATTGGGTGGAGGCTTGACATCAAGGAGGCTCTGATACAACCTGGTCTTGTTGCTCGGGGAGAAGCCGCCAGAGAGGACGTTTTGTCCAGACGGTAAGAGTCCATCCTGCTCGTGGGGCTGAACACGGCATGTCATGGCCGTGGGCTTGGGCTTCTTTCGCGACTGGAGGTTCCGCACATTGTAGGGATCGCTAACGTGAGGATCGAGGTCATCAAGGTTTGCGTTGACGATGAAGGGACTGGCATCGCAGGCTTTCTGGACCGTATCTGGTGATGAGAAGACGACGTGTACTTCTCCTTCCTCAGTGTCATTCGGACGGGCGATGCTGCCGACCTTAGGGGATGCTTTGGCAAAAGATGTCACAGGACCGAACGATTGAAGTCGCTTCAGGACTGCGGTGGACTCGAAGAGAGTGACGGGTGGAGGGGAGATGACAACACGGGCTGCAAGGTGTTTGAGAGAGGTCTTGGTGAATGACATGACTCGCCATGTCCTAGTAGCCAGCAATCGAGAAGATGAAGCTGCCCTCGACACAGCAGTTGAGATTGGTGACTGGTAGGTAAAAGGCGTTTCGTTGCCGTGTACATTATCGTACATGCACTTTGAAATGGAGGTGCCGCTGGTTATTCTCCCCCACGGCGCCCCACTAGCAGTGTGGCCAAGCCTCCCAGCAGACTCGATCTCACTGGCAGGCGGTCGACCACCAAAAATAGAGGCGCAGGGGCTGAACATAGAACATAAACCCCTCCGAGCATGTGTACTTTGGTGCAGTGGACCTGTAGAACAGGGACACAGACGATTTCTGATGGTATCTGTTGAATGACTCCTATACGTACATTATGTCCTTTGCCCGCTCTAATTGACCCTAAAATGCCCAAACAACTTCGAGGCAACGGTGCTGTTTGATAATCCAGTTGATCGCATGCCGGGAGCCCCTCAACGCGTGCTGACTGGCTTGGGTCTTTGGAGGCGTTCAAACGAGGGAGCCCTCCGCCCAAAGACGGCTTACCGTAGGCTGGGGAGGCTACCTACTTAACCCTAGCCCCCCTGGGTCGTTGTGGCTGCGGCTGTGCGCCCCAGCTAGACCTAACGAACCCCTGGCCTAAGGAAGATGCCGGCGCCTCGGGGTTCCATTTACGGGTCGGCTCCAGCCCCATTCCTCCTCTCCGTCCCAAAAAGCCGCAGTCTGCCACAGTCACGTCGCGACCCTGACCTACTGTAACACTTCTACGTCCTCGCACAGCTGAAGAAAACTGTTCGACTCCAGATCGTCCTTCGCGTCCGTCTTCTATACACACATAGTACACTCGTTCCTCACTGCTCTCGCTACAGTCAATTCACACTCACACGCCCTCCCTGGCCACCGTCACATCAACGGACACCTCGAGTCGCTCGACTTTTCTCCTCGCTTAAGCACGAACGTTACTTCAAACGTCTCAACCGCCAATCCTCTTCTGACATCCCCCTCCTGGCGTTTCAGCCCCAGCCCCAGCCTCAGGGAGACTGACAAACGCTCAACGCATCAGTTGATCCTTCCTTCTTCGCGTCTTCTACCGCCTTCGAAATACCTTCGAAATACCGCCCGTGTCAGGGAGTTACCTATACACAACGTCGACGTGAATACGTCGCTGAGCCGCACCACAACCTCCGAGTTGTGGTATTCTTAGTCCACACCAGAGCCTCAACAGTCAGTCGCGCTTCCAGTCGTCAAAATTCGCTCCCACGAGGCTCGGACCTCCCTCCTTGGGGGTCAAGCCGATACCTACCAACCTCTACCGGGCGGCTTTCACCAACGAGAGGGATATGTCGTGAACGATTTTGAAAAACGAAGATCACGATCAATCATGTATACACCGAATTCAAAATGGACCTGGAGCTTCACCATGGTCGCCCTCATCCAGGCCGGTATAATTCTCGCATTTGAAAGGTAAGCAAGGGCCTGCGCTTTGCTCTTCCTGCCCTAATATTGTGACCAGCTATGTCTTTGCCCACTTTCAGATTCACCTTAGAGGAGTCGGCGCGGGAAACACGACCGCTTCGCGCACGATCCCGACCTTTTTGACCCTGTACATCTTCGGATTTATCTACCAACTCCTTTTGGTTTGGGATGCCCTTCGAATGCGAAATACCATTCAAGTCATTGGTCTGATCATGTACAATGTCGGCCTGCTCATTTATGGCTCCGTGCAAATGGAACAGATCAAGGATGCGGTTTTCCAGTTGGCAGAGGATGATTTTATCCGTCGGGAAATCTGGCGAGACACCAAGCCCTTCTTGATTGCTATTCCGTGCATTCTGGCGCTCGGAACGGCCTGCATGTCAGCTTGCGCTTGGAAGTTGTACGACGAGTTTGCCTGGACGATTTACAAGCGCATCTCGGCCGATTTGAGGATGAAGCGGCGCTATCTTCAATACCAGGTCTACATTGCCTTGTTGAAGTTCGACTTTTTCTTCTTCTTGGGGTTCACAGTTCAATTCGTGGTCATCGTCACACAGCGACAGATCGAATTCGCCTTGACCATTGCAGCTATTCCTGTGACCATCCTCATTCTGCTCGCCGCGGCTTGGTTTGTCCGCAAGGAAAATCTATGGGGAACCATTGCAGTTATTGTGAGTTTGACGCCGTCCACTCACCGGAAATTCTGGGCTAACTTGACTTCTCCAGATCCTCTACTTTGGCGGACTTGCCTACTTCATTTTCAAGATGGTCCGTATGTACTCGCCATCGTATCGAGGCGCCTATCTCCCCGCAAGGAAAGAACTCACCACATTCGCTGTCTTGACCATCATTCTTATCATTCTGACCATCATTGGTGCTTGCCTTTGCGCGCATAACTACAAACGCGGTCTGAAACCGTACGTCAACAAACCAGCCAGCATTGATGATGACGAGAAGCCCATCGGCAGCGCTTATGCCCCGTATGCCACTGAGATGGGGATGGGGGTCAATGGCAAATTACCGCCGTTGAGGCCTTCAGCAAACAGAATTGAAATTGACTGAACGCTACCAACTGGTATTGGCCTCAACTGGATCTATCGTTGATTGGGAGGCGTTGCTATTGGTTTTCATCCGAAATCCCGCCCTATATGAAGGGGAATCATGTCCGTCATGAGGAGTTCTGGGCTTTCTTTCCCAAGCATGAATGAGTATACAGGTTTCTGTAACAAGATAACGATCAGAAATGGCCGAGGGGCCATGGGATGGATGAATTGAAACACAAGCTTCACATATACCCTACCCGTCTTTCTCACGCTTTGTTTTAGGGATTGCGAACTCTTGCGCCGTTAAGTTGATATGATGCCAGAGTTGATTGAGCTCCAAATGCATGATCGAGAAGACCCCTTCGAAGCAGCGGGATACAATACAGAACGACGGGATTATAGTTGTTTGAAGAGGGACTGACAGAAGATCTATGACCATATCTGAGCAAATGGCCCTCAAAGAAGCATTGAATTGATGACAATCAAACCACGGGTAGGTCCAGCGCCGTATCTTTGCCCCCATACAAGTCCCTGATTCCAGTTTCCGAATATACCGACGGACTGCTCCGCCCTCAAAACCAGCAGCAAGAAAGGATATCGGCCTCATTCGTGTCCAATCCATCCATCCCATTAATCACTCGTTTCATTCATTGGTTCATTGGTTCATGTTCATGTTCATGTTGACCTCGGATCATCAGTCCCTCATATATCTGACCACGTCCTGCATATTTTGCACGGAGAGCAGAGACGAGAGTTCAGCCGGAACGGCAATGGCAACGGCAGCCTTAGCGCTACGCCTCATTCATATAAATCTGGATGAGCGGAGTTGGCAGACGCTTCTCCTCGACGATGTCGTCGCTGATTTTCCAGAAGGCCGTGGGTCCCGCGGGGCCGTGGTCGTCGTAGTCCTTGTCGAACCAATTACCGAGGATGCCTCGAGTGGAGCGGAGGCCGCCGATCTGCACGCCTTCGCTGCGCCAGCGTTCTTCGCCGTGGAAGATGCTGAACGAGGTCCAGCGGATGGCGCCGGAGGGGGTTTGACGGACGGTTCCTGGTTCAGAGAAAAGGGTTGAGTGTCTTGGGTCAAAGATGACTCGACAAACGGAGTGAATGGAGCAGAAATAAGGAAGAAGGGAGAAGAGGGCTAATCTAATGAATGTGGACTAAAGGAACTCACCTCTGATCCTCGAGTTCGCATTCGGATCCCAAGCCATGAATGTCGAGCGACTAAAGCCCTCGAAATGCACGACGGGCAGATCCTGGCCGTCGTCCTCGCCGGGGTCCTCAATGGCATTGACACGCAACTGCAGCCTGATAAGTCGGAAGGCCTCGCGGGTCGTGATCGGATCGCGTTCCTCATCGGGGGCCACGTCGCCGCTCTCGAAATTGAACGCGTACAGGTCGTTGTAGTCCAGGAAACAGACGATGCGCATCCACGTGCCCGTGACATGGTACGGGTCGAGAGCGTCGAGATCCGGGCGCAGCGCGGGCACCGGGGAGCCGGACAGAGGGACGGAGCGGAAACTGTCGGTCGCGAGTCCCGAGAATGGTTCCTCCCACGGTTGCAGAACCAACCCTGCTCCACGGCTGCGGGATCTTGTCGTTGGTCCTGCCGTTGCTGTTGCTGTTGCTGCGGAAGACGACGAGAAGGAAGAGCCGCCCAGGATCGTACCGGGGATGGGCATCCCCAGGCCCCGACGTTCCGTGTACATGCGGTGATTGTAGGCCAGGACGACCATGATGGCTTGGACTTTCTCCCAATCGACGCGCTGGCTGCCGTCGTCCATGAACGGTCCCCACATGTTGGCCTGGGTGTACCGGCGCAGATCGTAGACGCGGGACCGCGCGTAGGGATGCACATGTCGCACCGGGTGCGGACGCACTCTCCCATCCTCGTCCATCAGGTGCGGACAGGGGAATTCGTCCGGCAGCGGCCACGGCGGTTCTAGGTTCATGCCGCCCAACACGTGCAGCTGTGCGGACAGTTGTCGAAGAGCTGGGCTGGGTGCCGCGGGCCATGCTTCAGGGCGGGCCAGGGCGAACAGGCTGGATTTGCACAGGTACGTGCTCACGTTGATGGGGTTCTGGAAATGGTCGGCTAGGAAGTCCGAGGTCTTACTGCTCCGAGCGTCGGATTGGAGAGCGAGTTGGATACAGTTGGTCAGCACTTCTTCGAGGGCTTCGGTCTGAGGCGTAAGACAGGTTGGTCAGTATCCCAGGCAGTGGTGACAGTAATGTTAGTAGGAGTAGAGAGAGATATGATTGTGAGGTCTGGCAGGGGAAGGGGAAGGGACTTGGGGAGGTCCTAAGTACTTTGATATCATCGTCATCGGACTCGAGTATCTTTTGTATATTCACCAAACGGACCACCCGTTCGCGCCAGGTCCGGGTATCTTCTGGGGCCGGACGATCCTAGAGTAGTAGATGAGAACGGGTTCCGGATCGTCATCAACGTCAATATTCCCCGGACCGACTTACAAATCGACATAGGTAGTTGTACTTCCACAGCAACTCGTCGGCCTGGATCAGTTTGTGGAAGTACTGGCAGGTCTTGCATAGTGAGGCGAGATCTGTCGGCTCAACATGTCGGAATATGTTGTGGAGGACTTCCGCAGGCTGATCTAGAAGCTGGGCCATGTCGGGACGGACTTGCCTGGTGGTGACTGTGGAGGTATCGGGGGTGGTCGGTGTGATACGAGGGAGATGCGGGCTTGACAGACACAGCGAGCTCCACGGATGACAACACGGCGGCTATCATGAAGCAGCTCTTGCTCGAGGGTCTACCTGTACATGAATGAGTCCCAGATGTGAGTAGGTCGTGGTCTACCACTACGTACAACTTGAATTACTAAGAGATGGAGTGAAGTGGTGACGGTGAGGGACTTGTCTTATCGGAGCATCGCAGACTAGTATAGTAGCACTATACCCAAGGAGCCAATCAAAGATATTAGAAAGCTTCGGGGATACCATTTTAGTCTAATGCCCGATACGGGGGAGCAATTACCTCTATTCTATTCCTCTTTCTTATATACTCGGTTTACATCTGTATGTAATCCCTATTATGTATTTGATAGCATAATATATCTGATGAAATCAAATACGACTTGGGTATTGTAACAACAACTAGTGAGTCGCCCAATCCGGCCATTGGCATCCTGATCGCCCGTCATTACGGTGCCCATCACCATCCAAACACTCTCGTCCCTGCGGTGCCCGTTCGGCAACGCTCTCAAAGACAAACGGAAAACTGTCCACCTGAATTCTCGACAGGCGTCGCCCCTTCAGACGCTCACACGTTGCAGACTAATGCCACTGTTGGCTTTGCCAATGTCACACTGGTACCAGAAGACCGTGATACCGAGGACGGCTGCCATGGGGAGAGCGTCGAGGATGTAGATCGGCCACTCGTTGGTGAGGAGGTATCCGTCGTCTGTACCGAGAGCAACTCAGTCAGTTTCTTTTTGGACTTCGCAAAGTAATACGCATGTGCAGGTCGAGTCGCCGGACACGTTTTGGGGCTAGTCACTCACCTCCCAAAGCGTATTCGATGACGCGGAACAGATTTCTCAGCGTGATGAACCCGCTGACGCCGTACATGGTGACCATCAGCCGCTGCCATGGAACCCCTCCACTCACGGCCAAGTCTGTCGGCTTCCGGCGAAGACGCTGGTGAAACAGCAACGCGACGACGAGGAAACCCCCAAAGATGACGATCTGCAGCACCAAGCCGAACAGGATGACTTTCTCGCCGCGGGAGCTGTCCTCGGCCGTGTCGGCGCCAGCCAGCATGCCGCCGCCCAGGGCTTGGGCCAGGAAGCAGAAGATGTCGCCGACGACAAAGACCTTGGTGAGCCAGTTGACCCGGATGACGGAGTAGCTCTCGGCCCCGGTCTGCCGCATGATCCGTCCCAGCAACATGTACGTCGAAGCGGCGAACAGGATCGGCGCCAGGAGGATCAGGAGCGCCTGCAGGATGTACGGCGGCAGAGAGGTGCCGTCGGAGTGGCCGACCGCTCGGCCGGTGAAGCCTACCACCTCGACTGTGTGGTGTCAGTGAAACCGACCGCGACTCTAAGAGTTGGAGAAGGGATCCAAGGCAGAAAACTCACAGACACCTCCGACCAGCAGGGGAACGCAGAACCAGACTCGCTTCTCGACCAGAAGATATAGGTGATAGAGGGAAAGGAGGGCGAACACCACCACAAAGATGACCGCCGCCGCAAGAGATGGCACATAGTCGTAGTGGGATTCCTGGCCGGCCATTGCGAGCTGTGGTCCTAGGGATGGACCGGGTTGTTTGTTGATGGAGCGAGACGCGCTGCGCTTGAAGAACGTGTGGGGTGACGGAAAGGTTTCAGAAGCACTGCTGAATATCGGCGAGGCGGTTTGATGGGAGAGAAGGAATCTGGAAAGGGGAGGTGTTGGGGCATCCTTTATATCTTGTGCTCAAACCTGTAATCCACGGAATATGCGAAGGGCCGTGGTCCATGACATGTCACGACGGGCCTGATCCATCTGTAATGTTGACGACGAGAAGATGCATGGGGCGCGATTCGTATGTTCTTCCTCCCCTCCTGGCTCGCGCGATCGCGTACGGATAGAAGCTCACACGAAGGAGGCGCATGGAAAAAGCTTCTTTCTTGGAGAGGACCCAAAAGGGATGAACCAATCTCCCGGTGCCTGTGAAACCAGACTGCCAAACACCAGAGGGACCATGACTGCAAGAGACCTATGGGCACGAGCGAATAGGGTGGTGGCCGTGTTGAACCCGTTATGCGCGGAAGAGAAATGCGTAAACGAGTGCGAAGGGGGCTCATGGGGTCTTGGCAGAGGTAAGCAGTATATAGGTAGTAGGTAGAAGATACCGTGCGAGATTTATAGCGCCTGTTGCGGTCGGGCTGGCCGGTCGAGGACGCGGTGGAACAGACGGGCCTAGTTCCACCCCGGAGAAGGGGTCGGACAGGGCGGGGCGAGTCGCGACAGTGGAATAGATCCATGGGCGCTGTTGGCCCTTCTTGGAATGCCCTTAACCTACAGTCTGGCAGG
Organism: Capronia coronata CBS 617.96; assembly: GCF_000585585.1. Lineage (NCBI taxonomy): Eukaryota > Fungi > Ascomycota > Eurotiomycetes > Chaetothyriales > Herpotrichiellaceae > Capronia > Capronia coronata. The sequence goes on along the minus strand of NW_006912895.1, from coordinate 2,431,331 downwards.
CGAGACAAGAATGGTTCAGATGAATCCAACGACTCTTGACGGTTGCTCAGAAGAGGGATCGCCGTGTCTGAATCGACGCCTCCGAGTAGGAGTGTAAGGACCAGATGGAGGAGGCAGAGGATGGCGGAAATCTCATTCTCCCATACATATACACATATCCGGCCTTTTCTCCATCTACTTAACACCATTGCTGAAACGTGAAGATCCCCGCCGACAAATCTAGACTATCATAAACACTGCCAAACACGGATCACGGGAGAACGGGCCAGCAGATCAGACCGGGCGCGGCTCCGCACCGGTTTGGCCGTTGGACACCCCCCTCGCGAGGCCGATCTGGATGTCGGTTAGTTTGACAGCCTCGTTCCAGATCAAGCCGTATCGAGAGAACGCGGCCAGAAGTTCCTTCATGAGCCGTTGGCCCAGGTACTTTGCCCACCACAATTCCTCCAGCTTGTCCAGGAGCATGCCCCAATGGATGAAGATCATCAAGGCAACGGGCTCCTGCTGCCGCAGACCTTGGATGACCTCGTCCCCGGCGTCCACCAACCACTGGACGGTGCGGAACTTGTGCGCGCTGAAGACCTTCTCGAACCGATCGATCGCTCGCGCGTAGACTCGATGACGGCCCGAAGGCGACGGGGACTCGGCGCCGTGGATCTGGTCGTTGCATGCCCTCAACCGCCGCAGGAAAGCAGCCGTGTCTTCCTGGCTCATGCAGGAGCCGTCGCCATCGAAATGGTCGCCAAACACGGTCCGGAAGGGTCCGTTTTCCAGCCATTGGCGACCGAGTTCCACCACCGAGGTGATGCCTCGCATGAATTCGTAGAGGTGGCAGACGCTTTCGATGCTGGAACCGGGCTGGTCACATCCTCCATGAGGCAGTAAGGGCAGGACAATCGCCGACGCCATGGCGATGATCGAGCAGGTGAAGACGGCGCCGCACTCGGACAGCACGAGAGTCTGCAGCCGAGACTGCAACGTCGAGAGGGCTCTGTTGTGGTATTGCAGCCCTGCCCGGACGTAGGACGCGGCGGCGACAGCGTCAGTCGTTCTACAGGCCTTGTGGACCGCGGTGAAAGCCAGGATGGCATCCATCAGATATTCCTGACTCAGGGCCTCGTGGACGACACTGGTGCGGAACATGTCCGTGTGCTTCGCGGTGAAGCTGTGGCATGTTTCCGTGCACCAGTATTGCATGAGTTCGAGTTCTTGCATCCTCGACGAGCCCGAAGGAGTGCTTGGGCGCACGACTCCAGAGGCGTTGAGGTTGGCATCGTCGAGTGGTCCAATGCTGCTGGGCGAGGACTGATGCACACCATGGCTCACTGGGCATGCCTTGGCCTTGTCCGAGGCCGAGCTTGGAGACAGCGTCCTCGTGTATGAGCAGTCCAGATGTCGAATCTCGCAATTGGAACAAGGGGGCCCTTTCTCATCACATTTGATGTGCCTCTGTTTGCACCGCACGCAGCCCTTTCGTGATTTTGTGTGCGGACGCTTGGTGGCCATCTTTTCGAGCGTGGTCCAACGTTACTGAGCGCTGGGAGCGAATGGTTCAAGCGGCGAAAGAAGACATTCTCCCCAAGGACAGAGAAGAGAGTCCGAAGATGGGCATTTTTGCAACCACCAACATGAACGTAGGTAGTTGACCAAGTTCTCTCGCCAGGCCAGCAGACTCTGGCCGCACCACGATACCATTGTGGCATGAAATGTTCGCCAAGGGGCCTTGGAGATGCCAGGCTCGGGCTTGGTGGTGTTTCAGGCTCTCTTCGCTGGAGAGCGGGGACCATGATCAGTCCACTGGCAGTCAGGCAGTCAGCATTGCTTGTGCCAGGCTGCAACGGTCCACCCCTCCGCGGTGACCCTCTGCTCCAACATTCACCCAAGGTGGTGGGTTAGCGGTGTTGTTGGTCCTTCACAGGGCGATGCCCCCATGGCGGAAACCGGGGGCACCACTCCACACCGAGAAGATCCCTATCTCCTGGATACCAGAACAGGAACAGATACGGAGCACGGGCTTGCACCGCCACAGTCCAGGAGGCTCGGCAGGGAATAGTCTGGCCGCCCGCTCATCCGACTCGTAAGAGGATAGTACTCCGGTAGGAAGTAGGTAGATACAGGCAGTACACGATGTTTGAGATCTGCCTGCCAAGAGGGTCTGCGTAATCCGAAAAGAGTCGAGGTCGAGGAGCTTCTCGACGGTCAAGCTTGACTGTGGTGAAGGAGACGAATCATGGGCGGTGAAACTTGAAGGTGACAAGACGAGCTGCGACATCCCCGAGGAGACAAATCGTTCAGCCGAATGGCAGTGCCATTGAACTCAATGCTTGTTCTCGCGGTGGCAGTGGGCGAGGGAGTAGCCTGACCGGTCTCGAGCTGCGAAGGTGAAGCAAGTTTACAGAGTAGAAGAGGAGACACTCTGGTAGAGTCACCTCACTGCACAGAACCGCATGCATGGTATTCTCCCGTCCTCGATAACAGTCCAAAGTCCCATCCCATCGCCAACCAACACGGCATGTCTAACAAGTCCCCTATGCGATCCACCTTGTCGCATTCCGCGCATTCGTTTACGCATTCGTTCCTCGTATTCTCCCACTGGCAGAGGCGCGTCGTCAGGGGCTGGAGCACTGGGATCCAACCCGCCTTGGCCGCGCGAGATCAGCCAGCCACGGCCCACTTGGCTTCCATGTTTCGAAGGACGGAAGGAAGACAAGGCTGACCGAAATAAGGTGGGCGAGGCGCTTCGCCAGGGGTCAAACGAGTGAGTGGAATCTTCAGAAATTGGGGGCCCACGAAAGTGAACGCTTTCTAACATGCGAAACCATGGTATTTGTGGCTATCTTACCTGCATACTAGTCTGAACCTGTTCGACTTCCTGCCATGAAGCCAGACATCGTCTCTCATCAGCCTCGCCCGTCCAAAGAAAGCCAGCCAGCGTCCAACGAAACCGCTCTCGGTCCAGCAATCCAAACCTCCTACAAGCCCTTTCCAACATGGAGACAAACGATCCATGGACAGACGCCCGCCGACTCAAAGTCACGCCGGTATGAAGCATCCAGATCAACATGGCAGGAGCGAACTCAAACTCGGACAGGCCCTCGTCCATGGCGAGCAAGACATCATGGAGCCGTATCGTCAAGACACCGAAATGGCGATACTTCGACGGATTCCCTCTCAGATTGTGATGCGTGTAGACCAAGGCAGCCAAAGCCACTGCTCTCCAGACCCTCGCGTCCCAGTGCCCGTCGTCCTGCTGATGCGCCCGAGTGTATTCGTCTTCTTGTGCAATGAGGCGTAGCCGTCTCTCGATGCGAAGGAACATATCACCGCGGCGCATGCGGCTGGGCTCATCCGTCCGACTGAGCGGCGTGACCTGTTCAGCCCAGCACAGCTCGCGAATGTTCTCCAGCAGATCCACCACGTCAGGGTGATGAGCAACACGCGCCTTCCGCAGCTCTTGGGGGCTCAGACCCGGCAGCGAGCCCAGCAGCCTTGGATGTTGGAAGCTGCCCCAGGCCTCGTCCCAGACCTTGATCGGCGGGAACCGGAGCGTCTCATCAAACACCTCCGAGTAGATCAGGTCGTTCCAGCTGATCAGCCGCTGCAGATGCTGTTGGACACCCGACTCGCCCAAGCTGGACAGGCCGCCTCTCATGCGCACAATGGCGTCCAGGCCTTGCATGTGCTTGCGGGCCTCGGAGAACGAGTCCACCACAAGCGCAATGTTGGCCAACGCCGCCACAGCCGCGATGGTTTCGTCGCTAGCCGCCTGCTCCAGGTCGGACAGGCGATCGTTGATCAACTTCACCGCCGCCAGTTTATGCTGCATCACTTGCATTTCTTCCTCCGGGTCTGGCGGGGACACCGCCCCCGCCCGCGCGCGGAAGTGCATGCCCCAGCTGAACAGCGTGGCGTGGAACACGAGTTGATCCGACATGGCGAATCCCGACCACGAGCTCTGCCCGTTGATCGGGCACCACGGGTATCTTTCCATCCGGCGGAAGTTGATGATGCTGGCTTCTTCTTTCGTGCCGAAACGCACGGGAAGCACGCCGAACGGATCGATCCGTTGCGATCCAAGCCAGGTCAGCGGAAGACCTGGGATGAATTCTTGCTGCGTGACATCGTCCATCTTCTTCTGCCCGTGTTGGGGAGCTCTACTAGATGTGGACATGGATGTGGATGAGGTACTCTCAAACTGTTCTGGTTGCTGTTGCTGTTGCTTCGTAGCTCTCTGCGATCCCTTGCGCTGGTTCAACGGATATCTCTGCTCCAACCCGTCTGGCTTGAGTCGAAACCTCATCTTCTGCCCTTCTGTCATGCTCGTCGATCGATCGTGACCACCCGGACGCTGACGACCCGTGAGCGGGTGGTCGATCTCATCGTCCTCGTCAGCCTCTTCCGCCGGTAGCTGCCGTTGCTTGGAATGCGTCCTGTCCAAGTAATTCTGCATGACGTGGGCCCGCAGCGTTCTCAGCTGTCGCTGGTCGGAAGGCTGTCTCTTCTGTCCCGTCGAGGCCACGAACAAGAACCCGCCCGACCGCGCCGTCTGTCGTTCTGGTCTCGTTCGGTCGCTGCGAGTAGCTTCCTCAAGCCTCGTCGACGCATCATTGGGAATGATTCTGGTTCTTCGCTTCGGCGGCATTGTCAAAGAAGACGGACACAACTGAGAACAGAAACTCCTGTGGAAGATCTCCTATCTCAAACTAGAAAAAGGGGGCACAGCCTCGTCTTCCAGAACTGCACTCAACCTCACTTAACTAGTTGTCTCGACCTGAGATGGCCTGATCGAACTGGGTTGTAAATGGTGCATTGTTAGCCCTTGACCCGAGATATAAAATATCTCTGTTTCGCTTGGGAAAGAGAGTATCTGATCCCCAATGGCTCTGTGTAAGTATTTCGACATCATGGCATTGCTACAAGGCTACTTGATCAATATATAGATATATAGATATAGCATATATATGATTACTGATCACAATCCCGACGGGG